>NW_024870713.1:1282995-1905991 GCF_019054845.1 Dipodomys spectabilis
TGTTAAGATTGGTGAATTCAACCCAACTGAATAGTTTTCTGAAGCTCATAATTAAAAAATGAAGTACTAAATGCTTTCAGTATTAAATGCCTTCAGTATTACTCAACAAAATATACTTGCAAATTTTTATTTGGGAGTGGGGTAAGCCAGTCTTAGTGTACCTGTTTAGCTTGCACAAAGCTCTGGGCTGGAATTGCAGAAAGACAGCAAAGGAAAGAACAAGAGAGAGAGAGAGAGAGAGAGAGAGAGAGAGAGAGAGAGAGAGAGAGGAGGGGAGGGGAGGGGAGAGGGAAAGGGAAAGGGAAAGGGAAAGGGAACGGGAAAGGGGAAGAGGAAGAGGAGGAAGTAGGGAAGGGGTGAAGATGAACCCAAAACACAGGAAATTCCAAGTAAGTGTTTATATAATTATTCCCAGGATTATCTTGTAACCTATTTTATAAGAAAAATGATATAATTTACTCAAAAGTCAGGTATCACCCTGCCCCACATGGCTGGGGGTCAAATCCTGCATTCATTAAGGAAGTGCTCTAGCACTGAGCTACATTCTATTTGGCTTCTGCCAAATGGTAATATTTATTATCTTACATTTCCTTTTTGTTTAATTTTTTAATGAACAATGGAGATTTTTGAAAAGTTGATTGCTTGTTTTTGTTGGTACTGAAGCTTGAATTCAGGGGCTCGAACTCAGGGCCTTGAACTCTCACTTGGCTTTTTCACTCATGGTTGCCCATTCTACCAATTGATCTATTCCTCCATTTGAGCTTTTTGCTTGTAACTGGACATAAAGGTCCCATTGATTTTTCTGCCTGAGCTAGCTTCAAACCATGATCCTCAGAGGTTAGCCTTCCGAGTAGCTAGAATTATAGGTGTGAGTCACCAGCGCCCTCCCTGATTAAAGAATTTTAACTGGATTACTTTTTCCCAATATATTTAATTGCCTCCCTAGAATTCAAGAAAATATTTTACTTTATTGAACATATCAGTGTTCAATGCTATGCATTCTGTTTTTAATTATCTTTTAAGAAAGACCCTCTACAAAAGTTAACAGAGAAAATTACAGGAAAGACTCAAAACAAGTAAGACTTAGGCAAGAATGATGACAATTGGTTTTAAACATAGGACTTGTTACAATACGAAAAGCTGTGATTAATTCTCCTGTAATTAAGAAAAATAGGAAAATACATAAGAATTTTCAAATACCAAACCAAGTTGTTTTAAAATAAACATGGATTTTTATTGAGGGTGGTGTTGGTTTTATTTGTTTTTCCTTTTTTTTTTGTTTGTTGTTGTTGTTGTTGTTTGTCTTTTTAGGGGGGCAAGAAGGGAGCACAGAAATGGAGGGAGGAAGTATGAACAAATGTAATGACAGTCCTCAATATACACTATGTGGAAAATGAACCATGAAAGTTGTGAGCAGGAATGGAATGGGAGAAACTGCAGGAAAGCAAAGGGGAGACACTATCCAAAAAAAGAGATGTCCTCATTACGTGACTTATGAAATAGCAACCCCTCTGGACAACACCTTAATAATAACAGTAAGATTATATTTATTACTATTAATAATAATACTGACCATCTCTTTATTTGGCCTGAATTTAAGTCTTATTTTATAGGAATGAAAACAAGACTTAATTGGCTGAACTTCAAAATACTGCCCAAATGTTTCCACCAATAATCTATTTCCTCAGTAGGGTAAATTTTATCTTTTGTTTATCTAATGTTTTAATTGTATATGAACTAAAGAAAATTACCTTCTACTGTTTGGTTTTAGGCAAAATAAAATTATAGCAGCCATGATAGGTACCTTCTGAATTACCTTTTGTAGCAAACAGCAGTCCCAAACAGCTCTCTTTCATAGACTCTTCTTCATATCAAACTTACTTTTTCTGAAATTGCAAAGAAAAATTCACACTGCCCTTACAGGGATCCTTTGTCTTCCTAGCAGAGAAAATAAGCTTTCTAAAACCCATTCAAATTACACTGCTTATAATAACACCAAGGAACTAATCCAACAAGATATTAAGAGAATCATTTCATTACAATTATGGACTCTAAGTCATGGTCATATTCCACAAATCTAAAGCTTTTTTTCAATGTTCCAGAGTAAATCCAATGTATATAATAGTTGTCAGTAACTTTCAAAATAGAAAGTGAAGTTTAAAAATTCCAAGCAATAAGAAATGGTTATCTATTACTAGAAATGATATCAACAGTGTAAAGCTTAACTATGCTAAATTAAGATCCTGTATGGAATCTATTACTTCTTTTTATATACTAGATATTATAAAAGACAATAGATAATAGAAGCTCATTATCTAATTTACCTTCAGCAACCCCCAAAGCTCTTCCTCCCATCTAGGTGAACTGAGAAGAATTAATTAACGTAAGGTAACTTTTTGTGAGCACGTATTTCTACTCACAGTCACCTTCACTAACACGAATTTGAAGGAAACAGGTAGGGCAGTAAATAATCATTTTGGATCTCAGTAGCCTCAAACCAGCAATACACTTACAGAATAGCTAGACTTCACAGTGTTCACTAGAAAGAAGGAAAGAGAGCTTCTACAGGTTACTATAATTTGCCCCAGACTGGGACGTACGAGGAGGCTATTAAAGTCTCTCTGCTAAGTTTTATGTGCTTTAGTGATTTTTGGTTTCACCTTGGAAAATTTCAACAGTATGCTAACATGCTTTAAAGGAGACTGCTACACTTAATATGAAAGAAGCACCTGAACTCCTGAACACACCCTAAAAATTAAAACCTTAACATTCATAAGTTATAGATCCTTCCCCCAAATTTCCTTTTATTAGACATCAACAGCATCCAGAAATGTTACAATCCTGCATAGATTCCTTCTTGCAAACATACCACTTGTCTCAATAATCTCAACAATAAGAGAAAAATCAGATAGGTAGGCAAAGAAAATGTACCACTAAAGAAAATAAGTGGCATACCTTGTCATGACATATTAACAGCTTGTGAAACTACCATCAAATCTTTTCCATAGTTTTTTCCTTATCACTTAACAAAAGTAGTTTAAGCACTGCTATCTCTTATCATTAGATTCAAAAATGATTCTAACATAAAAAGCAACCTTTATCTCTCCTGATTCTTGCCCATAACAAAGAACAAAAATCATAGTTTCAGAGCAAAGTGAGATGCAAGCAGTAGCAATCAATCCAACCTAACCATTGTATGAACAAGGAAAGGATGTGCAAGGCTGTATGACTTCTTTAAGGACATCATTAGTGAATGGCACAGGAAATTCAAATCTATTGCATCAATTTAAGTATACTGATTATGAGTGCTTTTTCTCAAAAGATACTTTTGTAATAAATATTTATGCATTCACTTACTCACCAAATGATTTCAAGGGATTATTATGTATTAGACACTATCCAGATCCATTCTATGGGGCCAGAAAGAAATCAGACATGATTCTGACCTTGAGAAGCTTTAATCTGGTAGACTGAAAAACTAGAACAGACATCAGAGTCTATAATTTGAGTAAAAGCTGAGAAATGTCTTGATATTTTGACAAAAGGGCACATACAACACTTTATTTCAAAACTAACGAGAAAATGTAATTTTCATCCAATTTTTAAAATTCTTTATGTAAAAAATCTATAAATAATTAGGTACTTGTTTTATTAGGTATGCATTTTAGTTTAAGTGCTTAAATTCTGTAACATGGATTTAGGGCTTCAGATACTGCCTTTGAAGTATCTTTTATATCTAAGATGCTATAAATCACTTTTGTGTTTTCCTATGTAAAATAACCTAAATTTATAATTTAACCAAGTTTTAACATATATTTTAATGTTTTTACATTACAGTGGGTCCACAAAGAACTGTCTAAATGAAAAAAAGACCATAACCTACCAACAATAAAATGTCTTAGACCAAATGTTTTCAATTGGTTTTGAGATTCATTGACTAAGTACAGAATAGGATGAAAATAAGGGTGACTAATACATGAATTACTGAATAGTAAGCATTTAGTGATCTTTATTAAGTCTGTTATAAAATCTTTAGAAAATCAGTTATAAAAGTCTGGTGTGATTTTATACCATCATAAATTAATTTCCATAAAATAGGAAATATATACACTCTTAGCACGTCCAGAACATCAAGCTTTATTCACATTAGACCCACAGCCGTACGTTATACCCACAGCCGTAGTAATTTTTGTTCCTTCAGCTGACAATGCTTCTGCCATGGGGTATGGGAGGGCAGAGTTAAGTGTATATGTGGGGGGTTATCTGGCTATTCCAATCTGTCTCTGAAAGTCACCTCCTACAGTGGCTTTCCCTTTTCATTTAATTTTTTTTAAATTGGGCTGGGAAGGTGACTCAGTGGTAGAGTGCTTGCCTCACATGCATGAGGCACTGGGTTTGATTCCTCAGTACCACATAAGCAAAAAAAGCCAGAAGTGGTGCTGTGGCTTAAGTGGTAGACAGTACTAGCCTTTAGCTGAAGAGCTGAGGGACAGTGCCCAGGCCCAGAGTTCAGGCCCCAGGACTGGCAAATAAATAAATATTTTTTTAATTACCATTCCCAGTCACCACATTTTATGTACTCACAATTTAAAACTTGTTCACTTGTCTAATTTCTGGTTTTCCTCACTAAAAAAAAAGAACAGTTTTCTGAGTACCTTTACATGTGTGGTAGAAGCTAACAAGTGCTCAAAATATATATCAAATAGATGAATGGTGCTAAGAAAGTCAGTAAATATTAGATGAAGGATATTAGACTTAAGTCCACACTAAAACACCTTTTTCTAAAAACAAGGGGAATAAAAAGATAGGGCTTGAGTGTCCAGAGCACCCATCTACTCAAATTTTGAATAAAGGAAACTTTCTAACACAATCTTACTCTAAGAATATTCCCCTCATTGAATACCTGAAGTTGGACAGTTAAAAACAAATACTAGTTAGCAAATACTTTCATTTGTCTGTGGCACAGGGGTTGGAACTTGGGATCTCATGCTTGCTAAGAAGGCATTTTATTATTTCAGCCCCTCTGCCAAGCCCCTTTTGTATTGTTTAGAAAGGTCACAGGTCCTCCCTACTTGCTCCTCTGAAAGAGGGACTGACTAAAGCTTATAAAGAATGATGTAAAACGTAAGATATGAATGTTACAAATTAATATTAAAGAGAACTATTTAAAAATTAACATAAACATTAAAAAGCTTAGTGTCATGATATCACCCATGGTTAAAATGTTTTCATTGCTTTTTACGCGATGGTTACAGGAAATCCAACTGCAGCAATATAGCCAACCCCTCCACTATGTGTCCATAATTTTCTTTCCCAGCTTTAAATTTCACTATTCCTTTCACTTCTCTAAAGCAGCCCCAAGGAATTATTCGTATTCATGACTTTCTGCAACTGCAGAAAATCTCTTTTCTCCTTTGTTCCATCTGCTCTTGTAGTTTTAGTCTTCTATAAATACTCATCCTTTAAGATCTAGCTCTACTATCACTTCTTTCATGAACAGCCTTATTCAACTCTGAGGCTTCCTGGAAATTTATCACAGTGCCCCCATCAAGAAGAAACTCAATAGCAACTGAGATATAAAAACTTGCCCAGGACCTAGAGAAGATTTTTTGTTGTTGTTGTTGTTGTTGGTCACGGGGCCTGAACTCTGGACCTGGGCGCTGTCCCTCAGCTTTTCAGCTCAAGCCTAGCACTTTACCATTTGAGCTACAATGCCACTTCCAGCTTTTTCTGTTTATGTGGTGCTGAAGAATGGAACCCAGGGCCTCATGCATGCAAGGCAAGCACTACCACTGAGCCACCTTCCCAGCCCAAGAAGATTCTTATAAAGTGACAGTTTCTGATTTCCTTCTAAGGTTTTGTCATTCTATAAAAACCTTTATTAAAATAGTCGTAAAATATGTATAATGTACATACTGTTTGTTTTATAATTTAAGAAACACTTACTGAACACTCTATAGACCAGATAAAGTGCAAGGTAGGCCTAAATGTGATACCTTTTTTAGCAACATTTGGGTTGGTACTGGAGCTTAATATTTCAGGGCTTTGTACTCAATCAGCTTGCTTGCTCATGGCTGGCATTCTACCACTTGAGTCATGCCTCTAGCCCCTTTTTTGATTCTAAGAATTCACCCAAAAATAAGTTTGGGTACTCCTTATTTTACAGTGGAGAAAAAGGATATTCTGGCCAGGAATTCTAACTCAACCAGATGCTACACAGGTAGCAGAATCAAGGAACCATTAATCTTATAACCTCAAGACTATTACTCTTAACACCAACATCATACTGTCAAATGATTTAAAATATAGTTTAACTTTCACATCTAAATAAAGATAAATATGCTCAAATATAAACATGAATAAAATATAAGGTTAACAAGTTAATTCTTTTATAGTTGTAATTTTTTCTAAAAGCAAAACATTTTCTCTACTCAGCAAGTTCAATGTAATTCAACAAATATTTAATGTAAAAAACACTTCTTCAATATTAAAGCAAGAAGTCTATTACACACACACACACACACACACACACACACACACACACACACACACTCATACTCACACTCTAAGACTTTATGGTAACACAAAAGACTGTAAGACTAAAACAAAACTTCCCAATTTTTCACTACAAAATTTCTCCTTTTAACAGAAACATAATTTACTGTTTACATATAATCTTTACAAAGGCATATCCAAGATAGGAGAATGGTTTTTACCTTCAGATCAGAAGATGGGGTAGGCAAAAATAGCTTATATTAAAATGTAACAAGACTTAGTTATACCAAGAATGTTTTTTAAAGTATATATTCATACAACAGAAAAGTAAACTTGAAATAAGTTTAAAGTCTTTATACCATTATTATGTCAAATAACAAAGAGTGAAATCATTAATCAAATCAATAAAAATAAAGAGAAATTATTTGAACATCACAAATGCAAAAACGTGACAGAGGGTAAAATACTTTGGTAAAGGCCCTAAGACCATCAGAAATAGACACTAAAGAATCTGGTTTTAGGTGTTGACAAGGAGGCTCAGTGGTAGAGTGCTTGCCTAGCCTTCATTAATTAGGCCCTCGGTTCCATTCCTCAGCACCACATAAACAGAAAAGGCCAGAAGTGGTGCTATGGCTCAAGTGATAGAGTGCTAGCCTTGAGCTAAAGAGCTGCGGTACAGCGCCCAGGCCCAGAATTCAGGCCCCACGACTGACGAAAAAAAAAAGAATCTGGTTTTAACTTACTATATATAATTCAGCGAAGAATACATTAAAGCAAAAAACTCCTGAGTCACACCTGGAGGATGAAATCAGAGGACTGCAGCCTGAGGCCAGCTCATGCAGATTAAGTCCACAAGACTCTTGTCTCCAAATAACCAGCAAAAAAAAGCCAGAAGTAGAACTATGGCTCAAGTAGTAGAGCACTAGCCTCGACTGAAAAAGCTAGACAGCACCAGGCTCTGAGTTCAAGACCCAGAACCAGTACAAAAATAAAGAATATATGAGCCAGGCTCCAGTGGTTCATACCTGTAATCCTAGCTACTCAGGAGGCAGAGATCTGAGGATCATGTTTCAAAGCCAGCCCAGGCAGGAAAGTCCATGAGACTCTTATCTCCAATAAACCACTCAGAAAACCAGAAGTGGCCTTCTGACTCAAATGGTAGAGCACTTGCCTTGACATGAAGAGAACCCAAGCCCAGAGTTCAAACCCCATGACTGACCAAAAAAAAAAACAGAATATATAAAGCTAGCTAAAATTTTTTTTTACTATAAACATATATAAGTAATTTAAGCAATTATGTATAAGCTGTTTTTATTCCCTTCTCCTTTATAACATAAGGCATGAGGAAATGTCCCATAGAAAATATGGAAGACTACTTGAAATTTTTCATCTACAAACACTACAGAAACTAACAATTTCTTCTATTATATATTGATACAGGGTCCTAAAACATAACTACTTTCTCCTCCCAAAAAAGCCACAGTCTAGTTTTTTGTTGTCAAATAAAAAAAAGCCACACACCATCCTATCTGTAAACAAAGTAAGAGGCATGTAAAATTGTAATGTCAATGTTGTCTCTGATACTGAAGATAATTATGATACTTTTAAACAATTTCGGCTGATACTGGCATAGAATGGCTGACTGTAGAAATTGTTTTGTTGAGTGCCTGACACCATGTACACTAATGGGAAGTGGTTAAGTGCTGCTCTTTAGAATACAGCTAGAAATGAACAGACTAGCTATAAAAGCTCCAAGTCCAAAATAAAGAAAAAAAAATCTAAAAACCTAGATAACTAATAATGGGGGAGAGGGGGGGTTGCTCAAAATCTAGTATCTTTGCTACCTCTCAGGTCTATTTTTATTTTCACAGGTCCAACAGAGGAAAGCTTTTTCCACTAATATCAGATTTTCCTCATTCTAAGTAAGTAAACCTGCTTTCTAACTTTTCTATCATACCTCAACTCCATCAATAGTTATTTTGCTTCTTAGACTGCTGTTTCCTCTAGTGAAAAAAAAAAAAATCCATTTCTCCCCAGTTCTGAGTCTTATCTCTTATCTTTAAGAATATTCACGTTCTTCCTACCTAACTTATCAAGTATTTATCTAGGTCACCTTAACCCTAGTGGAGAGTGTCAGGAATAACTCTAGGTCTTTGGCTTAGACAACTGGAATGAGTAAGATGATATTGATCATAAGACACAAGAGATTGTCATGTAGCACCATCACCAAGGAGTCACTGTGAACTCACTGCCAAACAATGTACATTTGCAGCTATAATTGTGTTTTCAAATAAGTCACAATATAAATGTCTGCTGTGTGATGACCTCATTACAGTTCTTCCACCAACAATAATTTATCCATTTGACTAAGATTGGCCTGAGAGTTCTGAGCTACAATTCTTCAACTGTGAATCTCAGAATTTGCATGATCTAGAAGAGTATCTTTAGAAAGATAACCATAAAGATGGGAAAGAAAGGACTGTAAAAGAAATCAAATGCACTGCCATGCTTTTTGGATAAGGATGCTAGCTAGTATTAATGAAGTGACAAAAATTGTTACAAAAGTTGGATTTGTAAGAAAGCAGAATTTTACCATAGTGCATCACTTGTCCAGACAAGTAAGTATATGAACAAATGACAACCAACTCCTATAACATTCAATCCTTTCAGTTGAGTCCACAGAAGTAAGTAAGCATATTAACAGTGTCAAAAGTCATAGTAGTAAACAGATTTCTAGTTCTAGGAGAGAATACATAGCAAACTCAACTAAAAGCAAAGATCCATTCAAAATGAAACCTATCTTCTGAATATTCCCATTTTTCATTCAGTAACTTATTATAAAAGGTTAATTCCAGACAATAATTCAAAGACCAAGATGAAAGGAAGAAATAAGAAAAAAATATCTAAAATAATGAAACTAATTTCTGTTCTTAGTTTATAGCCATATAAATTCTCTAGTGTCACTCTCCACCTAAACCCATTACAAAAATGGGCAGGAGGATGTAAACAGAAGTAATGGAATAACAGAAAATATTACATGCTAGAGATTACAGAATAAACAGGGCACTGTGAATAAAAGAACCACAATGAAGCAAAGGAAATCATCAACCCTATTATGGCTTAGATATGAAAAGGAACAAGAAAACCAAGTTAAGGAAGGGAGGGTCACATTTCTAGTTAGCAGCTGGTGATCACTGAGAGTTTAATCTCCGCTTTTCACATAGAAATTAATCATGAACAATAGTCAAGAGAAAAGCAAGAAAATTAAAAACATTTATTTTTAACTGACACTTCTATCTTTGTCAAACCCAGTAATTTATTTCATTCTGACATTCTGAAATCCCAGTTTTTGCCATCTTAAATACAGTGCCCAATTGGGGGACACTGGTGGCTCACACCTGTAATTCTAGGTACAATTCGCAGCCAGGTGGGGTAGGAAAGTCTATGAGACTCTCATTGCCAATTAACCACCAGAATACCAGAAGTGGCACTGTGGCTCAAAGTGGTAGCTCACCAGCCTTGAGCAAAAACAGTTCAAAAGCAATGCCCACACCCTGAGTTCAAACCCCAAGAAAAAAAAAAACAAAAAGGGTCTACTTTACAGATCCCTGTGTGTCACCAATACCTGTTCAAAGTGGCTCAAAGAGCTCAATATCAGACCTAAAACTTTGAAACTACTACAAGATGGAGTAAGAGAAACATAAGAACTCATAGACAAAGGAACATTTTTTATTGTAAAGATACTGTAGAGAAGGGTTACAATTACATGAGTAATGAGTAATGTAATGAGTACATTCCCTATCGAGCATTGTTACCTCCCCTTCTTTGTTTTTCCCCTACTATCCTTTCCCTCCCCAACTCCCCCTACCCGGCCGGACCCAAGTTGTAAAGTTCGTTTTCAACATAGTGTCTTGCATGTCTCATTGTTACAGTCAACCTATATCCTTGCTTCAGCATTTTGTTATTTCCCTTCCCTACCCAAATTAGAAAAATGTATATACAAGATATACAAAAATGTTCTGGCAGGGCACCAGAACATTTTTGAAGAGAGTGCTAGGAGGAGCATAACAAATAGGAGACTTGACAAATAGGATTAGGTCAAACTAAAAACTTTCTGCACAGCAAAGGACATAGTTACTAAAGTATAAAGACTGGGTGAAAATCCTTAGGAGCGATACATACAATGAAGGCCTAATATCCAAAATATACAAGGAGCTCAAAAATTTACATCCTGGAAGTGGCTCTGTAGCTCAAGTGTTAGAGCACTAGCCTTGAGCTGAAGAGCTGAGAGAGAGCGCCCAGGCCCAGAGTTCAAGCCCCATGACCAACAAAAAAAGATAGAAAATAAAAAAAATTTACATCCCCCCAACCCCCAAACTAATAAACCAATTAAAAATAGGCAAAGAGCTTAAGATTGACTTCTCAGAAGAATGGCAAATAGACACATGAGAAAATGTTCAATATTCCTGGCCCTAATGGAAATGCAAATCAAAACAACTTTAGATTCCATTTCACCCCAGTGAGATTGGCCAACATCAATATTTGAACAAGCCAGGCTCTGGTGGTTCATGCTTGTAATCCTAGCTATTCAGGAGGCTGAAGTCTGAGGATATCAATTCAAAGCCAGCCCAGGCAGGGAAGTTCATGGGACTCTTATCTCCAATTAACAACCTAAAAAGTGGAAGTGGAGCTGTGGCTCAAAGAAGCAGAATGATAGCCTTGAGCAAAACAGCTCAAGGACAGTGTCCAGGCCCTGAGTTCAAGCCCCATAATGGACAATAAATAAAATAAAATTTGAACAACAAATGCTGGCAGAAACTGCTGGTGGGAATATTAACTGGTACATCCACTCTGGAAGGCAGTTTGGAGATTCTTCAAAAAGCTAACCATAAAACTTTACTATGATCCAGCCCTATATCACTCTTGGGCATTTACCCAGAATATTACAAGTCAGAATACCATAAAGACATTTGTACATCTATGTTCATTGCTTCACTATTCACAATAGCCAACTTATGGAAACAGCCCAGTTGCCCTACAACAGATGAGTGAATCAGTAAAAGTGGTACATTTATGCAATGGAATTTTACTCAGCCATTAAAATACGATTGTCATTTGTTGTAAATGGATGGACCTAGAACAAATCATGTTAAGTGAAGTAAGCCAAGCTCGGAGAGACAAACAGTGCATATTTTCTCTCATTTGTGGAAGCTAGATTTAAAGTATAACTGGACATGATAATCTGTACTGGACTGTAGGTATTCACATACAAACAGTCAGACTAAAGAAGGATAACCTTTAAGTGAGGAATCCACTATGTTAACTCCTCTGAACTTTTAGACATGGGTTTCTTTTTGTTGGTGGTGGTGGTAGTGGTAATGGTGGCAGTGGTGTTAGTTTTCACTTTGGGGTTATGTTTTCTTTTGAGGGGTGTGTAAAGGAGGAGTACAGAAAGGGAAAGAAGAGTGAAAAAATGCAATCATGCTATTTAGTATACACTATAGTAAGACTCTGACTCCAAAGGACAAGAAAAAGAGAAAAAAATAGAAAAAAATTAAAAATTGGTATGTATCTCACAGAAATAATCATAAAATTTACTGGGTAAGAAGTTATTCCTGACAAGCAAATGTAATAACAGACAACATTTACTTCTAACAGAAACTGTTAGCCTAACATTTACCCAAATGATCACAAACAATACCATACTAAAAGCTACCAGCACAACTGTGTTTATTGCAGCATTATTTACCATAGCTAAGATATGGAATCAACCCAGATGCCCCTCAGTAGATGAATAGATCAAGAAAACTATGCCTCCATCAGAAAGAATGACATCGCCCCATTTGTTAGGGAATGGAAAGACTTGGAAAAAATTCTATTAAGTGAAGTAAGCCAGGCCCAAAGAAACATAGGTCCCATGTTTTCCCTTATTTGCAATAACTAGTATATGTCTGGGACAAGTAGAAAAGGTCAAAAGCTATATACATATGACCAGATAAGATGACCTTAAGGGAAATAAACCTCATGATAGGGACACAAATGGTTTTTTTCTTTCTTGCTACTGTTTCTAACGTATTTATAAGGTTCCATGTAATTTTTTTGTTGCCCCTCCCCAACCGTATAACCCCTGTTTTCACTGTATTCGATGTGGGTATAATTTGAGGAGGGGAAGGGAAAAAACAAAATGTTTAAATAGGGATACAAGTTGACCCATTGAGATGCAGAAGACACTATGTTGAAAAACTTTACAATTTGGGGGGGAGGGGTGGTTGTAGTTGTGGAGGGAAGGGATGGTAGGGGAAAAACAAAGGAGGATGCAACAATGCTTGATAAGAAATGTACTCATCACCTTGCTCATGTAACTGTAACCCCTTTGTACAGTATTTTCACAATAAAAAACTTATTAAAAAAAAAGAAACTGTTAGCCTTAGGAAAAACCTAAACTGTTCATTGTAACACAGTGAGGAAAATTCTTTATTTCTGTGGTGCAAACTTGTTTTGTCAAGAGTCAGGAAGTAAAAAGTTTAGTGTTCATGGGCACACAGTCTCTGTCACAACTACTCAACCCTGCTGTTGTAGTACAAGAGTAGCCACATATGTTACATAGACAATATACCCCCAAAAGAGGGTAAGCTTGTATCACAGTAAGTCTGATTATGAATTCTGGCATTTCAATTATATATACATAAGATTTTAATGTTATAAAATATTCTATGATTCTCCTTTTCCCCATCTAAAAATGAAAAATCCAATCCTTGCTTACAGGTGATATAAAACAGAAAGCATGTCAGACTGGACTTGAAGATCACTGTTGACTATCTGCATGTTTTCCTCAATGTCTGTGGAAATAAAAATTCACAAATAACTATAAAAATAGTCTCTTTCTTGACATTTCACTGACTTCTTTTCTCTATTCCTAGTTTTAAGTATTCCACAGAAACTTTCTGAACTCATCATTTCATCAAGTTCTTCTCTCCTTGTAAGTCTCTCTCCCCAGAGCACAGCTTGAATGTTTTAAAGTCAAACTCTATCCCTGTCAGGAAAAAAAAGCCATCCATCTAAACTTTTTTATAAACCCTACTTCCTTGAACTACTGTAAAGCTCCAAATCTTTTTATGTTCCATCTTTTAATAAATATAGCGTCCACTATTCTTATTATGCCCTTTCTCTTTCAAGTATTACTTAAGTTTAATTCTATACAATGAGACCCCTGTGAGACTGTGGCAGTTAAAGAAGGTAGGTTTTAGTAACAAATATATTTAATACTTAAAAATCTCTTCAATAACTACTCAAATGGATTGTAGAGAAGGTCAGGAAAGTGGCACTGGGGCTCAAGTGGTAGTGCACTAGCTTGAGCACAAAGAGACTCGAACAGCACCCAAAGACCTGAGTTCAAGCTCCAGAACCAATAATAGTAATAATAATAATAATTTGTACTAACTTGAGGCTGGAAATGTGGCTTAGTGGTACAGTGCTTGCCTAGCATGCATGAAGCCCTGGGTTCGATTCCTCAGTACCACTTAAACAGAAAAAGCCAGAAGTGGCGCTATTATGGCTCAAACAGCAAAGTGCTAGCCTTGAGCAAAAGAAGCTCAGGAATAGTGCCTATGCCCTGTGTTAAAGCCCTCAGGACTGGAAAAAAAGAAAAGGAAGAGAAAAAAAAAAGGAATTCAGGAAAAAAGTTGACCTATTTACTCTAACTTGCTTCTTTCTCCACTTTCCTGGTGAGGTATTCTTTTTATAACTTTATTATTAAGTTTCTTATTCACTATATTTTTCTAATTATGATTACTATGGTTTAGATATTATTAGGACAATGATCTAAAGAGTTTTAAAAACAACATACCTTGAAATTTAAAATTACATGGTTCTAAAGTATTAAATAATTTAAAAATAAGATTGCATTTAATTTATAAAATCACATTTAAAATACATTAAAATTAATACTAACTTGAAAAGTTGCTGCCACAAACCTAGAAACAAATCATTTATTTCACAAAAGTGACTTTGTATATGAGAACTGTATAAATGTGTGGTCTCTAGTACAGGAGACCTTTCAGATTACCATAGAGAAACAGTAGGGAGCCTGTGATAAGTGTAGAATTGTGTTCTTGAAAAGTGATGGGCAGGAGATGGAGCATTCAATGAAGAATGAGATTTCACTCTCCATCTCTCCTCTTCCATAAATAGTAAGGGTTTAAATGCAGCCAGATGAAAACTGTTCCCAGTGAATTCCACATAATAACAGCAAAAGTGCCAGAGTTCAGCAATCTGTGTGTGATTGTGAAGTGATTTCTCCTGAGGACAGATGCCATGCCAACGAACAAAATCAAAACAATACAGCCTGTGACCAGAGGCAGAAATAAGAAAAGATTAGAACTGCAAATCTCTCTACATTTTGTTGAGACTCCTGACTACATCTTTAGAACATCCTGTACAGACAACAGAAATGGTAATTTCCTACACAGTAAAAGGCAAGGAGCTTTTTATTTTGCTGCCAAGTATATAAACCAAAGAATTCTTGCTGGCTACTATACCTAAAAAAACATGAAACAAAGGAATAATTCCTGAAAAGCAACATAAGGGTCCAGAAAGGTCATCAGATTTCCTCAATTAGTTAACTCATCTTTTCTTCAAGCATTTTCACCAGGTTTTAATATTAAAATAAAAATAAAAAGCTTTAGAACAACAAAAAAGGCTGAGACAAACAAAGGGGGTTCAGTATGGTATGTATTTTTAGTTTGATGCCATGTGGGAAATAAAAGCATGATATTAAAAATCTCACGAAATGTTTGAAATGTTACTGCTTCTACAAGACATATTTAATTCATCATCATCATCATCATCATCATCATCATCATCACTGGCTGTCCCTGGACTTTTTCTGCTCAAGGCTAGACCTCTCTACCACTTGGGCCACAACTCCATTTCTGGCTTTTGGGTAATTAATTGGAAGAAGAGTCTCACAGAAGTTTCCCGCTTGGGGTGGCCTTGAATCATAATCAGAGCTCAGCCTCCCGAGTAGCTAGGATTACAGGTGACAGCCACCAGCACCTGGCTCATAATTAATTCTTTAATACGTTCTTTTTTAACCCCAAAGAGTCATCTCTACAATCCTAAATGGGCAGATCAATAACTTAGGGAGCATTCAAGATGATTCGCTGAACAAGAAACCCCAAATTGGTGAACATCACTTCAGTATTAGAAAAAAAGAAAGCATACTTGTCAAAAGTGAAACTCTTGCTCTTTTTTATATTAACATGAACTTTTGCTTTAAAAAATACTAGAAAGCAATTCCTTCTTCTTTTGTCACTCTCTTTCCATCTGTTTGTCTCCATCATCCAAACCCTACCACAAACTTCTTTATTCACTGTCCCATTTCTTTCAAATACCCTCAATAAATAAAACTAAATATAGATCAAATCTCCAGTGATAGGTTATCCATCTTTGCAGTTTCCAGCTATTTCTATATAATTGCTAATCTGACTGTTTTTCTCAATCTATAACCACAAACTCTTCTACAAATGTAACTAACGTTTATCACCAACATTAACCTCAACATTATTGTACAATCAGTAAGCTAATTTAAAGTGTACAGAATATAAACGTTGAGTAATTTTTCAGTTGTGGGGCTTGAGTTCAGGATTTGAGCACTGTCCCTGAGCCTCTTTGTGCTCAAGGCTAGTACTCTACCACTTTGAGCCACAGTGCCACTTCCGGGTTTTTGATGATTAATTGGAGATAAAAAGTCTCAAGGACCTTCCTGCCCAGACTGGCTTTGAACTGTGATCCTCAGATCTCAGCCTCTGGAATAGTGAGGATTACAAGCATGAACAACCAGTACCCAGCATTTTCAGTAATTTTTAACATTTAAAATTATTTTTTCTCATTTACATCAGATGCCAGTGTCTCATACCTATAATCCTAGCTATTCAGGAAGCTAAGATCTGAGGATTATGGTTCAAAGCCAGCTGGAGCAGTAGTCCATGATACTCTCCAATTAACCAACAAAAGCCAGAAATGGAGAAGTGGTAGAGTGCTTTGAGCACAAAAAAGCTCAGCAATAGTGTCCAGACCCTGAGTTCAAGCCCCAGGACTGGCACTGCCCCCAGAAGGAAAAATTCCCCTCAGATATTTCTCAGCTCAATCCCAGCAAAATGTAGGTCAGAGAAACTTAAATCATGTATGTGACATCAAAAAAGCAAACATCCCATGAGAAGTCAGAGCAAATTAATAAATTCCAATTATAAAATTGTTCTCAGCAATTTTGTTCTCAGTTGCCTGTTTGTTACATGGACTAACTTACAAATCTAGCATGAATGTAAATCAATTATTACTTTTAAAATACAGGATATTAAAAACACAGAATAGAATAATAGCAGTAAAGTCTTTGGTTCCTTCCACCTGCTCTGGATTCTTAGAAACAGCTAATTTTCCCTTCTTGTGTGGTTATATTTGGTGTGCATTGCTCTTCACTTCCATTTCTACCCGAGGTTTAAAAAAAGGGTGGGGGGAGATAAAGCAACTGTATAAGAATGCCTAAAGACATCAAAGACCTAAAGCTTCACTGGTTGTGTGTGGCATAGGAGGAAGAGGAGGAAAACGTGAGGTAATGAGGATCTACTGTATTTACCTTATGTGCAGGGCATGTGGACAACAATAGAAACCATGTAGGGAGCACTTTTGGTCAAAAAAGAACATGGCAGCCTAATGGGAGGCCTTTGTTCTTCAAAAGGGTCTCCTTTTCCCCTTTTGTACTTCACTTAATTCATGGCATCTGAGCTGCTCTTGAACTTGACAGACTGAGAGAAAGAAGGGGAGAAAAGAGGGGGAATCAGAACACAAAGAGAAGGGAAAAGGAAGGACTTCAAAGAGAATCCGTTTGAAAAAAATTAAGTTCTGCAAGTTTTGATGAAATTTTGGAATTTAAAGAAGTTAGAAAATATAATTTAATGTTAAAATAAATTCAATTTTTCCAGGGACTGTACAAAGCAATAAAGTAGATAAATAAGGCACAAATGAATTATGTACTAAGAACTTGATATCGATTTTTTTCCTGCTACATGCATTTCTTGAAATAATAGTAAGAAAACATTGATTTTCAATAGTAACATAAAAAAATAAGCATTCTACAAGCAAGACCAGTAATTAAAGTGATTTCTCCGCTTAGGAGAATTTTACTTGAGTGATGAACAGCACCAACAAATTCAACAAAACCACCAGCACCACCTACAGGATACATACACACGCACACTCTATACTATATTTTAAAGCCTAAGTTTTAAAGGAAGTAACGTTAAATTGTGACCTTTTCACTGTGCAGTCAAGATGGAGAACAAAGCCCTCGCAAATTCTAGCCAACTTTAGGCATTCATGAACACAAATAGGTATAAATAAATATAAAAGTTGGTTTCAAAACAAAAGATCTAGCTATAACATGACTACCTCATCATTTTAAAATAGATATTTTTCCTGATTGTAAAACACACTTACTATAAAACCAACAAGCCTGAAATATAGGAAGCTACCATACTATTACATTCAGTGTTTATTCCTCGTGGTCTTTCATTTTATGCATGTCTCACACATGTAATTTTGTATTTTACGTCATCCCTACAAAGTGTTGTGTGTTTTTTTCCTCATAATCCCACTCCCTGTTCCAGTTAGGGTATTTTACACTTTCTTTTATCTCGTTATACAAATGTCTTAATTTTTTGGTAAATATAATATGCTGCCATAGGTGTGTACTTGTGATCTGTAACATCTGATAGGTATTGAAATATTTCTATTCTTTTCAAACTGTATTGAAATATTTCTATTCTTTTCAAATTGTATAATTAAAACTTCAAGAAACAGCACTTCATATGTCTTTCCCTACTGGTCAAAATCTATCTGTAAAACGAATATCTAGAAATAAGATTCCTAAGTGAAAGTGTACAACATTTTAAAATTTAGTATTACCAAATTTCTCTCTCTCTCCCTCCAAAAGTTGTGCTATGGTAATTTCCAAATATTATGTGTTTATTTCCTCAGATTCAACATAACAATCTCTTAAATATTTGATATCTGGTAAGTCACTGTAAAATACTAACACACTTTTCTTCACATATTGCCAATATTTATTGGATAGTCATGGGTGCTATTCCTGAGCTCTTTGAGTGATAGCACCACTTCTGGTTTTCTAGTAGTTAATGGGATATAAGAGTATCACAGACTTTTCAGCCAAACTGGCTTTGAACCATATCTTCAGATCTCAGCCTCCTGAGTAGCTAGGATTACAGGCATGAGCCACCAGTGCCAGGCCAAGTATTACTTTTTAAATTACCTTTAAAGCCTATTATTATTCTATTGTTGTATCTTACTTTATAGTCAATACTTCTCCCCAATCACATTACAATTCATCCAGAAAGCACAAGTCTACCCTCAGTAGATAGTTTAGTACTAAAAAGAAGATTTAGAGGATTTGCTGTGTTTCAATGGCAATTGTAAAAATTATGTAAAGCATATAAACACATATAGTGTTCCAAACATTATTTTGAAATGTTATTTCAATTGGATTTTATGTACATGTGTATAAATGTGTATCTGTTACAGAGTAACTATTTAAAAGAAAATACAACCATTCTAACCACTCTCCATATAGATAACATGTTAGGTTAAGTGTAGAAGACCATGGATGTAACAGTATTAACTGTAGGCATGGCACTGACCTGAAGTGAAGCCTGACTTTTAATTCCTAAGGAATTTTTCCCAACTTCAGCACTACTGACATTTTGGACCTGATGCTTGATTGGGGAGAAATGAATTAACATCTGCCTTGCAAGGTGTTAAAGAACACACGTGGCCTCTAATCATTAGAATTCGGGCAACCTCTAAATACTGTCAAATACATGTTGGTGAGGAGGGGATAGACAAACTCATGCCCAGCCATGACCATAAGTCATTTAAGTAAACTATCCACATACATTTCACAACTATGCATTGTCTCACAAATTTCATTTTTAAAGTCTACAAGGACTGGTGGAATAGCATTGCCTAGTATGCATGAGGCTCTAGACTCAATCCCTAACACAAAAGGAAAAACGCATATGCATATTTCAAATAATTAAAACACTTATCAAATTCTTATTAACCTTTACCATACCATACCACATTGATATGACAACATCCAGTAAATAAAAACCAAAACAATGACTAATTTAATATTTAATTTATATTAGAATCTAATGATGATGTTCACTGCAGTTTAATGACATTAAGTATGCAGTTTAGTGAAACATGAAGCACAAAGCTGCTGCTGACGCCAAGCAACTGTCCCTTCATTCATTTACTCAATATTTACTGAATGCTTGTTATATGTACTATTCCACCTACTAAGAATACATTAAAAATTAGTAAGACTTTTACAAAGCTACTAATAATTTATTGTTATTGTTTTTGTTTTGGGTTTGTTTTTGCAGTGCAAGTGATCAAATCCAGGACAAGCACTCCCACTGAGCACTTTTAGAGCTTTTTGAAATAGGGTCTCAGTACATAACCCATAACGCTGGTCTGAAAATCAAGATTCTCCTGCTTTAGCCTCCTAAATTACTGATGAACAACACCACAATTCTTTACCAAGTAAAATTTAGGGATTTATTAAGTCAGGGTACAGTAAGTACTTTGGCAAAAAAAAAGAAAAGAAAAGAAAGAAAGAAAGTAGAAAGCCGAGCACTGGTGGCTCATGCCTATAATCTTAGCTACTCAGGAGGCTGAGATCTGAGATCACAGTTCAAAGTCAGACCAGGCAGGAAAGGCTATGAGACTCCTCTCTAAATAACCACCATAAAACCAGAAGTGGTGCTGTGGATCAAAGTAGTAGAACATTAGCTTTGAGCAAAAAAGCTCAGATACAGCATCCAGGCTCTGAGTCCAAGCCCCATAACTGACAAAAAGAAAAAGAAAAGAAGTAGAAAACGGTGTGCAAAGGTGAGGTCTGGTGTTAAAAATATAGTAGCAAGTACCATTTAACCAGTTGTATAAGAACTTGAAGGATGTTAGAAAGTAAAGCATAACACATCCAAAGTATCAAGTAAGTATAAAAACCCTAAGGTGGTGTACGCTCTAACTTTATTCTGAATGGGAACTCCCAGAACAGACGAGAACCATGTCCTAACTGGAAGACAAAACTGGTAACTACAATAACTATGTATTCATGAGATTTAGACTCAGGTAGAAGTGGGATGAGGAGAAGTGGTTGGGTTTTTGGATATATTATTAATATTTTAAACCTAAATTGGACTGTGTTACTCTTTAATTAAAAAACCATAGGTTCTTGTCTAACTCTTCTAATTTCATCTTACTTTTCAGTAATCAAAACTATGTTCTGTCCAAGCTGAACTTTTAGGTCATCTAATACTCCAAATTCCTTGCCACTAGGGGGCCTTGGTGCATACTGTTCTCTCTTCCAGGACTGCCCCTTCTCACTCTCACTCTGCCTGGCTCACAAGGATCTCCTATTTCAAGTCTCAGCTTCCTTCAAACCATCTTCCCTAACATGCCACTTTAAATTAGCATCTCTTCCTTCTTCCCTTACATTCTTTCAAAGTACCTTAAAATATGAAATTTTAATTGGGGAATTCACCTCAGTTGATAGTTGTAACAGTGATTCGATATATTATCAATGGTTAGTCTCTCTAAAGTAAGCAATTAAAAAAAAAAAGCAAACCACTTCTGTATCACTTACCATCATATCACCATCACTTGGCACACTATCTAGTATACAGCAAGTGTAAAAAATACCTGTTGATCAAATAAAGATTTCATCCCAATTCTACTACATTTGACTTTGTCATTTAAGTTCTCAGAGGTCTCAATATACTTTTCCCCCTCTCAGGAATCTGGAGTCAATAAATGTCACAAGAACTAGAGTAAGATATTTTAAAAAGAAAGAATAATTACAAGAAATCTTAGTCTGTATGAAGTAACAAGGAAGTAGTGGGAGAGATGAATAAGGACTATTGAGTTACAAAATCTATAATTCAGCAGCCAAAAGGAGAAGACTCATAGGCTTTTTGAGTAGTATGACAATCAGAACAATATTTTCAGATTGTCTGTAGTGTATAAATCATTGAAGAAGAATCTAAATGTAAAACTTTGCTAGAAGCCAACAGGTGAATAGAGCCTCAATCATTTTTTAAAGACTAAGTAGGAATGAGAATGAATATACAAACACACATACACACACACCCTTTCCTCCATATTTATTAAGATTCTTCCTGTTATTTGATAGGTAAATTAAGCTAATATTTGTTATAGTTAGAATTACACAAAAATAGAAACAAAAGTGATCCAGTAATGAAAATCACTTTCATTTTCTCATTATTCATTACTGACAATGCTTCCAGATTGAATTTCCAAAAGCACAGCTGGGATCACATTACTCAAAAAACTTCAGTGGGTCCCCACTGTCTACTGAATTAAGTCCAAACACCTTTACTTGACATTTAAGACCCTACATAAACTTGGCTCCTCTTATTTACTTGTATTCCCCAAAATTCTAGCTATAAAGAGCAACTTTTCCTCCAACATAACCAGCTTTTCTTGCCTCTATCATCCCTCGCATCACTGTTCTCTTAAAAATGTAACCTCATCCTCTATGCGTAATTCACCTGTCAAAATTCTGCCTTCCCAATTCAGGACACACTTCAAATGTTACTAGAATGTTTGTTAACATTCTCTACTTCATCTCTAGTGCAAAATGATTTCTCCTACTCCCAGGGCTTTGTAACTTAACTACATTCAATCTTTTTTTTTTTTTGTCGGTTGTGGGGCTTGAACTCTGGGCCTGGGTGCTGTCCCTCAGCTCTTCAGCTCAAGGCGAGCGCTCTACCACTTGAGTTACAGCGCCACTTCCAGTTTTCTGGTGGTTTATTGGAGATAGGAGTCTCACCGTCTCTCCTGCCCGGGCTGTCTTTGAACCGCGATCCTCAGATCTCAGCCTCCTGAGTAGCTAGGATTACAGGTGTGAGCCACCAGCGCCCGACTTACATTCAATCTTGATTAACTTTTTCCTTCTAAGTTTGATATCATCGATTAAATTATAAACAAGTGGCCAGGCACTGGTGGCTCACACCTGTAATCACAGCAACTGAGGAGGCCAAGATCTAAATATTGCAGTTTAAAGCCAGCCTGGGCAGGAAAACTGTGAGACTTCTTATCTCCAATAAACTACTCAGAAAAAGCTGGAAGTAGTGCTGTGGCTCAAGTGGTAGAGAGTTAGCCTTGAGCAAAAGAAGCTTAGGGACAGTATCTAGGCCATGAGTTCAAGCCCTATGAAAGACATTAAAAAATTATAAACAAGTTCTAGCCCCTTCTCTGAAAAACTAAAATGATACATAATGTACTAACAACTACATTTCTAACTTTCTGATTAACCTTTTATTTTTCACAGCAATTTAAACAAAGTATGTATTTAAATAATTCTGTTGACTAAAACAATCCATTTAAAGTCCAACATAAAGTTTGTACTAATCACTCAAGTCTCCCTCATTAAACCATAAGAAAAAAGATTTATTCATTAACCCATATTAAAAGAAGGATTTATTCAGTATCTACACTGTGATTAGCTATTGTGCTGAGACAATAAAGATGCTTAAAAGGAAATACAAAACCCATCCCAAGGGAGGTTAACTTGGTGATAGAGTATTTAGCCCTGAATTTGATCCTAAATAAATACCTAAAACTCTCCAGGTCCTAAGAAGTTTCAATTTTCTTAAGAATATAAGCCCTATTTCCAAAACAATCAAAAATGTAATAGTTGTGCCATCAAACATAATCAAACTCTTAAACTTAGTAGGAGTTTCAAAAGCTGGTTTAGATACCATGTGGCCTGGAAAATCCAGAATGGAGAGTTCAAAGTTGGTCAGCCTCAATGAAGAATGCTAATGAGAGGCTTGATTAGAGGGCAAGAGGAAAAATTATCCAAAATAATATATATCTCTAGGTTGCACCCACAGCCATATCAATTCTTATACCTTATTAAATAAACCATGAATGAAGAATACCCTATCTCCAACCTATAAATGTTCATGATCACTGGCCCCATTCACTGCACATAAGGGTCCTTTACAAGTTTACACATGAAACTCCAAAACATGTGACATTTTCCTAAGCACAAAATCATTTTCATATTTTCTTTAAGGGGCAAGGAAGCAAGGATAACCAGTTTAAAAGCTCAATTAAGATCTAAAACCAAACTTGACTAACAATACTAGCTATCAGACAAATTTTAGATATGTTATAGTGGACTACAAGCTGGTCAACTCCTCTTCAAATGTTCAAATCAGCAAAGTCTTTTATAAACTGAGTTAAATGAGAAGCAATGTAGTATGGTTTTACAGTTGAGGCTGTAGAACTAGCCAACAGGAGTTCAGAATCCCAGCTACAAAGGCATCCTCTTAGCCTCAATTTAAAGAAGAACAAAACTAATGAACTCTATACTCTTGTTAAAATTCAAAGGAATTAAAGCATTAAAACACTAAAGTATACTAATCTGGCATGTAGTAAACAACCAAGATACTGCTTCATACTATTATCATCCAGAGTTTAAAAAATTAAGGGCACTAATTTAATCAAGACTAGTCAGGCAATAATATAGTATTTGGAAGGTGTTATCTTCAAAAGTGAGAGAAAGACATCACTATGCATAAAGTTAGTGTTAAAAGAAATGTAGATAGAACCTGTGTACACATGAAAACTCAATATATGCCACAGCTGGTATTACGAGAAAGCTGGGTAAGGAAAGCACAAGACATTTTGAACAGTCATGCAGAGAGAATTGCAAGTCCTTATACATAAAATTAGATCCTTATCTCACATTCTATACAAAAATCAATTATAAGTAAATTAATGATTAAAATACAAATAGTAAACTAAAACTCAGAGAAATGTAGGAGACTTTAAACACAGAGAACAGAATGTCAAATTTAGTGAGACATATAAACTCTAAGAATAGTAAATCCAATAATATAAAATTGTAAAACTTAACTTTCATTAAATCAATTAAAAGTACAAACAGAGACCACATTCTACAAATGTTAGAACATATGCAACCAACAAGAGATTAGTATCCAAAAACTCCCTACAAGTCAATGAAACAATGAAACTGGTAATCCATAGAAGAAATAGAATGGTCAGAAGGCACATAAACAAGATTAGGGAGATGGCAACACGTGGGAAGTGGCTGCTGAGACAGAGCAAGTAAGGGGATGGGCAAATTCTATACGTAGGATCACAAAGAGTTTTTTCAAAAATAAAAATATGAGGTGCTTTGTCTAATTAATAATAAGGAAAACGCGTGGCATTGGGAAAGATGAGGGAGAATGATGGAAGGGATACTGATCAAGATGCGATATACAGTTGAGTGCAGGTATAATCCTAGCTACTCAGGAAGCTCAGAACTGAGGACCATGGTTCAAAGTCACTCCAGGTAGGAAACTTAGTGAGACTCTTCTCTCCAATTAACTACCAAAAGAGCTGGAAGTGGAGCTGTGGCCCAACTGGTAGGGCACTAGACTTGAGCAAAACGCTCAAGAACAGTGCTCAAGTCCTAAGTTTAAACCCCAGGACTGGCACATATGCATGCACACATACACACACATGCACACATGTATAAACACACAAACACAAATGCAATGTACTAATAAACTGATTTTTTATTTTTTATTGTTATTATAAAGGAGATATATAGAGAGGGTTACAGTTACATAAGTCAGGTAATGAGTACATTTCTTTTTGGACGATGTCACCTCTTCCCTCACTCTCTCCCAGTTTTTCCCTCCTGTTCCCACTCACAAGTTGTATAGTTCATTTTCAACATAGTGTCTACTGAGTATCAATGTTCTATTTGTTCACTCTTTGTCCCTAAAACCCTCTTCAGCTGGGCACTGTTAGCTCAAGCTTGTAATACTAGCTACTTAGGAGGCTGAGGTCTGAGGATTGCACCATGAGCCTCTTCTCTCCATTAACCACCAGAAAGAAGACTGGAAGTGAAACTGCAGCTCAAAATGGTAGAGTACTAGCCTTGCGCAAAACAAACTCATAGACAATGCTCAGGCTCTGAGTTCAAGTCCCACATCCAACAGACTAAAACAAAAAGGCTTGAATTAAAACAAGATTTTTTTTAAATATTTAAAAAATAAATACAAGCTGAAAGTTCTATGAGATGCCATTTCATGTTCCTTGAGACTGTTAAAAGACAACTTGGAAGAGATATGGAATAAGAACTACCCTAGTAGTAAAACTGTAAATTCAGAGTCACTCTGGCAACATCGAGCAATGCTGAACATGTGCATACTATATGATGCAGTAATTTCACTCACTACAACACTGTTATGAAAGCCATGAACTGAAAAAGAGTAAAAAATTGACCATCAACAGAAGAATAAACTAATCAGCATAATACGTTCATCAGTAAAAATGAATCACGGAAGACTATTTGCTAAACTAGCTATCATTATTTCCTTCCCTATCTTCTATATCTTTGACTTTTGCTGCTTTTCCCATCAAGAGTATTATTCCTCAAATCTGGAATGGCCTTCTGAAAGAAGGCAGCAAAATTGATGCTGACTCAGTTTCTAGGTAGTGGAAGTCATGTTGACTAGTTCCTTGCTTAAGTCTCAAAAGGCCTTCTACATTTCTCCTGGCTCCTTTCATAGCCGCCAAGTAAACATGATCAGGCTAGTTTCTTACAGAATGAAAACAATGTGAGGCAGAAACAAACTATTTCCACCTAAATATGTTAGCCTTTTCAATCTTTGGCCAACCCAGCAGTTGGCCATAGAGATGTGGGCAAGTCCAGCTAAGATCAGAACCACCTAAAAAGACCTAAAGTATCATCAGCGACATATAACCTAGTAAATTTTGGGATTTATTACAAAGAAATAAACAGCTGATGCATGAATAAAGTGAGATATATATATATATATATATATACACACATATATAGGAATAAATCTGACATGTTGGTCATAAAAAGTAAACTACACAAAACATATTACAATGTATATATAACACTTTAGAAAATATCATTTAAAGCCATATTACAGAGCATGAAGGATGGTATCATGCATATATAATATTTTTAATGTGCTTAAAGATATACTACAGACACATAAAGCATGGTGCACATCTCAGGGTTTGAGAAGAAGAAAATGCCACCAAAGGTGGCATTTCAATTTTCAATGAGGTCTTCCCTAGGACCTTAACAAAAATGCAATCTTCCCAACCTTTCATATTCTTTTATCCCTTCCTTTAGTTTTCTGCTTTGTACTTAACACTTCTAACAGTTACAGGGATTTGTGCTGTGTCTGTTTCCAGAGTACCCAGAATACAGACTGGCAGAAATTCTAACCCAGGAATAACGGTTCTGGTGCAAGTAAGGAGCATAGTAGTAATCAAGAAGTTTAAACACTGGAGATGTGGCTCAAGTGGCAGAGTACCAGCATTGAGCAAAGAAGAAGTTGACAAACCAAGTGCCAGATTGAGGTTCGAAGCCAGGCCAAACAGGAAAGTCTATAAGAAGCTTATCTCCAATTAATCACCAGAAAACCAGACTTGTTGCTCAGGGATATTGCACAGCCCTGAGTTGAAGGCCCTAAAGCAGCAAAAAAGTAAAAAATAATTTTTTTTTTTTTAAAAAAGAGGAGCAGGTGGGAGGAGGAGGAAGAGAAAAGGAAAGGGAAGGGGGAAGAGGAGGGAGGAGAGAAGAGGAGAGGAGGGAGGAGGGGTGGAGGAGGGGGAAGAGGAAGAAAATGACTGCCTTTGGGCAAAACCTGGCAAAAATGCCTGCTTTTGTACGGTCCACAAGCTAAGAATAGTTTTCACAGCACATTAACAATAAGATTTGGTGCTAGGGAACATTAATATTGGATTCTAATTTAGAGGAATGTTATCCTCCAAAATAATCCTATTCTTACCTTTAGAAGATTTGCATTACAAAATTTCTTGCTCAAATGATTGTAGTTTTTAATTTGGTCAATTAAAAACACAGGATGTAACCTTAGCTATGATGGCAACTGAGACTAAGATTCAAAGCCAGTCCAAGAAAAGTCTGTGAGACTCTATCTCCAAATAACTGGGGGGGAAGGATGGACTAGAGGTGGTCACAGGGTAGAATGTCAGCAGAAGAAAGTGATGATGTGAGGCCCTGAGTTCAAGCGCTGGTTCTGGCCTCGCTTTGCTACAAGAAAAAAGTATGAAAACATGTTCTCTCTCTGTTATATATTAACATAGTATTTTTTAATTTTACTTATAAAATATTAAGCTATCTGGCCCTCTACAGAAAAGCTGTGCCAGCCTCTGATTAAGAACTTACTCAGGGGCTGGGAAGGTGGCTCAGTGGTAGAGTGCTTGCCTTGCATGCATGAGGCCCTGGGTTCAATTCCTCAGCACCACATAAACAGAAAAGGCCAGAAGTGGCCCTGTGGCTCAAGCGGTAGAGCACTTGCCTTGAGCTGAAGAGCTGAGAGACAGTGCCTAGGCCCAGAGTTCAGGTCCACGACCGGCAAAAAAAAAAAAAGAACTTACTCAGGTCCAAATGGTCATTCAGTATCACTAAATATGTACTAGGTATTATTAGTGAGGAAGAAAAAATAACAACAAAAATGTCATCTGCCTGAGAGATAGAGATGGGAGGATCAAAAAAGGTAACCAGGTAAAATAGAAAAACCATATCCAAAAATAATACAAATTTTTTAAAAAGTCATTGGATGTGGTGGTACACAGAGGTAGGAAGAGCATATCTAAGGCCCTCTGGACCATGGGCAAAAGCACAAGGCCCTGTCTGAAAAACTATAGCAAAAAGGGCAGAGGGCAGACCATTTGGAAGGGAAGGGGTGGGGAAGGGAGGGAAGGAGGAGAAGAGGGGGAGGGAGGAAGGGAGGAAGAGAGGGAAGAAGGGAAGGAGAGAGAGAGGGAGGGAGGGAGGGAGGGAGGGAAAGAAAATCCAACACACACACACACACACACACACACACACACACACACACACACACACACACACACACAGAGCAATTTACAATAAATTTAAGAAATAGAAAATTGAATTTCTTGACTGGCTCTCACAAATTTCCCATCCAAAAGGAAATTTCTGATTTTTGTCCCCTGAAGTTAACTTTGGAAAATCAGAAAAATGATAGAGATGATCCTAAGCTATGAGAAATAACACAATGTAAGGCAAATTTTTATGTATTTAGAACAGCAATACAAGCAGAGATCCGAGCATACTGAGTCAGCTGGTATTGTAACACATTGGTTAAAAGTGGGGACATGAAAATCACCTTACTAAATTCAAATCTCAGCACACTCACACTCCAAACTCTTCTGCAAAATGGGATTTTTAGAAGAGTGCATTCTAAGACACTTGAGTATTAAATACCACAGTTAAGAATGGTGTCTGGCACACCATCAAGAAATATCAGCTGTTACTACTGCTAGTTACCGAGTATTTTCTAAATAAAACGCTTAATATTTCCTACAAAGAAATCATTTACAGTTTCCGCTTCCCACTATCTCTAATATTCTTTTCTTTTAGTGTTTATTACAATAGTTGATTTCACTTCTCAGCAAATTGCTTTAGATGACGCTTCTATATAGTCTAAGTCCTATATATTTCTATATGAAAATCAATGTTAGCCTTCAAAGATATCTCTCACACAGAATTATGATAACTAATATTAGGCCAAAATAGTTAATCATTTGGACTTAAGTAAGTTATTGCCATCTTCTTTACTTCTCATACAGCAAAAACTGGAGTGGTTTTTAAGTTCTTTTTCTCATGTTCAAATGAGCATTTGCTGTTTTTTCTGCTTAAACCAATGGAAAGTAGTACTGGTGTCAGATTTTAAAAGTGTGAAACCACTTGATGCCCTAAATGAGACATGATTCCTCAGCACTACCTATTCTTGTACAAAACAATAAATTACTCCCTGTAGGCCATGCTCTATAACTCACCTACCCAACTTAATAACAGTCTGATCACCAAAAGTACCTTGAGCAATAGAGAGTACCAAGAAGTGGCTCTGTTATAAATTTAGGAACAAAATTAAAGGTCCTAGGGAGACATTTTCCACAAGCACATTCTGACAAGATTTTACTGCTTTATAAGTACTCTCCCTAAAGCAACTCAAATATGAGCACCTCAAAATAAAGATTTGTGTTGCTACAACCATTGAACCCAGACCTTAATACAATCATAGGTATTCACTCAAGCTTTCAGAGCAAGAAAGTCACTATACTGTTACATCTCTAAGAATTTTCCAAATACAACAACCCCAAACACCTCCATATGCAAATTAATTCTTTCCCTTTACAGCTCATCCTAAGACAACTTCTTAAATTTCTTGTTGGAATAAGAGAGATTATAAATATCACCAAGCTAAAGTGTGAGATTTGAATTTAGTCTCAGATGCCAGGTGCATGATTTTCAACAAGTCATGTAAGCTCATTTACTCTCAACTTGAAACACAAATTTCTTATGGTGAGTATTCTCATTTTTCATACTATTTCATCATTTAGTCATCTCCTGTATCAACATTAGCCATTAAAATTCCTGTATCATGATCTTACTGATTTCAAGGGACAGAAAACCCCAAAACAAACTAAGTAAAAGAAAAGGAAGAGGAAGAAGAAGAGAAAGAGGAAAGAAAGGGGGAATAGTGAAAAGGAGGAGGAAAGGAAAATCAGGAAAAAGAAAAGCAGATAGAAGAAAGGGGAGAAGAAAGGGAGGGAGGGATTAATGGCTCAAGTAACTGGAATATCCAGAAGTAGAGCACATTTCAGACACTCAAGAAATGTTCTCAGGACCTGATATCATATTTCTCCCAACCCCCAGCTTGTCTCTTTTCTTCTGATTTTATTCTCAGGTTTCACACAGTGACTAGACAACTACAGCCTCTCCGGCCTTTCACGAACCCCTTAGTTTAAGCACAAGGATATACCTTCCTATGCCAAGTCCTTTGATTGGCTTCATGTGAATAATATACCCAGCCTGAACCACCCAAGTGATTGCAGAAACACAAACCAGTGACTGCAGAAACACAAACCAGAGCATGAAAACACAGATGCCATGCCCAATAGGCATAGCCTAATAGTGGTAAGGGAAGGAGACCCTCCAAACATTGATGTTCTCTACACCTTCTTCTCTCACACAAGGTAAATGATAAATCCTATCAGTCACTAGTTTCCAAAGATTTTACTTCCTTGCTTTTTTTTATCTCCTCCTTCTCCCTAACTATGACTCCTTTAGATCTCTGCATCATTCTTTCCCCCCCTCCCCAGTAGTGAGGATCAAATTCAGGTCTTATGCATGTTAAACAAGAGCTTTACCACTGACCCTCTGCATCACTATTTCCTGGATTATTTTGATTATCTTCCAGACTATCTCCTGCCTTCAATCTCTTAGAGCTCTCCAACTCATGTTCTGCTCTGTCACCTATTATCTTTTCAAAATGCAAGTCTATTTACTCTCCTTCTGCCCTATGTGATAATGTCTCCTTGCATTCTGCAAATAAAAACCACCTTATTTTTTTTTTACTATCCTCACTTTGTAGCTTAATCATGCCAAGTGCATGTAATTTCTGAAATTCAATAAGCTGTTTTATACTTCTATCCTTTTGTTCACATTGGTCTCCAGACTGAAATTTACTTATGATAATACCTGGATTGAAGGGGTTCTCCTACTCTAAAAACTCCTGGGAGAACAAGGTTAAGCTAAGATGTTTCTATTTGCATGTAACCCTTCCTAAGATAGAAAGACCGTGTGTGTGTGTGTGTGTGTGTGTGTGTGTGTGTGTGTGTGTGTGTGTGTGTGTGTGTGTGTGTGTGTGTGTGTGTGTGTGTGTGTGTGTGTCCTTCCTAAGATAGAAAGACCGTGTGTGTGTGTGTGTGTGTGTATGTGTGTGTTAAGATGTTTCTATTTGCATGTAACCCTTCCTAAGATAGAAAGACCGTGTGTGTGTGTGTGTGTGTGTGTGTTAAGATGTTTCTATTTGCATGTAACCCTTCCTAAGATAGAAAGACCGTGTGTGTGTGTGTGTGTGTGTGTGTGTGTGTGTGTGTGTGTGTGTGTTTCTTTTCTTTTTCAGCATAGGAAGGATATGTTATGTTCTAAGCACCCAGTAGATGCCTCAAAGACAATATCAACCCTGTAAATACAGTATTTTTGTTGTTATAAAAACATACCTATGATAAAATTTAATTTATGAAGTAGGCATAGTCAAAGATTAACAACAGCTAATAATAAAATAGAACTATTACTGCTGGTAACTGGTAACTGGTAACTGAGACCTGTAACCCTAGCTACTCAGGAGGCTGAGATCTGGAGAATGGTATAATCCATCTCTAAAAGAACAAACAAAATACCAGACTGGAAGCATGGCACAAGTGATAGAGTATAAGCTGTGAGCAAGAAAGCAGAGTGAGAGTACAAGGCCCTGAGTTCAAAGCTCTGTACTGGCACACACATACCAAAAAAACAAACAAAAACACACACACCACCATCACCACCACCACCACCAATTATTAACAACATAGTACATTAAAATTTATACAAATGTGATTTTCTCAAAATAACTTTATACTAAAGATTTTAGCAACATCAACTTATTTTTTTCTCTCAGTAACTTTTGCCTTTTCACTTTTAAGTATTCTGCATTTGTTTTTGGCACATCTGAATTGCCAACATTACTAGTCTTATATTGTGATGCCATTATGAAGATGTAAAGATTGTCTAAATATAAGCACTATGATGTCACAGCAGTCAGATAATCAAAACAGCTACTAAGTGATTAACCATGTAGGTATGTACAAAGCATACACTGGACCAAGGAATGATTAACATTCTAGGCAGGATGAAACAAGGCGACACATGGTTTTACTACACTACTCAGAACAATGAAATTTAAAGTCTAAGAGTTATTTATTTCTAGATTTATCCATTTACTATTTGCAGGCTGAGGATTATGGGTAACTGAAACCAAACAACACAAAACCTTGAGAAGGAGAACTGCCATGCGGTGACCTCAAAGCATCTGTAACATTTTACTGCATTTACTATTTACAGATTTGCCTTGCTCCAATGGTTCTTAAAAGCAAAACTGCAATAAAATTACTTGAAAGTTTCACAAAACTACAGATACCTTAATTTACACCACATCAAACATACCAAATCAGAATCTCCTAGATTAAAATCCAGGAATATACACAAATGAAAAAAGCCTCAAGATGATTTATGTTCTTGATCCCCCTTCTTTAAGGTAAAATTCACTGCCCAATCATAATCCCATTAAAGGTAAATGAATGGTTACCTCTCACATATTACTGTATTATGAATTATACATACATATGTACATACATACACACACATAATAAGAGAAAATTAAACATAACATCATTTTCTGGCCATTCTACTTAACTGAAATTTCTAATGTGTTGGGAGAGAAGTTAGGAGAAGGGACAGATAAAAACATAATCTGACTTGCCATTTTCTCTAATAACCAAGAACTAAATTATCCTATATATTCAATTGCCTGAAACCAGATAATAAATGATCCTATTTGCTTCAAGGTTTTCTATAGTTAGAATCAAACTAAAAGGTACTTGATGTTTTTTGCCAATGCATAAAATTATCTTCTGTATAAACTTCTATGTGGCAAGAATCAAGCTTCATATGAAACACAACTTAGGCAATGCAGAGAATAGAATTATTACTACACCAAAAGTCAATTTAAGAGAGATATGATGGCGAATGCCTGTAATCACAGTATTGAGAAGCTGAGGCAATTGAGTTTGAGCACATCCTGGATTCAAGATAGCCTGTGATATAGGTAGAAAGATCCTGTCTCAAAAACAAATAAGTCAGTTATTTATAAAAATATTTTTTGCCCATCTGCAAATCCAAATATCAGTTTTGTTAACTAGCAAGGTGGCTGCTTTCAGTGAGATGCAAAACTCACTGCAGTTAAAGCACATTAGGAATACTTAGAGATCACCAGATATTTTAATCACAGTGCATTATAACTTACCTATTAATATTTTACTTCATTAATTTTTTAAAAAAAAGTTTTCCTGGTTTAAAAGAGCATTATCAAAAGTTCCTTACACCAGGTATTGGTGGCTCACACCTATAACCAACCCTAGCTACTCAGGAGGCTGAGAGATGAGGATCATGACTTGAAGCCAGCCAAGGCAGAAAATCCATGAGATGCTTATCTCTAATTAACCACCAGAAAAACCAGAAGTGGCACTGTGGCTCAAAGCCTTGAGCAAGAAAGCTCACTGACAGTGCCCAGGCCTTGAGTTGAAGCCCCATCTTTCCTGGATGCTGCTAAAGTTAAGAGTGTTCTGGAAGTTTCATTTTGTTTTGTTTTGTTTCCCCTTTTCACATTAGAAAAACCAAAAGAGCAAAGAGGGTGGGGGAAGGAGAAAGGAAGAAGACAAGGGGAGGGGAAGAGAAAAAAGATCTAAAATTAACTTTATTAAGTTAAAAATTTCCTAACTATAGTTCTGTGCTTCAGTCTAGAAAAGATAAAACTAGAAAAGTAAAGGATAAACAGGAATTGTGGGGCAAGGGAAGAAGCGTGGGGAACACTGGTACCTTGTCTGCAACAGTGTTATTTTAGACTATTACAGAATTCAGAGACTTAAAAGTTTCTGTTTCTGATTCTGAAGAGAAATAAAAACAATTCAAATCATTCAATGTAACTAATGTAGACTTTTCTTGAAATTCTGTCCTCAGTGAACTTGTCCCTGGATAACCAAGTCTGTCCAATATTTCATTAGCACATATAAAACTAAGTATACCTTGAGATATAGAATTTTAAAATATGCACTGTAATAGGCTATATTTTTAAAACTCAAAGACCCAAACAGACTATGCTAAACTTGAATTAAATCTAAACATAAATCAGTTAACAACCAAAGCTCCTGGCCAGCCAACATAGTGTTTAGCACAGAAATATCAGAAAAGATATTAGTGTGTTGTGCATAGATTTTTCCTAGTATAATCACATATCACATCAGTTTATAAACTAGTTATCCATGTTAACTTCACTTTGCTATAAACAAACTATTAAATTCAGCTATATTGTAAAAGAATTTTAAAAGCTTTTCTAATTATCACAATCTGTCTTGGTTGTTCTACCATTTGTAGTTCACTTACAACATTCCTTAATTTGAGTTTGCAATAAAGTAAAAAAAATACAGCAAAAAGCTGTAATGTACCTATTTATTCAGAACATAAGTAATAGTTTGGTTGTTCTCAAATTATGAACAACTTGTTTGATAAAGGCTGGTTCTCCTTCACAGTAAGAAGAAATAAAATATTCAAGGTGGATTTAGATTCTTGCTACAGAACTTCCTATTAGTGATTTCTACATGCACTTCTTCAACATGGAAAACTATATAGTAAGAATTTGGGGAGTATTTCAAATAAATGCTTCAAATAAGTCTTTTATGGGTGACGGCTGTTTTGCATAGGAATATCCTACAAAGAAACCATAAACGCCTGTGCTTCACTTTTGTAAAGACAGAACATGTAAAACTTAGACTTTTGCTTCTAATATATACTCTCTACAAGTTTGCTCAGTTAATCTTAAAAGCAAATAGGGTAACATTCATTTATACATTCTTCTAATGGGACTGAGATAAAAGTAAAATAGACACATTTTAAAACAGGGGAAAAAATTGCCAGATGTCAGAAAATAGATTTGATTAAATAATCAAGATTACAGGAAAAATGCAGAGAATTCATTTATTTCAGAAACACTGAAGTGTGATATTGTAACACTGTATTTAGTTATGACGAAAATGGTGGTGTTTTTACCCACTCTGCAAATCTTAGTATTTGAAGCAGAAAGCCCCAGAGGCAGATTAACCAGCTCCGGCTATCATACTAGAGAGATTCCAAAAAAATATGACTATTTAATGGAAAAAGGCTATTTTCCTAGTGAGACCATGAAAGGAAATCAAAATCAGTTTCCCACAATATGTTAGAATTACCTCTCAAACTAGACTTTGTCAGGTGTATTTTTCTCCATACTTGAGCAAAAATAAGTGTATGAATTTAATACCTACTGGGTCTAAATTCTTATGGTAGGATTGAATTTGAGGCAGGTTAGACTAGGGAAAATGAGGCATAGTAAATAGCTGCCAGAAACAGGATAAATTGAGGAAAATAGGAGGCAACTCAGAAACATGGTATTTAGAAACATAGAAGCCCTCTATCTTTGCTTCTAAGAGAGACAAAGGGACAACTTCTTTATCTCGAGGATAAGCATCTATTTTGGGGTAGAACTCTTATCCAGAAGAAAAGCCCAAAACATGCAGGAACTCAGCAAGTGTAACACCAGGACTGATTAGAGGAAAAACATAAAAAATAAAAAAAATGAAAATCTTGTAACTTCCAAGTCATCCCCCTCCCTGCTTTTACCATATAAATACCCCTGACAGCCAAAAGCTGTGTGTGTTTCCCTTGGAGAGCAACTACAATCTATTAGGGTGTGCCTTCTTTCTGCTTGTCTGTCTGCTTTCCTGCTTACTTACTCACTCAATAATTTTCTTACCATTAATGACTTGTCCAGAAATTCTTACTCTGAAATCGAAGTCAAGGACCCTAAGTCAAGAGTCCCTGCCTTTAGAGGGAAACTTCACAAAGCTTCACCTGCATCCAGTGACAAATTCAAGATTAGTTTAAAGGCTAAAAGCCCATTTTCTGCTATGAGATTGAAAAAAAAAAATCCACATTTATAAAAACTTCAGTAGCATTATTTGAAATTGTTGTTACTTAAATCTTTACTGATCTCTTAAACAATTCTGAAACTACTAAAACAATGTATAACAACCTACTCAAGTTTGTGGATAGGGATTTATTTCTTAATAAAGTGAACATATTTAAGGAAGGTACCAAGACTTAAGTAATTTTGTGATTAAAAACAATGTGTTAAGATGTGAATATGTTTTTTTAAAAAATAATATCCTGGTACACCAAACTGAAATGTTGATGATACTTCAGGCCTTTGGATTTCCTTTTGTCAGGTTCTAGACATCAACTTTAAGTTTTTTGAATTCTTACATTGAAAAGAAGGCTTTCAACATCCATGTCGAGATTTAGATACACCAAAGTTTAGAGAAATCTGTTAGACTGTATGGCTACCTTTATTACTTTATTACACATCCATGTTAAATTCCAAAGTTATATTCTCTCACGGAAAGTTAACAATAAATGAATTCTCTCAAAACAAGGTTATAATTCCCCCCTCATATTCTTGCAATGATACAAACTGAAGAAAAAAATGCTACTTACTAAGCATTCCACTCTATAATTTAAGCATTATCATCTAAATTCTGAGAAACAACTATATCATTCTATACATAATTTAAATGAAAGAATAAACGTTAAAGTATTTCCTATATCACAATTACAGCTTTGTTTCTGCCTGATCCATGATAGGTATTCTTCCCAAAGACACCAGAATAATTCTAATACCCTCAACTAAAAGTGAGTGTCCTTCATTCATCTCTTTTCTCTTATTCTCTGGGAAGGAAATGATGGGCTATACCGTTCACAATGATGTAGAAAAAGTCAACAAATTGAAAACCTAAGAACAATCCTAAGAATTATCCTGAAAATAAGACATGTAAAAGAATTTCACCATACAATTTCAACTAAAGATTTTGTATTATTCTATGCAACCAAAATAAACTGCTGATTACAAAAATGAATATAATTTCTGCTAACAAAATGAATATTCAGGAGGTAACAATGCTCGATAGGAAATGTGCTCATTATCTTACTCATGTAACTGTAACCCCTCTGTATAGTATTTTTACAATAAAAAAAACTATATGAAAATATTGAAAAAAAGAATATTCACCATCTGACAGCAAGCAAGGGGTAAAGACAACAACAAAAATTATCTGGCAAGTTACACTTTTGTTTTTTTCCATGGCTCACCACAGTGCCATCCTCATTCTAGGTGAGTCAGCATCCTCAACTCTAGTAACTGTCACTTTAGTTTTAAGTCAATCACAATAAAACCCAGATCTTCCATCTTGTCATCATAACATCTAAAACTGCACCTCCACTAAAACTTTAAACTCAAATTTTCCCAATGCAACCACTACCTCTAGGACCTTTCACCCACTTCTGGCTATTAAAGACCTGTTTGCTGGCCTAGTACAGTGTCTCTCACCAGTAATTAATTCAACTACTTGGGAGGAAGAAACTAGTATAATCTTGGTTTATGCCAGCTGAGTAAGAAGACAACAAGACTAACAAGACTATCTCAACAACAGCAATCAAAAAAGCTGGATATTGTGTTTGATACCTATAATTCCAGCCATGTGGGAGACTTTGGTAGGAAGACAGTGATCCAAATCATCCAAGTAGAAAGTGCAAGAAAGGGGATGGGGATATGACTCAAGTGGAATAGCACCTGCCTAGCAAACAAGAAGCCCTGAGTTCAAACCCTAGTACCACCAAAAAAAAGACACTTTTCCTCTTATTCCTGCTCTTCCAATGTGCCCCAGACCATCAATTTCTGCCATCTTCACTTCTCAACAAGACCACAGAGCCCATTCAATCCTGCTGCTTCCTTCATCTTTGGCTACACTTGTCAACCAAGTTCCCTGGTTCTGAAAGATTGCCTTCTCCAAGGCATTCTTCACTTCTCCTTCTATACCTTGGCCTACTACCCAATGCTACTGAAATAAGGAGACTGGGTCTAACTGGCACCATCTTGGCCACATGGTAAATGATGTGTGCTTAACTGACACCATCTTGTCTTCTTAGTGGAGGTTGGGAAGTTCCACCCCCAGTTGACAGGTGTGCCTGAATTCCTCAAAGTAGGGACAGGGACTTGAATTATAGGTTGCTGGATCTGTCAGTCCTGTGCCTTAGTCCCCTGTGACCCTGCCTCCTGCCCCTGACGCTGTTAGGCCCAGACTAGCTCAGGCGCCACTATGCCATGCCTTGTGTCTGTTCTGGTTGTCCTCAGATCACCATGGTGTCCTGCTTCAGCTCTCCATTGGAGATGATTTGGTTTGTTGGTATTGTTTTTCTGCTCTTTCTCTGTTCTACTACTGTCATGGCTCAGTTTTCTAACAGTATTAAGTGTATTCAAGGAGCTACAGGTCATTGTGACAAGAGTCCACCTGCAGTAACCAGCTTTCCAATAAAGACTCCAAATTCGACCTTTCAAAATGTATCTTCTGGGCTGGGAAGGTGGCTCAGTGGTAGAGCGCTTGTCTTGCATGCATGAGGCCCTGGGTTCGATTCCTCAGCACCACATAAACAAAAAGAAAAAAGCCGGAAGTGGTGCTGTGGCTCAAGTGGTAGAGCGTTAGTCTTGAGCTGAAGAGCTGAGGGACAGCACCCAGGCCCAGAGTTCAGGCCCCACGACCAGACCCCAAAAAAATAAATAAATAAAAATGTGTCTTCTCTGTATCTTGTGACTGAGTTCCCCCATTCAACACTAATAGGACATTAAAAATAAAGGCACAGTCCTGCACCACTGGAAAGTTTCCTCACAAATGTCTCCTTGGAACCTAAATTTCTAGGAATTTCAGGAGAGAATTAAAGGTGTATGGTGCTGATGTCTCAAGCCTGCACTCCTGAGATCTGAGGATCATGGTTTGAAGTCAGCCTAGGCAGGAAAGTTTATGAGACTTTAATCTCCAATTTAACCTGTCAGAAAACCTGAAGTACTGCTGTGGCTCAAGTAGTAGAGCATTAACCTTGAGCACAAAGAGGCTCAGGTTCAGTGCCCAGCCCTGGGTTCAAGCCCTACAACCAACAAAAAATTTTAAAAATTTCAAAAAAAAAAAAAGTGCTGGGTGCTCATGGCTCACGCCTGTAATCCTAGTTACTCAGGAGGCTGAGATCTGAGGATCACAGTTCAAAGCCAGTCCAGGCAGAAAAGTGTGTGAAACTCTTATCTCCAATAAACCACCATGCATGCATTAGGCCCTTGGTTTGATTCCTCAGTACCACATAAGCAAAAAGAAAAAAGCTGGAAGTGGCTCAAGTAGTAGAGTGCTAGCCTTGAGCTGAAGAGCTGAGGGACAGCGTTCAGGCCCAAAGTTCAAGCCCCACAACCAACCAAAAAAAAAAACAAAAACAGTGTATAGCAGAGGCATTATGCTCAATGAAGTACGGAGATAAAGTAAGGAAAGCTGGTATTTAAAAGGAAAGGAAAGGAGAGAAAGACCAGAAAGGAAAGAAGAGACTTTTGAGCATGATTAATATTTAGATGGATGGATAGCTAGGTAAGAATATGAGATAAAGAAGGAATACAGGAAGCTAGGTACTGGTGGCTCACTTCTGTAATGCTGGCTATGCAAGAGGCTAAGATCTGAGGATCAAGGTTAAATGCCAGCCGGGGCAAGAAAGTCTGAGATTCTGGGCTGGGAAGGTGGCTCAGTGGTAGAGCGCTTGCCTTGCACGCATGAGGCCCTGGGTTCAATTCCTCAGCACCACATAAGCAAAAAGAAAAAAAGCCGGAAGTGGTACTGTGGCTGCTCAAGTGGTAGAGCACTAGCCTTGAGTTGAAGAGCTGAGGGACAGTGCCCAGGCCCAGAGTTCAGGCCCCACGACCGGATCTCCCCCCCCCACACTCCCCAAAAAAAGAAAGTCTGAGATTCTTATCTCCAGTAAACTGAGCTGGAAGTGGAGCTGTGATTCAAATAGTAGAGACCTAGCCTTGAACAAAAGCAACTCAGGGACAGTGTCTAGGCCCTGAGTTCAAATCCCGGGATCCATAAAAATAAAAAAAATAATAATAGGAAGAGTATAGGAACTTGCCTACAAAAGCAGAAAGAAATGCACATAGGCTCCATGGTCTCAATTTTTATGAAAATAGAACATAACACAAATTAAAAACAATCATTGTAAATTTATATTTTATGGTAATTAAAGTTATTCATAAGCCAACTTTAAAAATTCTAGAAACATTTCATTTGTATTAGCCCATGAGAAATAAGACAAAATTCTTACAGAATAAATTATCAACATAAAAGCAAAAAATAAAAAGATATAAAAGACATGGTATTCCTGTCTTTCACATAGTGGTGGCAGATACTAAACTTCCATTTTTAAAAGATCACTTTAAAGTCAGATACTAAACTTCCTTTTTTTTTTGTCGGTTGAAGGTATTGAACTCTGGGCCTGGGCGCTGTCCTTCAGCTCTTCAGCTAAAGGCTAGCACTCTACCACTTGAGCCACACTACCACTTGAGCCACAGCGCCATTTCTGGTTTTCTGAGTGGTTTATTGGAGATAAGAGTCTCACAGACTTTCCTGCCAGGGCTGGCTTTGAACGGTGATCCTCAGATCTTAGCCTCCTAAGTAGCTAGGATTACAGGCATGAGCCACTGGCTCCCGGCCCTAAACATCCATTTTTAAAGGTATCACTTCAAAGTCAGGTGCCAGAGACTCACATCTATAATCCTAACTACTCAGGAAACTGAAACCTGAATATTGAGGTTAGAAACCAGCCTGGGCAGGAAAGAATCTAAGATTCTTATCTCTAATTAATCACCAAAAAACTGAACATGGAGTTGTGGTAGAATACCAGCTGTAATCAAAAAAGCTCAGAGACAGTGCCCAGACACTGAGTTCAAGCCCCAGAACCAGCCAACCCCATACCCCCACTCCTCCCAAAAAATCACTTTATATGTGTTTGCTTTTAAGCAAACACATTTTATTTCGAAATGTAAAATTTCAAGTCATGTTTTCACTGTAAGACTGGAAGCTCAGTAGTTTAATTCCTCACTTAAGGAAGAAGTGTCCTGGTGAGGAGTGTTCTCACCTTCTACTTATTCTCTCATTCTTTATAAAATAAACATCAGGAGTTGCACCCCTAAATATAGCAGCATGTGGAGAGTAGAATTGGAGGTTTGTACCCTGGCTATACCATTTGTAGGAGAGTGATCTCAAACAAGTTATTTCAGCCTTCCAAATTTGTACTCTCATCTATAAAATAGGAGCAAAAGTACTCAGGCTCACAATGCAGCAATGAAGATGAAAGACAAGTGCTTAGCATAGCTTCAGCATGTGGTGAGTACTCAGTGACTGCTAGCTAGCACTATTGTGTTATTTTGATGATACTGCCAAAGTCTCTCCATCGATGTCAGTCAAAGCTAAAAATTCATTATTTTTACTTATCATTTGATTTAAAATGTTGCTTAACATTGCATTAATTTCCATTTGTTTCTCATCATTTGTGAAGCTGACAATTTTTCCAGTTCATTGTTTTATAGGACCAACCTCATCAAAAAAGAAATCAGAAGCATGAAAAATAAAAAAGAATCAGAAGATTAAATAAGATGAGCATAAATTTACAGTTTAAATATGTGAGTTACTCAACTAAAACATAAAGTTGGCACTAAGATTCTGGTTGTTAAAACAAATAGGAAAACACTCTGAACTTTGAGGAAAGAGCAGACAGCATCACTTGACTCAAGAAAAGCAAACTTTTGGGAGTACTTATATACTACAAGAAATCTCCCAGAGCCGGGCGCTGGTGGCTCACGCCTGTAATCCTAGCTACTCAGGAGGCTGAGATCTGAGGATCGAGGTTCAAAGCCAGCCCGGGCAGGAAAGACCGTGAGACTCCTATCTCCAATAAACCGTCAGAAAACTGGAAGTGGCGCTGTAGCTCAAGTGGTAGAGCGCTCGCCTTGAGCTGAAGAGCTGAGGGACAGCGCCCAGGCCCCGAGTTCAAGACCCACGACAGACAAAAAAAAAAAAAAAAAAGAAATCTCCCAGGTAGATCTTCACCATAAGAACCCAAAGTAACTAAGGACAACAGTCTAAACAACAATATTCATTGTTGTTTCATTCATTCATATGCTCCAGTTTTTAAGATTTTTACCCCAGTCATGTGGATTCAATCCCAGGCCTACAGCACACTGGGTAAGCTCTCTGTTATTTGAGGCACCCATCTACCCCACCCCAATGCCCATCACTTGAATTTTCTAGTGCTGTTAAATGTAGTATCATTGTGATCTTTATTTGCTTTTGTATGTGGATATTTATCTAATATTATGGTTTAATTGCAAATCTCTCACAATCACCTTGATTATTTTTATACTTGCCAGTAATTTATCTTATATGCACAACTTAGATTCTCAAAAAGTACTATTTTGGGAAGTCGTGCTATGGCTCAAGTGGTAGAGTGTTTGCCTTGAGTTGAAGAGCTGAAGAGCTGAAGGACAGTGCCTAAACCCAGAGTTCAAGCCCCACAACCAACCAAAAAAAAAAATCTCAAAAAAGTACTATTTTGCTTGCCATTTAGTAATGGATATAAAAAATATAACTTCTTGGGCTAGGAAGGTGGCTCAGTAACAGAGTGCTTGCCTCACATGCATGAGGCCCTGGGTTTGATTCCTCAGCACCAATAAACTGAAAATGGCTAGAAATGGTGCTGTGGCTCAAGTGGTAGAGCATTAGCCTTGAGCTGAAGAGCTGAGGGACAGCACCCAGGCCCAGAGTTCAGGCCCCAGGACCGACAAAAAACCAAAAAAAAAAAAACAAAATAAAACAAAAACTAATTGCTTACAATGAATGGCTGATATGAAAATTTTTACAATAAAAATCTTAATACAGATTCTAGAAATTATTTAATTGTATAAATTGTTAATGGCCTCTAGCCTTGAATTTTTATCTGAAATATCTAACAACCATTCTAAAAGCCAATGTTCAAAATTCTCTCACTTTTACAGTTGAATTTTAGGTTTCCAGTAAAGTAACATACACCAAAGATCCTCACACACACACACAAAGTACTAGGCATGCCTGTAATCCCAGCTACTCAGGAGTATAAGTAGAAGGATCTAACCTTAGAACTAGGCCAGGGAAAAATTGGCAAAACTTTATCTCTTTGGTTTTTTAACCAAATACAAACAAAAGAGTTGGGGTGAGACTGCAGTGGTAGAATGCTTGCAGAGAATATTTTAAGGAAAATTTTTCCTCCCATATGGACTCCATCAATTTAATATACATTTAGATAAGTAGTAACTTCAGAGTTTTTTACTGAGTCTTCAGTTAGACAGATTTTCAAGGTAGCTTACGGCTGTTCTGCCACCTCAGTTCTTGCAGCCTTTCAACAATCCTGAACCTCAGAGCCCTTCATCTCCCACATCCTTAATGCTCTTCCCGTTCTAGGGAACTTTTCAGCCACTTCTAACTTATCTGCTACTGGGTGTGCCTGAGGTGAGGAACCCAAGAATTACCTGTTTGTCTTCTTGGCTAAACCCACCTTACCCATGATAAAAGTAGGCAAGACTCTAAGGAGGGTTTATTGGGGCCTGTAGCAACACAGAGACAGTACATAAGACAGTTTTTTGTATTCTGAGGACAGAGAAGAGTACTGCTTATATAGCAAGTCTACATGTGCACTAGCTGTCACGGGCAGTGCTCCTCTCCAACTAGACTGAGGACAGCTATTAGAAGTCCAGAGAGGCTGTGAGCATGGTTATTTACCTAGAAATCATCTTAAGCAACTCCAGCAGAAGCAAGGTCTCCTAGAGCTGTGGCAGAGAATATGAGGCACAGTTTTTCTTCAAAACAGCAGCCATAACAGTTGCTGTGGTTCCACTACTGGAGCAAAGTCTTTTGGGGGTGCCTGCAACCTGGGAGTCTCCCTGAGGATTTAAAGCAGTTTAAGCAGTGGGGGTTTTCAGGAGAAGAACATTAGAAAGAGTGGATACTTGATTGACAGCTCCTGCAGTTTCCTGGAAATGTCAGGACTTAAGCTGTAGTTGCCATTGTCAACAGATCTGCAGTAATGGCAGCAATATGGCTCACAGATTCACAGACTCCACAACCCCAAACATAAGAGCTGTATTTCTGACCCAGCCTCTGCCTCTGCCCAACTGAGGGATGTGGTGGGGTTTTACTCCTAGGCAACTGCTATTTCAACAGGCATGGAGATGGGTTGGGCAGCTGCCAATCAAGCAGCTGAACTGCTGGTGCCTGACAGCTTTTGTTAAAGGAAAAACAAATTAAAGGATGCTAGCTATAAAGATCTATCATGAAGCTGGTGCCAATGGCTCACACTTGTAATCCTAGCTACTCAGGAGATTGAGAACTGAAGATCTCTGTTCCAAAACAGCCCAGATTGCAAAGTTTGTGATTCTCTTACTTCCAGGTAATCACCAAAAAGCCCAAAGTAGAGCAACAGCTCAAGTGGTAGAGTGCTAGCTTTGGGCATAAAAACTCAAGGACAGCACCAAGGCCCTATAAAAACTCAAGGACAATACCAAGGCCCTGAGTTCAAGCCCCAGAACCAGCCAAAAAAAAAAAAAAAAAAGTAAAGATCTAACATGAAATTAATCCCAGCCAAAAACCCTTATAGAGGAAAAGTATATAGTAAGCTCACTCTATCCAAGGATATCTCTATCCAAGGATATATTCTATGTATTTTTAACCAAGCACAGACATAAATAGAATAAAATTTCAAAAACAAAAAAAATTTAAATTCATGTGTGCTGTGCAGCTTAGTTGATGTGGCAAAGAATTCTGTCAGTTGTTTTAAATCATTTTTTAAGAGAGAATACACATCAGTCTGCATGTATCATACATGATTGAGTTTTTATGTATCCATCATATATAATATGTATACATATGTAAACATATATACAAAGTTTTTGTCATACCTATATTGTATCTGACTAAATATTTGGCTACAAATGTGTACATATAACATTTGTCCTACACAAGAAAATATCCTAAGACATGTAATATCTTAAGTATCATTTCACAGCAAGGCAATTAATACAAATTCTTGAAGGCTCTTCTATTTCTTTTATATTGCTAGTAAAAGCAACTAACATTTCCTCATGTGAAAAGTTTCATCCATGTACTAGTTAAGTTGTAGAACCTGATTTGGTCTAATTCTACACAAATGGTAAATAATTAAAGTCATGTTATGAAAGAAAGTATATATTTGCTTCTCTCTCATTTATCTCTGGTATTAAAAAAAATCTAGTCAAATCTATAATATCTGGATCTTCCTGGAAGCTGTGTGCAAACATTTATTGCTCTAGTATAACCACAGTGAGAAACCTGATCTTAAAGACTTTCTGTGATGTGGGTTTTTCATACCATCTGTTTTTCACTTTTAACACCTCAAAGAACTCTGCTCTATAAGATCCATAACAAAAAAATTAACAAAAACAAACATAAAGGTCCCCACTTTCCATGTTTCTCTTCTACCACTGCATACAGTGTTCAAAGTTTCATTCATGATGTTCCTTCTGATTGTCCAGAGGCAGATGAACAATTATTATCTTGCAAATTCTGAAACTATTATATTCATGCTTCTTAGTTCACTCATAACTAAAGTCCACAAGTACTAAGTATAAAGGAGGCAGCAGCATGTAAATGTATAATTACCCCTAAAAATCTTTCACTGCCAAACAGGTAAGTTAATTTCTAAACTCTTGAATACAGTAACTGTCAATGAAGAATTTCTGGTACAAGTATCTTCCTTAACCAATCAAAATGGAAGTCAACTAAAGTTGACTATTCTAAAATAACTCCACAACTCTCTACATGTATAAACTTTTGCAAGACAACAATACCTACCTTACAGGATGACTATGAATATTAAATGAGATCACTCATGTAAAACACAAACAATAGTGCCTGTCATACTATCAGTAGTTCAACAGATGCCTATTAGTATTTTTTATATTAGTATTTTTTTAAATAGTGCATGAGATTGAATTTAGCTTTAGGGCATGCTAGGAAAGTGTTCTATCACACTAACATACAACCCAAGCTAATAGCTACTACTAACCAAGCAAACATGATTCTGTTACCCAGAATCATTCCATCTGAAGTTAATATTGCCAAGTTAAGTTACATATTAATTTTTCACCTCAAGCAACAAAACTTGCTCATATATATTTTTATACACACACACACAGCAAAGTTAGTTTTACAATTTCTATAAAACATCATTCACATGTTCAAATGACTTCACTGACAGCAGCTAGAAGCAAGATTTCTGATTATTTCTTTTTTAAACAATTATCTAGTTAAATTACTTGACACTAAAAAGTAAAGGTTTTACAGATAATTTGAGTCATACATCCAATTAGACCCTAATTTTAAATTTATTTTTAAATCATTCTTATTATCTTTAAGTAGTTGTATGTAAAGGTGTCAATTGAATGTGCCTATTTATGTGTACAATGAATCCTGATCAGTGCCATCGTTTTCATCATTCTCCAAGACCAGCAGTTGTAACAGAGGTGATTCTGCTAGGTTAAGTTACTGCTTTCCTCTGATCAGTGAAAAGCAGATGAGTAAACAAGGAGAGGAGGGGAGAATGGTTAACTGGTATTTTCTGGCTGGGAACTTTTGGGAATAATTTCATTACAGAAAAAGTCCCAATGCAAAAGCTCCAGAACCCAAAGTTACCTTCTGAATCAGATGATATTCCTATAGAAACAGAAAAAGTCTAGAGTAGGGCTTCAAACCACTGCAAAACAAGAATTGCATTAGGGCACAGAAGTATTTGTTAAAGAGGCACACCAGAGGCGTGCCTCGGGTGGTAGGGTGCTAGCCAGTGAGTGCAAAGCATCAGATACAGAATTTGAGTCCCATTTTGGGACAAAACACACACACACACACACACACACAAAATAAAAACAAAAAACAAAAAAACAGATGTGTAGGAACAGAAGAGAAACTCTTTTAAGTATCTAGGGAACACTTACCTTAAAACAAGTTTGCTATTATTCCACAAGTTTAGTCAAGTTAAACTCAATCATTTGTGTTGTCCTACAAATTCCATCAGGAATGACAAGAATCTGTTAAATAATAAAGTCACCCACAAGTACCTACAAAACATTCAATTACAGCCAGTATTTCTTCCAGCTCTATTATTTCCCCTAATATTTTAATTTCTCCACTAGTCCAACAAAACAGCATTTCCCAAATTCTTCATCCTTTTATATCTGACCTAACGAAGGTCTTGTCTTCTCAAGACCTTTACTAAATTCACTGTCCTCTTTCTAAGTGGAAACAGCTATTCTTACACTTTGGCCATTTTTAAAAATTCTTTACTTATTAAATTTATTTTATTTACTTATTTGTTTCTGTTTTGGTCCTGGGGCTTTAATTCAGGCTGAGCCACAGCTCTACTTTCAACTTTTTGGTGATTAAATGGAGATTTCCTGCATCAGATGATTTTGAACCTACATCCTCAGGTCTGAACCTCTTAGTTAAGATTAGCACCCATTGGAGTGTTTGTCATTCACATAGATGTTAAGAAGTACTTAATTCTTAACACAAGTAATCCTTTCATATAACTAATGTTTTTCTATCATAGGAACCTTAAATATTTTAAACTGTTAAAATTTATAGTTAAATCTTTTCCTTTTGTAGTATCTGGATTGGTCTCATGTTAGAAAGCCTTCCCATCTCTAAAACTAAGCAAAATTATTCTTGCTCTTGTCCTAGTATTGAGTTTTACTTTTGAACAGTCAAATCCTTAATCTTTCCACAATTAGTTTTTGTGTATGGTGAATGACACTAGCATACAACTTTTTTTTCCCCCAAACAGGGTGCCAAGTGTCCCAGTACCACCTGATCCTTCTAACTAATGTCAATTTCAATTATTCCAGGTTCCTAAACTCTGGTTTAATGCTGATGGGCAACTTTCATGCCTGTATTAAAGTGATCACTTTACAAAGTATATTGTTATTCAAGGAGCTATGTATTTTTCTTCTAGCATTTCCAGCACCTGCTAGGATGAAAATAAAGGACGAGAGGAAGTATCAAGTTTATCAACAATGCCAGAATATGGCCAATTTTTTTTGTATCATCAGAGCAGTTTCAATTACAGTCATGAATTAGAATTAATTTGAATTGCTGCCTATAAACAACAACGCTTATATATGTTTTCATAATACTCTAGTAATGCAGCAAATACTATACACAATAAGCATATTTAGTATAACTGGGAGTTAACTACATTTTAATAGCATGGTAAACAGGAATATGGGAGTGGGGATTCAAAATATCTGAGTGGAGATTCAAAATATCTCATCTCCTCAAATAAAAATAATTTAAGCCAGGCGCCAGTGGCTCACGCCTGTAATCCTAGCTACTCAGGAGGCTGAGATCTGAGGACTGCGGTTCAAAGCCAGCCCAGGCAGGAAAGTCTGTAAGACTCTTATCTCCAATAAACCACTAGAAAACCAGAAGTGGCGCTGTGGCTCAAGCGATCAAGTGCTGGCCTTGAGCTGAACAGTGCAGGAAAAGCGCCCAAGCCCAGAGTTCAGGCCCCACTACTGACAAAATAATAATAATTATTATTATTATTTAAATCAGATTGAACCTAACTCTTTTTCTGTTGGTGACAGTGTTTTAATGGTTCGTTCTGAAAGTTTATCCTGACCATTAGCATAATTAATATCCTTGGCAAAGACTAAGAGAGTCACTAAGCAACAATTCTAATTATAATTTATCTCCTAAAGCTCCTAATGTACCACTGAATGATCAAGAATTACACACAATTTCACAATTATATTTCCAACAATAAGATAACAGGTTAACACAGCAAGGCACTGATTCTTTTTCTCTATCAGATATATTTGGTTTGTATAAATTATTGCACCTAAACCTGCATAGGTTTAAAGAAATTGCTGATGAAACAGATTCCTAGAACCAGGTCTGCCAATGCAGTATTATTACCCTTGGAGATGCCACCGAGTGGTTAAACAAAATGATCACTTTATCTCTCTACCTTCAATGATAAGCAGCAACAAATAAACTCCAAACTCATTACAACTCAATACATATTCTAAAACACTTTTTCTTTCTCTTTCTACTACCAAGGTTTGACTTGAGGGCCTCAGAGGTAGTCTCACCCCCAGCAATTTTTTTGCTTGTTGCTTTTCAGACATGTCTTGCATTTTCACTTCAAACCATGAACGTCCTTCTTATGCCTCCAAAATAGCTGGGATTACAGAAACATAGCACTCAGTTTGTTGATTGATATGATATCATGTTATCTTTCCACCAGGGGTGGCTTCAAACTGTGCTCCTCATCTCTGACTCCCAAGTACCAAGAACTACCGGTATGCACCACTATGCCATCCCTAAAACCACTGCTTGACAGACTAACCTATGCCAATAACAATATAGTGTGAACACAATGTATTTATGTAAGAAGCCCAAGAACTCTGCAATATTGCCATCCAAATTATCCCAAAATGTTTCTTCCTTTTAAATCAGACTATTTGGAATAATCTTCAACTAGCATCCTCACCATATAACTGTCTTTACATAAAGGTGTTCCAGTGTGAAGTGTATGGCCTGTAGAGAAGTATAAAGTTTGTTGGTACAACCACAGTAAGATTACTGTTGAAGCCATTGTCATTACATGAGGTCCTGTTTACAAAATTTCCTTCTGATCTTAGTTTCAATTACATCAAACTTCCTTCTCATTACTTTCAAGTTTTAATGAGTTGACTCATTTTTCTCTCGGCATCAATTACTATGAAAATATTTAGTACAATTAGAAATAAACATTCAATTTCATATAAATTTTTATTATATTGTTATAATTCAGATTTTATTAGATATGACAAAACTATATATACATATATAATGAAGCTATATGCACTATATTACACACATTGTATTTACAGGTATATACATATGTATACACACAAAAAATTTTTGGTTGGTTTTGATTTGCTTTGGTTTTTTGGAGAGCTTTGTATCCCAGGGTGGCCATAATCTTACTCCTGCTTTAGCCTCCTGACTACTGCGATTACAGGCTTTTTATACTTTTATTTTAAATTTCTTGCTAATTTAAGAATCTCTGCAAACCTTACATTTCTAAGATACAAATAATGAACCTCAAGGGGAAAAAAATGCCATGTGAGACAACAAGGAAAAGAATTTCTAGAACAAAGAATGTATACATAAAAACAGGTAATTCTCATGAAACTTAGCAGTTAAAGGAAAAGAACTACGGAGAGAAGTAGAATACCCCAATTAATCTTGTATTTATAGAAATTAGACAAACAGCAGTACAAAATGACTTGTAAGTCCAGTTTACTACATGATTAAAGTTATACTATATTTATATTTGTAAACATTTATTAGTGCACAGAAAACACTCAAGATTATTTTTAAAAAGTAATAATGTGTTAGTAGTTATAAAGAAAATACACAAGTTACTTGATAAAGGTGGCCAAAGTATTACTACAAGGAAAAACAAAACAAGACTGTTACTGTAACCTTCAGGAAAAAAAAAATCTATGCATACAACAACCTAAGCCTACTGACCTCTCAGTTTCCCCAAATATTCCTCCAAACAATCTAGACAGATGTTTAAACTCAACTCCATGGACAGTTATATTCTTGTTGCAAAGACTTCTCCTTCAAGTACATTATCATCATTCCTCACAACCAAGAGACTTTCCAATGGGGTCACTACTAAATGTCAACCATAGTTCACACATACCACTGTTGAGCTATCTCTAGTCAGAAGTTAAATATCTTTCTTCTATTCATAGCCTCCCTAAATCTGTTATTTCCTATGCTTCAGAGAATCCTATTCTTGCTAGGAGGCTAGACTCTAGTTAATTCCAGCATCAAAATTTTTTTTTAGAATAAGCCTTGTCAGTTTCAAGTCCTCAGGTAGGACTAGACTGCAGAAACTGATTTATCTTCTCATTCCTATTTCACCTCCCCAAATCTTTGAACAAAAATTTAAGAGTAGACAGAGTAAAATCATTATGCCCACTTTAATTCTCCTCTGAGGTTAAAAAAAAAAAAATTGTGTAAATATATGGTATGGTTCTCCACAGCTGATCCATCACTACCCAGATACTGCAGCCAACCCTTCTCTGAGTAAAACAGTAATAGATAGCTTGTAAGGCAAGTATCTGAGCCAAGCTCTACTCCCAAACCCAAGCTGCTGCTTCTTCAAAAAAGTATGAGCCGGGCACCAGTGGCTCACGTCTATAATCCTAGCTACTCAGAAGGCTGAGATCTGAGATTCACAGTTCAAAGCCAGCCTGTGTAGGAAAGGCAGTGAGACTTATCTCCAATTAACCACCAGAAAACAGGAAGTGGCGCTGTTCCTCAAGTGGTAGAGCGCTTACCTTAAGCTGAAGAGCTCAGGGATAGTTCTCCAGGCCCAGAGTTCAAGCTCCACAATCAACCAAAATAAAAAATAATAATAATAATAAATAAATTCGTAAAATAAAACGGTATAGGAAAGCCAGGCACTGGAGGCTCACACTTGTAATCCTAGCTACTTAGGAGGCTGAGATCTGAGGATGGAGGTTCAAAGCCAACCCAGGGAGGAAAGTAAGTCTGTGAGGCTCTCATCTCCAATTAACCCAGAAAACCAGAAATGGAGCTGTGGCTCAAAGTGGTAGGGCACTATCCTTGAGCAGAAAATCTCAAGGGCCAGTGCCCAGGCCCCGAGTTCAAGCCCCACAACAAACCAAAAAAAAAAAAAGAAAGAGAGAGAGAGAGAGAAAGTATGGGAATGAATGAGATGGAGGACTGTTGGGCAGTTACTTTTGAAAAAAGTATTTCAAAGGTCATAAATGTTCAGAGAAGTTCTGAAAGGCCAGGATTATTGCAATATAGTAAGAAAATGAACTAGATTTACTTTTGAAAAATATATAGAAAAATAAAATTTAATAATACATCCAATTTTTAGGGAAAACTTGAAAATTATAGCAATGAAATATTGCTTATCTATCAATGTAGGGGAAAAAAATCCAAAAGGCTGATAATAGAACTGCAGAGACTGTGGAGAAGCTGATACTTTAACATTGTAAAAATATAGATAAAAATATAGTTTGGAGGCCAAGCATTAGTGACTCATGCCTATAATCTTAGAAACTCAAGAGAATAAAATCTGAAAATCTTGGCTGAAAGAAGACAGATGAGACAGGAAAGGCCAGGATACTCTCTAATTAATCAGAAAAAGCAGGAAGTGAAGTTATGACTCAAGTGCTAGAGAAACAACCTTGAGTGAAAAAGCTATAGTGCCAAGGTCCTGAGTAGTTCAAGCCTCAGTACTGGCATGCACACGCACACACTCACACTCACACACAGACACACACACAGCCACAGCCACACACACACAGCCACAGCCACAGACACACACACACACACACACACACACACACACACACACACACACACACACACACACACACACACACACACACACACACACAGTTTGGGACCACTCTCTAGAGAACTGACAGGAAGAACATTTTAAAATATGTATTATTCTGGTAAGTGAAATTTTGTAAGAAGCCACTCCTTTGAACTAGTTCTTGCCTTAGGCTCCTGCAGACCAGAACAATCAGAAAGAAGCTATACTAAGTGTCTTTATTCCAACTGAATTTTGAAACAGGCCAGTTTCCCATAAAACAAAAGATGAACAGTAACCAATAAAGAGATCTAGTTCACTGAAGCCAATATAAAAAGGAAGAGCCATGCTCTAACCCTATAAGAAAAATAATTGGACTTTTTTTTTTTATCCTCTTTGTTTTCTTAAGCCCTTTTCTTCCTACTGAAGCGAAGGCCCTTTGGTCAGTTCATTGGAAGACTCCTTCTATTTCAAAGAGTGATTTCTCATTTCTAAAATTTAAACTAACTGCCAATTTAATCTTTAAATACGTTACATTACCTTTTTTTTTTTTTTTGGGGGGGGGGTCTGGTCGTGGGGCCTGAACTCTGTGCCTGGGCGCTGTCCCTCAGCTCTTCAGCTCAAGGCTAGTGCTCTACCACTTGAGCCACAGCGCCACTTCCGGCTTTTTTCTTTTTTACTTATGTGGTGCTGAGGAATCGAACCCAGGGCTTCAGGCATGCAAGGCAAGCACTCTACCACTGAGCCACCTTCCCAGCCCAACATTACATTATCTTTTTTTCTGGTAATTTTTTTTTTTTTTAATTGGTCATAGGGCCTGAACTATGGGCCTAGGCACTGTCCCTGAGCTCTTCAGCTCAAGGCAAACACTCTACCATTTGAGCCACAGCACCACTTCTAGTTTTCTGGGTTTAATTGGACATAAGAGTCTCATGGACTTTTCTTGCTCAGGCTGGCTTTGAACCACTATCCTCAGATCTCAGCCTCTAGAGTAGCTAGAATTACAGGCATGAGCCACCAGGGCCAGGCTCTGGTAATTCTTTAATCCTAAAATTCCATTTAATCCTAAAATTCCATTTCTAAGGATTTGTCTTTAAGAACTAAAACTCTGTACATGAATGTTTACCATACACAATGGAAAAAAACACATACAGGGGCTGAGAAGGTGGCTCAGTGGTAGAGTGCTTGTCTTGCATGCATGAGGCCCTGGGTTCGATTCCTCAGCACCACATAAGCAGGAAAAAAAAGCCAGAAGTGGTGCTGTGGCTCCAGTGGTAGAGCGCTAGCCTTGAGCTGAAGAGCTGAGGGACAGCGCCCAGGCCCAGAGTTCAGGCCCCACGACCAGCAAAAAAATAAAAACAAAAACAAAATAACTCACATACATTAAAAGAGATCAAGTAAACAGACTAGTAAACTATTCAATATACCCCAATACAGATATGATCCCAGCTGCAATCATTAAGGATGAAACAGGGTATTAAAGGTGTAGCTCATGTGGTAGAGTGCCTGCTTTACAAGCATAAATATGTCCTGAGTTCAAACTCCAGTACCAAAAAAAAATAAGGAACTATCACAAAAAGGAGATAAAAAGTATAACCAAAAATTTGCAAAATTAGTTAAAAAGGTTGGTAAACTGGTAACAGGAATGGGAAGGGGAAACTGGGTTGTAACACTGTTCAAAATGAATTGTACTAATTGCTTGACTTATGAAATAACTCCTCTGTACAACATCTTAATAACAACAAAATTATATATATTTTTAAAAAGAAGCCAAGTGCTGGTAGTTCACGCCTGTAAACCTAGCTACTCAAGAGGCTGAGATCTGAAGATTGCAGTTGAAGCCTGTCCAAGCAGGAAAGTCTGTGAGACTCATCTCCAATTAACCACCAAAAAGCCAGAAATAGAGCTGTGGTTCAAGAGGTAGAGTGCTAGCCTTGAACAAAGTAACTCGGGGACAGCGTCCCCAAGTTTTCAAGTCGCAGGACCAGAACACACCAACACACACACAAAAGGAAGAAAGTTGTTGAAGAAATTAAACCTGCAGATGGGTCAACATGATTCAGTTTTATAATACCAAGTGAAAACTCCTCCTTTGCTAATGTGGATCACTGGGGCCTTCTGAAAATTAAAATTCACTGTGGATTAGCAATAGGTCAACCTGAGCAGTAATTCAACAATCAATTTATTATCTGTGCCACCAGAAGGCATTCCAGCGGAGCATTGGAATGCCCAGGCTCACGCCTGTAATCCTAGCTACTCAGGAGGCAAAGATCTGAGGATTGTGGTTCAAAACAGCCTGGGCAGGAAAGTCCATGAGACTCTTATATCCAATTAACCATTTGAAAAATAGAAGTGGACCTGTGGCTCAAAGTGGTAGAGCACTAGCTTTGAGCAAAAGAGCTCAAGGACAGCACCCAAGCTGTTTTCAATTTTGAACCCCATGATTGACCAAAAAAAAAAAAAAAGATATCTCACTGAATAAAATGCAGAAATCTTAAAAAGGATACAGAAACATTACAGCTAGCAAATAAAAAATACTATTTATTTTGAACCTAGTAAATCCTAAAGGATAGGGAGCAATGAAAAACAAATATAGTGTCATGAAAATAAATAAAAAGGCAAGTTATATGAAAGGCCTAAATTTTTATTTCTCTTTCAAAAGTTACATACAAATGCATGAAAGGAAACACACGCGTGCACTCTTGCGCACACACACACACACACACACACACACACACACACACACACACACACACCTCTGCACAGGTGTGTACATACAGTAGATTATCTATACAGTGATCCCTAACCTATTGTGAAAGTTATGTTCCAAAGACCCCCACAACAGGAAAAATCCTCAAAGTATCGGTGTTAGATAGTCGGCCTTGCTTATCTTTTTAAAAACTTGTGTTACAATGAAGCTGCAATAAGTGAACCGTGGTATAGCTATGAATGACTGTATACCAATAGATATTTATGCCTGCATATATACATTAGAACAACTTCCAAGAAATGGGCTCAATAATAACTGAACCTGTGTCAAACTAGTCCTTAGAGCAATATAGAGCCATGAAGATGTGATTCTAGCTGCAAGAGTTGACATTGGTATTACCACTACAGTCTAAATCCCCTGAAATTACACCATGATTTCTTCCAGTATCATTCATAAAATTAATTCATTTGCTCAGACTAAGTGATATTTTCAGATGCCTCTCTAAATATCAGAAGATTGGCCGGGCGCCAGGGGCTCACACCTGTAATCCTAACTACTCAGGAGGCTGAGATCTGAGGATTGTGGTTCAAAGCCAGCCCAGGCAGGAAAGACTGTGAGAATCTTATCTCCAATAAACCACCAACAAACTGGAAGTGGTACTGTAGTTCAAGTGGTAAAGAGCTGAGGGACAGTGCCCAGGCCCAGAGTTCAAGCCCCACGGCTATAAAAAAGAAAAAAAATTAGATTTTCACCAATTCCTTTGTAATAGTGATTGGCAGCCAGTCTGCCAAAACATCATTCTCTTCTGGCTAAGAACAGGTAGCACTCAGACAAGAGGGAAGGGGGTTTCTCAACAATGTATCATAAGGAAAAGTTTTAGAGACAGCAAAACAACTAAACTGGGTATATATGACTGGGCATCAATAACATTAAAATAGTTGACTTTTCAGCAGAAATAATGAACCATCATTGATGCTATTCTTCATGTGAAAACTATACCCCTGGTTTAAGAACAGCTTAGTAAGAGAAAACAAATACAATTTTTGTATGCTTTGCCTGCACATCAATTTCAAGTCCCAACTCACTTGTCAAACATTAAAATTTGTTTATAATATGACCAGGTATAGTAGCATCTCTGTAACTGCAACTACTTGGGAGATACAGATGGGGAGTATTGTAGTCCAAGGTCAGCCTAGACAAATGGTTAGCAAGACCCCATCTTAACAAACAAGCTGGGCAAAGTAGCATGACTTATAATCCCAGCTATGACAGGGAAAGGCAGGAGGATCACAGTGAGACCTTATCTGAAAAATAACTAAAGCAAAAAAGGTGGGAGGTTTGGGGTGGAGATATGGCTCAAGCATAACACTTTCTGGGCCTTAAGTTTAAACCCCACTAGTGACAACAGGAGTGGTAGTAGTAACACTAAGTAACCATGCTATTTTATTATCTCCCTAACTAAATCACAATATAAATGTTCCCAAATAAAAATTACCCAGATGCTAACATCTGTAATTATAATGAATTCTAGCTTAACATATACTTTTTTTGAAACAGGTTCTTACAATGTAGACCAAGGTGGCCCAAAACTCACAATCCTCCTACCTCTGCCTCCTGAATGTTGTGATTATAGAGTATGCTATCATACCCACTTTAATATATAATTTGCTTAACAGAAATGCAAAATGTCAGGATTTATGGATTACTAGGACCAGTGATTTTCATACCAGGAACCTCAAAAACACTTTATATCCAGTATCTGGAAATATCGGAAATCTATTTTAATCTATTTTTAATCTAATTAATGTTAGATTTGATAATCAATTGTCTATCTCCAAATTGAGTGTTGTGTCACACGCCTGTCCCCCCACTGGGGAAGCTAAGGTAGGAGAATTGAAAGTAGGAGCCAGGCTGGGCATTATGGCAAATTCAAGCAAGGCTAGCCTGAGTTATAAATCTAGAACCTGGGGAGGGACGAAGGCAGGAGGGAGATAGAGAAAGATGGAAGAGAAAATGAGGGAAAAAATAAATGAGAAAAAAAAAAGGAGTATCACTGATACCACACAGCCTGGACCTGGGAATTGTTAGAAAGTGCTGATGATGAACTCAAAAGACAGTTCTTAAATATATAAATCTTGCAGCAGAAATTCTGCAATCTCTTAATTCTACATATTATTCATCATTCATCTGATTGAATAAATGATCAAGAGAATGATAATGCTTCTGCCTACTGCTATAACAAAAATAGGTCACAGGTCTGTCACCTTCTTAAGTCTCAGTTTCCTCTCCTGAAAGTTAGGGATTACAATACATATCACATAAAATCTTTCTGATTAATATTTAAAGCATTCAGCACAGTAATTAGCACAACAATTTGGTTAACTATTACTATCATCATTACTAGAAACCAATGTATTTTTATTAGAAGGTATAGTCTCTGCCACAAATTTCTGTCACTGAAAAATACAAAGATCATGAAAATAGCCTCATTATTTAGAAATCACATTAAGCTCTTCAGTTACATCTCACTCTTCCTGAACCAATCTGCTGAAGTTAAAGGCTGTGAAAGTGGTGTTTTCATGTGTATGTGTTGCCCTCTTGGTGCAGAACAATTTTAATCCCACCTCCTAGACCCAGCCTTAGACTTATAACTCTTATTACTCACTCTTCATATTTTAGGAAATATCTCCTTAATAAGTCCTTCCTAAATAATTTTCCCCATATTAAGATACCTACCTTATGCTCCCTGAATAGTGTGACCCTCCATATTCAAATCACTGAACACTGCTATTTTTCTTTTCTTTTTTTTTTGTCGGTTATGGGGCTTGAACTCTGGGCCTGAGCATTGTCCCTCAGCTCTTCAGCTCAAGGCTAGCGCTCTACCACTTGAGCTACAGCACTACTTCCGGTTTTCTGTGGTTGGAGATAAGAGTTTCACGGACTTTCCTGCCCAGGCTGGCTTTGAACCTTGATCCTCACATCTCAGCCTCCTGAGTAGCTAGGATTACAGGCATGAGCCACCAGCGCTCAGCTGCTCTTTTCTACTATATTGTTTCCCCAAGAAATTGTAAACCATCAGAGGGCAGAGATGGTAACTTATTATGCATCACTCTTATCACCAATGTTGGGTACAGGGCAAGGCATAAAAGAGACTACAAATATTTGCTGAATTAAAGGCAAAAGGACATTCATTACAACTCAGTTGTACTCATACAGAATACTACAATTCTTAATAAGCTCATGTCTTTATTCACTCACATTTTAGGATGATTCAAGTTTAAAATCTAAATCCAACTCTCATGGTACATAATTAAGTTCTGTTGCTAAGACAGCATCAAGTTTCATACTCTACACTAAAATATTAGATGAAAGTTAATGCATTCACAAAATCTGTTCTGTTTCCTTATCTTCACCTTGTCTTTCCTTGTTTTGAAAAACTCCTGTCTAGAAACCTAGAAAGTTTTTCCTTCCTCCAGTCCCCACCCCCACTGCTGTGTGTGTGTGTGTGTGTGTGTGTGTGTGTGTGTGTGTGTGTGTGTGTGTGTGCACGCTCGCACACCAGTATTAGAGCTTGAATTCAAGACCTGGACACAGTCTCTTAGCTTTTTCACTCAGGGCTGGTGCTATACTACCAGAGAACATAGCTCCACTTCAAGCATTTTGCTAGTTCATTGTAGACAAAAGTGCCACAGACTTTCCTGCTCAGGCTGGCTTTCAACTGCAATCCTCAGATCTCAGACTCTTGAGTAGCTAATTTTCAGGCATGAGCCACCAACACCCAGATTTGAGTGTGTCTTCCAGCTTGGTAGGTAGGCATTCTACTACCTAAGCCAGGCCTCTAATCCTTTTGCTTTCTTAAGTTTCTTTTTTAGATCGGATCTGTGCTGCTTTTGCAGGAGCTTGCCTTGAACCAAATTCTCCTGTTTCTCCCTTCTGTAGTAGATGAAATTACAGGTGTGTAATACCATGACTAGCTAAAACTTTTAAGGAGTGTTCATCGGTTCCACAACCCCATAACCCTCCTTCATCCACAGCAGGCCCTTAACCATTTGTTCTGGCTTTTTTTGTTGTTGTTGTTCTGGCTTTTTGATGAAATGTAACTGGGCTAGCTCTGAACTGTGATCCTCAGATCTGAGCTTCCTGAGTAGCTAGGCTTGTTCTAAGTATGAGCCACTGGCACCTGACTCTACATTTTTTTTTAAGTATATAAACTTTTTTCCTAACTCATTATTTTTTACAGGTCAGAAAAAGTTAAGTGACTTGTTGAAGATCCAATAGGTAGATAATACTTAGAACAAGGAAATTAGGTTCTAGTTCTCAGTCTATATTTTCATTATGAAATCTTTTGTTAGTGTTGTTATATATGTACTAGAGAACAAACCCAGAGCCTGTGCATGTGATGCAAGTGTTCCCTCACTGAGTTACCTACCTCATTAGCCAGTTTTCCTAGTACAGTAACTGAGAACCATTTGGGGGAGTAGTCTAAAAAATAAATAATCTTGAAATGTAACAAGTAATCATTTAATGCTAAGAATCACCTGCAAAGCTCTGTTAAATACAGATTTTCAGATCTCCACAATATTAGAAACCAGTTGAGGCCTGTACCTTGTCATGCACAAATTCCATGGGTGACTCAAATCCCAACAAAGAATGAGAGTCACTAATTTAATCAATCAAGCATTATTTGTTAAATGACTACTCTACTAGTATATTCATGTCTTCAATGCTCATATATAAGGAAACAAGACTTACTTATATAATCAGGGAAGAAATACTACTGCCCATTATGAAGTGCTGAATTAACTAAAGGAACATAAATTAAGTACTAAATTCAGGTCAGTGGCACAGGAGCTCAGGCTTAAAAACAAGGATTATTTGAGGAGACAGACTACAAATAGATAAGTCCCTTAAAATAAACATGGAGGAGAAAGATTTTAGACTTTGCAGTACTAAGGATCCAGTGGCTGGCCCAGCAACTACTGCATAAAACAGGAAGAGGATGCCTTCTCTCCTTCTAGATTCCATTCAAATCAGACCAAAACAGCTCAATTTGTGTGTGAGAGAGAGTGTGTGTGTGCGCCCACACGTCAATCCTGGGGCTTCAACTCTGGGTCTGGACACTGTCCCTCAGCTCTTCAGCTCAAGACTACTGCTCTCCCACATGAGCCACTCTGGTTTTCTGGTGGTTTATTGGAGCTAAGAGTTTCATGGACTTTCCTGCTCCTGCTGGCTTTGAAACTGTGATCCTTAGATCTCAGCCTCCTGAGTAGCTAGGATTACAGGCATAAGCCACCAGTGACAGGCTGAACAGCTCTATTTTTATCTATAAGAACCCACGATTTTAAAGGTGTGAAAATTGGGGGTATAAAATGTGTAAGGCTCAAGAATGACATTGCCCCATTTGTTAGGAAATGGAAAAACTTGGAAAAAATTCTATTAAGTGAAGTAAGCCAGGCCCAAAGAAACATAGGTCCCATGGTTTCCCTTATTTGCAATATCTAGTATATGTATGAGTCAAGCGGAAAAGGTCAGATAATGTGATGTCAGGAAAACGAACCCTTAGATATGTATTTTAATGTTTTTTTCTTTCATGCATGTGTTTCTAACGCATTTATAAGATTATCTCTTTGTTGCTTTTTATGTCCCTCCCCCACAGTATAACCCCTGCTTACACTATATTTGATGTCAGTATAACTTGTGGAGGAGATGGGGAAAAACTAGTTGTTTAAGGATACAGGTGGACCTGTTGCAACAATGAGAAGTACAAGTTGTCATGTCCAAAACGAGCTTTACAACGTTGGGGGGGGGGGGGGGCAAGAGGGGGAAGGAGAAGGATTGGGATGGGGGGGAGGGGGGAGGCTGGGAAGGGAGGTGAAGGGTAAACAAAGGAGGAGGCTGCAATGCTTGGTAAGAAATGTACGCATTATCTTGCCCATGTAATTGTAACCCCTCTGTACAGTATGTTCACAAATTAAATTAAATTAAATTAAAAAAAAAAAAGTGTAAGGCTCTGGGTTCCATCCCTAGTACTGGGAGAAGTGTGAAATTACTTTTAAAAATGCAAGGAAGCCAGGCACCAGTGGCTCACGCCTGTAATACTACTCAGGAGGCTAAAATCTGAGGATCAGGGTACAAGGCCAACCCGGGGAGGAAAGTCTGCGAGACTCTTATCTCCAACAGACCAGTCAGAAAACTGGAAGTGGCGCTGTAGCTCAAGTGGTAGAGCACTTGACTTGAGCTGAAGAGCTGAGGGAGAACGCTTAGGCCCAGAATTCAAGCCCCACAACCGACAAAAAAAAAAAAAAAAAAAATCAAGGATTGTAAAAATCCATGAAGTAACAACTACCCAAAATTACACAGCTAATTAATGATACAGATCCCAGATTTCTCAACTCCCAGACCCCTTTTCACATACTTCATACATTACAGGTGCCAAGGCAGTGTGAGAAAAGCAGCTATTCTAACTAAGTAGATTGCTCCCTTTCTGTCAATTTTGTGAGAATTGATTTTTTAAAAAGTCCCTGCTTTGGCCAAATAGCTTGGCCCTTGTTAATTATATTTCAGTTACATCTTCTTAGTGCTGTGCTTCAATTAAGACATCCTGTTAGAAGCTCCATGAATTTTAGTTACATCCTGTTAATTAAGCTACTTCTTTCTCTACATGGTGAACCTGCACTCAGCCAATCTAAGCAGAGGGGCAGGGCCTGCTGGGTTAGGGATAAAAATGGAGCAGCCTTCCAGCACTGTAGGCTTGCTTGCCAGATCTTTTGGCTGATAATATACCCTTTTGCAGAAGTAAACTTTACCTTGTTCCTTTCCAGTTGGTGTCTTTATTCATATGTGACACTCCAATACCCCGAACTATTTCTAACAGCAGAGATCATTACAGAACATCTCAAACTCTATGGCCTGACCAAACAAAACAGAGGTTTACTTTCAGATCCCATCTCAAAGTGAGACTGGGATCCAGGTAAGCCTCAACATAAAATAGAACTACCCCTACCCTCCCAAAGAATATTTTCAACTTTTAGGAGATTGTGTGTGCGTGCACGTGCACACCAGTTCTAGGCTTGAACTCAGGGTATGGGCACTGTCCCTGTACTTAAGGATAGTGTTCTCTTGAGTCACAACTCAACTTTTTCTTTAATTGGGGGAGGGGAGTTTAATTATAAGTAAGAGTCACAGGAACTTTCCTGCCCAGGCTGGCTTCAAACCATAATTAATCCTCTGATCTCAGCTTCCTGAGCAGCTAGGACAACAGGCAAGAGGCACCAGCACCCAGTGACTTTTCTAAAAGTTAAAAGCTGATAAAAGAAATGCTCTGTTTGTGGTAGAATCACTAAGTCATACTCTTAAAGGCAAAAGATCAGAATGCAAGGGCAGGAGTGAAGGATAGATAGATAATAAGTCCAGAAATCAAGGACATGTTTATATTTGCTTCAAACAGCAACGACCACTTCCACGGAAGCCTCCTTTGTCAATGCTGGCTACAGACATAAATGCACAATCTACATACAACAAGAGGCTGCGTGGAATCCATCAGCCACATCACGTCTCTATAGTAGCACAAGTAATAAAATCACTGATTTTTTTTTTTTTTTTTGGTCGATCATGGGGCCTGAACTCTGGGCCTGGGTGCTGTCCTCAGCTCTTCAGCTGAAGGCTAGCCCTCTACCACTTCAGTGCCAGCCCCACTTCCAGCTTATTTCTGCTTATGTGGTGCTGAGGAATCAAACCCAGGGCCTCATGCATGCAAGGCAAGTACTCTACCACTGAGCCACCTTCCCAGCCCCATAAAATCACTAATTTTACATTCATGTGCTCCTCTAAGAGAAAACAGGGCACAGATGTGTCTATCAAGTTGTTGTCCCTCACAGAATCCCTGTAATACTGGTGTTACCACCATCTTACTGTTGATAGATATAACTATAGAGGTCAGTGATAAAGCCAAATTGAGGTATCTAGAATTTAGTGTCCACCTTCAATGCTCGGTCAACAAACACAGCAACACAAACATTTATTAATTCTAGTGTTATCACACATGTAACACATTTAAAAAATTCAATTTTTACAAGGAACTTAAAACAAAGCATGTTTAAAATTCAGATCTTGCCTTGTTTTCCAAATAGCTCCCTCTCCCAACTTTTCTACATCTATCTTTTTGTTTCACTGATCTTCTCTGAACGAAATCGTAATACTCCCTCTGGCTGGCTGCTGAAAACTGTAAAGTCCCAGACTGCCTTCCTCTACTCATCAACACACAGTCTAAGAAACAGCTAACCTAGAAGTCCTTCTATACCCACCACACTTAGTGCTTATTAAAGCATATGACCTTGGAAAAAAAACATAGGTCCCATGGTTTCCCTTATTTGCAATAACTAGTATATATCTGAGACAAGCAGAAAATGTCAGATAAGATGATGTTAAGCAACATAAACCCCCAGATAAGGACACAAGTGGTTTTTTCTTTCTTGCTATTGTTTCTAATGTATTTATAAGGTAACAAATGATTTTTTTTTTTTTGGTTGCTTTGTATGTCCCTCCCCAACAGTATAACCCCTGTTGGTATAATTTGGGGAGTAGAAGGGAAAAAACAAATTGTTTAAATAGGGATACAGGTTGACCCATTGCAACAATGAGATGTACAAGACGCTATGTTGAAAAAGGAACATGTTGAAAAACGAATTTTACAATTTGGGGGGGGGGGGGGGTAGTTGTGGAGATGGGAGGGAAGGGATGGATGGGAGGGGGGAAAAACAAAAACAATGCTTAATAAGAAATGTACTCATTATCTTGCTCATGTGATTGTAACCCCTCTGTACAGTATTTTCACAATAAAAAAAATTTTTTTTAATCAGTTAATCTCTTTTGGCACTGCTGCAGGCTTCCTGCCATCATGGTTAATGTTCCTAAAACCCGCTGTACTGTTTGTAAGAAGTGTGGCAAGCACCAACCTCACAAAGTAACACAGTACAAGAAGGGCAAGGATTCTCTGTAAGCCCAGGGAAAGCATCGTTACAACAGGAAGCAGAGTGGCTATGGCGGTCAGACTAAGCCAATTTTCCGGAAAAAAGCTAAGACTACAAAGAAGATTGTGCAGAGACTTGAATGTGTTATGTGTTGAGCCCAACTGTAGATCTAAGAGAATGTTAGCTATTAAAAGATGCAAACATTTTGAATTGGGTGGAGATAAAAAGAGAAAGGGGCAAGTGATCCAGTTCTAAACTCCAACTTTTGTTATGAAGACAATAAAATTGTGAGGTCAAATTTAAAAAAAAAAATCAGTTAATCTGACCTTTATTTTCCTCAATTATAAAATGGGTATAATAATACTTGCCTGTAAGGTCTTAAGTAATGAGAATGCTGCTAAAAATTTTAAGACACTATAAAAATATACATTATCATTATGTCATGATTATGGTAATTTTATTTATACCTGCTTTGCTCCATAAAGGAGGTAAAGGAGCCCACATAAAACACAAAACAACAAGACTTTCAAGATGGAAGCAATAAAAGAAATACAAAACAAATGTAAGGACATAAAATGGAATTGGAATGGGGATAAGAAAATTGCATACCCATAACTGCCTCTGTATTTGCTTCCTTTCAGGATAGTAATTTATATAAACGTTGAATTTGATTTGGAAAGACAACAAAGTCAACTAGACAAGTCTGTATCCACAAACTGAAAACAAATGCAGTGGTCAGAAACAGAAGTTTCTATTGTAAAGATCAAGCAAGAAATTCTCCTAATGGTCTTCTTTCTGTGTAATTAGACAAGACCCTCAAAAGCTGTATCATGGATTGATTACCTAGCTTATTACATTGTTATTAGACTAAAAGCCTCTTGTGATCAGGTAATTGTTTTATATGTGTTTATATCTCTGGCCACAGAGCAATTATCTATAAGACCAAATACAAGTACCTCAATTTCTATATATTGACTTTTATTAATCCAATATCCCTTTTTCAACTATCCTGCACAGTGACCACATGAACCCTAAAGCATCATTTTTAATCATATCATTCCATAGTTTGAAAAAACTTCCAATGGCTTCTTTGCAGACAGCAAATGGCAGAGAACAAATACCACTTCATTCCTCATCTATATAGCACAATACTGAACGACCACCTCCCCCACTGAAGTGACCTTCCCTGTCTTTCCATTCCTAATTTTTTTCTTAATAAGCGTAAAATCTCATCTACACAAATCCTACTCTGGCAGCAATGTGGTAGAGTGAGAAAGGAGAATGTAGGAGAAGACAAAAAGACTGAAGTCGGGGCATGACATGAAGGCACATACAGCTGAGCAGTAGATCAAGTTTAGCATACATTAGGTTTAAGTTAGATCTCTGGCACCACAAAAAGACTTAAGACCAAAAAACAAAAATAAAAAGACAAAAGTCTTGTGTTCCAACCTGTTACGTAACAGATAGGTGGCTGGAAGCAAGTCATTAAACCCTGTGAAAATATTTTCTAGCCTTGAGGCAAAAGCTTTAGTTAGGATAGATTGTAACTAAATTATCTTCTAGCTATAAAATTATAAAATGCTTTGGAAAATTCAACTAGGACACACCCTGATTTCTTTTGATCCTTCATTATCTGTTACCTGTTTTAATATGTAATCATATGTGTCATTTTTAAATTCTGCTTTGTTAAGCTGGCAGCATTCTTATAAGCCCTTGTTATCTCAAAGACAACTGGCTTAGGACCAGTTACTCAACAGTTATTTTGATAAGCTTAAGAAAAGTGTAAGAATGCCGGGTACTGATGGCTCTTGCCAGTAATCCTAGCTACTCAAGGGGCTGAGAGCTGAGGATCACTGGTTCAAAGCCAACCCAGGCAGGAAAGTCTGTGAGATTCTGATCTCCAATTAACCACCAGAAAACCTGAAGTGGCACTGTGGCTCAAGTGGTAGAGCACTGGCCTTAAGCTGAAGAGCTGAGGGACAGCACCCAGACCCAATGTTCAAGCCCCACAACCGAGAGAGAAAAAAACAAAAGCAAAAAAGAAAAGAAAGAAAAGAGTAAGAGCCAGGGCTGGTGGCTCACTTTTGTAATTTTAGCTACTCAGGAGGCTGAGAATTGAGATGCAAAACCAGCCACACTTTTATCTCCAATTAACCAGCAAAATATCTGAATTGGAGGTGTGGCTCAGGTGGTAGAGTGGTGAGCCTTGGCTGAGAAAACCTAAATGAGAATACAAAGTTCAGAGTTCAAGCCCCAGTACAGAGGAAGGGGGTGGAAGGGGATTAAAATAGTTATTTCTAAAGACTGAGAATTATCTTGCTTACTTCAGTACTAATCAGAAAACAAAAGGATTTTACTCAATAAGCAGCCCGTGAAAGCAAATGTAGTTTTTTTTAAAAAAATCACCAAAAGTAAAGAGAAAACAACATTTGGGTCACTTAAAACACATCTTCAGTGCAATTCCATTACTTATGGTAAACACAATGTTGGAATACAAATGAGTCTTATATAGAACATGTTTATTTCCTAGTAGTTCCTACTTAGATTTCCTAATGCAGAGAAATTTTACTAGAAAAAAATCTGCCATAAATTTTATTTTTATTATCTTACTGAACTAATTTCATATTTCGATGATTCCAACATAAAAACCAATAAAGTTACAAAGAATTATGAAATAATGTTGACAAATTAAATCATACTTCCAATGAATCTCAGTATTGTCAGCTAAGTAAATTTACTCTCATTTTGTGCTTTTCACATTTAGAGAAAATACATTTCCTTAAGTTTTCTATTTCCAATTCAGAAAATCCAAAACAGAATCTGATAAACCTAGAAGTTTGCTGATTCTTCTTTTGCTCACTTACTAATCCCATCAGCAAAACTGAGGCAACATAAAAGCCTAAAATGGAGAATTTTTTAAAATTTTAAAGGTATTTTAAAGGTATTCAAAAATATTCTAGCAATGTTAAGTAAGTTAGCATAGAGTGTTTTAATTGGTAAAAATTAATTAGTAAAACAGAGCTCTCTATGCATTATTTGTAAAGAGCTTCAAGTGAGAAGCTCTGAAATGTAGGATAATTTATATTCTAAATTCTAAATACATTACAAATCATTCAATGGCTCATGCTATTTTTGCTGCTCTTGCTATTACTAATGAAAGAGTTTACACAAATTTCATCAATTTAAGCAGTAAGAAATACTTCAGTACAAAATAAAGCCATTTAATCTGGGCACCGGTGGCTCTCGACTATAATCCTAGCTACTCAGGAGCCTGAGATGTGAGAATCCTGGTTCAAAGCCAGGCGGGGCAGTAAAGTCCAAGACTCTTATCTCCAGTAAATACTAGAAAGCCGGAAGTGGCACTTTGGCTCAGGCGGTAGAGCGCAGGGACAGGGCCCAAGCCCAGATTTCAAGCCCCCACAACCGACAAAAAAATAAAAAATAAAAATAAAGCTATTTAAAAATCTAGTTAACAATTATCTTTATTTACAATAAAATTTATATCAACAATGGGCAGAAATGTTTGCTAAAATATACATAAGGAAAGTGCTATTCTGTAAATCTTAATCATTACCTTTTTTAATTAGAGATATTTAATTATTTGGACACTATAAAAAAGAAAAATTAAGCTATGTTCTAAAGAATTTCCTTTAAAGGGGTAGGGCAGTGGGAGACTGAGGCAGGAGAATAGTTTAAGGCCAGCAAGGGCTACATTCCTAGAGACTCTAGGTTAAAAGGGGGTGGGGAATAGCCAGGTTACCAATATTTGTAATCCTAGAATCCTAGCTATAAAGGATCACAGTGGGAAGGAAAATCCTGGGGACTCTTATCTCCAATTAACCCCAAAAAGCCAGAAGTGGAGCTGTGACACAAGTGGTAAAACACTAGCCTTGAGCAAAAAAAGTCCAGGCCCTGAATTCAAGCCCCAGGTCTGGAACAAAAAAAAAAAAAAGAGAAGAGTGGGTGGGTGTTAGAGAAGATTAATGCAGGAAGAATACAGAACCTCAAATAAAGTATATGTGTCACTAAGTCAAATCCACAACTTTCTACTCTAATGCCAACATTAGAATTCCTTGAAGAAATAATAAATAATAGCTATGTTTGCTCAGGAATTTAGCACTTATGAAAACATTAGAAACAAGAAGATAGGTGACCACAAAGGCGCATGTTTTGTGGGCAACTTGTTCACTTTCTAAGCAATAATTACTTCAACAGTTCTAAATAAAATCTCCTTGCTAATCATCAAAAGTTTGTAACTAAATCAACAATGATGTATCAAAGCAAACTGATGGCAGCTGCATGACAATACAAAGATACCTGGGGGGGGGGGGGGGGAAGGGGTAATTGTTGTTGTTTTGCCAGTCCTGTGGCTTGAAGTCAAGGTCTGGGCACTGTCTCTGGGCTTCTTTTGCTCAAGGCTAGAGTTCTTCCACTTGGGCCACAACACCATTTCCAGCTTTTTCTGATTAGTTTATTAGGATAAAAGAGTCTCATGGCCTCTCCTGCTGGCTTCAATGTCATCCACAGATCTCAGCCTCCAGAGTAGCTAAGATTATAGTAGTGGGTATACAGTGAGTGGGGTTTTAACATTAAAAATAAAATACACACCGTGGCTCATGCCACACCCTCAATTCAAAATCAAGCAATACTCACTAGCCACTGCTAATCCTAGCTATTCAGAAAACTGAGACCTGAGGATCCCAGTTTGAAGCCAGTCCAGGTATAAACTCCAAGACTACATTCCCTGATAAGAAGCACAAAGGCAGGACATAGGTATGGCGCAAATAAAGCTCACCCTATGAGCAAGATAGCTAGGTCCAGAGTTCATACCCTGGTACAAAGATCAAGCACATTTCAAATATTTCATTTTTAATGGAAAACATTTATGAAAGTTAGCACTGAAACATTTAGTTCTTTTTTTTTTTGGTTGGTCATGGGGCTTTAACTTTGGGCCTGGACACTGTCCCTGAGCTCTTCTTCAGCTCAAGGCAAGAGCCCTACCTCTTGAGCCACAGCACCACTTCATTTCTGGTGGCTAACTGGAGATAAGAGTCTCATAGACTTTCCTGCCCAAGCTGGCTTGGAACTGCAATCCTCAGATCTCAGCCTCCTGAGTAGCTAGGATTACAGGTGTGAGCCCCAGGCATCCAGCTCGTTCTCTCATTTTATAACCCACCTGCCTAAGATATTCAAAGCTGTTAAACATATTTGGTGGCATAAGAGCAATTTGATATTCTGAACCCTAAACTTATTCCAAAATCCATTGAGCAGATGAATGGCAGATTAACAGTTCAACCTGGGCAGCAATGAAGTATATTTTATTTTTACTCCTTTTCTCTATCTATTGGTACACTGAATAGTAAATTAAAAATACAGCAGAACACTATTAAAACCTAAATAATAGTCTACTACTTGTTTTTGTCTTTACAATCAGCATTTTTACCATAACAAAATGAAAAGAATTACAAGTTAACTTGAGAGAAGAGGCTAAAATTACTTTTACAGTAATGGCTTGGAAGCAGAAAAGCACTTCCAAAACTAATAACATCTGGTCAGCTGTCATGAATGTTCAAGATCTTAATTTAAAAGCTCCATCATAGTTAACTGAGGGAAAGGGAGAAGTTAAAAAACAAGTGATAACGGATTTTCTAGAAACTTATGGAAAGTCACCTGACAGATACAAAAGAAGATAGGCAGATTTTAAACTTGAGACTGCAAAAGGAACCTAAAATTCTCTACCAAACTTTGCTCACAAAGCACAGCAATTCTCTCACATTAGCAGAGCAATTTAACCATTACCTTAAGACAAACTAGTTAAAAATTTGATGAGAAGGGCTAGGAAGTTGGCTCAGTGATAGAGTGCTTGCTTGGCATACATGAGGCCCTGGGTTTGATTCCTCAGCACCACATAAGCAGAAACTGTGGCTCAAGTGGTAGGGCACTAGCCTTGAGCTGAAGAGTTGGGGGACAGTGCCCAGGCCCAGAGTTCAGCCCCCCTAATAAAAAAAAAAAAAAAGATGAGAAACGCCTAAGAAAAAAAGTATATATCAAAAAGCATAAGTTGGGGCTGGAAAGGTGGCTCAGTGGTAGAGCCCTTGCCTTGCATGCATGAGGCCCTGGGTTCGATTCCTCAGCACCACATAAGCAAAAAAGAAAAAAGCCAGAAGTGGCACTGTGGCTCAAGTGGTAGAGTGCTAGCCTTGAGCTGAAGAGCTGAAGGACAGCGCCCAGGCCCAGAGTTCAGGCCCCATGACCGGACCAAAAAAAAAAAAGTATAAGTGGAATCTGTATTTTGCCACTAGGAAAAATTTTTAAGTTACTAATCAAAACAAAATGCATAAAATCCAAAAGAATTGTGAACTTTTAAAAAATGATTTGCAGAGCACCTAATTTCCTATAATTATTCTACCTTATTTTAAACCTAATTTCAACCTAAAAGAATATACTGTCCTATTTTCTTCATTTCAGTTTTAGTCATTAAAATAGACTCAAAAGCATGACTGTAATCCTAGTAATAAGGAGGTCAGGAGAGGCAGATTATGAGTTCAAGGCTAACCTGGACTGCATAATAAGACCTGTCTCAAAAATATAAAGGTTCTAAAGCAAATGGTCTCACCACAATCCTGGGCTAATTAAGTTAAGTAGTTCCTGTAAGTATTTGGGAAATTATAACAAATCTACGAAAAAATGAGCATGTGTATGTTTATTATAGACATGGATCATGTCTGATTATTCTTATTTGAAATCCAAATTTCATTTGAAATTGGAGAAAATCAGATTTTTACTACAGCATGGAAAAGCAACCAAAACATTAAAGGCAGGTAACAATGCTTATCCTTTCTCTTTATTACAAAAATCATAATAGTGAAATTTGGTTAAAATGTATTTTATCACGCTGAATAAAATATCTGCAGCCTCAGTAGTGGTTAAATTGCAGCTATAAAGGAAATTGTCCTGAGATAAATGGTTTCCCTATGAGAAGGCTTCATTGCTACACTTCACCTCAGGATAATAAATCAAATTAACTGCACCTTGTCCTCTATCCAATGACATCATCAGTTTGACCACATCTTGGGAATTGGGTGCAAAAACATATGCTATTTAAGGCATGAAATCATATTACTGCCTTTTGTCCATCCGACCTCATGCTGCAGTCTCTGAAACAGTCTGAAGCAGCTGGTCACCTGAACATTCTCTTGAAACATATTTTTTTTCTGGCTGCATTCAGGGCCTATCTACTGGATGAAAAGGTAGGAAAAAATACATCAAGAACTAGTTATTTTAAATTACCTTGCTTTTAGAACATTAAATCTTGAATTGTTACAAATTAAAAAATTAATATTTCTTTTCCATGTAGCTAGCCACGAAATATGTAACCAGTTGTTCACCATGAAGTGGCTTAATGTAATTTCAACGGTTCAAAATTAATAGGGTGTTAAGCATGACTCCTCAAATACATCAAAAAAATGGGGGGTGGGGGAAGCAAACTACAACTACACAAAGATATCTTAAAAGAAAACTTTGTCCACAGAGATCAAATATCGACATTGTTTCTCTAAACAGTTAAAGTTAATCTGCCTTTCACAGGCCAACTGTCCTAAGTCTAGATAAAACATAAAATCAATTCTGACAACTTAAGCAGAGGGGCGGGTGTGCTAGGAGAATAAGTTCTAAGATGAGTGTAGACACAATGCCTGTGTTTATTCTTCTATTTTCACTCATTTAACCATGACACAAATGCTCAAGAAAACATAACCTCTTTTCTGTTTTCTGTAGTGTTACCATTAAAACAAGTCTAGGACAGAGATTGAACAAAATTAATGTCACCTCACTTAGAATGCAGGTTAGAAAGGGTGCACAACTGGGAAATTAAAGTATCATTAATTGGAATTTCTAAAATACTTAACTACTTTACAACTCCTAGGAAGAAAAAAATTACTGGGCTTTTTGTTTCACAAATACTACAGACCTTCATAAAGCTCAAAAGTATTTGACTTGGGTGGAGGGACAAGGAGAACTATCTATCCCCACAACAAAGTCATCTATGTGTATTAAACAAAAATAGATTTCATAGCTTCTAAAAAATGAGAAAACAATGTTTCCCTAGGCCCCACATTACTGCAAACTAACTATAACAAAGTCTTTTAAGAGAGAAAACCAACCACCACAGAGCCGATGCTTAGATGGAGCTGTCTTAATGTTGTGAAGGCCCTGAGGAGGGTGTGTTTTGGCCACGAAAGAGGGAGGCACAGGGCAACTGGTAGGGTAGTCATTTTGGTTATTAGTAAATAAATCAAGTAGCAGAGAATCTGAGGCCTAGGCAACTACTACAGAAGTCACGGCCTAGCTCCCTCCTTCTCTTCCCAGCACAGGCTGGGTTTGATCTCAGAGCCCAGCAGATTGCCAAGGGAAAAAGAGAAAGGAAAACACACACACACACACACACACTCACACACACACACACAGACACGAAGAATCATATCGAACCACAAAAGCACATGGGGCGAATGTAAAATATAAACACGGCGTTGGGCTGTGAGTGGCTGTTATTAAAGGTCTGAATTACTAAACATGAGAGGCGGGGAAAGCCAGGCGGCCATTTCAATAATATAAACCTCCCCGAATTAGACATTATTCAAATGAGAGAGGCTGCGCTGAGCGAGGAGAGTGGACCGAGCACCCAGCGAAAAAACACCACCACGGCGCCAGGGAGGGGATCCCCGTTCCTAGTCACCCACTCCCATCAGGAGAGAGGAAATCAAGAGTATGATCAACTTGTCAGGCCGGGCAGCCTGTTTCGGGTAGAAGGGCAGCCTTTTAAGGCCGAGTTCTCCGGAGGCCTCAGGACGCTCAGAGCCAAAACCCACACCCCACACGGGCCACCGGGTCCCGGCGTGGAGGGGAAGGGGGCTCCGACCACGCCGACATCTTAATCCCCATCTCCCGGAACGGTACAACCCACGGGACGGCTGACCGATGGCACCGGGCACATCGACAGCCCAAGCTGTCCCTTCGGAGGGGAACTTTCCCCTAGGGCGCCTCCCACCCAATCACTCCCAAGGAGGCGCAGAGGTCCCCGCAGCCCCCGGGCCACCTCGTAGCGCCCACGGCTGCAGTCCCTACCCACTTCGGGAAACAGGCCTGGCTCGGGTCAGGCCGCCAGCCCTGGGCACCGATAGGGCGCGGCCGAGGTGCAGGGGCCATGACCCCCGGACTCAGCCCCGCGCGGACCCCCGCCCGGCGGCAGGCGCGGGCAGGACGCGCTCCCCGGGCGCACCCTGCGGCGGGCTGCCACCCCCACCCCCTCCGCCCAGGCCCGCGTCCGGTCCCGCGGGGGAGACGCGCGTGTGTCCGGCCGCCGGGGTCCGCTCCGGCCCCGTCGCCCGCCCGGCATTGTGCTCGCCGCCACCTCCGGCCCCTCCACGCCCCCCCCACTCGCGCCGCCGGTCCCGGCCGCCCGCCCGCGCCCCGCCGGCCCAGCAGCTATGAATATGTAAAATGTCTTTATTGTCCTCTCCCCGTGCCCCGGCCCCGCCGCCAGCCGCGGACCCGCTCGGATTCGGGCTCGGCGCGAGGAGGCGGCAGCGATCGGCGGCGGCGGCGGAGGAGGGCCGGTGACTACCGGCGGGCGGGCGGGCGAGCCGGCGGTGGGGTGGGCCGGGGGCAGGAGGAGGGCGGCGGATCGCAGCCCCCTTGGCCCTGGGTCTTTCCCCTCCACTGGGTCGCTCCGAGCCTCTTTCCCCCTCCGTACGGTGCCCGGCGGGGGCTCCGTGCTTCCCGGCCCCCCATCTGCCCGCCGTTAATTATAATAATCCTGAGTACTAATAAATTATGCTAAGTCGCGGGGGGGGGGCAGCGGGAGCCGGGGTTGAGTATGAATATGAATATGTAAAATGCTGTAATGATTACCTGCTGCTGCTGCCGCCGCGGCTGAACTCTCATCTTGACTCGCTGCTCCTCCGTCCGCCATTTTGAATATTTTAACCAAAATCGCCCGGTCGATAAACCCTCCCTCGCTCCCGCTCCCCTCCCCCCTCCCGCCTCCTCCCGCCCCCTCCCGTTCCTTCCTCTCCCCGGGCGCGCGCCAGGGGGCGCGCGAGGCCGGCGCTCCTATCCGCCAGCCCCCCTCCCCCCCCCTCCCCCCCGGCGTGGAAGAGCTCCGCCCCCCTCGCGCGCTCTACGCACGCGCGTCCGGGCCGTAGTGACCTCTCAGCCACTTAAGCGCCCTAAGCCTGCCAATCATGCTTTCGCTCCGGATTTGTGTTTGTTTTTAGTTTCCCCACCCCCCCCCACCACCCCCCCCACCCCTCCGCCGCCACCGCATCTGCTAGGCGCATGCGCAATTCTCTCCACGCGAGGAACTGCGATAGGCGCATGCGTTTCCTCCGCTCCAGAAGCATCGTCCGACTAAGAAGTAGTGTATCGAGTGCTTAGGTGTTCCTTTTACAGTCCTCCCTTATCCCGTTTTACTTCGGCTTCCCTCGCTTGTGCTGTAAAAGGTCAGGGGCCCTAGGGGCCAAAAGCGTGGAGGCTCACAGGTCACCCGTGGGCGCTCCACACTCGCGCCCCCGGCCCTCTTGCACTTACTTCGGACTTTCTTGCCGTTGACTCAGTGACCACAATGGAGGGGCCGCTCCCCTGCTAGGTAATTTCCGGCCCTGTGGGCAGGTAGGGGCGGGCCGGGCCCCGGCGGTGGAGGGGGCGCAGGGAGGAGTAAAAGGCGGGGAGCGGGACTAGAGGCACCTGCCTGCCCCGGCGAGCGGCGCGGTCCCGCTTTAAATTTGAATCGGAGCTAATCCCCGCCCCCGACGCCGCCAGGGCTGGAGGCCCGCGGGGGCGCGCGGGGGGCGTGGCCCGAGGTGGGTTTCACTCGCCCAGAAGCGCTCCTGTTCGGCCGGCTCCCAACGCCCGCACCGCTCGCCTCGCGGTGCTGGGCGCCGCGCTTCATGGTCGCCCACTTCCGCCCTGCGGGTTTTCGGCTTGCACGCCCCGCCCACTCGGACGAACCCCACTGTGTCCCCTAGACCCTCCTTTTTTATCCACTTGTGGGATACTTTGGAAATCTAGGATAGAAAACGCCCAAATAAGCTAGGAGCTCCTTCATGAATTTCACTTTGCAAATTAACTGTTTGTAAATAAGCTTTCTTTGTAACTAGTCAGAATGTCGCCACGTGTTCTCATACATGGTGGAATTCAACGTCTTAATTTCTAATTAACTCTTATTAAAGCCCCAAGATTGTTCAAGAATCTTTTCAGAATGAAAAGGAAGAACGTGCATTTCATAGTAAGCAAAGGAAAATAAAAATAATAATAAAATAAACCCAGTGCCAGTTTGTTTTCGAGAGATTTGACTAAAGTTGAAATTGGATTTCTACATTCTACTGCAGTTTCTACATTGAAGAAAAAATGATCACTCAGAGTAGTCACTGAGCAGCTAAAGTTTAATCCTGAGTCCTAACCTTCATGTTGAATTCTGTACACTGCATACATTAAATCAGCAAGAGACAATAATTTGGGATGAGATTGATTTATTCATGGTAATTAAGCCTTAGACCATGCTCAGCACTGTTTAAACCATCTGATGAGACTACCTTAAAATCTAATTACTTCAAAACCACTCAGTTCGAACATAAGTAGAGAAAGTGCAAAAATCAACCATGTTAATAATTAATATCAGAGTGTATGGCATAAGTCTATTTACCAACACTTAATATTAGGGAAGTCCAGACTCAGCAACCTATTTGAAATAGAGGCAAAAACATGTCCATTCTCATGGGGGTATGGATTTGAAATCATCTCCACTATGAAAAAAATAACTCAAATTCCTCAAATTCTTATTTTCTATTTAATCTTAATTCTGCTCATTGGTTCAAAAAGTAAATAACATGGCCTTCAGAAAGTCATGGAAGCAAGGGTATATGCTATTCCTACTTTTCTATTTGATTTCCATAACAGGAACTTTTCATAGAAGGAATTTTATCTAAGAAAGGATAGTTCCATGAGAGGAAGAAAAAGTCTATCAATGTTTCATTTTCCTCTTAATGAAAATATATTTCTGTGTCCTCAGTGTTTAGCACAACTCCTGGGTTTAGTGGATGCTCACATATACTTATTGCAGTAAACACTTAAAGGGTTTTTTAGAATAATGAAGTAACTTACTAAACAAAAATTTATGAACACATTTTGTCAACTTCACTAGGTGCTACAGGAAAATGTATAAGATGTATAAGATACTACTATGAACTCAGACTCACAGATATCAACTCCTTTTTAATCCTTTCCTTGGAAAGTAGTAACTCTTGTTTATCTCAGTTTTCCAGGATGAGGAGATTGAGCCCAGTGTCACCAAATATTAAATGGCTGGAATTCAAACATAGGTGAATCTTAACTGGTACACAATGCTGTTTGCTGTGGATTAGGCAGTCTCTGAAGTGCATATATTTTAGGAAGAAAACATACTAAATAATGTCCTTGGAGCTGAGTGCTGGTGGCTCACACCTGTAATCCTAACTACTCAAGAGGTTGAAATCTGAGGACTGTGGTTCAAAGCCAACCGGGGCAGGAAAGTCCCTGAGGTTCTTATCTCCAATTATCTCTAATCTGTTTTATCTCCAGACAGAAAACCTGATGTGGGGGGCTGGGAAGGTGGCTCAGTGATAGAGCGCTTGCCTTGCATGTATGAGGCCCTGGGTTCAATTCCTCAGACCACATAAGCAGAAAAAAAAAGCCAGAAGTGGCACTGTGGCTCAAGTGGTAGAGCGCTAGCCTTGAGCTGAAGAGCTGAGGGACAGCACCCAGGCCCAGAGTTCAGGCCCACAACTGGACCAAAAAAAAAAAAAGAAAACCTGAAGTGACTCTGTGACTCAAAGTGGTAGAGTACTTGACCAAAAAAACAAGAGTTCAAGTCTTTCCATTGCACTAACAAATGGGGCAATGTCATTCTTTCTGATGGAGGCATAGAATTCCATTGTGTGTGTGTGTGTGTGTGTGTGTGTGTGTGTGTATACATACATACCACATTTTCTTGATCCATTCATCTACTGAGGGCCATCTGGGTTGGAAAAAATTATATTAAGTGAAGTAAGCCAGGCCCAAAGAAACATAAGTCCCATGGTTTCCCTTATTTGCAATAACTAGTATATGTCTGAGACAAGCAGAAAAGATCAGATAAATTGATGTTAAGCGAAATGAACCCCAAGATAAGGATTCAAATGTTTTTTCTTTCTTGCGATTGTTTCTAACATATTTATAAGATGATTTCTTTGTTGCTTTATATGTCCCTCCCCCACGGTAAAATCCCTGCTTTCACTGTATTTGATGTTGGTATAATTTGTGGAGAGGAAGGGGAAAAAACAAATCATTTATATAAGGATACAGGTGGACCCATTGCAACAATGAGATGTACAAGTCGTTATGTTGAAAAAAGAACTTTACAACTTTGGCCCAGGGTGGGAGGTTGGGGGAGATGGGAAGGGGAAACAAAGGAGGAGGCAACAATGCTTGATAAGAAATGTACTAATTACCTTGCCCATGTAATTGTAACCCCTCTGTACAGTATTTTCACAGTAAAAAAAAAAAAAGAATTCGGGGACTCCACCCAGATCCAGAGTTCAAGCCCATGACTAATATATAAAGTAAGTAAGTCCTTGGCTATAATCTCACCAAAATAAAAAATGAATTCATGATTGAGAATTTGTATTCATACCACAAGCACATGTATGCAAATTGCTCAAAACTGGAAATGATGGAAATGTTTCTCAACAGTGAATAAATGAATCCTAGGACATTGATACCATACATATAATTACAGGAGCAGTAAATAGAAATGACTGTTGGCACAGGCAACATCTTCAGGGAATTTCAAAGGTGATATGCTGAGTGAAAGAAGCAAGTCTTAAGAGGTTAGATCTATAGATGTAGATATATTTGTAGAACCAAGAAGAAAAAGTAGAGCGAAGAAGTGGTGGTTGATTCTGCCTAGATATGGTGTGTTGGTGTGAATGATTCCACCTGTCCTGCTGAAGGGCACACAAAGGTCCCTTGCATATATAATCATGTGACTAAATTTTGGCTGTTGAATGGTAAGAAGTTGTTGGGAACCATTTATGAGAGATCTCATGAAAGAGGGAAGTTCTTCCTGTTTCTTTTCCTGCTATAGATCTAGTACATGAAGATCAAATTCCTTCAGCATTTTTGGGCTGTGAAGTTCCCTGCTCTCAAGAAACCATACCTTATTAGGAACAACAAGCAGACTGTATCTTGTACACAAACTGAGTGGAAGCCTGGGACTAGGATTGACAGCTTTCCTTGTACAGATTTTTGTTGGTGGTGGTGGGAGTCATGGGGCTTGAACTCTGGGCCTGGGTGCTGTTTCTCAGCTCTTCAGCTCAAGGCTAGCACTCTACCAGTCGAGCCATGGCACCCACTTCAGCTTTTTCTGCTTATATGGTGCTGAGGAATCGAACCCAGGGCCTCATGCATGTGAGGCAAGCATTCTACCACTGAGCCACCTTCTCAACCCTATTTTATTTATGTATTTATTATTACTTGTTGTTGTTATTGGTCATGGGGCTTGAACTCTGGGCCTGGGCACTGTCCCTCAGCTCTTCAGCTCAAGGCAAGTGCTCTACCACTTGAGCCACAGCACTACTTCTGGCTTTCTGATGGTTTATTGGAGATAAGAATCTCATAGACTTTACTGCCCGTGCTGGCTTTGAACTATGATCCTCAGATCCCAGCCTTCTGAGCATCTAGGATTACAGGCGTGAGCCACTGGTACCTGGCTTCCTTGTACTGAATTTTAACCCCTGTTGCTGCTACGACTTTCATTAAAGACTGAAGAATACAGACTCTGGAAAATGTGTTTTAATGATTACAACTGCCTTGGGAAACTAATTAAAAATTATCACTTTTTATAAACATCCTCAGCATTTTACCTGTTGTAAAGGTTAACATTCTAATATAGCAATGAAACTTTCTTATTGGCCTAGAGATATATTTAATAATTAGCAGAGACATTCAGATCTTGTGCCATGTAGCCCTGAAGGCTGGCTTAAAGTGAAATGAAAAATTATCTTCCTCCTCTAGCTAGAATGGCTCTACTGTGCCTGTATTGGAGTTCAAGATGAGATTTTGCTTGAAAATATGGGAACACTGCTTAAATACATATGTATACATATATGAATATGAAATTTACTGTCTCGGAGGATCCATCAAAGATATTTCATTACCTAAAGTCCATCTACTATGGATGCATCATTGAAAAAGACAGTAACTTTAGAAGGTATTCAAGATAAAATGATCATGACCATTAGATCCAGACCACTGGATTCTTGATCTCCTTTTGTCTATCTTAGAGTATATCCCCAAAAGATGTTCCAAGGAAGATTTTGATCCTGACTCAGATATTTCCATGGATGTCCTTGAGCAGGTAGAGAGGCCTACTATTAATGAATATATCCTGGCCGTATATTTTAACATCCATTAAAGGATGTCAACTCTACTGACTATAGCTGACTGCCACAATTTATGTTCTATTTTAATGTACTGTGTAGAATATTCCTACTCAGCAGATGTACACTGAGATTTTTACAATTCAATATTCATCAAAGGGCTCCATAACATTTATGGAGAATTGTCTGATACATACATAGTTACTTTCTCCTGTAGCTTAGGGCCAACCAATACCTGACATGGCTTTTGCTACTATCCTTTCCTAGCCCTTGGCCAACTTTAATCCATAATCCTTCCTTCAGCTAAGCGTAGACTTTTGCGCAAACACAGTTCTTTTCAACCAATGCTTCAGGCAACCATTTGGCACCATCAGATTGGCATACAACTTGAAATCCATTTGCTACTTCACCTTTAGATACTTTAAGAGCTAAACTGTCAGAAAACTATGCACTTGAAATTCATCATTTTATCCCCTTGTGAATATTCTTTCCTAGAATTGTGCTTAGGATGTATGTCATCAGCCTACATTAAAATCATAAAAAGAGAACCTTAAAAATACCTTATTTACTATTTGAATGTTTGGGGAATATCTTTCTTCTTTCTAAGGATCCTTTCTTAACATCTGAAGGGCAGAAGTTAAGAAACACACCTCAGTTCCCACAGTAACAGAGCTAATAAATGAGTTAAAGACTGTCTCTACAGAAATGGAGGGACAAAGGGTGAACAAATACTCACTGGACACTATGTTGAAAATACAACTTGTCAGTAGGGATGGGAGAGAAAAACTGGGAGAGAGAGGGAAGAGGTTACATTGTCCAAAAAGAAATGCACTCTTTACCTGACTTACGTAACTGTAATGCACTCTCTGCATCACCTTTATAATAACAAAAATGTTTTTAAACAAAAAAGACTGCCGCTGTATCCTTTCTTCCTTTCCTCTCTGTGCCTTTTCATCTGCTCCCCGGCTTGCTGCAAACTGCCTTCCCAGCCTGCCTGCTTTCTATAGATTCAGTCTTTCACTTTGTTTCTTCTTATGTGTTGAGGTACCTATTTCCCCCTGCATTTATTAATTCTGTTCCTGCCCTTCTTGTTTTTCCTGACTTTTTCTATCCTTCCTCATAAGCTTTTTCTAGATAAACCCTTTCTACATTTACTCATCAACCCAGTCTGCTCCAATCATTTTCCTGAGATTACTTTATTGGAAGTCACTGATGACCTCCCAACTGCAAATCTGATGACATCTTCACTTCTCATCTTGGCCCATCTCTCTGCAATTCTACAATGTTGATCATTCCTGCCTTCTTAAAACCATCTCTGCTGCTGGCCTCAATGACAAATTGCCCTCTGATTTCCCCTCTTATCTCCTTAACCAAGTCTTGAATCTAGATCCTCTTCTTCCTAATATAGGTGCTCTCTAAAAATTGCCCTATCTTTCTCTTCATGTTGCAAGACTAGTGTCATTATCTATCCCCATAATTTATTATTACCTCTCTGAAGATGCCCCCTAAATCTACACCTTCAGTCCAGATCTCTGATTGTCAGTTAATGTTACATGTATCACTTTCCCTAAAGTATAAACTACACTATGTCTTCCTTGTTCTTATTTTAAAATCTTACTTAGTTTATTATTTATTTCGTGGAACTGGGGTTTGAACTTAGAGCCTAGGCAGACATTTTACCACTTAAGCCTTACCCCCAACTCAGCCCAATTACATTAGAGTTTGTTACAGTACAGAGCCTGAACATAGTCTATGCTTAAAATTGTGTATGCGCCTGCGTGTATGTGTTTGCATGCATGCATGTGTGCACATGTACCTCATTTCCTGGGGCCTGAACTCAGGGCCTGGGTGCTATCCCTGAGTTTTTGCACTCAAGGCTAGCACTGTATCACTTGAGCCACACCACCATTTTTGGTGGTTATTTGGAGATGTTGCACTTCAGGCTAGTGCTCTATCTCTTTGAGCCACAGTGTCACTTCCAGTTTCCTAGTGGTTAATTAGAGATAAGAATCTTTGCTGTCCCGGCTGGCTTCAAATCATAAACCTCAGATCTCAGCCTGGTGAGTAGCTAGGATTACAAGTGTGAGCCCAACCTTCTGAGACAACACTTGCATGTCTATTTCACCTATACCTATAGTTCACATACTTTAAGATACTTGTTTTTCATATCTTAGTGTTTTTGGTGTGGAAAAACATTAAATCAAAGAAAGTGTTTGATAAACTGTTTCAGCTGAATTTGCTAAAGATTTATGAAATAGTGTTGCATTCTTTTTTTTGCATTCTTAAAATCAATGGCATTTTAAATTCTACAAAATATTATAGTTTTATACTGAGAATTAAAATTCTAAAATGTTATTGTAATGTATTTTAATCACCAAAGAAATGTTTAGTCATTTTTAGTGTACTGGTTTTTGTGTCTGATAGAGTCTCACAATATAGTCTAGGCTAGCCTAGACTCAAGATCCTCCTCTGCCTTCTAATTCTAGGATCATGAACCACTATGTTCAGGTGTACTGACTGGGTTTTCTGACACAAGAAAAGAAATATTCTACCGGGTGCCAATGGCTCATGACAGTAATCCTAGCTACTCAGAAGCTGAGATCTGAGTATAGTGGTTAGAATCCAGCCCAGGCACGGAAGTTTGTAAGAATCTGATCTCCAATTAACCACCTAGAAAGCTGGAAGTAGAGTTGTGGCTCAAGTGGTAGAATGCTAGCCTTGAGCAAATATGCTCAGGGATAACACCCAGGCCCTGAGATGAAGCCCCAGGACCGGTATACACATGCATACAAAAAAAGTGTTTTTCAATGTTCTGCTTCTCTATGTTTTCTATAACTGTTATATAACATATTAATGATAATGAGTCATAAGTCATATTTATAATATTTGTAATAATAAGAAATAAAAGGCCAAGTAAACATGCTGCCTGGCTACTTCGCTGGAGCTATCGGAAGTTGAGAATTTAGCCACATACAAGAAGTAAGATACAACCTTGTAATGTATAAGTGTGTAAAAACCCCATGAATTGTTCTAATAATATAGGACCCCCCCCCCAATCACCATCATAGACAATCTGACTACAGATCAGAAGCCTGGAAGGTGGAGTAGAAGTAACTACAAAACTAGCAAATAGGTCTGGGAAGGTGGCTCCATGGTAGAGTGTTTGCCTTGAATATATGAGGCCCTGGGTTCAATTCCTCAGCACCACATAAGCAGAAGAAGCCGGAAATGGTGCTGTGGCTCAAGTGGTAGAGCACTAGCCTTGAGCTGAAAAGCTAAGGGATAACACCCAGGCCCAGAGTTCAGGCCCCACAACCGATAAAAAACAACAACAACCAAAAAACAAAATAAAACCAAAAAAAACCTAACAGCTTATATGAGAGGAAGAAAGAGAGATCAAAGCAAGTATATGTAGGCATGGATATACTTACACACTTCAAAATTATGTGTGTAGGACTGGGAATGTGACCTAGGTGTAGAGTACTTGCCTAGCATGCATGATACCCTAGTACCACATGAACAGAAAAGCTGGAAGTGGTTGGAAGTGGTGCTGTGGCTCAAGTGGTTAGAGTGCTAGCCTTGAGCAAAAGCAGTTAAAAGTGCCCAGGCCCTGAGTTCAAGCCCTAGGAATGGCAAAAACAAATTATATGTGTAGATATTAGTATCATGTACCAATTATATTTTATTTAAATGTAAAAAAGTAGCCATTTAAATAATTTATTTTAAGGTTATATTTATATACCAGAAATTTACCAGATTTGTTTTTTTTTTCTTTTAAGACAGTGTTTTGCTGTGTAGCCTAGGCTGGCCTTGAACTCACAATCCAGTTCTGCCTCAGCCTTCTGAGAGGAATAACAGGTGAACACCACATCAAACTTAATTTATTCAAATTTTAAAATTTATTCTATACTTCAAACTCCTAGACCAGGCTCAGTTGTCAATGACTTAAAGATTTAAAGTGAAATATAAAAAAATGTTCTAAGTAAAAACATCAGGTCTTTCCTGTATAAGAAAGTTAGCTCAGGGCTGGGAAGGTGGCTCAGTGGTAGAGTGCTTGCCTTGCATGCATGAGGCCCTGGGTTCGATTCCTCAGCACCACATAAGAAAAAAGCCAGAAGTGGCGCTGTGGCTCAAGTGGTAGAGCGCTAGCCTTGAGCTGCAGAGCTGAGGGACAGTGCCCAGGCCCAGAGTTCAGGCCCACGACTGGACAAAAAAAAAAAGAAAGAAAGTTAGCTCAGAAATAATATTGTCAGAAAAATGGAATTTAATTCAAGAAAAACAATGTAATTTAAGGTAAAGTCGCTTAAAGATTATTAACAATTATTAAAAAGTACATGTTGTCAGAAGGCTAAGCCATCAAAAAGTGGTAACAATTGTGAATATATGTGCAAATGTCAACATACCTGGAAAATATTCTATCAAATCTGCCTGTCGTGAAGTGAGATGAACAAGATTGCAATCATAAAAGGGTTTTTATTTGTTTACTTGTTTTGTAGTGGTCCTGAGGCTTGAACTCGGGGTCTGGGTACTACCCCTGAGATATCTGTGCTCAAAACTAGTGCTGTACCATTTGAGCCATAGTTCTACTCTGGCTTTTTGGTGGTTAATTGGAGATAAGAGTCTCATAAACCTTTCTGCTTAAACTGTCTTTGAATCATAATCCTCAGATCTCAGCTCCCTGAGTAGCTAGGATCATAGGTGTGAGCTACCAGCACTTGATAGATAAAAGGTTTTTAATACAAAAAGAGTTCTGCCTATCATTACTTAACTAGAAATACAAGCTAACCATGATGCCCATTCCTCTCTCATTAAAATCAATTGAGGTAGTATATCTAACTTGAGTTTCAATTGTGTTTTGTATGCCATTAATGTTCAGCTGTATCTAGACATTTAGCAAATGAGACAGATAAGTAGAAGAATGTTTGCTTAAAGACTTAAGGAGAAAAACTACCCTAAACAATGCCAGTAATGCCAGTTTTCCCATACATCAAAGTCCATCTTGGCATTTCAAGAAGACAAGTGACTAAGAATTATCTATTCTTAGACTAAACGTCCAGCTCAGATTCCCATAAACTTTTATAGAATCCAATGGAAAACTAGTTCTAGTAACGGGTGATAGGCAGAATTTTTTTAAACATAAAACAGTACAGTGAATATTAACTAAACTTAACAGACATCTAACCTATCACAGGGCATGCAAGGTGTGTCTCATACCAAGGCATATCTGCTGGGTTTCAGTCTTGTCTGTAATGACAATTTAATGAAACGACCATTTATAGAAACCAGAGTTATGATTACCTTCGGACAGAGTTTGACTACAGTGGTTTGAGAGAGAGAGGCACCAGGAACACCAGCTAAACACAATGGCATTACTTGGGGAAGGATACATGTTGATTAAGGGATATAAAATGAGGATGCCATGAGTAGAGTCTTGAGAAGAAAATAGAATAATGGTAATAGCTGTGAATTCTGACATCAGCCATACCTAATGGTGCCTCTCATAAGTCTCGTTCAAAGGACCCAAGTATCATGTGCTTCAGAATCCTTCCCTATAAAATGGGGTTCACAGCGTGAGTACTGGTAGGGTCACTTCCAGAAATACTGAATCCTACATGAGTGGCTGCAAGATTGTCACTGTCAAGTGACACAAGAGCCACCCAAGTCAGCACTAACATCAATAGGAAGAAATCTGTTATATATTGAAGTTTCATTTTCTATTTCACTTCAGTACCATGGATATCATTTCTAGGGAATATAATTTCAACTCCTCCCATCAAAACAGTTTGAGTCTATTGAGCGTTTTCAGTGTGGAGTAAGAACACATTCCAAAGAACAGGCAGGTGTTGGGAGCCAGATATTTCTGACTCTTAACTCCTAATACATCCGAGGGCTGGAGATTTGTTCAGAGCCAGGAGGTGAGGTCCTGTCATTCCTGGAAAACCACTAGATTTCTGATTGGGTGGCTAGGAGGACCTATAAAGCCAGCATGGTGGAGTATACCTGTAATCTCAGCTTCACAGGAGGCCAGCCTAAGAAACATAGCAAGACCCCTCAACTCAGAGGCAAAGAGGGGAGGGGAGGGAAAGAGAGAAGGAAGAAGGAAGGCAAGAAGGGGGAGAAGAAAGAAAGAAGGAAAAAAAGAAAAAGAAAAGTGACTCATGATTCCATGATTGGAAGCAAGGACCAATAGACTATGTATAGGACCACTGTTCCAAAATAGAAGGGTGTACAATGGAGGAAAATCTACATGTACTTATCCTCATTTAAGTCATACACTGTCCTTGAAAGGACACATCATGTCTAAAGTATGATGATCAGAGGGACAAAGGTTCAGAGAAATTTAGTAACTTTTCTGAAGTCATTTAGCCACTGAAATTTGAATTCAGGACCACTGACATCAGCTTTTCTTACAAAGGCGGACTGCTCTAACTCAGGAGAGAGAAAACCTAGTATTTCTCATTGCCAGATAGTTCTGATTGCTATTTACTTTCTCATTTATTTCATATTATGATAATGTTTTCCTGGAATTGGATGATATAATACTAGAAATTGAAGATGTTTATTCGCTACAAAGATTACATATTCAGGCTTCCTGTCATAATCAAGGGAAGTTACTCACATCATTTATGATTTCCAGTCTTCTTTGTATATGATAATGCTTATTTTAGGAATCTAGTTTTACTATGCTTACTGATCTTTCAAAGGAAAGCAGTCAAAGGAGTGACAGTCACATACTCTTGATATTTATTGAGTCTGGAATTCAACCTTAAATTAGTTTGCTGGGAAGTATTGTATGTGATGAATGATATAGTATTTAGATGATGCTGTGGATATTTTCCTTTGTAATAAAGCAAATTACTCTAACAAAACTATTTTGTTTTATTTCTTCATATAAAATTCATGCTTGTGTTCCATCCAGGTCCTAAAACTTTACATTTCCATAACAAGTTTTATGCATTATTAAATTTTATGCACCAGCACATTATGCTTTTGAACCTGATTATACAATCTAATTAATTCAGAATATTAACTACAATTTCCATAAAATGAATAGGATAATATTGATGGGAGCAAGACAGAGGGCTATAATCATCTCTTCCCCTGTCCCCAGCATCCCAATTATATGTATACTAAAAATTGCTTCTCTGAAAGTCCCCCATCCAGGAACATCAATTTGGAGGAACTCAGCCAAGACAAAAATTTAATTTAAAATACTTCTAAATACACAAAATATCTCTTAAAGACTTGCACTTAGTTCCCAGGCAACCCCTTCTAGTCCTCTTGGCAAAAGGCAGAAACTCCACTTTTTTTGCTTTTTGATTTTTTTGTTTTGGCCAGAATTTTCACAAAATATGTAATTTCTAAATCCAAAGTAGATCAAATATCAAAAGTATAATGAAGGTAAAGCTCATTCCTAGGAGCCATCTCCTTGAGAGAAGCAAGAATCATCTATTGGCATTCTTTTTTTTTTTCCATCTATTTGCATTCTAATAACAATATAAGAGAGAAACTGCTTTTTAAAATGAGCACTGAACCTCAGAGAGAACATTCGTTTTAGTAGAGACCAGCCTTAGCTAGGTGTAGCATCAGATCCTGAGAACCTTGCCCTTTCATAGTTCAAAAAGTAATTACTATAACTTGGAAATATCCAAGAACAACTAAATTTAATTTTTTCCTTTGTTTAAGAAGGTAGTGGGGCTGGGAAGGTGGCTCAGTCGTACAGTGCTTGCCTTCCATGCATGAGGCCCTGGGTTCGATTCCTCAGCACCACATAAACACAAAAAGCTGGAAGTGGCTCTGTGGCTCAAGTGGTAGAGCTCTAGCCTTGAGCTGAAGAGCTGAGGGGAAGCACCCAGGACCAGAGTTCAGGCCCCACAACCGACAAAAAAAAAAAAAAAAAGGTAGTGATAAATATATAGTGTATTTTGGCAGGCTTTCAATTGAAAAGATTAAAATATTTTAAATCTTAAAAGGCTTTCAGTTATTTGAAAAATTGATTTACATGAAAATAACATGTTTCCTAATAATGTAAAACAAGTTAAAGCATTATATATTATAATTGAAGTATCTTTCTTCCATTTATAATGTAAGCCATATTGGTATCAACTACTCCAGATGTCTCAAGTCATTTTGAGAGACATAATGACTCAAACTTTCATTAAGCCAACATTTCCTGCTAACACCTCCGGGACATCAGTATGTCCTATTGAAGACTGTCCTGTACAGAGCCACCTGCTGTTTCTGCCAATCAGAGAAGGATGTCTTCCCTTCACATGCCAAAGAGTGCTGGGTCCTCTGTAGTTGTGGCATGCTGAGTATTCAGCTGAAATGGAAAGAGTGTGCCTCACTCCATAGCTATGTTGAATTTCATTCCCTGAACCAGAAAAACAACTCTCTGTGCCCTGGAGTCCTAGCAAGTACTTTAAGAAAACTGCTGCTTCCTCTGTGAATCATCCCTTCTCTCCCTTCAGGTCTGGCTAGGAAATAGATACAATTCTTAACTCTTCCCTCTCACTCTAAGTACCCACTCCATACTTGTTCATAAGCACCTCCTAGCTTCATACCAAGGATCCCAGATTTGTAGCCCTGCCAGCTGGTGGGATCAGTAAACACACTCAACTAGAATCTGGTTTGGGATTTAGATAAGACATCAAGTGTCGTAATATGTATTTTGGGATTCTTAAGTTGTTAAAAAGAATCCCAGAATTCCCTTAATGGATGAATGGATCAAGAAAAGTTAGTATATATACAAAGTAGAATTTTACTTATCCATGAGGAAGAATGATGTTACATCATTTGCAAAGAAATGTTGGAAAGTGTCAGGTCCAGAGAGACAAATGACACATTTGTCTCATATGTGGAAGCTAACAATAATTTACAAATGTACATTTGTAGATACATTTGTATATATGTGTTGCATACTTGTTTTGTTTTTGTTGGTTGTGGAGCTTGAACTCTGGGCCTGAGCGCTGTCCCTCAGCTCTTCAGCTCAAGGCTAGGGCTCTACCACTTGAGCTACAGCGCCACTTCTGTTTTTTTTTCTGGTGGTTTATTGGAGATAAGAGTTTCATGGACTTTTCCTGCCCAGGCTGACTTTGAACCGTGATCCTCAGATCTCAGCCTCCTGAGTAGCTAGGATTACAGGTGTGAACCACCGGCGCCCAGCTTGTGTACTTGTTTGTAGGCGAGTGTACACATTGTATTAACTGAGGATGGTATTTGCAGGAGAGAATGCAAATGGTATAATTCCTTAGAAAAACTCATTCACAGTCCAACAAAATGAATAGCAGAAAACTGGCACTTGAAAGGTATGTGTGGGAGGTCAAGGGGAGAAGTGTAGATGGATGAAGAGAGGAAAGGAAATGAAGACTGCAGTAATCATATTCAATGCATATCCTATGAAATTAAGACAATTAAGGGAAATGGTTGAGTTGGGAGGGATAGGTGAGAATAATGAAAAGGATAACATTGATCAAGATGCATTGATTTGTTGAATTATAGCTTCTTTGTTAAACTGCTTATAGATAATAAAAAATAGGATTTGAAAAAAATCCCAGCATTGTATGAAGAAATTTTTAAAAATCAGTGGGTTTTTGTTTATTTATTTTTGTGATACTACTGATTGAACTTAAGGCCTCACACATGCTGGATGGATGCTCTACCACTTAATCCACATCCCTAGCCCTTTTGGCTTTTATTGTTGTTGAGATAAGTCCTCACTAACTTTACCAGAGCTAGCTTTGGAAATGATCTTTCTGTTTTGCTTCCGGGGAGGATGATAAGCGTGAGCTACCATACCTGGTAGCTATAATTATTTTTTAAAGAAATAGACTTAGGCAAGGCATGAAGACTTATGTAATTCTAGATATTCAGGCCACAGAGGTCAGGAGGTTTGTTTATTGTTTAAGGCCAGATCAGGAACAAAGTTACTGAGATGATCATCTCAACCAACAGCCAGAGTGTATATATGTGTTTATAATCCTAGCTAAGCAGGAGTCTTAGGTAGGAAAATTGTAGGCACAGTATAATTGGGTGGTAGGGGAGCTCCTCTCCAAGACATAACTAAGTAAAGCTTTTGTGGAAAAGCATTCCAGGGGCTCTAGACTACCTTCCTTCTCCATCAGCCCTCATGTTAACTCCAGTTGACAGGTTTAGGTCTAATTTCAAACCACATGCAATACAGACAAGGACAGCTAGGACATCATTATGCATATACCATATGCCCACTACAGGAACCCATCGCATGCAGATCTCACTCTCTAAAAACCTCATGATGAAGATAGAAAAAAATTGACGGAGAATGAAGACTAATCATGCCATACACTCCATATAGTCTTCTAAATAACTTATTCATAATTATGTAAACCAGTCAAAAAATAATGTTCAACATTGCTACAAAACAATTCTATTATGAGCTCTTTGGTAATACCTCATGGTATGTCTGAAATGGGAATCTTCATCTTGACTCTGTTTAGATTCTTACAGTCTCAAAGACCTGTGTTTGAAGTTCCCAGGGAGCATGTGTAAAGGAGACTTTGAATTTGCATATCCCTGTTGACTGTTTCGTGATTGCCTTTTCAAGGCTTTTGCTCATTTTGCTATAGTATTGTCTTACTGATGATTAGGAATGTATTATATATGAACTCTCTGTATTGGCTACAAATTATAAGTATCTCCTGCCATCCAGTGGATTGCTTTCACTCTCATGGTAATGTCTTTTTTTTCTTTTTTAAATACAAATGTTTTTATTAACATATTTCAGTTGTACAGGGGAGTTTCATGGTGACATCTTAATACAAGAATATAATTTACTTCATGACCTCACTCAATCATTCTTCCTTATCCACTCTCCTTCCTAAAAATAATTTTAGCCTATTTCATTGCATTGTTTTTATAAATGTTTCTATAGTACTTTGACAGAACAAAGAATAAACATGGTCAATATTAATTGTTTGCATGTATGAGCATTAAAAAATGAAACATTTTGTATATATTTTTATTGTAAAAATACTGTACAAAGCGGTTACAGTTATATAAGGTAATGATTACATTTCCTATCGAGCATTATTACCTCCTCCTTTGTTTTTCCCCTACCATCCTTTCCCTCCCCACCTCCCGAATTCCTCCCTCCCACCATGTTCAAACTATTTTACATCATGGAGAAGGGAGGGTGACATACTGAATAGTATACATTATAAACATATATGAAAATGTCATCCTAGGTATATAATATATACACTTTCTGTCATTCCTATCTTGGAACTGTCCTTGACCTTTTATTTTTTCCCCTCTAGGCTTTCTCTCTACCACTTGAACCACACTATTTTGTTTACTTTATTGGGGGTTAGAGTATCATGGATTTTCCTATCCAGGTTGGCTTTAATCCCTGATCCTCAGATCCTAGCCTTATGACAAGATAGTACTGCAGGAATGAGCTACCAGCATATGGGCATGTATATACCTTTTATATGTACATTTTATATTCAGCCACCTTCACCACTTTCTCTACTTCTAGCATGTTAATGTCTTTTGATGCACAGAAATATTTAGTTTTAGTATTGCCCACTGGGTTTTATAAGATAGGTGACCTACTCCAGGTCTCCCAGGAGAAAGGATATCAATGATAAAGACAGTCCCAGGCAAATCAAAATGATTATTGGTCACTATAGACTTATCAGTGCTTGTTGTCTAGGGGAACTTCTATCATTTCACAATATGTTTTCCAACATTACTTTTTCCAGAAACCTTATTGTTTTATCTTTTAGATTGACAGCAAATGTTCCTCTGGAACTGAATATAGCATACTGGTCAACATTCTTTTTTTCTTATATGGATGGACATCAACAGACCCAGTTCTACTTATTGAAAAAACTATACTTTATCTACTACCCTGAAATGACATTGTTGCCCATAAGTCAAATGTCATAAATCAGTTGTAAGTTTTTGTTCTGGATTCTTTTAAAAATCATGCTTATTTTTGATTGATACTTTTGTGTATGTATGTGGTACAATGTCATGTTTTTAACATGTTTATAATGAGAAATGATTAGATCAAACTAATAAATCTATCACTTCACATACTGATCATTTTATTTTGGTAAAACAAAACCTACTCCTTTTGCAGATTTAAAATATACAATGTTTTGTTATTTATCATCATTCTGTACAATAGATCATTAAAATCTCTTGCTTCCTGTATGTAGCTGAAATCTTGAATACTGTGATCAACGTCTCCATTTTCCCCATCTACCACCCCTGCTCAGCCTCTGGTATTCTACTTATATGAGTTCAACATTTTCAGATTCTACATATAAGTGAAGTGATGCAATACTTGTCTTTTTATTCCTGGCTTATTTTATTTAGCACAGTGTCTTCAGGTTCATCTAAGTTACAAATAACAGGATTGCTTCCTCTTTTAAAGCCTGAAAAGTAACACACCACATATATTTATGCACTACATATTCTTCATCTATTCATTTGATGATGGATACTCATATTGCTTCCATGTCGTATGGATCATGTACAATTAACACAAGAATGCAGATGTCTTTCAGTTTTATGATTTCACATCTTTTAAATAGATAAAACGAAGTAAGGTTGTTAAGATTGTAGGGTAATTCTATTTTCAGTTTTATGAGGAACATCCACACTGTTTTCAGTAATAGTTGTATTCATATACATTCCTATCAACAATGCATAAGGGTTTCCTTTTTTCACACCATGGTAAATATTTGTTATCTTTTGTCTTTTTTAAAAAAAATTTTTTGGTTGGTAGTGGGTCTTAAACTCTGGGCCTGGGTGCTGTCCCCAGGCTCTTCAGCTCAAGGCTAGCACTCTACCACTTGAGCCAGAGTGCCACTTCCAGTTTTCTGAGTGGTTTATTGTGCTTGTAGATAACCAGTTTCCCAATACCATTTATGGATGAATCTGTCAACTTTTCTTGTGTATCGCTGGCACCCTTCCTAACAATCAACTGACTGTAAATGTGTGATTGTCCTTGTCTTCATTATCCATGTCATCATTGATGTCTATGCATTTGAATGAGTACATCCTCTTTCAGTCTTTAAAGGCTGTTGTCAGGAAGTTGAAAATTTCTCCTATTAGGCTTTTTAGGCTAAAAGTATCACCTCTGGGAATGCAATCATGAGGAATTGCTCCGGGCTCATGAGGACAATGCTGGGCCTATAGTAGAGAACACAGTTAGCAGGCTTATTCATAGGAGCTCCAACAAGTGTGGGTACTCTCTGGTCCTTAGACAGACTGCACTGTTTCCTTGGGCTATGGACCAGGATCTGATGGCAGTCCCTTTAGGATTCATAGACAGTGGGCCTGTTACCAGGTGATACTGACAGTTTATCTTTTTCCAAGTCTCTGGAAAGTCTCTGGATGAGTTCCTAGATAAGTTAGATGTGAATGATCCTTGCATTGAGATGGTTTGGATCTGAGACACAGGAATACCATGTGGCTGACTGGGAACTGGGGCTCACTACTACAGCCCATCACCCAGAAAATATCATACTTTATATCACTAGCTTGATGAAAGATCAGATTCAATATATGATTTCTATCAAATATGAAGCACCATCACACCATCAGAAAGTAAAGACAGTAAATTTGCCATAGAGGAGGTAAATCTGATAAAAAAAAAAAAATGATGGGAGTAGCAGTAATCTTCTAAAATCCTCATTTCAGAAGAAATCCTAATCTTTGTAAGTGGAAATAGAAGTATTCAGTTGAGTATTGGAAATCTTCTGATTGAGGTGCTCAGAACTTCGACATAGATCACTCTGAAATGTGTCGCATATACATTTCATCTACATTATGAAGTATTAAATGCGTAGAATATGACCATTTCAGAAGTTATCACAGAGAATTCATTTGAGTCATAGTATCTTTTCCTTTGATAAATATTAACATTAGCAGTTTTTAAGTTAATGCTCCCTTGAAAATGTTTGTTATAAGCCAGGTGTGGCAACATGCACCTGTTATTACACTTATGGGAAAGCACAATGCCTGGGAGCAGTAACAATATACCTGTCATCCCCACTAACACAGGGAACCACAAGTACATCTCTAGCAACATGGGATTGCAGTCCAGTTCTGCCTGGGTGTACAGCAAGATCCTACCTTGTAAATAACCACTGCTAAAAGGTGTGAGCACCTTTAAACAGGTGGTAGAGCATTTCACATAGTGAGTTCAATCTGCAGGACAAAGAAAGAAAGAAGGGAGGCAGAGAGAGAAAGAAAGAGAACATTCAAGCACACATTCTCATTTGGTAAGGAAGGCAATTTTCACAGAAGGAGAGCTTGGACTCCAGCTCTTAAATTTGTTTTGAAGGAAGATAGTGCTTTAAGTAAGTGCAAGTATTCATCTCACACTAAAAAATATTGTTTCAGACTGAAAATGTTTTCTGACCCTTAAGGTTTATCAATCTTCTGATAAAAGAGAAAGCGAATCAAAAGCCTTACTGTGCTTGTCATAAACTAATTTTTCTGCCTTAGGAACTAACATTTATAGAACAAATGTTATGAATCAGGTTTAGAGAAGTTGAATGGCCAGTCAACATATACACATTGAAAGGTAAAAGCCAAGCTTCAAGTCAGTACTTCATCTATCAGAGCTCTTTAACATGTCCAAAGTGAGCCTTACTTGTATTTTGAAGTTGCTTTCCTAGTATATGCTTATATTAAAAATGTTGAGACTGGGGTTTAGCTCTAAAGGAGAACATAAAGCACGAGGTCCCGAGTTCAGAGCCAAAGTAAATGACTCTGATGCATTGTGTTTTTTTTTAAATGTCAAATGCTAAGTCTCTTCACACATGCTTTTAGAATAACAATTGCAGGTGGTATTGGCAAGATATAAATTACCATTAGCCCCCATCTAGTCTGGATAAATCTGTACACACTTATCTGTAACATTGTCACTAATGTAATGATAATAACAAAATTAACACTTTAAATTTGTGCAACATAGAAGAGCTTGCAAAGCACTTTCCCACATGATTTCCATATATTAAGATCTGGTCTCATACATAGATTTCAACTTCAGTGCCAACTTTAGTGATTGGTTGTGGCTTCCTATAATTCTATATTGAAAAGGATTGTTCCAGAATCCATAATAATCAGAGCTATGATTTGTCATATCATGACAAATGACTTAGGACTAATAGTGTATCTATCAAATGTTTACAATCCTTTAACTATTCTGTTCTACTCTTTCTACTAATGAATAAATGGCTCATCTGTGATCACAGTAGTCAAGCTGAGATCACTGCTTAGGTTTCCTTCCATCTATTGTCATTGCTATGAAACCATTATTACATGGAGAATGGTAATACTCTAAAGCTTATCATTCAGAGAAACTTGAATTGATCATAAAGTTTTAAGCTTCATAATGTTTAATCTGCAACAAATTAGATGTTTTTTCAACAAGATAGAAAGAAAAATTGCTTCAACTTAAAAATATATATAAATAGCCTCAGGCAAACAATGCTATGAGGTCTACATATTACAAAGATGAGGTAAAGACAGGACTGGCTTTAGCAATGTTATGGTATCTAGCTGATAACCATCTCTGGAAAGTCTATGAGTATCGAAAGGCCAAGAGCTTTTTGGATAGTGTCTGTCTGGTGTCAATACAATATGAGACATCTCATCAGTCCTCCAGGCTGGCCAGTGATTGTAACCAGTTGTTTAGTTAATATGGAATCTCTACCTCTGATGGAAGCAAATCCAGTTTCTTGAAGAAATTTACTAGTGTGATTTGTATACAAAGTAGCATAAAAAGTCAAGAAAAAATTGGTAACTATCAATGACACAAAAATGATATTTGTGAATGACAGTGAAATCCATCAGATTGTTATAGCTTGTTCAGGGTAAAAGTTCTGGATGTACATCCATCCACTGCCAACAAAGAGACTTGTGAAGAACAGCTACACAGCAGAGGGGCTGTACTGTCACCAGTGTAGGTCAGAGGTTCAGAACAGGTCACACTCTCCTCTGTTATCTATGAGTTATCTATGAATACAAAAGACAAGGAGGTACATATTATGTAGTGAGCTGTGGCTATAAGGGCCAAACACCTTTTTTTTCTTCCTGGAGTAAACTGCTTGACTACATAATATCTAGGATCCAGGGTACTTGAGTGGCAGGATATCCCACCCCACTGCTTAGCCTGAGTCACCTTTGAGAGAACAGACAGGGATTTCTTACAGCTTTACACTCTGCCTTTTTGGTTGTTTCCAAGGCGACAAAGTGTTCTGTTCCAACCCTTTTCTCCCCCTCTATCAACTTGTGCCAAGTTCAGTTGCATGCTTCTTAGAAGGGTGTAGCTAAAGACCCTGTTTCCCAGACCTTCCTGTTCCCCATGCTTTGCTTGGGGTTTCTCCTTTGCATACGAAACTTGCTGTCAGTCATGGAACCTTGTAGCAGGTATCCCTCTGATTCATACTCGTACTGTACTCTAAAATGTGCTGTCTCCAGGAGAATTTTTTTTTTTCCAAGCCATTGATATCAGGGTTGGTATGTGACAAGCTTCGACCAAATGTGTTCTTGAAATTTCATGAACCATGTCTGAGCAAAGATTTAAAAGCCATTCTCATGGTAATGCTAGTGTCAACCCCTCCCTTCCCCCCCCCCCCCCCTTCTTCACTCCCTGCCACAAAGATGCTACATCTCTTTCTGCCTGGGTCCCAGAATGAAGACAGATGGATCATAGCCACCTGACTATGGATGATCACGTGATAAGAATGAGAAATAAAGCTTTGTAATTGGTAGTCTCAAGCATCAGAAATTGGGGAGTGTATGTGACTTCAAACCTATCAAAAGCTGATTAATTAAATACTCATAAATGTTAGCAGAGAAAGTAAGTGAACAAATGGGCCAGGTAAGGATTGCATCAAAGTGGAAAACTCATTCTGGTCTAAAGGGATTTAAGGGATTATTGCCTTCTAAGAACACAGGTCATTACAACCAGACTTTCCAGGTTTTTTAAAATAATGATAATCCAAAATTTAATACGAATTCTACCAGCTTTTAAATGATAAAAGTAAAATCAGGCCAAATTAGTACATTTTTTACTGCCACAAACCAGATGTCAGGTTCCAGTTTGTAACTTCTGCTCTGAACTATAGCAAAGTGGTTTACTATTTTCTAACACCGCTCACATTCTATTCTCTTTGTTGTTACCCATATTGTGCCCTTTCCTCTGCTACCCCTCTGTGAAATCCCAAACTTACCCAAGTTTATCAAGTTCTCATTCTGTTTTCCTGTTTCCTTAACTAAATTTACAGTTAGGGAGAGAAGCTTGGATGCTAGAATTGAGGGTCTTGCATGTTTCTCTACTGTTATCTTCTTATGTGCACACTTCACTCTTTCAGGCATACTTATTTCCTTGCATACATAATAGGCACACAACTAATGCTTATTTGTTGCTGTTTATTCTACCCAATGACTTGTTGATCCTAATAAACACTATCTGCTTCAGAGGTTATTCAAAACAGAGAATCAAAGTCAGAAGAAGCCATATTCTAGGTACTTAATTGCTTATTTTTGTCAGAGTATTGCTCAATATCAAACTGTAAGATCTGCCCTGGGAAGGCAGGGCAGACTCCTCCCCACCTCTTGACTAAGTCTTGCCCAGTACCTGGGTCATCCAGATAACTGGCACACCTGCCCCTCCCCCCACTCCTCGGAGGGCAGGCACACACTTAGTGTGGCCACACCTTCCCTCACCTGGCTGCACCTTCTCCCTCCCCTTCCCTACTTAAACCCAGGAGGGACCTCGGCCTGCCCATTTTGGCCATGTGGTCTTCACCATGCACGGCATGGGGCAAGCTGTAAAATAAACTTCTCTTCCTGCCTGAATACTGGGTGCTGTTCTCTTTATCTGCTACTTAATCAAACCCACCTATTTAATTACTTAACATAAACATATACCGATTTGAAAGTTACACACACACACACATATCTTGAAAATAAATGAGCTTCTTGGTAAACTAAATTTTACTTGCTGTGGTATATACAATTAGGGGAATAATGACAGTTAATCTAGTTCACCTGGATCAAGTTAAAATTGATGTTAGCCTTTTTTCCCCCCTAAGACTCATCATCACCAAAAGGAGTTAAAGCATAGAGTGCTTAAAGACTAAGTTTTCAAGCTGTTAGGGATCCTTCCATTTTAGGGACATCCTGATGGGTGATAAACATGGTAATGTTTTAGGTAAGCCTCAATGTAAATTTGGTGAATGAACAAATGAACTAGTAGTGCAGGTATTATTCTCCCAGTTTAGAAAAAGATTGAGTTTTCACCTTCATCCCCATCCTCTCATTATCTACTTGGTTTAAGTATAAAATTATACTTATCTACTTTTGAAGTAAGTCTGTTCTTATGGTCCTCTGAGTTCCTCTTAAGAACCTAATTTAACCTTTAGGAAAATCTAGTTCTTTAATTAGCAAGTACTTATAGTAAATGCTTTCTTTAAAAGTGAGTTGTGCAGTAGTTCTGTGAATAGAGGCCAAATAGCACCCAAAGGTATTAAACCAATTACTAGAAGACACAAGACCATATCTATGCTAGAAAAACAATATCAAAGGCAGAGCAAATCATTTGAAAGTGAATCATTTCCTTTTGGCAACTGAAATTAATTTAAACAACTTCACTCCTCTTGTGGTTTTGTTTGACATTTCTTTCAAATGCCAATGAGCACCTCACTTTGTCAAATCAGATAAATCTAAGCTGTTGGTATTAAGGTAGCTTTGAAATCATATGGCCATATGTCTAGGATATTCTAGGACACTGTGTTTCCATGTAATTTTATCTTTTTAATAAAGACAATTTGTTAAATGTATAATTAAATATGAAAACATGTGATATCTTTTCATGGCTTCATATAATTCAATTTACAAGGAGACATTATCATTCAATTCCCAATCAGAATTTACTGACTGTTGTGAGATACGTCCATCCCTAAATTAGTTCACAGGTACCTAAAGATAAATATGCCATAATCCTCTGTCCTCAAACCTCCTACAAAATAAATATTACTATTTGGTGGCTCATGTATAATGTTATAAATAAGTTCCAGCTACAGAAGATGTAAAGGGCAGTGACTAATCTTTTTTAATTAAGAGGCAGGAGATGGTATGCAGGCTTCCTTGAAAGGATGAATAACAGTCTACTAGCTACATCAGGGGATTGAGCTTGGCATTCTAGGCAGAGGAACAGCTTGTATGTGTCCTTATTTAGGAAAATGAGAATACCCTGTAAAGATAAAAGAACCAAAGCTTGTCCTAATCAGATGTATTGTATAGTTCAGATATGTCTCATAAACTCTATTTTTGGTTTAAAAACCTCAGTTGGGAAGAGAGTTGAATACAGCTTTTTTGGTTTTTTTTTTTTTGGTCCAGTCGTGGGACCTGAACTCTGGGCCTGGGCGCTGTCTCTCAGCTCTTCAGCTCAAGGCTAGCGCTCTACCACTTGAGCCACAGTGCCACTTCTGGCTTTTTCCTTTTTGCTTATGTGGTACTAAGGAATCGAACCCAGGGCCTCATGCATGCAAGGCAAGTGCTCTACCACTGAGCCACCTTCCCAGCCCCGATACAGCTTTTTTGTTGTTGTTGTTGTTTGTCATGAGGCTTGAACTCTGGGGTCTGGGCACTGTCCTGAGCTCTTCAGCTCAAGGCAAGCGTTCTACCACTTGAGCCGCAGTGCCACTTCTGGTTTTCTGCTGGTTTATTTGAGCTAAGAGTTCCATGGACTTTCCTGCCTGTGCTGGCTTTGAATCATGATACTCAGCTCTCAGCCTCCTGAGTAGCTAGGATTACAGGTGTGAACCACTGGTTCCCGGCTCCAATTTCAACATAAGGTTTGGAAGGGACAAGCCATGTTCAAACCACAGCAGCTTCTTCATTTATTCATTAACCACACATACACCATGTGCTAGTTGTAAGCTAGGTACTTACTGGACACTGTGTCAAATGCCAAGTTGTATGTGACCTTTTACTGTCTTGAAGAACTTATCCAGAAGGAAGAGGGATGCCTAAGGGGAATGAATTGGATCTCAGCACTTGGAACAGAGACCTTTTGGTTTTGCAAGATGGATAGAGAAACACTTTTAAGCATCCTTGCACAAGGCTCTGTTGATCATGAAAGCCTTTCAGCTCCATTCTTACTGGCATGATTGAGAGGAGAAGGCAGGCCAGCTACAACAGGTGCTCATTCACATATAAGGGAACAATGAATCTTTCCTTTCCTGGTTGTAAAAGCTTTCTAAAAAAGCTGTCCTAATGCAACACTGGCTACAAAGAAACTCAAGAGACAAGAGTCAAGTTGCTCACTGCGTCTCCCTCTGCCCCCCTGCCATCTTCTGGCAGCCTCAATCATCTCACAGCTCATGGGCTTCCCTGCTGTTCAGCTCCATTCGGTACCTCTTAACTAAGCTCAAGCCAAACTTGCTCCATTGCTGTACAATGATGTCTTAAGGGGTCTCAGAACTGAGATAAAAACCTATGTGCTGACAGGGCCAAGATAAACACGAAGGGAGAACTTGGTTTGTTGGAAATTGCTATTTGGTACATATGCAGTGTGACTGCAAGCTTGACAAGCTTGGCATTTGCTCTTGTAAATTTTTAAGAAGACAAGAATGCCCTGCTCATAGCGTTGATGGTGATGGTGTCAGGGGCTTGAAGACAGCAGTCATTTAAACATAATCTGACCTGGAAATGGCCCAATAGCCCACTAGCTGCAGCTGACTGCAAGCACAGATGCTAGGGAGAATCTGAAAGTTTGACAAACAAAAGGTTCCCAGTGCCCTAACAAAAGGAGTTTGGTGCTGCTGCTGCTGCTGTTGTTTTGGTGGTGGTGGGGAGCTTCTTAAAAGTGTTTTTTTTTTGTTGTTGTTGTTGTTGTCATCATCGTCATCCTCGTTGTCATCGCTCCTGTCCTTGGGCTTGAGTTTAGGGCCTGGGTACTGTCTCTGAGCTTTCTTGCTCAAGGGTAGTCTGCTACTTGAGCCACAGCTCTACCACTCCACTTCTAGATTTTTGGTGGCTAATTGGAGATAAGAGTCTCAGGAAAGCTGTGCACCAGTGGCTCATGTCTGTAATCCTAGCTACTTAGGAGGCTGAGATTTGAGGATTGCATTTCAAAGCCAAGTGGGGCAGGAAAGTCAGTGAGACTCATTTCCAGAAAACTGGAAGTGGAGCTATGGCTCAAAGTGGTAGATCACTAGTCTTGAGTAAGACAGCTCAGAAAAAGACCAATGATCAGGACCTGAGTTCAAGCTCCACACCTGGGCTGGCTTTGAATTGCAAGCCTCATCTGATCTCAGTCTCATGAGCAGCTAGAATTATAGACATTAGCCACTGGTGCCAAGCAAACTTGGTTTTTTGTTGTTTTGTTTTGTTTTGTTTTGTTTTTTTTCTGGGGAAGGGAGTGTATTGATATGGTGGAGGACATAAAGATGGAATATGATATTTGACTTGGATTGTGTAAAATGGATAATGAATGATTTTAAGATATAAATGTAAGTGTGCTGTGGATAAGACTTCCCTGGTAACTCATTACTTTAGCTATTGTAACTCTGTAACTCCCTAACCCGGTAACTCTGTAACTCTGCTTCTGCTGTTTTCTGAGCACTGCCAGCCCTAACCCAGCAGCCATAGCCACCCTTTGTTCTATTCCCCTGCTTCCCACAAGCAAAACCTTGGTGGGAAATTTAAACTTAAGGTGCGCATTTCTTGTAACAATCATTGGCTAAACCCAACACCCAGCCTCCCTGTGTCCTTTCCCGCCCCCCCTCAACCCAAAATGCTGAAAAGCCCATATGGGCTGGCACTCCCAGCGGTTTCCTGGGATCCCAACTCCAGGTGCGGTCCTGGCGCGTCATCACTTTCTCTCAATAAAATCTTTTACATTTTCACTGTGGACTGAGTGGTCTCACTGCCCCTCCCCACTACAGTACAAATTCAAAGTAGCAATAATTATAGGGGCTTTACGCAGTAAAACTGCATCAAAATAATATTTTGATTAAACGAGCCTTTGAATTGTGAAAAGGAGAAAATGAAGAGTCTGTCATTGCAAAGGAGAATTAGGATGATTCTGGGTATAGACAAATTACTGGTCTGTAGTATGTGCTTTCCTTTTGCCTCCACATAATATATGCTTAAAAATGTGCTGGAAAAGTAGATATATAGTAGAAAAATAAATGTATTTACATGTATAATGTGTATTTCAATTTCAGAGTATTAAAAACATCATAAAGACTACAATTTCGCCTTGCCTTTTAGACAAAGCCTTTAATGATCTATTTCAAGTACTATATTTTACTATGTGTTTTCTTTTATTTTACAATTCAACTCACAGTTGACCATATTAGGCCCAATGGCCATATGGCTCAGACTTAAGACTGACCACTGTAGTGTTTCATCTGCTAAATTAGTGACAATTTTGCCTCCTGTCACTAAAAAGTTTTGTTCAGTTATTTAAAAAACTGCTTATGTATATCAAAATAAAGTGGATGTATATATTCAATAGGATTATAACTTTCAGAATTGAAAAATGTATCTATATACCCTCATTCTAATTCTTACTGTATATAAAAATATTTTGACTCTTTCCTCTCCTTTTAACTCCTATATTTCTAAATATACTTCTCCTGTTATTTTTTCTGTTTCTATTATTTATTTATTTAGTTGGTCCTGGGGCTTTGAACTCAGGGCCTGGGTGCTATCTCTGAGCTTTTTTGCTCAAGGCTAGCACTCTACCCATTTTGAGCCACAGCACCGCTTCCAGTTTTCTGGTGGTTAATTGGGGATAAGAGTCCTACAGACTTTCTTACTCTAACTGGCTTTGAACCGTGATTGTCAGATCTCAGCCTCCTAAATAGCTAGGATTACAGACATGAGCCACCAGCATGCAGTTCTGTTTCTATTTTACTCAATACTTATTTACTTGGAAATACTTATTTACTATGGAAAACAAAATATTTCATTCTCTTACCACCCCCACTACCTGCTCCCACCCACAACAATCACCTGAATACTTCCTCACTTTCTTTCTACTGATAGAGTTAACCACATACTATTATTTATTAAATCAACTTTCAGAATGATATTGAACAATCAGAATTTAGTTTGTTTTGCTAGATAGACTAAGTTATTTGTAAACCACTTAATTTACTGTGATTATATCATCAGGTAACAATTTTTTCTTTTCCAGTGTTTAAGTAATGTACTTATCTGTTTGTTCAGCTTTCCATGTATTATGGCTAATTAATTCCCAAACTTTCTGAAAGACAATACTCTTCTCAGTATGGCCAACATCAGCACATTGCTCAGTTTGATGGGATTTTTGGTTGTTGACAGCTTGTTCGTTTGTGTCTTTAACTGTCCCTCCCAGGGCCATCATTCTCCTATCTGGTTTTCATTGGTTGCCACTGACTAGGAAATTCTGGAGAAAGAGTACATTAGGATTTTTTTTTTAGATCTTAACCAGTCCTCAGTCTACCATTTAACTTAGTTACATGTTTAGCTAGGTAAAGTAATATAGATTGGAAATAATGTTCCCTTAGAATTTTGAAGTCTACATTGCAATTAAGAAGTCTGATTCCTGATCCCTTGAATATGGCTTTTTTTTTTTGTCCTCCCTAGAAACTTTGAAATCACTTTCTTTCTGTAGTTTTGGAAGTTTTATTATTTTGTTGATAATATCCCTTCTTTCTTTTTCTGTTTTCTCTTTCTAAAATGTTTATATTTCACAGATTAACTTTTTAATTTTTAATTTTTCTATTTGTCTGCGTTTATACTATAGAAAAATTTCAATGGGATCTTTCAACTCTTCACCTTAGGTTCTAACTTTTGATATTACCTGTCTTTTTTAAATTAAGTGCTTTTTCTGATTTTTCCTTTTTCCTTTTTTTTCTATAACATTATGGCTATATTTGATATGGCAATATAAAGACATGTACAAAAGGGCATAATGTTGAGGATTGTCCCACAGAACTTAACTGTAGACATCTCATATCTTAATCAGTAATTTAGATGATGAAATTTTAGTTGCTTATTACTTTTTCAGAAAATAATTGGATAGAGTTTGAATATAAGCAATATTATCTTCTAAAAATGCAGAGTAAGGGGCTGGGAAGGTGGCTCAGTGGCAGAGTGCTTGCCTTGCATGCATGAGGCCCTGGGTTCGATTCCTCAGCACCACATAAGCAAAAAGAAAAAAGCCAGAAGTGACGCTGTGGATCAAGTGGTAGAGCGCTAGCCTTGAGCTGAAGAGCTGAGGGACAGCGCCCAGGCCCAGAGTTCAGGCCCCACGACTGGACCCTCCCCCCAAAAAATGGAGAGTAAAGTCTATTGAACAAAGAAGGATCACATCCTTATAAGAAAGCAGATGTGGCACATAGGAAATGCCTGATGGTTTTAGTGAGTCACAAGCTATAAAGAGGAATGCTTTTTGTAATAGGATAAAGTAACAAGAGCAATACAATCCAAGCCAAGATGTAGTCCATTCGGCATATGTCCAGTAGCCCAATAGGGACTAGTAGACATACAATTTTACCAGGATATCTGGCACTTTCAAGCAAGTATATGATCAAAATAAATTAAAATAAATCATTCTATATATATATATATATATATATATATCATATATACAGTGTTTTGACTAATGGGTCTCATTGTAGTGAGTTAGAGTTACTGACTCTTATTCTGTCCTTCTAATAACACAAATAAGTACTTTAAGCTAAATATTGTCTGTATGTCTGTTTTGAGTTTTTGGTCCCTCTCTTCAGACTGGTGATAGCAACCAGCACTAGATGGTAGTTTTTCCTAACCTTCCTAGATGCTAACAGTACCCCTCAGGTATGTGAAGATCTTTTGCCTAAAACTCACTGGTAAATGTTCCAATATGTAAAGGAATAACTCATTTAGCCTCTTTCCATGGTAGCTCCTTCTGGGAACTTGATTAAGCTACACCACCATTCTGAGACTCAGTTTTACTTTCTGTCAGTAAGGATGATAATATTCTTGAGATAACTTCTTTGAGAATGAAATGAAAAAATAATTATAACTAACGTCTATGGAGCAGTTAGCACCTATTTCCTTGGCCCTTGCTCTTTTCAAGGAAAGTGTCAGTTCTGGTTGGACCAGTCAATTTCTATTGATGAATTATTCTCCTCAACGTAATTCTTTGTTTATTTGTTTATTTATTATCTGTGTATGTAGTCCAGACTGGTTTTAAACTTAAACTCCTTCTGTCTCTTCCTCTCAAGTTCTGGGATTATAGGCATGTGACATCACCAGAGTGATGTGTTTTTGTTCTGTTTTGCCTGTATGTTTCTCTAATAATCTTTTATTTGATGACAGACATTGTAAGTTAGATCTTGTTGGGTAATAGACATTTCTGTATTATAATAAATCTTCTTAAGCTTTATGCTGAAAAGCAGTTACTTCAGAAACAATTTGATTCTTTTGATTCTTGCTTTTATGGTTTGTTAAGTGGGTTCAGGGCAGTGTTCACTCCTGGGATAAATATTTTTTCAGTACTGATGCAAGATCTTCTTGAATACTCTACCCAATATTCCATAAATTATAAGTTTTTTTCAGTATGGCCAAAAAATCATAATTCAGGAACAATTCTTCTAATTTCTCTCTCGTCCTCTCAGAGCGTTCCTTTACACAATAGTATTCTGATCTGTATTTTCTCTCTGCAGATCCTGAAGATTCTCTTTCTGGAATCTCTCCTCATATTCTGTCCTATGAACTAGCTACTTGGGCATCTCCAGGTTATTTACCCTGTCTCTACAACTTAGGGAGATCCTAGGCTTTCCTAAGTTCCCTTTGCCTGAACCAGGCCTAGAAACTCTCTCAAGCTAAGGCAATGCAAGGATTCATTCCTCTTCCTTCTCATCTCTCCAGAATCACTAGTTTAGGCATAAGGACACAACTAGGTCCCTGTTACTCAAACTTGGCAACAAGCAGAAGTCAGAATTTTGTGCTCAAAGTCACCTAAATTTGATTTAAATTGCTGACTTTGCTCATTGTTTGTGTGATCTTTGCCTTAAGAAGTATAAACAAATTCTTCTCCATATAGCACTGCAAAAGAATAATGAGTAAACATGTGTAGCACTGAGTATGCTCTGAACAAAGAGAGTGTAAAGTAGTCAACAGATCCTGTTAAACCATTGTTTTAATGCAAGAAAGCACCTGGAATTCACCTGAGAATTCAGCAGTAAGAGATACTCTGGGGATCCAAAGACAACCCATAAACTACTTGCATTATAATTTCCTGGAGGTACTTGTTAAATGCACAGATTTCTGACCTCTCCCCCAAATCACACCACTGGGGAGAAGAGTCTAGGACTTTCCTCTTAGATGCGACATACTAAGTTGTCCAAGATGCAAAAAAGCTTGCTTGGCCTGGGAGGATCCAGCTGGAAGCAAACCTAAGTCTGAGGAAGAGAAAGACACAAATTCAATATAGAAGATAATGGAGTAAAAAATGGCAACAAGGATTCTCCCACCCCATGGAATGTAAAATGAGAGGTTCCCTAGCCAGACACACTGAGGGGATGAATGTATTACCACAGAGAGCCCACATGGCCACAGATCTAGGGGAGCTTCAAGAGACGTCCCTAAACTGTGGGACCCTTTTCTGACTATAGGGTTGCAGCAGCTCACGTTTGCAAAAATATGAGAAAAGGGGGAGACAGTAGGAATTCCTGACATCTTGAATCACTATTTTTTTTTTGAGTTGGTCAGGAGCTTGCAATTAGAGCCTAGATGCTGTCCTTGAGTTCTTTGGCTCAAGGCTAGGGCTCTACTATTTCAAGCCACAACTCCATTTCCAGTTTTCTGGAGTTAATTGCAGGTAAGAGTCTCACCAACTTTCCTGCTCCGGCTGGCTTTGAACCATGATCCTGAGATCTCAGCCTCCTGAATAGCTACGATTACAAGCAAGAGCCACCAGCTGCCAGTGAATCACTATTTTTGATCCCTTAGAAAGTACTTCTTCATTGCCATCTCCCCATATTGTTTCTGTTGTCATGTTCCTGCCTACTACCTTTGGGTTTGATCCTGGAGCTTTGCAGACTCTAGTTCTCAGGGTCTCATTAGCTTCCAGTATCTATACTCTTCCCTAGTATCTATACTCTCAGGTAGGTAGAGAAAACTTTACACTGCTGAGATAAAGTACCTCAACATTCAGCAATGGTTGCCTGACATATTTGTTGTAAAGGAAGTGAAAACTTAACATTTCACAGGCTTGGCTGAGAAGGTACTAGGTAGAACATTGTTTTGTTCATTTCACTAGTGAGCTTTATGAGGTGGTGCTCCAAACTCATGAGACTGGCATGTCCTCAGACTGGCATCACCATCATTTGAAGATGTGCTCTGCCACAAACAGCAGCCAACTCACTCGGGACAAATTTTTTAGCTTTCATATCTATTTACATTAAATGTATTATATGCTATACAAATGTGATTCAAGAGAAAAATCAACGCCTTAAATTGAGTATGTACGTAATTACTTTAATAAAAAAATCCACCAGAATGTGAAAAATTTACAGATTATAAAATGGCTGATACTTCACAGTAAAACTAGTTATTTTAAACCCAATTTGTTCTAATTCAGCTTGTGCTAAACAATTAAAACTAGAAATGTTTAAAAGTAGAAAATGTTAAAATGTTAAAAATTGGAAAAATTTTGCCTGCAAAACTTTACATTTTTTGTTTCTTTTGTTTTTAATGTTTCTGTCTCTTCAATTTTCCTCCATCTATTTCCCTCCCCCAAACTTCTTTAGTTATTTTAGAGAACTTTAGAAAATAATCTAAGGCATTGGAAAAGATCTTAGAGGTTTTCCATATTCATTAAAATTGTCTAGAATGTTTTTCTAAAAATGAAGATTCCTTAGTCTTACTGTTGGAAAGTTTATTTCAGTAGGTCTGAGATATAGCCAGGAATCTGTACTTTTAAAAGCTTTCCAATAATTCCAAGGGGACACTTCCAGTATAGAACCACAGTTCTTCAGCCTGTGAAAGTGAATAGTTCATTGAGCTACTCATTCACAAAATGTGCATAGGGCTTGCTTGTAGATCAGGCACTTCTCTAGGTGCATAGGATAAGTCAGAAAACCAAACCTATGAAACTTATTGCATCATCCATTAATACTAAACAAAATATAAGTCCCACCTGGATCTGTGCACTTATCCACTAACTGACATTGCATCCCCATGCTCTGGTGTCTCTGCAAGTTGTGTGTGGCCAGGTCACAGCTTATCTATGTCCAGATAAGAAATAGGTTACAACCATAAAGTTGATGGCAGGAATGTAAGAACCATCAATCATCCATTCCTTCTCTATATTTCTTCTTGGGTCCTGAGCCATGTAAACGTTGCTATAGCCAAAATGATTGGACATCATCACAGCTAGGTCAACCTACATCTTTTTCTGGGGAGTTTAGAATGTGTTCAGAAAATTCAAGATGGTTGGCTAGTAAGGACCAAGTTAGAGACATAATGTATGTTGCTGGTCAGCTATGAAGAAACTAACTATACCACTGGTGTGGTGGATAGCACCTGACCCCATGATTTGGGGGCTAGACTACTGCTATGGATTGAATATACCCCCTCATCTCCTATTAGGTTCATAGGTTGAAACTATAACCCCTAGTATGATAGTATTTAGATGTTGGGCCTTGGGGACCATAGAACTGTCATGATAGGATTAGAACCCTTAGAACAAGCCAGAAGGAACCTGCTTTCTCTCTATACTCAGCATATGAGGAAATAAGTAAGAGGGCCTAAACCAGAACTCAAGCATGGATAGTGCTGTGATCTTAGGGACACCTTCCACAATTGCAAGAAATAAGTTCTCAGCCTGTGGAATTCTTGTTCTAAATATAGATAGGATCCATAGAGAATGGTAATGGGTTGGAGAGGGTATGCTTCATGAAAATGGGGGACTATTTCATTCCAGCCCAACTGGGCAGGTTTTCTGATGTTTACCAAAGACCAAAATTCATGGTTTTATATTAAACTTCACAATTTAACAAAATTGAAATTACTTTGCATTAAAAATGTAATTTGTGGGGCTGAGAATATATCACAGAGGTACAGTGCTTGTCTAGCATGCATGAGGATCCAGGTACAATGTCTAACACTTGAAAAGTAAGAAAGATGAAAGGGAGGAAGGAAGGAAGAAAGGAAGAAGGAAGGAAGGAAGAAAAGGAAGGAAGAAATAAAGAAAGTAGGATGGATGAAAGGACAAACTGTTGTCTAAGGCAAACAGTTTTAGACTAGTTTCTATATATATAGTTGCTGTTACATAGCAGTTTATAACCTTTGCCTATTCTATTTACAACCTCTGCCTATCTAGTTTTGGAAAATAAGAACATGGAAATATTGTAAAATAGGGGTGACAAACAAAATCCAAAAAATGTGGTAGAAAGAGACACTCAGGTTATGAAATAGTATTTTTTATCCTAGTTACTGATTTTTGAGTCTATCATTTCTGTACTTTGGGCCTGTCAAAGTTATGTTTCCTTTTAATAGATCACCAATTGCTGAAGCTTTGCTTACATGACAATCACTATCTTCTGTGCTTTCCTCTGAGTCAAAGACAGCACTATTCCTAAGCTCTCATCTAACAGTGTGTCTCAGAGCATGGTATCTGTTAGCATCAGATAATCCAGGCATGTGCCTTTGATTTATTGAATTGAGCCTACATTCTACAAAACCAGTGATTGCTAAATCTGGTTGTGCAACAGAGCCACTTGAGGGGCTTTGGGGGAAAGTTTACATCCTCTGAAAGACCTAATACCTAAGCATTCTTTCCAGGTAGGTCTGGAAGACCATGTTACAAGTTTCCCAAATTATTCAGATGCAGCCAGACCTGTACTGTTCTATGAAAAATGTGAACCATGGCAATAGACCAACCATTAAGAATGGGCCTCACCTAACCAGGTATAATCCCAGCACTTGGGAAGCTGAGACCTCAAACTCACATTTGAGATTAACATGAGCTATATAGCAGGACATTCGTCTTAAAACAAAAGGGAGAGAGAGATAGAGGAGAAAAAGTAGGAGGAAAGACAGGTGCTGGTGGCTCACGTCTATAATCCTAGCTACTCAGGAGGCTGAGATCTCAGAATCATGGTTCAAAGCCAGCCTGAGCAGGAAAGTCTGTCATTAATGACCATAAAACCAGAAGTGGCACTGTGGTTCAAAGTGGTAGAGCACTGGCCTTGAGCAAAAAGAGCTCAGGGACAGCGCCTATGCCCAGAGTTTAAGCTCCATGGCCACCACCACCACCACCATCACCACCACCACCACCACCACCACCACCACCACCACCACCACCACCATCACCACCACCACCACCACCAACAACAACAACAAAAAGGAAGAAGGGAGGGAAGAAAGTGGTGGTGGACTGCACCTGAGCTAGGGTGGGCAGCAGCTGCTTAAGCTATTTTGCAAGAATCTCAAGGAGATCCACTTTCCAAGTTAGATTTTTTTTTCTTCTCTTGAAGTAGGGCAATAGGTTGGGAAATAAGATCCTGGAGCCCTTAGGTTAAATTCCAAGTGGGAAGTATCCCCTTCAGCCTCCAAATGGCTACTTGAATTCCCTTCTGTTCCTCAGCAATGAAGGCTCATTACTTCTTAAACAGCCTTTCTTGTATCTTCTTTGTAATGTGGCAGAAGTGGCCAGGTTAGTGGGTGGAACGCAGATCTTGAGACTATTTAACAATACTTTCACTTTGTAATTAAAGACCTCTCACTCATTTAGAGTGCTTCATGAAAGGCAGAAGCTTTAGAAGTGAATGTGATTTTCAATACATAAATGAGCATGGAGTTTTCTAATGTGCATCCTGGGGATGCATGAGCTGTTGTTGACTTCAGGCAGGAGCCAGTCAGGTTTAGATCTGGTTATTTCTTCCAAACAATTATTTCATAGACAGGCAAGGCCATTTCCCACCCACATGTGATTTTTGAAAGAAGAGTCACATGGAAATACAGACTAAGCATACTCATGTAGAAGAGTTTCATAAAGAACCCCAGCTTTGTGGCTTCAGGTCAGGAAACTTCGTAAACATATCTATGGTTTTAAACATCACCAAATGTTCTGATGAATCAAATGCTTTGCAATGAACAACTCCCCCACAGCTCCTTCTCCCCATCCCCCGACCCCCCTCGGCCACAAATTAACAGTTCAAAACACAGGCCATTGAAAATGCTGATGCATGTGATTGCATGGATAAACAAAAAAATTGTTAAATGAAAGAAGCCATGCAGAAGAGACCAGTAGCTCACACTATAACCCTAGCTACTCAGTAGGCTGAGATCCAAAGATTGGTCATTTAAAGACAACATGAGCAGAAAAGTCCTTAAGACTCCATCTTTAATATAATCAGCAAAAAGCAGGGCTAGTGATATGACCCAAGTGATAGAATGTTAGCAGAGCAAGAGCTTAAGGCCTTGCATTCAAACCCTGTTACCAGAAATAAACAAATAAGTAAGATACTAATTTATACCCAGATTGTTGCAGACCCTGATCTAGTGTTAAACGTCAATGAATTATATACTTTAAAATGGTTAATTTGAGGTTGTGTGGATTTCACCTTCATTTTAAAAAGCCACACACACCATTTTATTATAAAGCATGCTTTTGTAGGCCATGAATTCTAGGAAGATGGAGTGAGTTTCTGCTATGGTTGAAGGTCACTTTGTCAAATTTAGATGCCAGCAGGACTGCACTGGGATCCATATGGTGTTGTTGCTGCCCTGGCAGCTGGAGGAGAAAGCTGGAAGAATGGGTTCAGCTGGATCCCTCTCCCTTTCCATGTCTTCTCAGGGGCTTTCCACATGGTGTCTCCAGTAGAATAGTCAGAGTTCTCAAGCAGCAGCTTGGGATTTCAAAATATCAAGGGCAGAAGCAGTCAGTCCTCTTAAGGGTCAGGTACAAGCTGACACAGCATTACTTCTACCATACTAATTAAAGAAACCAGGCTTAGGCTGAGTATGGTAGTACATGCCTGTAATCCTACCTACTCAGGAGCCATAGCTCTGAGGCCAGCCACAGACTAAAACAAAAAACAAAAACAAAAAATTAAGATTCTATTTGAAAAATGGAGAACAAAGGGCTGGTGAGTGTGGTTCAAATGGTAGAACACCTTCCTATCTAGTGTAAGACACTGAGTTCAAAACACCAATATTTACAAATATAACCAAACAATGAAACAAACAAACTAGGATTCCTTAATTTCAAGGGAAGAAATATCTGCTCCATCTCTGAAAAGAAGGGGTGTCAAATGTTTCTGAAGCATGTTTAATTTCTTCCTTAAAGTTTCCTTCTATTGGTAAGGCTATCTGTTTTGGTTGCAGAGGGAAATCCAAAATTCAGGCTCCAGATCCCTATGAATAACTACATATGCCAATATAGTTCCTGGTTAAAGTTGATGGCATTAGTTAACAATCAATAAACATTTATTGAACACTCATGGTAGATGGAGCTTAGTATTATAATAACAATGACAGAAATCAATATTGTGATAACTGTGGTAGTAATTGTTAAATTTTTTTAAGCTGTGCAGACTGTGGGCATATGTGGAAGACAAAAGTTAGGGCAATATGATTTGGAGACAGGAATTTATTTCAGAACTGAAGTTTTTATGGTACTGTGTATCTAGTTTTTGGTCCCTTGATTCAAAGATTGAGAGTTCTGATCTGGCACATTACCATTGGATTTACCTTAGCCTTCAAGACCTACCCACTCCTGATTCCATCTGTTGTTTTCTTGGCCTTTTCTCTTTTCTTTTCTTTTCTTTTTTTTGTCGGTCGTGGGGCTTGAACTCTGGACCTGAGCACTGTCCCTCAGCTGTTCAGCTCAAGGCAAGCACTCTACCACTTGAGCTATAGTGCCACTTCTGGTTTTCTGGTGGTTTATTGGAGATAAGAGTCTCACGGACTTTCCTGCCTGGGCTGGCTTTGAACCGTGATCCTCAGATCCTCAGATCTCAGCCTCCTGAGTAGCTAGGATTACAGGTGTGAGCCACTGGCTCCTGGCTTTCTTGGCATTTTCTTTGCTGCTTTTTCCTGCCCTGGACTCTGTGTCCTTACCAGTTTATGGCCAGCACACAGCATAAAGTCTGATGTAGGACTGTTTATAGATTCCTACACCTTACCATAAGTTTCTACTATAAGTATTCAGTTGTCTACATAGATAAGTTGACATTAGCATACTTTCTGAAAGACTTGGCTTACCAGTCTTCTCACACTAGATATTCTTAACCTTCTTCATTTTATCTTTCTACCTTCATGTTTCTATGATCCTTCTGGAAGTCGTCACTAAGCCTACTGATGAAAATCAAGCAACATTAAATTATGTTGTTGGTATAAGCAAGAGCTTTGAGAAGAAGTAAATGAGTGTGTAATGTGTTAAAGAAAAGAAGACTGAGTCTATGAGATAAATGCTTCATTCCTTCCTGATAGATGGGTTATGTATTACCATCCCACTGACATCAAGCATGGCTACAAGATTTACTTTGGCTAAAAAAATGTAACTGAGGTAGGCAAGCCCCTAGGGAATCTTCACTTTCTAATATTCACATCCTTAGGCAGTCCTCTTCTATACTGAATCAGCACTGGTCCTTGTGATCAGTTGAATGTGGCAAAAGTAAGCTGGTTTCAAAGACATGGTCATAAAAAACTCTATGTCTTCAGGATCACTTCATCTGGGAAGAACATTCCATATACTGTGAGGGACCCAATGAGAAGACACACATGGAGAGCAACTGACCAACACCTATGGGTAGCCACGGTGAAAAACCAACTAATGAGCCTCTTTGAGAGTAGATTTTAGACCCAGATGAGCCTTCTGATGCTACAGACTGAGCTATGATCTCATGAGAAACCTTGAGTTAGAGCCACACAACATAAATCCCTGAACTACAGAAGCTGCAAAATAGCAAACGAATATTATTCAAAGGTACTAGAGTGATTTATTTTACAGCAATAGGTAGATAATACAGTAACATAGGCAATGTGGGTTTCTTCCCATAATGTGGGGAAGTGAAGAGTCAACTTGGGTTTGCCAGTTCTCTTTCCCTTTTACTATGACACTAGCTATGCTCTAGATAACAGTAGCTTCTAAGTTCAAATCCCAGAGTACAGAAAACATGGAGCGCCAATAGATGACCTGAGATGAATGTGGCACATGAGAAGCTCTTGATATAAGCCCTTAGGACTTTGTGGTTGGTTGTTACTACAACATGCCATCATTACAGGTTCTCTACATTCCAAGGTAAATTCAAACTGACTCTAGTTTTCTTACAGACACAGGTTAATGGGGGAGAAGAGAAAAGAGATCTGATGTATATGTGGGTAGTAAGTACATGGAGAGTTCTAGATTGTATAGCGCTGTCTGAGCATGCTTGCCTAACCTCCTTCAGTAAGCCCTGGTGTCTCAAAGTGGCTGCTTATGTGTGATATGATAAGTCTAGGTGGTTTGTGTCCATTGGTTCTGCTTCTGTTCTTAAAATTAGGCCTTAGTTGGCTCCTAATAGCCATTCTTCCTGGACTGGTGAAGTGAGAAAACAAAGATGCCTCCCAAACTGGGAGTGATCATTACCCAGTGACTGCTAATAACCATTTGATATGCTAGATAACAGTTTATGGAAAGTCCAAATGTTGACTTTACTGCTAATTATACTCTTAGGAGAGGGGCCAGCTTGAGGAAGCAGAAAAAGAAAAATGTTCAAACGCATTGCAAAGTTGTTCTTTTAGTTTAGGATTCATTGCTTACATAATCTATTGAGACAGTAGCCCAGAATAGCACCTGTGTGTCAGTTTCTCATTGAGGACTGTAGAACAGGGAAAAAAAAGTTCATGAGCACCATTGCAGTGTTTGTGTTAAGCTGTATGTGGAGCAGGGAGCCAGATTCAGGCCCCCAGTGTTCTAGGGCCATAAGAGAGCCAGTAATACTGCTGTGAAGGGACAGAGAGACAGAGATGAGGAGCCATTGCCCACCGATATAATAAATCCTTGGAATCTTTTTTTGTAGGTCTTAGGGCCTGAACTCTGGGCCTGGGCGCTGTCCCTCAGCTCTTCAGTTCAAGGCTAGTGCTCTACTACTTGAGCCACAGCACCACTTCTGGGTTTTTCTGTGTTTGTGGTACTAAGGAATCGAATCTAGGGCCTCATGCATGCAAAGCAAGCACTCTACCACTGAGCCACCTTCCCAGCCCTCCTTGAAAATTTTTGAGAGATATTCTCTAACTTCTTATGGAGAAGGACAAAAAAAATCCATTGTTCCATTGCCCTCCTGTTCCCAGAGGTGACTCTATCCTCCTATCTATACATCTGAGACATACAACTCCTACCCCTGCCATTCTGGTGCCTTTCTTTATTACTGTTATTATTATTATTTTTTTAATGTACAAGAAGGTTACAATTTAACATGTTCATATAAATGTCCAGTTCTAGTGCTTCTTCCACAGGGCTGAGCTCTCTGAAATTCCAGGCCTAAATTTTCAGTTTCCTCGGGATATGTCCCTCATGTCTATCTCAAACTTCTCTGCCACCAAAACAAATTGCTCCTCATTCTTTGTCGCCCCTCTTCCTCAATGGGCACCTTTCCTAGTGTGGCCCAGGCTAGATTTATAGTCATCTTTGGACGGTTTCCATGTAAGCTAAGCTTAAAAAACCTATCATACCCACAACCCTACCCCAAGCATTTCTTTGAGCTAGAGACCCCTATGTATATCACTTGACTTTGCTTCCATATTCATAGTGGAGTGAACCAAGAATTCATAACCAAGCTACCTGAGAATGTTGCTGCATAAAGAAATTGGATTGTGGGGCTGGGAATGTGGCTCAGTGGTAGAGTGCTTGCCTAACATGCGTGAAGCCCGGGGTTCAATTCCTCAGTACCACATACACAGAAAAACCTGGAAGTGGCACTGTGGCCTTGAGCAAAAGAAGGTCAGGGACAGTGCCCAGGCCCTGAGTCCAAGCCCCAGGACTGGAAAGAAAAAAGAAAGAAAGACAATATTATCAAAATTGTTAATAACTTTCCTGTCAAAATTCAGACTAGAGACTCAGAGAATAAGTTGATAAGTCAATAAGGAGTAGAAGTTAAGACATGTAGAGAAAAGATGGGATGTGTGTGTGTGTGTGTGTGTGTGTGTGTGTGTGTGTGTGTGTGTGTGTGTATTACAAGGTTTCAAAAGCTAAGGTGTAGCAAGCTGGATAAAAGAGAAGTCCTCAATAACAAGCTATATAGCAATGGAAGATATAAGACCAATGATTAGAAGGCAGTGCTCTCAGCATTTACTTTGAGTTCCGTTTACTATGGAATGCATAGTTAATTTATTCTTCCTTAGTGCATTTGAATAACTGTCCTTTTGCAAAACCTCAAGAGTCTAGCACACATGCCCACTTCTCAGATCCCTCCTAATCCCATCAGTAACCAAGTCCCAGAAGTTCTACAAAATTGTCTCTTATCTGTTACATCTTCTTTCCCCTTGGTAATTTCTTTGTGCAGGCACTTGTTCTGTTTCAGTCACTCTGTGGTATGAGCACGCTAACTTATTTGTAAGAAGTTATGGTTTACATATGAAGTGTCAGGCAAAAAGGCTCCTGTGGTGGCTCATGCCTGTAATCCTAGCTTCTCAGGAGTTTGAGATCTGAGGATCGAGATTCAAAGCCAGCCCAGGCGGGAAAGTCCGTAAGACTCTCATCTCTCATAAACCATCAGAAAACTGGAAGTGGTGCAGTGGCTCAAGTGGTAGAGCTCTAGCCTTGAGCTGAAGAGCTGAGGGACAGTGCCCAGGCCCAAAGTTCAAGCTCTGCGACTGACCAAAAAGAAAAAAAAAAAAAGCTCATGTGTTGAAGGCTGCCATACTTCACCTTCCTCCTTCTCCCCTCTCTCCTTCTCCCCTCCCCATTCCCCTGCCCCATGGTGTTGCTATTGAGAAGTGATTGCATCATGAGGACACTAACATCAATGGATAAATTCACTGAAGAGTCTACATTAAATGGACTACAATGAGGTAGCCCTCATTGGATAAAGTGAGTTAGTTGGGGTGAGCACTTCCTCTCTCTCCTGCTTGGCTTCCTCACCATGAGGCAACTACTCTCTGCCATGATGTTCTGCCTCACCACATCCCAGAACAACAGAGCCAAGTGATCATAAAATCTCTAAAACTGATAGCCCAAATAAATCTTTCCTTCTCTTCAATTGTTTTTCCTCATGTACTTTATTGCAGTGATAAAAGGCCAATTAACTCCCAACATATATTTTAGTGCTTTGTTCCTTAATCATCTCTAATTGGTTCCCTGTTGTCAACAGATCAGGTGATATTTCTTGACAGGACAGTCAAGGCTCATTGTGAATTAGCCTTGAACTTCACTTTTACCTTCAGCTTCCAATAGACCTGCATCATTTATCCTTGCTTCACAACCAGTTACTCTAAACTTACCAGCTACAAATAATAAAACCCTGATAATTACAGATGGTTGAGACTAGGTCTCTGGAAACAGCTCAGCTGAGTGGTTCTTACTGAAGGTCTCACAAAAGACTGTGGTGAAGTTGTTAGCCAGAACTCTAGCCATCTAAAGATGACGGAGGATATGCTTCTAAACACTCATGGGCTGTTGGCTTTTGATATGTGGGCCAAAGGGTAGCTCATGATAAAATAGTTGGCTTCCCTCTCTCAAGGTGAGTCAGCCAAAATTGAGCATGCATTACAGATAATGACCAAGATGGAAGCCACAGTCTTGTATAACTTAATGTGTAAGTATACTATCTCTTTTCCTGTGTTCTATTAGTCACACAAATCATCCTTGATACCATGTGGAAGGGGACCACACAAACATGTGAATACTGGGGTAGAAATCATTAGGGGCCATGGTAGCAGACAATGACTTCAACCTCCCTCTATAACTTTTGATTTCTGACTCGCTCTAAAACATTAGGATGCTTCTAGGACTTAGCTCATTTTTAGTCCCTTGGCCCAGGAGCCTTTTTATTTATAAAAATCTTAATCATTTTAAAATATCATGCCAAGTCACCTCCTTCTTAAATCTTTGATTTCTCTAGGCAGAATGAATAACGTTTGTCTTTGCACCTACACAATCCCCTACTTTTTGAATGTTACTGTACCTGTCTATTCTGTACTGAACTGTCACTTTTTTAGAGGAGTAGGATCTTTCCTTTATTATCTCTATTGTATGAGTTAAAGAACACTCTGGAATACCAGTAAGAAAGGAATAGGGGGAAAATCCAAAAGTGATCTGAAATTTTAGAACTCACCCTGACATACCAACTTAGGGCTAGAGCCTGGGCTGAAGCAATGGAAGGGATACAAGTGATGAGGCTAGATGTGTTCTAGCCAGTTCCTTGTTGGAAAACTCCCCCTGTGTCCCCCAAGACCACATCTGCTCTCAGGTGCTGCTGTTGTAATAGCATGCTTTCTGGGCTGTGGGTATGGTGTGGTAGGAACAGTACATAGTCTTAGGACTTCCCAGCTATGTAATTGGGCAAGTTAACTAATCTCTTAGAGATTCAGGTTGCTTACCTATAAATAGAATATCATTGTACATAGTACATCATAGTGTGTTTGTTTCCTAGGAAACAAACTATAATAGATCATTTCTATTGAACAGCATGTTTGTGTTGCCCAAAAATTCATATGTTAAATCCTAACCCCATCTCCAATTAACGAGCAAAATGCTGGACTTCAGTTGTGAATCAAGTGGTAACTATGAGTGAAAGTGCCATCTATGTATGTAAAAGCCAAGTCAGCGTGCAAGACCCTGAGTTCAAGTCTCAGTATGGGAACACACACACACACACACACACACACACACACACAGATGTCGTTTCCTTTTTCTGCTTTCTACTATCAAAGCATAACAAGCTATCTACAATCCAGAAAGAGAACCCTCACCAGACACAAGACAAGATCTGCCAGTGCCTTGAACTTCTCAACCTTCACAACTGTAAGAGATAAATTATAGCAATTCAAACTGACCAAGACAGCAAGACAGGTCCTATTGAACTGGGTGCAGTACCCCAGGATATGGACACTCCGTGGCTGCTTTTCCTGGACCATTTCATCAGTTCGTCAGTCTCACTTCCTATCAAATGCTGAAGGTTTCAAATCTATATCACAATGAGATCACGCCTGAGGTCTAAGTGTCAAATTACCTCACCCCTGACCCTTAGTCACCCTTCGAAACAATAACAGCATCAGTCATCACTGAAGGTAGCTTACCTGTGACTTCAGTGCACAAACTTTAGCACTCAACTGCCTAGGTCTTGCACTGAGTCTAGAGCTGAACTGTCCAGGTCCTGTCCTGGCCTGGGGCCATGCTGCTAACTAATTCATCTTCATGGACAAACGATTCACTTGTCAGTACCCCAGCTCTCTCATCAGTAGAGTGGGGATAGATGGTAATGTCATAGACACTTTAAAAAAAGTTGTGCGTGTGTGTGAAAATACCATACAGAGGGGTTACAATTACATGAGCAGGGAATCATAGACACTTCTTAAGAGAAATACTTGTAATCATTCTTGGCATGTAATATTAGAAAGCCTTTGTTATATTAGGGACTAGCTTATTGTGCAGTTATTGTGCCAATTCTCAGAATAGCCCTATGCGACTTTGAGAGACTTGTCCAACCCCAGGGTTGAGCTAAACTATCTTCTTAAAACATCCTGAACTGTTGAGCTTTGACTATTCTGGGGGCATTCCTTTTCTGTGTAGTTTTCATAATCTGTCTCGTATTTCCATGTTTCATAATTATCTTGTTACTGTGGACTTGTGGGCTGGGATGTGTCTCAGTAATAGAGCACTTACCTAGTGTAGTAACACCCGGTTCCATCCTCTGCAATGCACACACACACACACACACACACACACACAAAGTAACTGTGGACTTGTACATCAGCTCCCTCTGAGAATATTGTTGCTTGCCTATAAGGAAGGGGCTTTGTTTATCTTGCTCTCACAATAGAATGCCCAGCTTTTTGCTGCTTAATGAGAGATCAGAGTCTCAAGGACATTTCTACTTGGGCTGTCTTTGAACTATGGTCCTCAGATCCCAGTCTCCTGAGTACTATGATTATAGGCGTGAGCCACTGTCTCCCCAGTTCTCTTTTTCTGTCCCAGGATCTCATCCCATCATGCTCCTTTTGGTTATCGCAGTTTCTTTGTCTTGTAATAGCTAAAAACTCTCCTGTGGGTTGTATAGATTAGATCATTCCCTTTTATGGCTCCGGTCATGTGTGTGATTTCTCTGAAAGGGATTTCACATGATGCCTCTGTGTATTAAAGGAAGCCACAGAGCTAGCTGGTGGAACGGCCTGAATTAAATCCTGTACTCCCTGCTGGCCGAGCCCCTGTCTCAACACCATGTTGCCAGGGCAGTCATAATCTGGAGGAATAAGAATTCACATCCCAGCTGGGTGCTGGTGGCTCACACCTGTAATCCACGCTACTCAGGAGTCTGATATCTGAGGATAACAGCTCCAAGCCAGCCTGGGAAGGAAAGTATGCTAGACTTTTATCTCCAATTAACCACCAGAAAACCGGAAGTGTCTCTGTGGCTCAAAGTGGTAGAGTGCTAGCCTTGAGTGTAAAAGCTCAGGACAGTGTACAGGCCCTGAGTTCAAGCCCCACTACCGACAAAAATAATAAGAAATAAAAAAATTAGCATTCCAATTTGCCCTTGGGCCAACTTCATCCACCATACCATCCCTGCTGGCCACACATGCTCCCTTTCTATTTCTCCTTCCTTCCTCTCTCCCTCTCTCCCTACCTTCTTTCTCAACTCTTAAGGAGCGAGAAGATTTGGTAAGGAAGAGGGGGAGGAATTGAAGCCCATAACCTCTGGTCTATTTCTTTCATAAGCTAAATTCCAAAGGGGTAATTGCATTAGTCAACCCCATGAGTGCACTTCTGCTTCTCTCTCTCTGTCTCTCTCTCTCCGCTTCTCTCTCTCTGTCTCTCTCTCTGTTATAGACACTTTTTAGTGGAGCACAGTTTAGAAAAACTCCCAACCCCTAAACCCCCAATCTACACTCTCTAAGGCAGCTGGTTTCTTCCTAGAGACCAGCCATCCATTTCTAAACCCAAGCTGCAAAGGCTTAGATATTATAACCAGTCTCTTCTTCATACCTTCTACCCTGCACCAATTACAGGCACAGAAAGCTAGCTGCTGTTACCTCTGCTCTGCTTTGCTCTGGAGAATGAGTAAGAGGAGGTTGGTGGAAGCCCTGCTGTGAGTGGCACCGGAGCTCTGGTCTAAGGGGATAGAATGTGCTGCAGTATTTTGGAAAGCTTGGACTGAATATGCATTGAGACAGTTGATCTGCAGCATGGGTGATTAAGACTAACAAACACCTTGTTTATTTCCCCCTACAAATTTTGCATTTCTCCAGAGAAGCTCTGGCTGTGGACAGGACACTAATTATTTCTCTAGGACAATTCCCCTTATCTTCTCATCTGGCTCTAACACCCAAATATACTTTGAGGTATTTGAAGTAGCCATCACTGCTCCTAAGGAGTTTCTTACTGGCTTTTTACTTTAAAAGGTGTGGCCTAGTTGGGGGTGTGGCCTGGCTGGAGGTCTTTCCAGCCTGTTTTGGGGGTGTGTGTCTTTAGAAGGCATATTGACATCCTGGCTCTTCTCTTCCTCTTTCATTTTCACGAAGAGCTTTCTCTCCCATGAGCTCACAGTGCAATGTGCTGTTGTGCCACAGGCCCAGAAACAAGGCCCTCTGAGCATGGACTGAGACATCCAAAACTGTGACCCCAAATAAATATATCCTCTTTTTATGTTACTAAGCTCAGACAATTTTGTTGTAGCAATGGAAAGCTTGGCTAATAGATTCGTTCTCTTTTGGTTCATTGAGAGCCCCCAATGTGACAGGCTAGGTGTCAGGTGCTGAGGATATTGAAAGGGAAAGGACATCACTGTGGCCTCCAGGGCCCAGGAAAAAATAGGAGGAAACAGATAACAGAAAAGTTTAGTGCGTGCAAACGTAGGAGAGGTGTTATAACAGAGGTATAAAAGCACAGAGAACATCTAAGGTAGGAGTCAAGAAGTCTTCCCCAAGGCATTGACATTTCTGCTAAGCTGAATATGTAGGGTATTCAATACCTGCTGCTGTACTGAAATTCCATTCTGTCATTAGCCACTCTGAATTACACAGAGCCCAAGAGGTACAGGACACAATTTGCTCCACGACTGCTCTGATTTCAGATGACTAGCTACACGTTTAGGGGTGAGGGGCAGTTCTCCAGGCCACCTGTACTTCTGGCGTATTAGTTATAAATTCAGAGTTTCTCCTCTAGATATGGCAGTAGGACGATGTACAGAACACAGAACAGTGTTATACCGGTGACAACCATTTTATTAGAATGACAACAAGCAGCTAAAGGAAGAAATCCCTGGATGAGTCCAGAATGCAGGGCTTCACTGCTCTGTCATTATGGTTCCTGGGCAGAAAAATCCCATCAGATGATTGGGATTTAAACAGACCACAAACTGAGCTGAAGATTGACTTTATCTTTGCAAACCAGGTAGCAAGTGGTATTAGCACTTTTGTCTCTTCTGGTCTTCAGTTTTGTGTCTCTTAACTGCCATTCCTTTTTTTGGGGGTCCAGTCGTGGGGCCTGAACTCTGGGCCTGGGCGCTGTCCCTCAGCTCTTCAGCTCAAGGCTAGCACTCTACCACTTTTGCCACAGCGCCACTTCCGGCTTTTTTCTTATGTGGTGCTGAGGAATCGAACCCAGGGCCTTGAGCATGCAAGGCAAGTGCTCTACCACTGAGCCACCTTCCCAGCCCCAACTGCCGTTTCTTTTCATCAGTTTTTTTAGCCCTTTCCTGCTTCAAGTTGTGGCACAAGGGCTCAAATTTTTGTCCCGTTACTTTAGAATGGTCTTCCTTTCTAACCACTTTCCTCCCAAGGCTGCAGGTGAAATGTAGTAACATGGAGTCCTACTACCATCTTACATCAGCAGTCACAAGTAAAAAAGAATTGTATAGGAGTTCACTACAAGAGAGATTATAGACTTTAAAGCAATCAGAAAGTCCAGAAAAGTCCAGAGGTTTTCCCAGTGGCTTCAGAAAGGAGAGAGAAAATAATGATCCCTACGATCTCTGTGGATCTCTGGCCTCCGTTAACACTGGAGTTATCTGCATCCTTTTTTTTGGAAGCTGAGAAAGAAATGGTCACTGTCATTATACAGACTTAAGTTCTGACTCAAAAGTATCACCATGAAAGGAATTACTCAAAGACTGCTTTTGCTAAATAGCACTGATTTCTTACTTGGGCCTTCAATTAATTGAAAGCTACATAAAAGCTTGACATCCCTCTCCATTTTGTACCTGCCTTCTTTTCTCTGAGTCTCTTTCCTATAATCTCCTTGGGAAGGACAGACTGATCATGAACTCTTTTGTGACAGTGGACCACCAAGGAAGGGAGTAGTATAGCCTGACAGGACAGACCTAAATGATATTTACCTATAATATTGAGCAGGAGTAATTATCTCATGGGAACCACGTTGCTCCCTTCAAGCAGTAACAGTAATTAAAAAAAAATAAAAAAACAGAAACAAAACCAAAAACTTCTGAAGCCTTGAGGAATCCAAACTGAGATAGTGATCATCAAGCCACATTTTTTTTATTGTGAAAATACTGTACAGTGAGGTTACAATTACATGAGCAAGGTAATGAATACATTTCTTATCAAGCATTGTTGCCTCCTCCTTTGTTTCTCCTTCCCATCCCTTCCATCTCCCCGCCCCCCAGCCCCCCTCCCCCCCGCAACCCACCCTCCCTGCGCCTAAGTTGTAAAGTTCATTTTTCAACATAATGTCTTGTACATCTCATTGTTGCAATGGGTCCACCTGTATCCCTATTTAAACAACTTGTTTTTTCCCTTTCCCTCCACAAATTATACCAACATCAAATACAGTGAAAACAGAGTTTATACTGTGGGGGAGGGACATACAAAGCAACAAAGAAATCGTCTTATAAATATGTTAGAAACAATAGCAAGAAAGAAAAAAACATTTTAGTCCTTATCTTAGGGTTCATTTCACCTAATATCAACTTATCTGACTGTTTCTGCTTGTCTCAGACATATACTAGTTATTGCAAATAAGGGAAACCATGGGACCTATGTTTTGTTGGGCCTGGCTTACTTCACTTAATAGAATTTTTTCCAAGTCTTTCCATTTCCTAACAAATAGGGCAATGTCATTCTTTCTGATGGAGGCATTGAATTCCATTGTGTATATATACCACATTTTCTTGATCCATTCATCTACTGAGGGGCATCTGGGTTGGTTCCATATCTTAGCTATGGTAAATAATGCTGTAATAAACATAGTTATGCTGGTAGCTTTAGTATGGTCTTGTTTGTGATCATTCGGGTAAATGCCCCAAAGTGGGATTGCTGGGTCACAGGGGAGCTCTATGTGGAGTCTTTGGAGGAACCTCCATACTACTTTCCAAAGTGGTTGAACAAGTTTACATTTCCACCAACAATGCAGTAGGGTTCCCTTCTGACCACATCCCCTCCAGCATCTGTTGTTATTAGTGTTCTTGATTATAGCCATTTAACTGGGGTGAGGTGGTATCTCATTGTTGTTTTGATTTGCATTTTTTTTATGGCTAGGGAGGTTAAACATATATCTTCATGTGTCTGTTGGCCATCCTTCTTTCCTCTGCAGAGAAGTTTCTCTTTAAGTCTTTAGCCCACTTATTTATTGGGCAGTTGTTTCTTTGAGGATTTGTTGTTGGGGGATTTAATTTTTTGAGTTCCAGGTATATTTTAGATATGAGACCCTTGTCCATTGTATGGCTAGTGAAGCTCTTCTCCCAATCCGTGGGCTTTCCATTGATCTTGCTAGCTATGTCCTTTGCCATGCAGAAGCTCTGCAATTTCATGCAATCGCATTTGTCCAACCTTTCTTTGATTTGTTGTGTTTCTGGGTCTCTATTAAGAAAATTTCGTCGCATCAGGCCACATTTTGATGAGGACTTTTTTTTAAAAAAAGGTTCTGACGCTTGAACTTAGGTCTTTTTCACTGTCCCTGAGCTTTTGTGCTCAAGGTTAGCACTTTATCACTTGAGCCACAGCTCAACTTCTGGCTCATTTGGTGCTTAATTAGAGATCTGAGTCTTTCTTGCCAGGCTGGCTTCAAACTGTAATCCTCAGATTTCAGCCTCCAGAGTAGCTGGGATTACAGGTGTGAACCACCAGAGCCTGACTTGACCAGAATTGTAATTATGCACATGTCTCTCCCTCCACCGCAATTATTTCTGTATTTAAACTTAAAGTTCATTTCTGTACCCTGAAAACAGGCTGAAGTGCTTCAGTTGTTAATCTCCTTTCTCTGCCCTTCAGCACTCTCTATCTGTCTCTTTTTTTGGCATATTGATGTGACTGGCCAGACAATATAGAACCCCTAGAATAAGGCCTCTAGCCCATACCTCCAGTTATTATTATTATTATTATTATTATTGTTATTATTATTTTGTTGGTCGTGGGGCCTGCATTCTGGGCCTGGGCTCTGTCCCTGAGCTCTTCAGCTCAAGGCTAGCACTTTACCACTTGAGCCACGGTGCCACTTCTAGCTTTTTCTGCTTATGTGGTGCTGAGGAATGGAACCCAGGGCCTTGTGCATGCAAGGCAAGCACTCTAACACTGAACCACTTTCCCAGCCCCCATACCTCCAGTTATAAAAGCAGGTTTTGTGTGTGTGTGTGTGTGTGTGTGTGTGTGTGTGTGTGCACGCGCATGCATGCTACACCCTAGTAATGGGGCTTGAACTCAGTGACTTGAGCTCAGGGCTTGGGCACTGTCCTTAAGTTCTTTCACTCAAGGCCAGTACTCTACCACTTGAGCCACAGCACCACTTCTAGTTTTCTGGTGGTTAATTGGAGATCAATGCCCAGTTCCTGAGCTGTTTAGCTCAAGGTTAGCACTCTTTCACTTGAGCTACAGCTTTACTTTAAGCTTTTTAGAGGTTAATTGAAGATAAGCCTCTCACAAACTTTCTTGCCCTATTTGGCTTCAAACCACAACTCTCAGATCTCAGCCTTCTGAGATTATAGGTATGAGCTAGGATTATAGGTATGAGCCACTGACATCAATCCAAAAACATATTTCTTTGATGGTATAGGAACTGGCACTGGGTTTTCTCTTTCTACTCTTTCTTTTTCTCTGGAGTAAGATAAGGAAAATTTACTGATAAGAAATAATTATGAGAAGGAAGGGGAAAGTTCAAACTATATGACAAAAGAAACAAGTTCTTTCCATAAGATAAAGTATTAAAAACGTCTTTTCAAGGACATTATGAAGTTTTGGGGAAAGAGAAAGTTTGTTTTAATTATTTTTTGAAGTCCATGGACCTCCTAATCATTCATTCATTCATTCATTCATTCAATGGACACTCATTGAACACCAGCACGTGCTAGGGATTAAATTAGATGGTTGAACAGAGCAGGGAATGAAACTGAAAATGTCCCCGTGCCTGTGAAGTTTATATCAATTTCAAGAAGGACAAACAAATTGATAATATATAATATGACAGGCTATTAAAAAAAATTGCTATAAAGAACAATTGAACTGGTTAAACAATTAGAATTATGGAAGGAGATGATTTAGTAGGGAGACCAAGCACATGTTCTGAAGTGACATTTGAAGGTAATTGAGGAAGTGAGATCACTCGTTAAAAACAGTTAGAAACAAAGGCCCTGATATAGAATGGAGTCCTTCATCCTCACAACCCTATAATATCAGTCCTACTATTACTTCCTTTTTCAAAAGACTGATTCTTCATGTTCTTCTTCCCCTTTCTTCCATCTCTGCCCAAATTTTTCCTCCTTCTTCTCCTTCCCTTATTTTTCTCCTCTTAATTTAATCTACCAGTCTTTCTAAGCACTATCTTGGAATAAAGGTAATTTTGTTCAGAATGTGCTAAATATAAAAAAAGATAGGAAGGGGAGAGGGATCGAAGAAATCTGTCTGAATGTGTGATGTACAGTCTACACACAATGACACACAATGGGCTCTGGACCTCTTTTGAAGCGAGTCTTGGCTCCTCAAAACATGGGTGTTCCATCCTGTCAGCATCTCGTGAGAGTTCTGAGGTCCAAGGGCAGTAGATATGAGGAAGAGAAGAAGGGACTTTAAAAGGCACATTTCTCTATTTGTCAAAGCCAAACTGAAAACTCACCAGGATATGCTAGAAGGATTTTCTGCTTCATGAATTAAAGTCAGAACACTTAATTCTGCTCAGCTGCTCCCATGACAAAGGAAACAGAAAGTGTTTAGTTTGTATACAGTTTCAGAAAATTATTATATTTTATGAAACAAAGTAAAACAAAACTTGAAATGATGACATGATTCCCTTCCCCCCTCCTCTCCTCTCCTCTTTTCTCCTCTCCTCTCCTCTTTCTCGTTCCCTCTCAATAATCTTAGGCAAAAAGATATGCCATGATCAAGACCTTTGACCTTTCAAGAGACTTGCCATCAGAAAAGAAGAGAGCCAAGAATGTTGGTACATGCCGGAAATCTCAGCTACTCAGGAGACAGAAACAAGAGGATTGTGATCTAAGGCTAGTTTAGGAAAAAGCATGAGATCTATCTGAAAGGCAAGCTAAAAGCCAAAGAACTGGGAATATGCCTCAGGTGATAAGGCTGGGAGGTCAGGCCCCAGAGAAAGATACTGAATTGAATCTCCAGCCCTGCATGAACAACTCCCATTTTTATGCTCAAAATCAGCAGCATTGCCACAAACATGAAAATTTGGGGTATTTTCAAAGACACCATTAAGGAGGAAAATTACTAACAGAGATAGAGGCAATGCTCTTTTGTTGCTTTTTTGTATGTTTCCTTATCCTGTAGTTCCTCTCTGATATTGTCTCCACAAAATGCAGATGGAATGTAATTCCCAGATGGAGTCCTCTGTGGAACTTTCCATCTCTTCTGCACCTTTTGTAGCATTGTAAGGAAATTTGTTGCCACGTCAGCCTCTGTTGTGCAACCCCTCATGTTAAGTCTTTGGTCTTACATCTGTATAGGTTAGTTCACTTTGCAGGTACCAGAATGTTAAATGAATGGATGAGCAGAGGCTGGTTTCAAAGCAAGATTTATAGCCTTGCCTGAGTTTTACTTCTGACTTTCCCATGTCCTTGCAGTTGCTTTGTTGTTATTGTTGTTGTTTTATTAGCAGTTCTTGAAGATTCTTCTAGGGACTATGGTCATTCACCTCCTAACTACATCATGATCTCATGTTTTGGTTTGTCTGATTTAAATGAAGAAGCACTGATTTACATCTGTAGGGTAATTGATGCGTTTCAAAATTGCAAACTCAGCTCTGAGTTCACATAAGCAATAGCAGGTTGTTAACTCCCAGAGTATGTAGAATCATCTGTATGTCAAAGAAAAGAAAACGAAAGGAGGGAAGAAAGAAGGGAGAAAGGAAGGAAGGAAATAATGTATGTATGTATGTATTATGTACTTATTTATTTATTGTTCATTGTGGGGCTTGAACTCGGGGCCTGGGTGCTGTCCTTAAGGTTTTCCACTTAAGGATAGCACTCTATCACTTTGACCCACAGCACCACTTTGGTTTTCTGGTGATTAATTGAAGATAAGAGTCTCACAGACTTCCCTGCCTGGGATGGCTTTGAACCACAATCCTAAGATCTCAGCCTCCTGAGAAGGTAGAGATTACTGGTGTTATTTTAAAACAAAACAAAACACCTGGGAAAAATGACTTCATTTGTTCATTCACCCATTCATGTAGTCATTGAATAGGAAAATCAGTGGCAAGAATTCCCAGCTTCCCCAACACTGTGCTGAGTAGAAGGTGTATAAATGGGAGCAGGGGTGTGTTCCCCACAGCCTCACAGTGCTGTGGGTTGCCTAGGAATGGTCCAGGTCACATAGCTAAAATACCTATCAGTCCTACCCCCAACTTCCATCACCATGGAGACCTTATTCCTCTCCTCCCTTTATCACCATGGAAAAGGGAAGTCCTTTTTGCTATCTTCCAGCAGCTTCCAAAGTTCTTTCATCTTAGCTTGGGCAGTAGCCCTTTCTCCAGCTGTATACACCACCCACACAGGACCTCTGACAGAGGTAAAAGGAACAGATGACCTCTGGGGGCTTGGGCTAAGGGTGATGAATACTCTGGAGGAGGAAGTTGGCTCTGCCTCAAGGCTGCCAAGCAAAGCTGCCATGAAGAAAATTATGGGGTAAATTAAACTTTAATTTGATTTTTATTTGTTTTCAGCAGCCAATAAAGGGACAGCAATTTCCCAAGCCCTGTCACTGGTTGGAGGAATGCTTTGAGAACATCTGGTTTATTAACAACAGTAACAATAAAAGCCAATCCTATATTTGCAGACGGGTGGCCTTCCAAGGCTCTCGAAGCACTTTGACTGATCAGACCTGCACTCCTCTCCCACAGCAGCCAGAATCATATTTACTTGTAATTAAGCTTAACTGCTGACCTCTCTGCCTGCTCTGACCACATGCAGGCAGAACAGACAATCAGTAAGATGGAAGGAGGGATGGGGGAGGGTGATTTTCATTTGCTCTTCATTCAACATTTATGCAACACTTATAGGGGGCTCAGTACTAGCCAAAGTAACACTGTATTCTCTGGGTTTAAGAAAGTATACAGAGATGTGTTTGCAAAGGGGAAGAAGTGGAATATGTGTAGGATTCTGTTTCTCTGAAAGAGTAGAAAAATACAGAAGCTTCCTATATTTTCCTAAATATCTTCTCTCCTTTCTCTCATTCTTCTTGTTGAAATGCTAAAAGTTGCTTAAAAGTAAAGACATAATTTATCCTATTTATTTAGCAGAATTATAATACAATTTTCAAATGTAGTTTAGGTTACTACAGTGATACTGCCTTTAACTCTATAGCCCAAATAAAACATGACATATCCAAGTAATAAGAATATTATATGTTTAGGAAAATGAATAATATACTGGCACTTGCTATATTGTGGCTGAACTTTGAAAACATTATACTAAGTGAAAAAAAGCTAGTTATAAATGATAACATATTGTATAATTTAGTTTAACAGTTGCCAGGTTCTAGGGTGAATAACTGCAGCTTGATACCAGGTTTCTTTTGAAGAATTAGCTAGTGGTGATGGTGGATATATTTAAAAGCCACTGAATTATACACCCTAGTAAGTAATTTTTGGGGAGAAGAGGCACATTGTTTGAACTGAGGGCTTTGCACTTGCTAGGCAGGTGCTCTTCCATTTGTGCCACCCCCTCAGATGTGAATTTTAAGGTATATGAAACATACTTCAGCAAAGCTTTTAAAGAAAATACACAGACATGCTAACTGAGTGTAATCCAAAGCTCTGGGTCACCCTACAATTCAATTCCAGAGACTTCATATCCAATGTAAGGAACTGGCCAGGCCTAACTGTCCTCTAAAGATAGGAAACCAATGCTCTGAAATAGGATAAAGCTGGAAAATACTGCATCAGATGAGCAGAACGAGAGACAGGACAGCACGAACAAACGATGCCATTCATGCAAACTGAACACAGCTTTCTGCATAGATCAGCAACACTTCCACATTGTGTGAGGGACACACACACACTGAGGCACGCAGAATGTGGCTACCTGGGGGCTGGGTAGAAATGATGATCAGACAGGAACATGAGCTGATGTGATAATACTGTCCCACAACTGAGGAGTTTGATTACCTTCTAAGCTTATTAAAATATTGCAGAAAAGATTCTTAGAAAAGAAACCAGGGAGATAAACCCTCTAAAGAACAATATAAAACAAGATTAATAAAAACTAATGTAGTGCCTGGTTTATGTCAATAGGGCAAACACAGTCACTTTTTAAAAGAATAATTATTTCTCACTGAAAAAATATTATATAAATTAAAAATATAAATGCATATATTCTTACTTTTTTCCTAAGCTTAGCCTTCTTTTGGTCATTGTTCTTAGTTTTAAATTATATGCATGCTGCCATAATAAATATCAGATTAATTGGGTTAGTTTTTGATTATGTGTATTGTTCAAGGGGAACAGATTCCAACTGACTGGTTTAACCTGAATGCTTAGAGAATTAGTCTCATTTATAGAATAAATCTCTGCCTTAAAAAATGAGTACTGTTCTAACTAGGGAGTCAGGAAATACAATTAAAAAGCTAAACAGAGCAAAGGTAGAATTATTATCTTCCTTAACAGTCTCTCAGCAATTAAAAAAAAAACTATTCTTAGGATAAGGGCAGACAGGCTGGAACAAAGGAGTGAATTGAATTGTTGAATAGGGTTGTTTTAACTCCTAGCTGAAACAATAGTTTTGCAAGACAAAGTACCAGGGAGTGAAAAGGTTTTATAAATTGAAAAGCTGGCTTTGAACATCAAAAGCCAAAGCGCAAAGCCGGAAGGTACTGGGCATAAAATTTATCCACAAGTCACAGAATAGGTAGGAATGCGAGACAAAATGGGCTGCCTCCAGAGACTGGTTTATTACTGAGATAAGGAGCTTATTCCAGAAAGAAAATCAACTTTATCACTTGAGCAAGCTTTAGTTCCCCTGACATTGTTTTTGTTTGGTAGCAAGACTTCTTGATGATGGAAGTAATGTGTTGATTTCTGTGCAGGCCCAACACAGCACATACTTTGCTGTAAACCCATCCTTTTCATAGGTGCTCATGGGTGGGATAAACTTTCACCCCAAAGTGCCAGGGAAGAGAAAATAAAGAAAAGAAAGTGAGAGAAAGTTGTTGGATGCCACGTCCAGAGTTCTCTGTTCTCTAACCCGATCTCATTCACATCAGGGTTTAAGGTTGCAGGGAGGGTTACCTTTAGCAAATGCATAATAGAAACCTTTCAGAAGTTAAGGAGATGGGGGTCTACAATAAGGCACTGGAGTCTTGCTTCTGTGGTAGCCTGAGGAGATGAAGAAGATCCTACAGAAGCACATTTCTAATTAGCATCCCTCAGTTAAGGTCACCAAGCCTTGAGGTATTTGGACCACCATCCTCATGACTCAGTCTCCTGAGTGGCTAGGGTTACCCAGGTGAGCCACTGGAGATCAGCCTAAATAAACTTTTTTTCTTTTTAAGCTTAAAAATGTTTTTGTTTTTGTTTTCTGGGCACCTAACTACTCAGAGGCTGAGATCTGAGGATTTCATGCAGTTCGAAGCTATCTGGAGCAGAAAAATCCATGAGATTCTTATCTCCAATTAATCACCAAAAAAGCTGGAAGTGGAGGTGTGGCTAAGTGGTAGAGCACCAGCCTTGGAATTTTAAACTTTTATTTATTTTTTTAAAAGGTCTATTTGCCTTGAAAAATACAGTCAGATGCTTATATCCAAGTGATTAAATATATTTACAGTGATGGGATTCAGGGGGTCCTTTTGAGTGCTGCATACCTTGTCCCCTGTTCTGAAATGGCCCTCTGCTATCAGGCAGGACTAGTGAGCAGGGACTAAGATTGTCTCCATTCAGTTTTATGTGTTCTCTGGTTGGTTGTAATCAGGAATGACAGCCTCTCCCACCTTCACTGAGGAGTATAAGTCAAGGAGAAGGGAAACAGTCAGAGAGCTGCACACATGGCCTCAAACCAACAGCTGCAGGAGGAGTCCTAAGCCCACACACTCTCAGAATTGCTCCCAAAGCATAAATGGACCTGCTTCCTCTTTACAAGGAGCCCAGCAAGCCCAAGTCCTCTAACCTCCCTCTCTCACTCAGATCTCAGTCCCTCACCAGAGGGGAGGAGGAATCATCCAACCCAGACTCAGAGGAGAGCTGTTCAAACACCGGCTTCCTTTCATCCTTCCCTCCTTAAGGCAGAGGCTCATGCTTGCACAGCTATAAAAGAAACTGGAAGGCAGTGTGCCTTTCACTTTCTGAGTGTGTGTGAGTAAGACAAGCTTCTGAGTTCTTTTTAATCACTGAAGACCGAGTACTCTACAGTGTATGCAAGATTCTAGGCACTGACAAAAAGTATCTATCAAGGTGAATAGGTTTGGCTCTGAGGCAAAATGATGGCTTGTATGGAGATCTTCTGCTGTTTCAGGGCATCCCTGCTAAACCCGATTAACTTGTTTATTGAACTCAACTAGAAATGCAAGGTGTTCCCTTGAATTACTTGTGTCACCAAGTCACCCATCCCCCCCAGACAACCCCAGGAATAAAACAAAACAGAGGCACAGAAAGATTTTTTTTTTTTCCTCTATAGAACAACCCCCAGCATACATTCTGCAGAGGGAGTAAAAAAAACAAAATGTCCTTCAAGGAAGGACAGCTTCAGAAATTGTGTTCTCTTTTAAAATTAATTTTAAAATCCAGTGGCAAGGGTAGAGAGAAAAATCCCTTAGCATACTTTCCAAAGCACATGATAAGGTCAGCCATAAATAGCAGAGTCTCCTAACTTAGTTTATAGAAAGAGTAAGAACGAGAAAGGAGGCTGAGAAAGATGATAAAAAGAACAGCAGGATGCAGAAATAAATTAGAGGAAGTTACAGAAGAGGTATTTGGACATCTGGTAGGATACAGATGTCCTCCATGAATCCCATCTGGAAATGATATTGGAAAGATGAGATTCCAAGTTGCCCAGAGGCTCTCTGCCTCCTGTAGGTTGAACAGAACCAGGACTATAGTAAACTTAAATTCCTTATATTTACAGGCAGGAGCTTGGAGGGAGCAACAATTAATCAGGAAACCAGGTTGACCAGCCTTAGAAGTCATTTGGGCACGTGTGTGGAAGGAAGGATCACACACAGGCACATGACAAGAAATCAGAGTGGTTAAAAATGTACTGACACCAGAAAGGGCCCCTGAGGCAGCCCAGGCAGGGCAAAGTGCCCCTGGGGCCACATTCTGAAGGTCTGGGAAAAGGGAGAGGTGTATAGGAAATCATTTTCCTGCTTACTCAGATTAGTGGAATATTATATATACCTTATGTGGGCCTGGTTCTATCTAGTATGTATGTATCCCTGTACCTCCTAAGGGTGTTGTTCACCTGTGGCTTTAGAGAGATGGCAAATGATTCAGTATTACTGTATTCATGTGCTTAGAAACTGTGACTGGATGGCAGGTTGTATACATGACACTGAATTAAAGAGACAAATGTAACAGGGAACAGGTAGCTATGAGTACCAGTGCTGGATATATATATACACATACGTATGTATATATACATACATATGTATATACATCATACATACATACATACATACACACACACATACATACATACATACAAAAGCAAACCAAAACATACAAAAAAAGGAAATGGGGAAAATGTGAAATAGCTAGGAGGCATAATCTATGACCATGGGAGGAGGAGATCACCACAAGGTCTCTAAGAGTAGCACTTCCTGACTCACAGTTGCCCTCAGCCATGGAGGCTACACCTAGGGTGAGGAATTTCTCACAGAGAATCTGAAAGAGTACTCATATCTCAAAGGGTATGCCATCACTATCATTCTCAACCTAGAGAAAATCAGCTTTCAGGCTATTGAAAGTGTTTTTGTAACAAGTACTTTAAGTGTTTTTGCTGAAAAGCAGACTCCTTATGTGGAACCACAATTAAGTAAAAGCAGGAGAAAAGCTTGGCATCTCTGACTCCATTTTGTATTTGTCTTTGCTCTAAGCCTTTTTCTCCCCAGTCACTTTGCAATTACTTTGGGTTCCAGGAAAGACAGGACTGATTGATAACATCTATATGACAGGAGATTGAAACTGCTCCTAAGAAATAGTAGAGCTTTGTGGAATAGACCAAACCCAAATGAGGACAATTACCTATAATGATAAGGCTGCCCTTTGAAGCAGGAGGAACCATCCCATGGGAACCAGATAGGTTGCCTCAAGTGAGGACAGTGGTAACAACTTCTTTAGTACTTGAGAACCAGAACTGAGACCCTGACCACGCATGTTATACCTGTGACTGAGCCTAGGTATGCATACTTTTTGCCCCAAACCTCAATGCTTAAATGCCTGTATCCTGAACATGAATGGAAATGAACTGAAGTTCTCTCTTCCCTTGGCACACTCATGCCATGTAATACATCTCCTTTTTCTGCCCTGTATCATGTCTCTTTATTTGGCATATAAGGATAAGTGGTTGGGTCTGACATTCCTTTCCTATCACTTTTACTGTTTCATGAAATCTTCTCTTGCTAGATGCAAAGACCAGGGTCCTTGGCTCTTCGGTAACAAAGATATCCTTTCATTATAATAATAGCATGAGATATCATTTATTTTTCTGCTCATGAACGTAGCCTATGTTACACTGGAAAGTATAGTTTGATGTAATCCTTACTTTTACCTCTCTCCAGATTGAATAAAAGCTTATCCAGTGGTGTTTTGTCTTGTTTGATTGTATGGTTCTCTATCACTTCTGGATTCTCTGCTACACCCAGAACTTGGTTACATTCCAGTTTTACATAGCAATGATTGCTCCCTTGTCTTGTGCCTGGAGACAACGATGAGAATTCTTTGGCCACAGAAGGCAGCACTGGCAAGCCTAGAATCTACTGTGCCACAAAGGAGAAAAGAGAGATGCTCCTTATAAATGCTCTTCTGCAGAGCAAGTTCAGCTAGGACCTCAGTAAGTAAGGTCCAGCACTAGCATTTGAAGATGCAGAGCTTCTGGAAAGCTAGAAGCAATACTTACCACACTGGCTCAGCTGAAAAAATAATGTGTTGACATTTACCTATATCCATACCTTCAGTATGGACAACAGCATCTTTAGTGCAAGCAGCACTGGCTACAGGCAACACAAGGAAGTAGCAGATAAAATACAAATGAGTTCGTGTGGTTTGAATGAATGTGTCTCTCCAAAATTGATGGGAACAAAGCACTAGATAAATACAGTTTATATCTTAAGTTAGTCACTTTTGAAAAACTCCAGACATAAATAATTTAAAGAGGAAGGATTTACTTAGGCTCACAGTTTCAGAGGTTTCAGTCCATTGTGGCAAAGATGGTGTGGCAGAGCAGAACACTGACATGATAGTGTCCAGGAAGCAGAGAGACAGAATGCCTGTGCTAGCTGGACTTTTGCTTTTTCCCCCTTTTACTTCCTCAGGGACCACAGCATATCGTCAACAAATCTTCCCACAGGGACATCTCTGGCATACCTTGTGTGCTTTCCTCCTTCTTCTTGGCTCCTCTCAATTTAATCAAGTTGGCAATCAAATTAGCCATCACAAATTGGTTTATGTGACCTGCTTAGGACTCTAGGCTGATGTGGGTTTAGGTACTCCTTCAGGGCTTTCATGTAAAATACTTTATTCTGTGTCCAGTTTCTTTAGGTCTTTTTAATGCAGAATCTCCCCTCATGGAAACATAGTAAAGATGCAAAGCCAAGCAGGTGAATTCAGATTGGACCTGGATCTAGCCATTACTTATAGCTACTGTGAAAAATTAATCATAACAGGTCTTCAGTGTGTTCAGGCCCAGTGGCACTGACTCACACTTACCAAGCTCATAAAAAATGGGTGTAAAAATAAGGATGCCAATTTCTTAATGTTCATTGAGATTTATATCTACCAAGGTGACCAGGTACTCATGATCTTTGGCCTACAAATTCTCTCTCTGAAGGAAAATAACCAGGGGAGCTCATTCATAATCTGAGATGTCCAGGTAAGTGTGGAAGCACAGAATGATTGGTTATGGGATTCACCAGTTAATGGCCTCTTACTGTGGGAGCCTGAGGCTTCTATCTTTAGGGCAGATCAGAACTGGGAGCAAACATCACCTCTAATGGGCTGTGCTGAGATGGGCAATCCCCACACTAACATCTGGCTTTTTTATTTCCAGAATAATGACTTTGTTAGGGAAGCAAACTAACTTTTCAAAAGCTAATACTGTTTAACCAGTTCTTAAGCTCAGTAATTTTCCAGATAAGTAATTAATTAATCTACGAAGACATGGCTTCTATTCCTTATAAAACTCAGATTGCTTATTTGAGATTGTTTCAGTAGTTGTGATGATTTTTTTCAGTTTTCTTTTAAAATTATTCTTTTGTTTACTTTTGGTATGCTCATTCCAGCTGTCTCACTAAGAATTTGTCAGGACAGCTCATTTGAATGTTCCTTTTATGATTTTATATAAATTTTAGGGTTCTGGACTTCTTACATTTTTTATAGTATATATCAATTGTACAAGTGAAAGGTTTCAAGGTAACATCTCCATATATAGTAAGGTATGTGCTTTGACACCATTTGCCTACCTATTACACCTTCTCAGCCTTCTTCCCCTTCTATTTCTTTATTCCTTCTTCACTTCCATATCCTCCCTCAACCCAAATTACACATATGAAAGAAAATATGACATACTTGTCTGTGTGAGACTGGCTTATTTTGCTCAACATGAAGCTCTCCAGTTCCATCCTTTTAAAAAAATTGTCATTCATCCATTGATGAGCAAGTAAGTTGACTATTGGGTATACAGGTATCTTTATAATAACCTGACTTTTATTCTTTTGGGTATATGCCAAGAAGTGATATAGCTAGATTATATGGTAATTCTGTTTTCAAGCTATGTCTGTCTGTCTCTGTCTGTCTGTCTGTCTGTCTGTATGTTTTGTGCTCCAGTCCTGGAGCTTGAACTCAGGGCCAAGGCATTGTCTTTGAGCTTTTCCTCTCAAAGCTAGCACTCTACCACTTGAACCACAGCTCTACTTCTGGTTTTTTTAGTGCTTAATTGGAAATAAGCATCTCACATATTTTCCTGTCCAAGTTGTCTTCAAATCATTACCCTTCAATCTCAGCCTCTTGAGTAGCTAGGATTATAGGCATGAGCCACTGGCATCTAGCAGTTTTCAAGTTTTAAAGACTCTTCATATCAATTTTCATAGTCATATGAACAAGTGAGCCTCTGTTTCAAGCTAGATGATCACCTTTATTGGTTTTGAGGCTTCCTATCTTAGCTTTTTGAACATTCCTAAATTTGTACATGGACACCATTGTATGGTAATGATTTTTAATTTTTTTTCCACATTTATTGTTTTCTGACATGCAGTCAAAATTTTTGCTCAAAATCCAATAAAGTCAGCAGAAATGGAGAAGGGCAAGTTGGTATAAAACTATGTTTAAAGAGCAAACATATATCATATTAAGTGAAAGTAGTCTGAAATTCGAAATATGCACAAGATGTTTCATGTACATGATTGAACTTACTTACAAAGCCACAATTGATCAAGATATTTAATATTTAGAAACTGTTGTTAAATGGAAATTCATTTGTATTAAGATAATAATAAAAATTATTTTAAAAAAGAGTAAAGGAATAGCAGTGTACTAAAAATTTAGCAAAGAGCAATTTAATACTTTTTTTGATGCTCTACCATAATTGAACTCATGGCCTCACATTTACTAGGAAAACATACTACCACTTAAACTCTGTCTCCAGTCTCACAAGTTTATCTTTTATCTTTGATTTGGGAATATACACAATACATGAAAACTGAAATGAAATCTTCTTATTATTCAATAACATAGATCTTAATTACCCATGCAGTAGATGTAGTCAGCCAGTAACATAACTGTAGTAAACTGGTTTTTAATAAAATTGCTGCTGTTAATTGTTCTAGGCTTAGTTTTAGATACCAGTTTGGCAGTTTGGGGGTAGATTCATCTTTTTAATTAATCAAATTAAATTAATGTGTGTGTGTGTGTGTGTGTGTGTGTGTGTGTGTGTGTGTGTATGAGTGTGTGTGTGTGTGTGTGCTTGAACTAGGGCTTGAACTCAGAACCTGGGCATTGTCCCTGAATTTTTTTTTTTGTTTTTTTTGGTGGTGTGTCTTGAACTCTGGGCCTGGGTGCTGTTCCTTAGCTCTTCAGCTCAAGGCTTGCATGCTTCACTTCTGCCTTTTTGGTTGTTAATTAGAGACAAGAGTATCACAGACTTTCCTGTCCAAGCTGAGTTGGAACCACAATTTTTAGATCCCAGCATCTTGAGTAGCTAGGATTACAGGTATGAACCACCAGCACCCAGCTAAGCAAATTAATTTTTGACACATCGGCTTATGGTGAACTGGTTACTTTGTTTCTAATGAATTGATCTTGCACAAGTTGATTTTCATGAAGTTTACTTAATGTTCTTTAGACTTATTACTGCTATTGGTTACCATCATCTTCTCTTGACTTGAGCAGTCTTAGCTCTGTAAAATGCTCCAGCAAATCCCTCATTCAAACCTACATTTGATGGTTTACTCTAAGGGCAAGCCCCCACCCTACCCCCTTTTTTTTTTGGTCCTGGGGCTTGAACTCAGAGCCTGGGCACTGTCCTTGAGTCTCTCTGTGTTCAAGGCAAGCACTCTACCACTTGAGCCACAGCACCACTTCTGGCCTTTTCTGTTTATGTGATACTGAGGAATGGAACCCAGGGCTTCATGCAAGCTAGGCAAGCACTCTACCACTAAGCCACATTCCCAGCCCAGGCAAGCACTTTTTTAACTTCATGAAAAGCATGTCTTCCTAATACTTCATTGTATTGTTTATCAGTATGTTGTCTGTTCCTTCACGTTGCTCAACTATTTCATTCCATATGAATGAATACTTAGCATTAAGGCACATAATTTTCCTGCTATTAGTTTCTTGGGCTTATCTCAAACCCTGAGTCCCTAGGATGATTATACCACTACAGGATATTTTGGAACCATATGGGAGCACTTTTATTTGTCATAATGAGTGAAGGGTGCAACCGACACCCTTCAGGGAATGGTGGCCAATGATACTCCACTTCCTGAAATGCACGGGGTTATTCTTCAAACTGACTGTTCTGAATTTCATATGCCTTTGGAAAATCACTCTACATGAGCCTAGAATTTAATTTAACAGAAAGTATTTTTAGCATGGTTTTAATATACACTGAATTTTCTTGGATTGTGAAGCAAATATCATATTTTGTTTTGTTTAAAACAAGAGTCGTTTCTAATCATGGAGCCACAGGCTATATCCAAGAGAAGGCAGACCCCTTCAGAAAGGGCTCTGATATGGGAAGGAAGAGAGGGTCAAGCCTGGGGACTGGTGTGACCCTCCCTCCTGCTCCCACATGGAATAGTTGCAGGATGGGGTAGGAGAACACAGACATTACCAAGAGAAAGCCAATGGCTATCATCAAAGAGGCCATGGGCAAGGAGGAGGGAACAGTGTCCCAAGGCATATATTTGGAAAACTGACATTATTTCTGTGTAAAGGTGGGATTTTCAACAAGGATAGCAGGTGGGAAGAAAACCAAGTAGTTATCCCTGTTGGTGGAATCAGAGGTGATTTATTTGTTCTCTTTTGCTCTCTTCCTTTCCGTTTCCGTATTTCACAGAAAACTGTGTGTAAATAGTGCAGGGGCTAGAGTAGCTCCACAGACAGAGTTACCACTTACCCATTGTGATCTTAAACACCATACTTAACCTGTTAAAATTTCATCCTTCACTGTAAAATGGGGATAATAATAGAACCAGCTTCAAAGAAGAGGTTGGTGTACAAACGAATAAACACATATAGAACATGGTGATCCTAGGTGGTTAAGTAACACAGTAATTGTCTTACTGAGGGAAAAACAGAAACCTTCTAGCTCTACTTGCTCTTTGTTGATTTAAAAATCATTAATTTTGGAGGTCATGTAGCTAGGCAATATATTATTAGTCTCCCACAAGCCTTGCTGTAGATAACACCTCTGAGGAGGAGGCTATGATGATTACAGTTGCCTAGGTTACTTTTCCTGGACTTGAAGGCCACTTTTACTGAAAACACTACAGATGTCAGATGATTACTGAAACAAGATGAAAAGGCTTGGTATGACCCTCCTGCCCTAGGGAATCATAGATAATCTCCCCTGAATGAGCAAATCAGAGGAACTAGTTCCAATCTAGAAGAAGCTCACAAGGAAGTGGAGAGTAGATGCAAAGCAGGATCAAGTGGGCAGCTTGCTTAGAGAGGGGCTATCTGGGAAAGAAATGCTACTGTGGTGAACAGAACTGACCTTGGGCAAACTTGTGGGTCAGAGAAATTGGTCATCCATGTCTTCTCAACTCCCTGTTCAGCTGAGCTGGATGCATAAATAGCAAACAGTGATTTGCGAAAGCAATTCCCAAAGCTAGCCCCCAAAGTCACCACAGGTGGCTGAGAGTCCTGACACACAAAGCTCAAGAGCTATAACACTAGCTGCTAGAACAAAGCCCAGAACAATAAGCATCTGACCTGAACACCTGGAGTGCTAAATCTCTGGCTTTAGAAGCCTGGACTCATAAGCCTCTAGTTCTCAGGGCCTATAACTTTAAACCCCTGGGCTTTCAGGTCTAGTCCATAAGCCTGTGGCAATCAAGAGCTCAGGACTACCACTGCTAAGGGAGCTGCTCCTTGTCTGCTTGTGATTTCCACCTGAAGAGAACAAAAGGATCCCCCAGCCAGCCATTTTTTGACGAAAGTAGATGCTTATTTTATACTTCATATATCACAGGACCCAGAAATTTGATTTTGTAGTTTACTGGGCACAGAAGTCTTTAGTGGCTTATTTCCTATTAACCAGGCACATATAAGATTGGTGTATGAATCAGTATCACTTTTTTTCCCTTTGGAAGAGAGATATAGCTAATTGACCACCATCTTTAGGGCGTTTTGCTCAGTAAATGGTGCATTAGGAATTACAATCTACTGTCAGAGGTAGATCTCTGGAATTATGGTGGCCTGAAGAAAAGAGAAGTTTATTTTTCTGTCATGTAAGTGCAATTTGGATATGGATGATCAAGGAATGATGCTGGCTCTGTAAAGTTATCCATGTTCTTCCTTTCCTTCAGTAAGCCATATGTATAGCTTCCATTTGCAAGGCCACTTTAAGGTCACAAGTTAGACATTCCATTTCTAGCTACTGCATCCATTGTTCTAGCTGAATGAAAAAGGGGGAAGGGAAAGAGGACTCTCAGATAATTTGACACTCCTTTTTAAAGCAGTTTCTCCAGAAGTCCTATGTATAAGAAGGCAGAAATTAGTCAGAGTTATTAAATCACTGTAAGAACAGCTGGAACATTCAGTTTTGCCATTTGGGTATGTTCTATCTCACTTCTTCCCATATCCAAATTCTGATACAAAAAATGAGACAGAATGACTATTGGATAGATAACTAGAAATTTCTACTAGTCATTATGGAAACAATGGAACCATTTTGAGAAAGTTTAGTATCAGAGATTAGCTGCTCAGGTATTGTGGAATGACACTTCATTTGGGCTATGGAAGAGATAGATGAACACCCCTGAGCCACCCTGGAGTGTTTGTTCCTGGAATGCAGTGTCTATTTCCTTCTGTGGGATTGGATTGAACACTGGTAGAGCCTTAGTAACATTCTTTCCCTCTTCTACATTTCACACAGAACACAGTAGGTCTGGTGCTGCTGCTGAAGGGTTCCCACTGGAAGACTCTAATTGGTTATGAATATAATGTTGAATTACTAATCAAAGCTCCTGAAGTTTCCTCTCTAGCTGATAGTTTCACTCTAGGAAAAGGGGAGGAAAAAAAATGACATCCAAAGTTATGTGATTCTTATTGGGCGTTGGTGGTATAGTGGTGAGCATAGCTGCCTTCCAAAGTTATGTGACTCTTTAAGAATGCCTATTTCTTCTTCTTGGGACATACCAATCAAGAGACAAGAAAATAAGGAAGAGAAGGGAAATCGAGAGGACACAGTGGTCTTGGGAAGGTCCGTGGGAAGAAAAAAGTACCAGAGAGTTGTGGTCTCCTTGGGATAAGATGACAGAAGGAAAACACCTTGTAGTCCTTTGAAATGGAAACTTGGGAAGCTATGCAGAACTTTTGCTCATTCAATTGAGGTAGATGTGATACAGATCTTAGCAGTTTGACTCTGCACCCAAGATGGAGATCCTGTCCTTCCTGCTTGACTGTAGGGGCCACTCTGCCTCTTTAGTAGTAGTAGTTCTACCTTGATACATGGTTGTTTGTTTTTTGTTTGGTCAGTCATGGGGCTTGAACTCTGGGACTGGGCCCTGTCCCTGAGCTCTTCAGCTCAAGGCTAGCACTCTACCACTTGAGTTTACACATGTTTTTAATTTTGTATTAGAACAAATGTTCTTTGGTGCTATCTAGACTGCCAATTTCTGCATTAACTTCAGAATGTTTTAAAAAATGCGTCCCCATGCCAGACTCTTAGGTACTGAACAGAGATGAATTGGGAGCTTTCATACCCACAGAACTCACACTATAATTAGTTTTAAAAATTCTACTTATATTGTATAATCCTACAACAACTTGCCAAAGTAGAATAGATAAAGGCATCCTTCTAAGAATCTGGAGCAAAGTTGATTTAAGCTTAATCATAAAAATAACATCTAGTAATTATTATTTTTTTTAAAGCACAGAAAGTAAAGTAAACAGAGTAAGTGTATTTGAAAAAGAAAGGAAAGCCTTGAAAGTAGCAGAAACTCTCCATCAGGAGAGGGAACTAAAAAATTATGTTAAAATAGGTAATTCAGGACTAGAGAGACAAGAGGACTCATGTTTTCCTTTATCTGTAGGAGCTAGATTTGGCTTACAAACATATGTAAATATGTTGGGAGGTATGCTAATGTATATACCTGTATTAACTGAAATATGGCAGATTCACGGGAGAAATTAAATAGTATAATTCCTTAAAAAGGCAAAACCAAAGTTCAGCAAAATAAAACACCAGGAAGTGAAAACTCCAAAGGGGTGGGATGAGGAGGTTAGTGGGTAGACTAATTAAGAGAAGAGAGGAGAATGCAGGTTAAGAATCCAATGTATATCCTACAAAAGAAGAAGAAAAAAAGGGATGGGTAGGGAAGGGATGGAAAGAATTTTGAAAGAGATGACATTGATTAAACTGTTCTGTGTTCATAAACTGCTTTGTTAAATGACTCCTTTGTACCACTACTTAAAGATGCTAATAAAAAAAAACTGGGGGAAGGAGTGAGGTTGGGATAGGGGAGAATGAAGAAAGAGTGACTTTAATCAAGATGTGTTGTATTCATAAACTGCTTTGTCAAATGGCAACTCCTTTGTACAACTACTTAAAGATATTAATGAAGTAAGGAGGTCAGGTCTGGCTGGCAGCATATTGGCCACATGGTGGATGGTAGGGCCTGGCATCTTGCTTTCATGCTGGGGGAAGGAACCCCCTCCTCCCATCACCTGCCTCCCAGATAAAGGGCGTGTGGGGGCCCCTGGAGGGCAGGCACTTGGCTGATAGGTTACTCAATCTATCAGTCCAGTACCTAGGACTGGGAATTTCCTGAGGATCTGTCCCCTGCACCAACCTATTTAGGCCTGGACCAGCCTAGCCGGTGGGACTCCATGCCACATGTGTCTCCATGATCGTGTCCTGTGTCCTGTCTCATCTCCAGCCATCATGGAGTCCCAATTCAACTCTCCATTGGAGCTGAGTTGGCTTGTTGGTATTGTTCTTGTTATTTCTTTCCTCTTTAGCATGTTTCTTAGCTGTGTTATGTGCATTTGTGTGTTGCAGGCCTTTGTAACAACTGGCAGCCTGCAGCCTGTTAACTGTATAATAAAGACTCCAATATTCCATATCTAAAATGTGGCTTCTGGGATGATTTACCTTACAACATTAACAATTGCAGAACAGAACAAAAAGAGAAAGGTTTCTAGTAATTATTTTTATAATGCATACAAATTTTATATTTTACTTCTCAGTATTGGTCTATTTCATTGATATTCTTAATTAAAACTGATATTTCAGAAAGTTGGATAGACTGGACTTTTCATACTGTTTGTGTACACCCAGTATGTATATGCATGATCCAATGTGAACTCCCTTTAGTTACTTTCTAGTATTGAGTAATAGTTTGATTGGATTTAGTAATTTGCCATGACTGTTTGTAGCTACACAGTCATTATGTATTTTATTTATGTAGTTATTGAAATGAATGTTATAGCTTTAATGTGTATTTATTTGTATTAATAAATAATTAACTATCTTGTTAGTTTTAACACCTTACACACCCATTTTTCTGTAATGACTGGCAATATTGTAAGCTTTTTTTTTGGCTTTGCAGTTTATTCAGTCTGTGTCAAAATCATTCAGCTGGGTTTTTGGAGTGGGAACAGGGCCATACACAATGAATAAATGAGCTGCGTGTGAACAGATTTCAATAAAATTTGATATATAACAGGCAGTGGGGAGATAATTCTGGGAAGATGGCAGAGTAGGAATCTGTCTCCTCACATTCACAACAATTACAGTTGCAAAATTTGTCTTTTGTATCCATTTAGAAGTCTGGAGTCTATTGAAGGCTTGCAACTTCCAAGGAAAGGCTTGGATGGTAAATTGCAGTTAATTTTGGTCAATTTGAGCTCTTAACATACTAGCAGCTCCCATCCCCCACTTCCTAGCTCTGTCGCAGACAGCTGTGAATCTGTCCCTGGAGCAAATTGCTTGTTACTTGTTGGAGCCAGGGTAAGTTAAAAGGATTGTGTCCTCAAGTCAGGGGTCTGTGCTCTAATCACAGATTGCTGATTCTGATCACAGAGGTGAAGACAGCTCTTCTGGCCACTGCTGTTGAACTTCCTCCCTTAGCTGTGTGCAGTACTACTCTGAAGAGATTTTCAAGACAGTTAAAGGGCCACAACTCCTTCATTTTTTTTTTCTTCTTACCTCTGGATTTAGACATGAAAGACTAAGATATTCAAGAATAACTGTAGAGGAAAATTAGAAGTTGACAATGTAAGGCCAGGAGAAAACACAGGTTTTGAGAGAGATCCAATAAGAATTTAAGTTTAAGCCAGGCACTGGTGGCTCACACCTGTAATCCTAGCTACTTAGGAGGCTGAGATCTGAGGATCATGGTTCAAAGCCAGCCCAGTCAGGAAAGTCTGTGAGATTCTTATCTCCAGTTAACCACCAAAAAACTGGAAGTAGTGCTATGGCTTAAGTGGTAGAGTGCTAGCCTTGAGCTGAAGAGCTGAGGGACAGCACCTAGGCCCAGAGTTCAAAACCCATGACTGACCAAAAAAAAAAGAATTTGTTTACACCCCAGGCTGGCCTTGTCATAGAGACAATATAAAATAGTTTTTATGACTCTTCTCCCCAAACAATAACACAAAATAGAAAAATCAGGACTGGAGGGAGAATCTGATTTCAACAGTTACTAGATTATTAGAGTCAAATGTCCAGTTTTCAAAAACAACAAATCATAAGACATACAAATAAAAAGGAAAGTTGGCCCATTCAAATGAAAAAAATAAGCAGAAATGGTCTCTGAAAAAGCTCTAATAATACGTCTATTAGATCAATACTTTAGAACAACTGTCTTGGAGCTACTCAAGAAAACAATGTTGAACAAAATGGAAATAGATTGGAACCTTAAATGAACAAAAAAATTCTGGAGCTGGAAATCTGAGACAGATGTGAACAGACAGAAAAAACTGATCAACTTGAAAAAAACTGATCAACTTGAAGATAGGGCAACAAACATTTTCTAGTTTGAGGAACAGAAAGAAAAATATCTGAAAAGTGAGTACAATGTAAGGTAATTTGGGGAAGCCATTAAGCAGACCAACATATGAATTGCAGGAGTCCTGGAAAAAGAGAAAGAAGCCAGGTGTCGGTGGCTCTTGCCTGTAATCCTAACTACTCAGGAGGCTGAAATCTGAGGATTACAGTTCAAAGCCAGCCTGTGCAGGAAAGTCCATGAGACTCATCTCCAATAAACAAGCAGAAAACTAGAAGTGGCACTGTGGCTCAAGTGATAGAGTGCTAGCCCTGAGCTGAAGTGCTCAGGGACAGCACCCAGGCCCAGAGTTCAAGCCCACAACTGACAAAGAGAGAGAGAGAGAGAGAGAGAGAGAGAGAGAGAGAAAGAGAAAGAAGTGTGTGTAGGGGGGACTATTTAAACAGAGAATGGCTGAAAGCTTCCCAAATTCAATGGAAGGCATGAACATAAATATCCAATTAATTAAACTCCAAATAAGATAAACTCAAAGAAACTCATATTGTAATCAAACTGTTGAAAGACAAATAAATGATCTTGAATGCTCTGAGGAAGACAACCTGTGATATACCAGGGATTGGCACTAAGATTATCAGCAAATTTCTTATCAGCAACTTTGATGGACAGAATCATTGGGCCAATATATTCAAAGTGCTAAAAGAAAAAAAACCCTGCCAACCAAGATTCCAAAAGTGAAATTAAGTCATTCTCAGAGAAGCAAAAGCAAGTGAGTTTGGGACCATTAGAGTTGTTCTGTGATAAATGCAAGTTGAAATGAAGGGACACTAGGTGCCAACTTGAAGCTATATGCAGGAATAAATATTGCAAAAAGGCAATAGTGTTATAGTAACCATGGTTTAAATATATCATAGCAGTCATTTGATGACTGATTATTATATCTATTGTCTGGTTCTGCACATTTGTACATAGATATATACATTAGTAAAATGGCATTTTCTGGGCTAGAAGGACATCTCTGAGACAATAAAGATACTGCAGAGTGTTTGGCAATCAACCCATTCACATCCACAGAACATTAATCTGGAGAAAAGTAGGTTTTTACAACTGAGATTGCATTGAGGGTTGGTTCTTCAAGGCTGGAATTTAGAATGCTTTGGTCATATTGGCTAAATTATTATGAAATGGTAAAAATACTTTATTATAGTATTTGAACTTTTAAAAAATTGAACAGTTTATAATAATATAAAAATAACTTCTTTGTGTCTAAGCAAATATTATCTACAATATCACAATTTTCTTGATCAAATAAAAAACTTTGATCGTGTATGTTGAACTACTGACATAGTTGAACCTGAAAGATTTTTTTTCTTGTATTAGAAGGTCAATACATCGAAAGAGACGTATCATTGTGGCGTGTGTCAGGATATATGGTTGAAGAGGCCTAAAACAAAGAGGAAAAAGGGGTGGTAAAAAGGTCCTATTTTGATTTGCAAGTGGCCCCCTGTTGGCCTTTGTTATTCCTCCCATACACAGTTTGGAGTTCTTGAATCATTTGGTTGTCCTAGTCCTCTGTGTCCTTGTCTTTCCAAAGGGACACTTGCTATTTTGAACCATCAGATTACCCCAAGTTCCTAGTCACTTGAACCACTACAGAGGCAAGGAGAATTATTAGGATTTCAAACCAAATCAGCCTCTGGCTCTGAAGTGCTTACCTCTGAAATACACTAGATTTGGGTACAAACTCTTCAGAAGAGGGCATTGTGTCCGGTCCTCTTTGCACTTACAGCACTAGAGGTCCTTTTCCTATAGAAAGTGCTCCATGAATCCAAGGAAAGGAGAAAATGAAGCTGGCAAAGGAGGTCTTTCATGACAGGTCTAAAATTAGTACTTATTAATAAATATACATTAATACATTATTGAATAGGTCGTCTATTTTTGGACCTATTTGTCTAAGTTTTGAACTTCTCATTCATCTTGACTCTACTGCTACCAAATAAAAGGCTAGTTTCCTTCTGTTTGAGAGACACTTTAGGGTGAGTGATTTGCCTAATCTCTCTAATCTCTGTGCGCGCCCCGCGCGAGCACACACACACACACACACACACACACACACACACACACACACACACACACACACACACACACACACACATGCACCCTGAAACCTGTTTCCTTACCTCAAGCCCAAGAAAGCCCTGCTGAAACTCCCCTCCTCCAACTCTCTGTTGGCCGCTCGGCAGCCTTTGTAATAAATTGAAGCTACATACAGCACTGTGCTGCTGTAAAAAGAAAAAGCTGTTGGAAAGATGCACAAATATTGTGACTCTAAAATGAAAGCTTCTCTCCTGGGAGTCAAGAAGAGAGAGTATGTGCAAATCTTAACCTCTTTGAACATGTTGTCCTTTAAGTGAAGCTGCTACTTAAGAGCAATCCCTGGGGACTCTGTTCTTGTCATCTTCCCCACACTCTTTCTCACTGCACTGTTTATTAGTGAGACAACTAACATGGAGAATGGAGGAAGGCCAACTTGAGCTCTGGCTTTGTTCAATGACTGTGTCTTCTGAATTGGCTGATCTGTCAGCAGCTCTGACATCGGATTCCAGATTTCTTTGCAATTGCTGTTTCAATCTTTCCCTGGGCTTATATCTTTTTAAAGGCAAAATGGTAGAAAAACGTGGTTTGAAAATTAGATATACCTATATTCAAATCCTTAACTCCTTCTTTATGGGGTGATTCTGGGCCCATCATTTAGCCCATTGTCAGTCCATTTGGACTACCATCACAAAATATTACAGATTGGTAATTTATGAAAAACAAAAGTGTACTGCTTACAGGGCTAGAGACTAAGAAGTCTAATATTAAGACATCATCAAATTTATTGCCAGCTGAGGGCTCTCTGCTTTCATGCCTTCTTGCTATGTCTCACGTGGTAGAAGAGGCAATTAAGATCCCTTAGAGCTCTTGTAAGGGCACTAATCCCATTCATGAAGGCAGAACTCTCACTATCTAGCTATCTCCTAAAGGCTACATCTTAGTACGATTGCCTATTGCATTAGGAATTGAGATTCAATGTATGAAAGTTAAGTCTTCCATTTGTAAAACAGGGATATTAATACCTACTTGTGGAGTGGTCATATTAGCCAGCAGGGCTGATAGGAAGTTTGAAAGGAAGAAACTCTAGGGACCTCTCTGGCTATGCTCTTCTCTGAGGACATTTAGGCTGGGAACAGGGATCTACTTGCCTTGTCTTACTTTTCTTGTTTACAATGTGTTCTTGTTTGAGAAATGTTATTAAAGCAAGGATCTGTTTAAGCCGCAGCGCCACTTCCGGCCTTTTCAGCTTATGTGGTACTGAGGAATCGGAACCCAGGGCCTCACGCATGCAAGGCAAGCACTCTACCACTGAGACACCTTCCCAGCCCTAAGCCATAGTTCTTGCAAAGGGCAATGAATTATGCCTGCTGTCCATCCTTTTTGCCTGCAGCAGGGGTTTTAGTTACTCTATTCCTTCAAGAAGTATCTGCTTTCCTCAGAACAGATCCATGTCAATAAATCTCAGCAGGCTGCTCATAGGTGGCTTAGCACAGAGCAGGGACAGGACTAATAATTACGCTGATGGCTTCTGGAGCTGCTTTCCTTTCCCTTCCCTCTGTCCCAGCTTGTGCTCTGACTGGAAAGGCAGAAACATCTGTCAAGACTGGGCTATCCTGGAGCACTTGCAAGTATCTGTTAATGTGAAGGAAATGCTTTTTCAGTGCCGTTGGTCCAAAGATCAGAGTAGAAGAGGGGGTCTATTCTCTATTGTTTTGTTTTAAACAGTCCAATAGGTCTTACTTGGGAGGAAAGCCTGGGAAGAGCAGTCAAGTCTCTAGCCTGGCTGAAGGGGAAATTGCATACTCCCCATTACAACTAGAGTCCCTTTAAATATTAGGCAAAAAAAAAAAAAAAAAAAATGAAGTCAGACAGGGAAGACGGAAGTGGGATGAGTGGAGGCGGGTTGGAAAGCAATGTTATCTTGAGTGGAGAGTTTCAAGGCCTCACCAGCATCTGTGTCTGCCAGGGATGTGGCCTTGGTCTCAAGCTCTCTTCCTCCAAGACCAGCAGGGTATGTTTGTTCAAGAGGAAGGGACGGAGAGATGTTTCAGTGGTATTCTCTATTCTTAACTGCTGCATCTTCAGCCTTGAGTTCCAACCTGGCATTCCTTCCAGTTTCAATATCCTGTGATCTCTCTTTCCCAATGCACTCTAACCATCTTGCTCACTTGGTGAGGAGGAGGGTGGGTGGGTAATTCCTTATTTCTCTTTCTAAGCCCACACATGAAACTACTTCTGGCTGGTTTCTTCTTATCCTCCAGATTTCAGTTTAAACATGACCCCCTCTGAGTGTTGTCTCCCTGGTTATCCTTGCTAAATAAAGCAAAACCCTCTCGCTACCCCATCTACCACCCTATCATGTCACTCTGTCCATTTTCTACAGAGGACTCACTGTCTCTATCCCTCACCAACATTTGTTGAGAGAGTTTTAGATCGGGCTTGGAGATAGTCCCAAATAACAGCTATCCTCCTGATGCTTAGATTCCAGCAGGGAGAAACATGAAAAATTAGGCAGACAAGCTGATAATAAATAATAATACTGTAAATCTTCTAAAGTATTTGTCTATCACCTCTTTTTCTTCTTCCCTCTCCCTTCTCTCTCAATAAAATAGTTAGCTCCTTAAAAGCAAGTTTTGGTCTGTCTCAATTTCTTTTTTTTTTTTTTTGGGGGGGGGGTCCGGTCGTGGGGCTTGAACTCTGGGCCTGGGCGCTGTCCCTCAGCTCTTCAGCTCAAGGCTAGCGCTCTACCACTTGAGCCACAGCACCACTTCTGGCTTTTTTTCTTTTTGCTTATGTGGTGCTGAGGAATCGAACCCAGGACCTTAGGCATGCAAGGCAAGCGCTCTATCACTGAGCCAACTTGCCAGCCCCTGTCTCAATTTCTTATGACTTCTCAGTGCTTACCATAATGTTTAGCATGGCATATTAAAAAAAATAAGGTAAGAAAAAAAGATAGAATCTTAAAAAATTAAAGGGGTAACAATAAAGAAGGTAATCCATGTTAAAGCCTGTAGCATAGTGCCTATAATGCAGTAAACAATACAAGTGTTGGCTGTTTTTCAATTAGATTACAAAGCTGTGTTCTTAACTCCTTTACCACACTATGTCTATAATAATAACAACTATAATAATAACTGATTATTATTATTGTGGAATTGCACATAACAATGTACAATTACTAAATTCTACTGCATGCCACGAACTGTCTAGGCACATTGAAATAATCTTATTTAATTATAGTGTCACAATATTCCTGAAAGTCAGACAACTTTAAGTACCAAATTCCTATAATAAAAAGCAGACTGTAGTAAGCATCAAAGTTGGATACAAAGTGTGGTATGATTTCAGAGGAGGAGATGTGTGTAATTGAGCAGCTGGAAGAGATGTAACCAAAGAGGAGTTGCCAGAACAATCTTGAAGGGGGCAGGATATTAACAGAGTGACCAAGGGATAGGGTAGGGAGCAGTGGGGAAGCTTAAGAAAGGGCATGGGAGAATCTTCCAAATGTGCAACATGTACACATGGCTGGAAGATAAGTTGCATGAAGGAACATTATTACTGTAGGGCTGGAAATGGAGGTCCAACTTGCTCTTAAATGCCAAGTGAAGGAATTTAAGATTTATAGGTAACAGGGAGTCACTGAAGTTTATAAGTAGGGGGATAGCAAAGAATTATAATTGTGAACTTTGGAAAGATTAATTTGGTTGCAGTATAAGAGGCTACTTAAAAGATGGTTGTGCTAGGTCTTGTAAATTAACTAAATGTCCCCCAACTTTGTATCTGTGTTCTTTGATCTGAGCTATTCTCTGTGACAGTCAACTTTGCAATCACCAAATTCATTGGCAACCAACTTGTGTGGAAGGCAAACTGTCTCTTAAACAAGCAATGTCGCCTTCTTATCATAAAGAAAAGAGCTCCCAAACTCAAGGGACCCCCTGTTCCTGTTCTGTTCCAGTGAGTAATCAATCACTTTTCTAGAACTCCTCCAAGGACAAAGATCAATCTAATGGTCAACTAGGCCACACATCTGTGGCCAGGGACTGTTTTAAATATGAATACATTTCTCACTCCTAGCCCCTAATCCTCCCTATTTAATCTGGAGCCAAAGTTTGTACCTCTGAAGATAGCTGAAGATGTACTGAAGTGCCATCTTCCCATGGCTGCGATATAATGAAGCTACTATCTCTGCCCTTCACTATGTCTCTTTATTTGACATATGGTGGCAAGTGGCTGGACCTAACTTGGGACTCCTGGACTATGGGCAAGCAGTCTAAAAAGCCAGTTTCACTGGCATAGACAAAAAAAGAGATGACGTTAACAAAGCTGTTACAACCGCCAAGCAGTGGGAAAAAGGGTTGGTTTTGGATGTGTTGATAATAACAGAAGGAAGAGAGCAAACACAATGAACAGAATTACCTGGCCTAGATTCAGGAAAGAGGCAAAGGGAGGTGTCAACCTGCTATGAGGTTTCAAGTTTTGGTAGTTGAGGATCTTCTGATATACTTGGCACAATGTTAAGCTCACACCCAGATAGCTTGCTAGTTCAAGTTAAACAACATTGCTTTTCATTAGGGGTTTGAGATTTTCTTTTACTTGAGATTGTTTCTCCCTTCTATTACTTCCCATGGCCTGACTTAATTTCCTTCTTTCTTCCTTCCTTTTTTCTTCCCTCTCTCTCTCCTTCCCTCCTTCCCTCCCTTCTTCCCTCCTCCTCTCCCTCCTTCCCTCCTTCCCTCCTTCCTTCCTTCCTTCCTTCCTTCCTTCCTTCCTTCCTTCCTTCCTTCCTTCCAGCAAAAATAAAAATACTTCTTGTTTCAATTTCCTGGAGTTTATTTTGATACATATTATTTTGTATGAACAGATGCACATAGGCACTGCACCATTGGGAATTCTTTTGATAGCACAATGCCCTAATTCAGTGTTAGTACTCAAGAAATGTTTGTCAAGCCAAACTAAATTGAATGGAATTATTGGTTAAGGCCACTCAACCAAAGTTGAGTCCAGCTTGTGTCTTCAGGAACCTGAAGACGGAGATGAAGTTAAGCCACGGGGATGTATTTCCTGTCTGAGAGACCATATCCCTCAGGATCCAGGTGACTAAATGGCTGGAAAGTGGGATACCTGGTTTCTGCACCAGCTGCTTTGTATTACACTTGTTCACAGATCTACAATGACTACAGTGTATAAAAATGACTGTTGGCCTGTTTAGAATCTTTGAGTATACAGTTATATTGTTATTTTCACAAGGAAAAATGGCTGGGTTGATCCACACTAAACTTGGCAGATATTTTGGGAGATGATATGATATAAAATATAGGGCTTTGCATGAAATTTGCCTGTAACTTTATGTGTGGAGGGGTAGAGTCGCTTCTGGTTGATGGCTGAAGCAGATGGCGGGCAACCTGCAGAGTCACTGGAGTTAAAAACCAAATAGATGAGCTGGGCACTGGTGGCTCATACCTGTAATTCTAGCTACTCAGGAGGCTGAGATCTGAGGATCATGGTTCAAAGCCAGCCTTGGCAGGAAAGACCATGAGACTCTTATCTCCAATAAACCACTCAGAAAACCAGAAATGGCGCTGTGGCTCAAGTGGTAGAGCGCTAGCCTTGAGCTGAAGAGCTGAAGAACAGGGCCCAGGCCCAGAGTTCAAGCCCCATGACTGACAAAAAAAAACCCCAAACAAACCAACAACAACAACAAAACAAATAGATGCTTTAAAACATGAATTTTGAGCCAACATTCAGCAGAGACATTTTGTATTCAAGAGTCTGTTTTTTCTTCTGTGTAGCAGGCTTGAAGGCATATTATAGCAAGAATTTGTTATCCAGTTGTCATTAGTTAATAATCTCCCAAGGATAAAAGTTTCATAGAGTCCACAGAAATTCATATCCTCTATTCTATCCAATTCTAAACACTAAAAGTTGGGATTTCATAATTCATTATCAGCATTATCCTAGGCCAGCTATGTACCAGCCTAACACTTTCCTCTTGGTGCTGGAAATTGTTTGTCCTTCCAGATCCACCCCACCCTTTCCCTCATCTTCTCCCATGCCCCACAATGCCCCATGATGCCCCAATGAACTAGTGTACCAACTCCCTTCCTTTCCTTCTGCTTTTCACTTGGATTTGACCTGGGTGGAGGGAGGCACTAGATAGTAGCAAGAGAGGTTAAGTTCCATGGTTGCTTTTCCAGGAGGTTTTACCAAGCTGGCTGCCTTTCCATACAACCTTCTCTGTCTCTAGGACTCCAAAAGTAGCTCCCTCTTCTTACCTGGAAATGTAACTCTCCCGGTGCATAGGTGCTTTGTCATTTCCCTACATTATGCCCACACCTTTGTAAATAGTTCCTTTATAAAACCTCCCCTTTGAATTTCTCTAATTTTGGCATTGCTGTTTCTGGCTAAGGTGCTGCTGTTGATACATACCTTATTTTTGTAGAGCTGCTGGGTTTTCATTGTTCCTTCCCAGACTAAGTTTTGGGCAAAGAAAATAATCTATTTCTTCTTCTGCCTGCTCTCACCTCAAAATCCTGTGTAAGATTTTTACTCTTGTGTGGACTCTCCCTGTTCATTCTTCTTCCTTATTGAGGGAGTTCTCTCCTAGTGGATTCTAGCTAACTCAGAAGGGGACTAAGATTATAGATTCAAAGAGTATCCTCATTTACATTCTTGTAAAACAAAATCATTGTCTCTCATTGGTTTGTAGCTGAAACTCTATTTCAAGTAATAATTCTTAAGAGTAGATCCATTTGAAGCTCAATAGATATAGTATTAAAAAATAGATTAGTTAGAATCCAATGCTCCTAGACAGAATCCTGGCCTAGAAAGTAGAAAATAGCTGCAAAAGAGACAACATTGTTTTGAGATTATAGCTGACTCAAGCCTGAAATCCTAGCTACTTGGGAGGCTGAGATCTGAGGATCATGGTTTGAAACCAGCCAGGGCAGGAAAATCCGTGAAATTCTGATCTTCAACTATCCACCAAAAAGCTGGAAATGGAGCTGGAGCTCAAGTGATAGAGCAGTAGCCTTGAGGGAAAAGCTAAGGGACAGCACCCAAGCCTTGAGTCCCAATATGTGTACAAAGAGGAAGAAGGAGAAGAAGGAGAAGAAGGAGAAGGAGAAGGAGAGGGAGAAGGAGAAGGAGGAAGGGGAGGAGGAAGGAGGAGGAGGAGGAAGAGGAGGAGGAGGAGGAGGAGGAGGAGGAGGAGGGGGAGAAAAGATTCCAATGGGCAACAAAACAACAGAACATCTTGCCTCTTCTAGTTTTGATAACTTTCTTATGATCCCAAGGAGGAGATTTTCAGAATGTAACTAACTAGGAATTAATAACTAACCAAAATGCCATGGAAACAGACCAATAAAAAGTTAGTTACTTTCCCAAATACCTAATTATAACAGGGGCAATGCAGTGTGTGAAAACCCCTAGACAGAGCAGTAGGGATCTTTACAGGGGTTGTGGTTTACAAAAAAAGTACTCTGAACTGGGTGCCGGTGGCTCATGCCTGTAATCTTAGCTACTCAGGAGGCTGAGATCTGAGGATTGTGGTTCAAAGCCAGCCCAGACAGTAAAGCCCATGAGCAGCTATCTTTGGAGACATATCCAGAAAAGTTATTTCCCTGGGGGCTTGATCCTGATTCCTATCAGGTTTCCTAGTCCAATAATCTGAGCTGGTCTACATGTTGGCTATGGGAGCCACTATTGTCCCTCTAGCCTAAAGAGCTCAATCAAAACTGGACAAGTCATCTCCTTGGTCTGTTTTCTCCAGGCTTACATCTAGAGATGAAGAAAGATAGAAGAGACACTTCAAAATGCTATACATATTTGCTCATGCTGGTGCAGTAGTTCATGCCTATGAGCCTAACTACTTGGGAGGTAGAGATCAGGAGAATTGTAGTTCCAGGCCACCTAGGCAAAATAGTTTGTAAGATTTTCTTCTCAAGCAATGAAGAGTTAGACACAATGTTTTATGGCTGCCATTCCAGCTTCAGTGAGAAGTGGAAATAGGAGGATTGAGGTTCAAGTCAACCCAGGCATGAATGTGTGCACTTATTCTAAAAAATACCTAAAGCAAGGGTTTGAAGGTGTGATTCAAGCGCTAGAATACTGGCCTTGTAAGTGCCAGGCTCTGAGTTCAAACTCCAATACTACCAAGAAATTTCCTTTGTTCAACCTTCATTCAGTGAGATATAGTTGAAATTGATTAGAAATTATTTGTAAATAATGTGCTTTAATATTACTGAGATTAGTTTATATATTTTGTTAGTTATATTAGAAAAAGAGATATACATATCTGTAGCTATGTCTGTCTGTCTGTCTGTGTGTAGAGAGAAGGGAGATCTGAGTTCATTGGCTCTTTATTGATAGTCACAGGGGCCCATCCAATGATATTACTTCTTCACTTCAGAAGACTCACCTTCCAGAGTGGTTGCCCAATTGTGCCTATATCAGACACTGCTGCATAGCAATGAGATAAGATTCCATAAAAGGGAAAATGTAACCAGATGTTTTTCTTTGCGCTATATTAGGACTGCACCTTTTTGTATGATGTGAATGACCCACTGCACATCAGAAACTAAGGATACAGGCTGACTAAAAAATAAAGATAAGCAGAGGAAGAAGAAAAGGGGTGTTGGTGGAATAAAGGTTGAACATTTTTTTCAAGCCTTTTTCTCCCACAGTCAGTAGGGGGAAGAAGAATACCACCTATACATAAATTGTGGCTTAAGGTGATAAAAGGAAGCCAACAAATTAATCTAGCTGCTTTCATAGATGCTAAGTGCAATTCTGGATCTTCATTGATGAGGTCAGCTTGGTATTGTGCACCTTGACACGTGTGATGATGAAGTAAGCTATGAAGGAAGATGATCTGATTTCCCATGGAACACAGTTTCTAGAAAAAGTGATCACATGATCACCATTATTTGCTTCATTGGTGAATTTCTCTTTACTAATTTTTCCTCTCAATAATAATTTCCTTTCCAGCTGTGTTCCCTCATTGAATTTTTTGATGGATCACAACACCTGGAACCCCTTCATGGCGTGATTCTGCAAGGTGCTGCAGCTTAAAAGGAATTGTATGAACTAGTCCACTAAGAGTTGTCAAGGGCTCAAAATATGTCTGCTGAACACCAGCAACCCAACCTGTATATTAGATAGAAATGCCTTAGAAACAAAGGGTAATAAATTCTAACCAACCTAAGCCCATTTACAATACAAGAAAAAATCAAGTAGACTATTCATTATCTCTCAAGAAATAAAAAGCAAAGGTGGCTGCTGGGTTTAATTTTTAAAAAATCACCCAGGCTTCTTTTCTTCTTTCCCCTCTGCTTTGTTTTTGTTTTTCTGCCATCTGCAGCAATCTTCTCTATTTCACACTCTCGCCACATGCCAACTGTGCCTCTAGTTTCCTCTACTCCTCTCAAGAGTTTTCCTTGGATGGCTTCCTGCACTATAACATAGACTAAATCCTTCATAATTAAATGACAGTGACATTGTCTAAAGGCAGAGCTCTTGTGGTACAAGGTAAGGCTAGCTTATGAAAATTCTCTTCTGTCTATTTAAAGTGAATTTTTCCTAGTATCCAAAGAGCTGAAAATTACCAGAATGAGAAAAAATATTTGACAGCATACCAATTTAATGGAGATCCAAAACATTAAAAAGAAACAATCACAGCTAAGCATTGCCCAGAGAGGTCCGACTTGCTTCAGAATAGATTTCCTGGGCCTCATTATAAAACCTCTACAAACACAGCCATGATGTCCTGTTTGCATGGTCTTCCTCGACATAAACTGGAGTTTCCAATGAATTACAGTGCCTTTTCAACCTCACCACTCCGGTGTGGGAGGAACATCTGAAATACAGAAATGAAGAATAAAATACAGAAGTTAAGCACCAAAGCTTATAATAAGGGCCTTGGACATCAACAACAAAAATGGTGTCAATTGGTCCAGAATTTGGACCTTACATATAGCTCTTCTTCTCCCTCCTCCTTGCTACACCTCTGGCAATCTTCCACTTGGACATTTTCTGCTTTTCTGGAAGATCCTTTCTACATCCATATTCCTTGACAGGTAGAAGTAATGTGTGTCCCCCAGCCCTGTGCTAAGCTGAATGAATGACTTCATCCAGTGTTCTCAGTCTCTTTTGGTGTCTGGCCCAACTCAATCCTCTCTCCTCCTCTGCATCTTAGTCCTGGTCTCTTCTTGCCGGCGTCTCCAAGCAGCAATAATGGCTTCATCGTCCATTTCTTCCTCTTCCTCCCTGTCAGTGCTTCTCCGATACTGGAACCGGCGTCCCGAGGCAAACCTCCCTTCTTCTCTTTTTTCTGTTCTCTCTTTCTCCCCTTCTTCTTCAGACCTCATGAAGCTTTGGGTGAACTTCCTCTTGGCTCCAAATTCTGAGAAGTCTGACTTAGATGATTCTTCTACATCTTCCCAGTCCTTGGGTCTGGCCCAATTTGGGCGCCGTGGCTCTGGGGATTCGTCCCCTTCGGAGGGATCCGGCGTCCTGCGGAAGAAGTAGGGCTCTGGGCTGTCTTCTCGGGAGCTTGAGGTCTCACTGAATGTGGACTTGGAGAACTTATGCATCTCTCTGCCTTCCCTGGTGGAGCAAGAAGAGAATCGTGAAGTACTCCTGACAGAGTTGCCGTTTGCCTCCTGGTAGGAGGAGGTGTCCTGTTCTTCCGACTGGGATTTGGAGAATTTGTAACTGGAGGATTTAGACTCAGTTTCCCGGAGCAGGGATGACCTGGTGTACTTTCCCCTGGAGCTTCCAGACCGATCACTTTGGGGAGGAGACTTCTCCTCCATCCTGAGGCCACTGAGCCACTTGTTAATACTGCTGTCCATGGCTTTGCCAGCTCTGCTGCCATTGCTATGGTGATCAGAGACAGCCAGGGAGGAGGCGTCTGTTTCAGGCCTTTGGGAATTACTTCGGGAGGAGTATTGGAAGCTCCCTATGGCACTGTCTGTGTCCTCATCCTGATTATCCACAACATCCCCTTCTTCTTCCTTCACTTTCTTCTTCTTGAAAAGGGAGCTCCGTTTGTTGTCTGAGGCCAGCTTCTCCACTTTGTACTCAGACATCTTCTCCCTCAACTCCATTTGCATCTCCTTCTCTTTCCGGCCCAGCTCTTTAAGGTCCACATTGTCAGCGAAGAGACTATAGATGGGCTTGCTGGTCCCCCTCACTTTGCTCCCACTTCCTTCAGCTCTGGAACTCAGTGTCCCGTTGGAGGACAGCACAGATTGCATGTCAGAGGTGGGTCTAGCCTGGCTCTGAGGCAGCAGGCAGCCACGCAGGGAGGAGCCACTCTGTCCACTCAGCATGGAGACCTGGTCATCCCCCAGGCAGCTGGCTGCTGGTGCTGCCTTCATGCTTGCCACGGATGGGGAACGGGAGAGCAGCAGCATTTCATTTTGCTTCTGAGCAAGGGTCTCAGTGACGACATTGGCAATCCAGTTCTGGATACTGGCAATAGAAATGGTGTCCCCAGGCCCCACTGGCAGGTTAGGAAGTGGTGTGGTAGGATCGGAGGCTGAGCATCCCCCTACGTTGCTTGTAGCCCGGGAGTGGTGGCTCTGGGCACTGAGTACCGAGGTCGTGTCCCCATCAGCACTGACTGAGGGTGTTGCAGACCAGAACGCAGACAGGGGAATGCTCCTGCTGGCCGCTGAGCTGTCTGCCTCCCAGCTCCCCAAGGACTGGCTCTCTTCCAGCGTCTGTCTGCTTCTCTCCAGCAGCTCCAGCCTCCTTTGCCTCTTCTTGGCCAAGGCAGTGTCCTCTCCTTTGCTCATCTCCACCACCTCCTCCTTGTTCTCACTGCCCACCTTTCTCTGGTGCTTTAGCTTCCAGGCCTGGTAGGCAGTGAGATTGACGTCTGAGAGCGAGGTCTCCCCTCCGGCTTCCTCCGCACCAAGCTCACTGCTGCCATCTCCTGCCTCTGCGTCTTTCTTGTGAAATCCGAACTGTATTCTCTTGATCTTCCACCTTTCCAGGGCAGTGAGCTTGTCCTTGTTCCTGCTGCAGAAGTTGTAAAAGGAGCTGGCAGAGGACACGCTGTCCTCGTCATCCTCTCGTGCCCTGTCCCCGGCCTCAGAGCTGCGGTCCACCTCCTCCCTGGTGCTCTTGGAGTGATACCTTCGGGAAGCTTCCTTTTCAATCTCCAGCAGCCTCTCGTTCCACATGTCCCACGTGCTCTCCGAGGACACAGAGTCCGAGCGGTGCCTGCCACCTGGGCTCTGGTTGCTCTTCCCCCCCTGCTGCGTCAGGATCTGGATGTCCTGGCTACGCATGCTGCTCCCGGAGAAGCTGCACTCGCTCAGGGTGTGTCTGCGCCCTCTGCCCTCGAAGGAGGAACCTGCCCTGCTCTCCTCCTCTTCCTCCTCCTTCCACCTCTGGTGCCTTTCTGCTTGGTATCTCTCATTTCGGCTCTGCCACTCCTGGATGATCCTCTCCGCTTCCTCCTCCCCAGAATCCTCCCCATCCTGGGCAGTGGTAGCAGAGCGCCTGCCCTCTCTGGCCTTGTGGGTGGGGAGGCCCTGCCTCTTTCTCCACTCCTCATACAACGTCTCCTCCTGCTCTTCATCAATGAGGGTGAGAGGCTTGGAGGCTTGGCTGGACTTGCCCAAGGAGGAGCAGCTCAGGTTGCTGGTGGAGTCATCCTCCTCCTCCACCATCAGCGAGTGCACCTTGGCACCCAGGGTGCTCCCGGTATCCTGGCCCTCCTCGCTGCCATCCTCCTCTTCCCTCTCCTCCATCAGCTTGTCGTTGAGCTCCCGCAGCTGCTTCAGGAAGCCGTCGTTAGGGTAAATGGCCCTTTTCCTGCGCACGGTCATCAAAGCCTCCAGGATAGCCATGCTGTGGAAGATCATCAGATAGGCCACCACCAGCACTGCTGACCGGCTGATGCCCATTTCGCTGCTGACCAGGACTTTCCCTGAAAATCAAACACGAGACACAATGATGCAATTACAAAGGCGTGCCGTACTTGATGTGCTTATTTTGCTCTTGGAGTGTTCATTTATGCTTAAGTCATGTAAGGGGTGAACATCACAGTCCCATGTAGCAGTCCTACTGTCTGCACTTCTGAAACACTTCCTCCCCATAACCTTTTCCATGAGAGGGAGAGGAATAAAAGTGTAGAGGTAGGGGGGAAAGAGAGAGAGAGAGAGAGAGAGAGAGAGAGAGAGAGAGAGAGAGAACTTGAAGTTGCCCTTCAAGTTCAGTCTCTGCTGGACGCATCCAGTGAGCCTGACTGGCTCACAAATGCACAGCCACACATGCCAGATTTCATACTAGGCTGCTCATTTTTGGGAAAACATCCGTATATTAGGATGAAGTATAACACTGCAACAAACATTCTAGAATCAATAATGTATACTTTGATTTAAACCAACTAACGATACAAATGTCCTTAAGAAGATCATGGTCATACTCTTCCATGCTTCTCTTTTTCTCTTTCTGGCTGTTCTGTGTCTCTCAATCATTATTTAGGCATCTTTGTAAAATTTTTTATTTATTTATTTATTTTTGTTGGTCATGGGGCCTGAACTCTGGGCCTGGGTGCTGTCCCTCAACTCTTCAGCTCAAGGTTAGCACTTACCACTTGAGCCACAGCGCCACTTCCAGCTTTTTCTGCTTATGTAGTATTGAGGAATCGAACCCAGGGCCTCAGGCATGCAAGGCAAGCCCTCTACCACTGAGTCACCTTCCAAGCCCGGGAATTCTGGAGATTCTTATGATAGCCTTGGCAGAGACCACAGATAGTGCAGAGCATCATCGGGTAAGACAGGGAGGTTTTGTGTGTGTGTGTGTGTGTTTGTGTGTGTGTGTGTGTGTGTGTTCCCTTATCTCTTTTTCTATTCTTAAAATCTATCAGAATCTTATCTTGAGGGCTCCACTTTAATAAGCAACAGACATTCTGGAATCGATAATGAATACTTTGGTATGACCCATATGAACTTCTTATGCAAATGTCCTTAAGAAGATCCCTGTCATATTCTCCTTGTTGTGGTTGTTTTTCTTACCTCTCAGAGGCCCCACCTCTAAATACCAAAGGTGGATTAAGTTTCCACCCTTAATTGCTCACGATGGAGATCAGGTTTCAACACCAGAAGTTTTGTGGATTAGATTTCAAACCATACCCAAATTATGGCATCATATCAGTTTGTAAAGTGACTGAATGTTACATAATGAATTCAAACCATTTTTTGTATCAACTAAAATCTATAAAACTTTTAAAAAATAAACTTGTTTTTATGTCATGTCTCTCTTACAGAATCCTTTAAACATAAAGATAACTACAAATTACTATTTATATTTTTTGGTAGATAGGGTCTGTTCTTATAGGTTACAGAAGCTTTTGTAAACCTTGACTCTTTTATTCAGCAGATCAGTTATTCATAGGCCTCTCCTACTTTGCATCCCTCATAAATGTGACAGACGTGCCTTCTGTATCTTCATTGTAATGGCTGTTTAAAATTCAGACAGAGACCCCTGGAGACCTTCTCCTTGGCTGTCATCAATCTATTTGCCAACAGTCTTTGGAGATGCTTGCTAAACTGGCAAGCATCTGACTTAATACTATGAGATGGGAGGTGACTCCTATTATTATATCTTTGCACCAGTTAAGGACATATCTTTGACACATAGGAGAAGGTTAGAGATTGACCTGGGGCCCAGGAATGCTATTATTGCCAAGAGCCAGCAGCCACTAGAGGAGGTAAGGGAACAGAATTAAAGCAATAAAGACAGTTGCATCAAGTTTTCCCTGTCTTATGCTCTCCCACATCCAGATCAGGGCTCCTCTGCCCTTACCAAGGACCTTGTCTAAACCATCTGACCAGCCCACAATCTACTGCTTCCTCTGATAGACCAACTTACTTTTGAGGCTTTGGGATACCAGCACACTTACTTGTTAAAGGTGTTAAATTCTATGTAGTCTGGCAGAGAGAAACCAAGTTGGGAGTGTTATGTCTTAATTGTTGTATTCTTTGTGCCCTGGTATTCCTCTGAGAAGCCTGGGGGTTAGTAAAGGACTCGGTGGGGGGGGGGGGGGGCTGCCCATTCATTTTAACCAGACCAGTAGCAGAATTTTCTCTTTTCTCTGCTAAGCACAGGGTCCATGCTGATGGTATACAAAACTGAACAACTTCCAGAGAATACTTTTGATGTGGAAGTAAAAATATATTAGTTTGTTTATGATGAAAACTTTCCATCAGTAAAATGACTTTAAGGAAGTTTTCTTCTCTTTAGAGTCACTATCAGGGCTGATGGGGATGCAGGAGACGCTGGGTACAGAAGAGTGCTGGAGGAATGAGACTGACTGGTTCACATCTTCCCTTTGATTCCCATATGCTTCTTGTATCAGGCATTTGTGTTGGATGCTCCTAATTCAAGTTTCCTATTGGTCTCCTGGGGAAACAAGTATTTGTCCAGAAACCATCCCATTTGTCACTGTTGACAGAAATTTAAGTCAGACCAAGGAACAGAGTCTGCTCAAAGAACTCTCCGGTAAGTTGGGAAATGGGACTAAGGAAGGTAACTAGCTAATTCGGGCCTTCTTTTGCGGCCTGAAGTAGAGCTAGAAGGATGGAGACTGAGTCTCCAATGTAGATTTTCCAGTCCTTGTGCAAGGTCAGGCTGGGGACCACATTTTTGTCTTGGAATTTCTTCAATGCTTTAATGCTTTTGCTGTTTGTGTAAAGGTCTTTGAGATGGCTTTGTGCTTGCTAGCCTCAGAGAAAATCTGGAATAATATACCATGGCAAAGCCAAGAGACCTTCTGTGGGTCTCAACTTCCCAGTGGAGAAAATATAAATAATAATAATACTCCCCCATGGGGTAAAATGACAGTGCCTGATGTTCCTTCCTCCTGCTTACTGGCTAGAATCACACTCCCAACCAGCAGAGGAAAACACCGCAGGGAAGACTCAGGTGATTTCCAAGGATGTTCACAACTTCTCTGTAGTGAAGTATGGCCTCCTCTACAATAACACAACAACAATGCACTGCCTATAGGGAGAGGGAGGCATGGTGGAGTTAAGGGCCACAATGGAAACAGGAGTATATTCAGGGAGTACTGCTGAGATGGTACAGGGTGGGGACCCCTATGCTTCCACCAACATCTTAGGACAGGGAGGAGCTAAACTCTTCCCCAGTAGACCCTGGTGCCTACCTTTGCACCAATGTGGGCATTCGTGAGGTTAAGTTTGAACTTTCATTAAGCTAGAGGCAGGAAACTTTCTGTTTTGGCATCTTTGGCATGGGCCAACTGACTGTACCTTCATCTTTGGACAAAACTCCCTCCTTCTACCCTCTAGCCAGCTTGCTGGCCCTAGCTTTCCCTTGGTCCTGCTTGAGAGATCTGTCTCCCCTGGATAGCAACGGAGTGACCGGAGGCTTGGTGTCTGCATCTCCTCATTTTATTTACTGCTCTGGCAATGTGTAAGACTGCCTGAACCTTTCAGCATAGTGTCTAGAATAGTGCCTGGCATTTGAGGCCTTTATGAATCACTTATTGGATCACTGTTGATCACCCTTTCCTTTCTCCTTTTCTTACAGATAACTGGCTTAAAAGAGTCCCTTTAGACAGTCGAGAGGTTTTCCTAACATTCCCCACCTTGCTTCTCCTTGCAGTGTAATTCCAGAAGCCTGGAGCCATCAGGGTCCCCTTACCTCTGTAGGTCAGCAGAGCCTCATCAAGGAACTCAGCAGCCTTCCGGAAATGCTGGGAGATGTCCACCTCTGGGAAATCATCCACCTCCACACCCAAGTACTGGATCTCCAGACCAGTGTAGAATTCAGGGCCAGTATAAACACCGGTGCCGTGTGCAGCATTGAGGATATGAGTAATACCCAGCCTCTTCAGTCTGCCCTTGTTCACAGCCACACTCCTGGGGCAAAGGAACATGATTGCCAGAGTGAGAATTAGGAAGGTTCATTGGCATGTGGTAGGAATCCTGCTTCTGAGTTGGGAGAACACAGCTGGGCTAGGGCCTTCTCCTATCCTTTTGGAGATCTGCAGCTCACTGCAAGTGACTTGAAGCTACACTAAGACAGAGAAAAGAGACCTGGAACTGTCCAGGGAAGGCAGGTTAAAAAGGAGAACAAGACTGAGTATAAGGAAACTTTGGGATGACTGAGTAACCTCTAGTTTAAAGCCCTTGAAATTGTACAAAAGATTTTTTTTTCTGTTTCTCTTGTTTGTTCATTTATCTGTCTTGGGCAGGGGATAAGGAGGGACACAGAAATGGAGGGACAGAAGGTGAACAAATGCAGCAGTGATACTCAGTAGACACTATGTTGAAAATGAACTATACAACTTGTAGGCAGGAATAGGAGAGAAAAGAGAGAAGGAAAGGATGACATTGTCTAAAAAGAAATAGTTAATGCCTTTGTACATTACCTTTATAATAACAATTAAAAATACTAACCCTATTTCTAGGAAATCTAACTTACTAATATAAATAAATGCACAAGATTACATCACTCAAGAAAAGAACAGAAAATGTACTTTTATCAGAGCACAGAAGTGACAAGTAAAAATAATAGAATTAGTTGTTTTTTACATTGTTATCACATGCTGTTTTTCAAAAGTTCTTTCATGTGCATTATTTTATCCTATGAATAAACTTACAAACTATTTTCATTCCCATTTGAAGAATATAAAGATGAATCAAAGAGCTTTTATAACTATCTAAAACTGTGAAAGAATTTTTAAAAAGGCTGAATAAAAACTACTTGGATGTACAAGACACTATATTGAAAAACGAACTTTACAATTTAGGTGGGGGAGGGGGGAAGGGGAAGTAAGGGGAGGGGGAAAGGGAGGAGTGTAGTTGTGGAGGTGGGAGGGAAGGGAGCGTAGGGGTAAAACAAAGGAGGCAACAATGCTTGATAAGAAATGTACTCATTACCTTGCTCATGTAACTGTAACCTCTCTGTACAGTATTTTTACAATAAAAACATATTTAAAAAACTACTTAGAGACCTGTGGGGCATGTGCAAGTGGTAGAGAGGTTGCTTAGCAAGCCCTGGGCTCAAATCCCCATACTGCCAGGAAACAAACAAACAAAAACACAAAACCAACCCATTTAGGATGGAATGCAAATGTATAAAGCCATACATATTTGGCAAGTGCTCTATTGCTGAATGAGTGACATCCTTATACCAGAACTAGTGTTTTGATTTCTAGTTCAGGGTTCATTTTGCTGCCACTTTTATATCTGTAGATCAACTTAAAGATCACTTAGGACTTGATGCCACCTCTGAACGGAACCAGGTTCTAGGGAATTGGTTACTCTTCATGGAGCAAAGTGCCAATGTCCAAACCTTTTGCCCTACTGTCTGTGTGAGCTCCTCATTTCCTCTAGCACCTCTGGGCATAAAGGTAATTATACTGGGAGGATATCTCAGTAAGTAGTCAATGGACCAGCAAAAATTATTGTCATAAATTAAGCTGCTGGCCTTGCACTGGCAAAACTCAGAAGGAATAGACTATGAGAATCAGTAAAACACACTTCTGGATATGGCAGGGCTCTAAGCTACCCAATGGTTTCATTCATTGATGGAGTCAAAATTTGAATAGACTCTTGGGAGGTGGTGGTACTGTGGAAGGTCGGACCTGTTTGGAGGAAGTTGGTCATTGAGGGTATGTTCTTGTGGCTGTCTTGCTCTTGTCCCTTCTGACTGCTCTGTTCTGCTTCTTGGCTACCATGATTTGAACAACTGTGTTCCATTAACTCCTCCCTGACAAAATAGACTAAAACTCTGAAATTGTAAGTCACGGTAAATATCAGATCTGGGCACAGTGGCACATGCCTGTAATTCCAGCTACTCCAGAAGCAGAGATTAGGAGAAATGCAATTCAAGGACAGCCTGGACAAAAAAATGAGACTCAATCTTAATAAGCTGGGCCTGGTCGTGTATGTCTGAGATCCTAGCTATGCAGGAGACATCAGTAGCAGGACCATAGTTTGAGACTGACCTGGGGCAAAAATATGAGACCATAATCTAAAAAATAATTCAAAAAGCAAAAGAAGAACTAGGTGGTGATATGTGGCTTGAGTGGTATAGTAACTTGCCTAGTGAGTGGAGAGCCCTGAGTTCATTAACACCACACTGTACATGTATACAATATGCTTTTGTCACCTGATTTTCTTACTGGATCGTGCACGTTTTCATATCTTGGCAACTATATACGTACATCAGTATCTTCAGCGGCTCTTAGTGTTCTGTTACATGGAGTTACAGATGGTAGAGTTGCCAAGAGTCTGTGTCAGGAAGAGAGGTCTAGACCACCAGGAGAACAAAGGCTGTGCTGGACAGCTCTGCTGGGAAAGCAGAGGAAGTGTGTTCATTTTCCCCATGGATCCCTGTGTGCAGGTGGGTAGGAAGCCTTTCTCCTGGCAGCCTCCACTGGATAGACAGAACCAGGGAGGCCTTTGTGAAGTTTAAGGGAATTTCATCTCCTTGAGGCACTAAACAGAGAGGTGAGACAAAGGGGCATGGCCTACCATGGTCACACTCACTTCTCAGCTATGAAGATGTTGGGCCACACCTCATCAACTTCATTCCTGGGAGCCTCTTGGCGATCCTGAACCAGGGCCCGTTGCAGGTCCAGCACGCAGGGAGTATTGTAGAGACTGGTGTCATCCATCTTCTCCCTGACACGGTTGTACAGATCCTCCACCAGCAGCTGCTCAGCTGACTCCAGCATGCCTTGACAATCAGTGTCTGTTCTGAGCCCACGAGGTTTGAGTTCTAGAGACAGGCAGCGTTTGCAACACAGTTAGGAACAACACAGCCTTTCCTGTCCCTTGAGAGAGTTTGCTTTTGGGTCCACCGCTTGCCAGGACTCTTGGCATTGACTGCATGTCCAAAGGCTCTGCCATGAAGAACTTAAGGGGGACCTGGGTGCCCACTGCCTTGACTTGTAGTCAGGAACAGTAGCAGTTGGGTGTGGGGGAAGGGAATTCAAACTAGTTTCCCTTACTCAGTCCTTTGTTTGTCTAAAGCTGGATGACATATTTTAGACCCAAGTCTCTGAATACGTGTGACTCAGAACTCTCAGCGGTGCCCAGTACAAAGTGGGTGCCCACAAATATTTGCCACATGAATAAATGCTGTTCTTGCATAATGTAATTCACTCCATTTCACATGGAATGCAAATAACCCTGAGAAAACTTTTTCAGCAGTCATCTATGCAATATTACCTTCTAATATATATTTAATTTACTTATTTATGTTATTTATTGTCTGATTCTCTGCTCTGGGGCCTTAGTACTTATGATTCTAAGCCTTCCAGCTTGCAGACAGTTAAACGTGTCAGCCATGATTTCCCCAGACAGCCTCAACCCAGGATTCAGGCTTTTCAGAATAGCTAAGATTCTAAATGAACCCACAGTTCAATGGATCTACATCTTCTCCTATTCATACACTTGCTCATGATTTATCAAATTAGAAGGAATGTGAGGAGAGGTAAGAAGTTTCCTTTCTCTACATAGGTAAGAATAGGGGCAAGCAAACAAACCTTCGCTCTAACTCAGTAGCCAAGAATACTGAATAGAGAGGAAGCAAAAAGAAGAGAAGCATGTTCTCTGTGTTGGCTACAGCCAATCACCAGCACCATCTCCTCCCTGGATGGGCTGTCTCTGGGCAGGGAGAGGTAGAATGTGCACAGTTAAATTTGGCTGAGCTTGGCTCAGGCCTTCAGGGAATAATTTGGCAGATGTCTGAAGAATGCTGTCCAAGGCCTGGGCATCCTGGGCCTCCTGATTCTGCCCCGGCTGAGGATTCCATGCCTAAAAGCATCAGATCTCAACTCTAAATCTTCTCTGATCTCTGTTTCAAAAGCAGAAAGAAGACCTTGCAATCCCAGCACTATATTTTGTTTAAAAATAGATGAAGTGCTCCTATTTTCTCTACCACCCAGTTTTCTCACCTGGCTCCCCTGGGGCCCTATGACCCAAGTGTAAAAAACCCTTCCATTGCATAGACATCTTTCCTTTACATGTACAAAATAGAACTCCCTACCCCTCATGAAAAGATACAGCACTGTCCTCCTCCACTGATAAAGTAGTTTGTTGTTTTGATTTCTTCTCTTTTGAGCTTAAAAATAAATGTCCCTTATCCCCACTGGGGGCTGCTGGTTTCTCTGGGTCTCTGGTTTACATCTCAGCTGTATTAGGGTCTGGCTCCCTGCCTGCAACAATTCTTTGATTTAGTTCTATTAGCTGAGCTTTGTACAGGAGAAAGTAGAGCTGGCGTTTCTCCCCTGCCCTCTCCCCGGTGGGACACATGCAGAATTTCAGGGGAATGAGGGTTTTTCATATAGTTTTACCCTTCTGATAACCAGGTGAAAAAAAAAAAATAACCTGTCTTTTCTATCAAACTGCATTGCTCAAGAGTTCCTGCTTTGGCTTTGTGGCTTGGCTCTTGTTAAGGAAAAGAGGAAATACTTTGGGATAAGGAATGATCTTTGAAATGTAAGGTTATGTCTTAAACTGTTTTTTTTTTTTCAGAGAGGGAATTAAGACACACTTCAGATTGTTCTAGAAATAACAGAGGGTACAGGTATGTTTTGAAATTACTTGTGTTCTGTTAATCATTTCAGGCTTTTAGTGGTCACCTCATGTAAATACATTTTACCCTATTCAAACTAGTTAATCATAGGCATATTATAAACCTGAACTCAACCAATCTGAGCAGTGGGGTGGGGCCTGCTGTGTTAGGGATAAATAGGGGAGCAGCCTGCCTGCTCTGCATACTTGCTTGCCAGACTTTTCACTGATGATGGACCTTTCTGCAGAAGTAACTTTTGCCTTGGTGAGGCAATTCTTTATTTTCATGTCTATCATTGTGACCCCCATAGTTCTTGGAGAGAACATATTTATAACAACCAGTAAACTAGTAATATTTTCAAATATCACCTGATATGGTTTGCTTTCTCCAGAACCTACTATTCCCCCCACCCCCACACACATTCCTTCAGCCACAAACACTACATCCAGAGAAGGGTGTAGTAGAAAACCTAGAATAAAAGGGCATTACTCATCTTTTGATTTCAAACTGGACTTTTGAGTGCTCACAGCTTTCTGTAGACTTGAAAGTGAAATTTTCAAACACATAAAATGGTGTTATAGCTCATAAATCTGGACTTTCACTTGTCAAGAATCAAAGCCTGCAATGAAATCCCCCACATAGTATAACTGATATACATTAATAAAAGAAACGGCCAGGCATGGTGGCTCCCACCTATAATTCCCTACTCAGGAAACAGAGTTTAATTTTAGTATATGTGCTGCCAAAGTGAGCACAGAAGAGGAGTTTTGTAAACAAAACCGGAATGGGAAGCCCCAGAGGAAGATTGGACTGACCCCAACCCTGACCATGAACTAGAGAACTGTCTACACTGATGCAGGACATTTTCACCTCTACCCCCTCCAAGTTGAGGAGGTAGGTTTGGCAGAACTGCCTTTGTCAAGATAAGCTTCTGGAAGTGAAAGCAGAAATGCAGAAGCACATGTATACCTTCCAGTGGGCCCCATACTGGCAAATTCACATGACCACCAGACCCTCCCTGCCCCCTCCCAGATGGGGAATCCATTACCTTCATTGATGATCTGTTTGGCTGCAACTGCTGAGGAGAGGTGAATGGGCTCCATGAAAATGCTTTCTGTCTCTGCATCTGAGACCATGGAGAACCTGTGGGAAGAAGACATGTGTGTGTGTGGGGGGGGAGGGGGGAGCCTGGAAGCACCGAGAGGAAGGCACTCTTAGAGGAAAAGCATGCATTGGATTTTAGCCACAACTGGAACACAGAGATAAGAGGAAAGCCTTCAAAGGTTTATGAAACCTGGGAACAAAAGGGGTAGATTCTGCTCATCTCTTTTGCCGCCCATGTTGGCACTGCAGGTGTCTGTGTTGGTGTCACAAGATGTCTAGGTTGTGGAGAGAAGAGGGCATGTCTGCTGTTTGAGGACCCACCCTGATATGGCTTGATTTTTTTTTTTTGCAAGTCCTGCTATTCATTTGTTCTTCTTTTCTCTTATTTCTCTGCTGTCAGTACTGGAGAATGCCCCTAAGGTTGCTTTTCCCAGAGTTCTGCTGGACTGGTATGCTGCGACCATTTCCTCTATTCCTCACATCTTTTCTATGCTTATAATAGAATGGACTAATAACAAAGGACCTGCTCTCAGATAGATTCTGATGCTGAGCACTGAGATGCAGGTTTAGGTTGATGTGGGGATGCAATAACGTGTCAAGGATAAATGTCAAGGCTAGTCCCTCAAAAGAACTCAGTGGAGGTACTAAAAGGGACTATTTTTGCAACCTAGATAGTTAAGTCACTTTCTTCATCTTTCTAGTTTCAGTTAGATTATCTTCTTTAGGGAAGTCTCTGGTTTTGTACCATAAACCTTTCCATAGTGACACTCTTATCAGATGCACTTACACTTATTTACGAAATATTTGGCAACTAGCTATCTCCTATAATAGACCACACGCTCTCTGACGGTAGGCAGTATGACTGGGTCTTATATAGGCCATTGTGTTCCCAGTACCTAACACAATGTCTGGCATAGAACAAATACCAAATAGATATTTTCTGACTCACAGACTGATTGAATTTGTTCTCAGTAGCACTATATTTAAGGGAATGTGGCAGTTACTACAACCAGTAACAAGACTTATCAGGTATTTTCTACATTCTCAGCATGTAACAAGCCCAAAGCAGAAATCAAGGCCTGGCTAAGTTCTGGATATGCATACCCCTGGCCTTTCTGAGACAAAATGTACACAATCTCTAAGGTCTGATTACTAAAAATCAAGCAACTTTTTCTTATGGTTGATTGAATAAAGGTCCTGGATCTGTGATACTCCTCCCATAGACAGCGAGGTTAAAAACCTCTCTGAGGAAAACCTACATAAACATTCTGTGGTCTCTGTGACTGCTCTGATTGATGGACTATGGCAAAATGGAGAACAGTCCAGTTTCTGAACTTAGGTCTCTCAAAAAATTCTTTTTGACTAACATAATAATAGTACATATTTAGGGAGCACAGTGTGATATTTCAGTACAACTATACATGTATACATCAAGTTAGAGTGATTAGCATTTCATATTACCTTATCTTTTGTTATGTTTGGAGACTTCAAGCTCTTCTCTATTAGTTCTTCATAAGCTATGAATAAGTTATTATGACTTGAATAGGTTATCAGAACATTTAAATATTTCTCCTCACTAAACTTGTATTTTAGTACCCATTATTCAACTTCCCTCGAGGCCCTCTCCCTCCTACCCTTTCTGTCCTCCAGTTATTACCATTCTATTCTCTTCTATTTTGTGACCAACTTTTTTAAGCTTCTACATACAAGACAGAACATTTCACTTAATGTCCTCTAGTTCCATCAATTTGTTGTGACAAAAATTCCATTCTTTTCATTGTGGAATAACATTCCATTTAGTATATATATCACATTTTCATTACCTATTTATCCATTGATAGACACTTCAGTAGATTCCATTTCTTTATTGTAGTGAATAGTGCTACAATAAACATGGGAGCAAGGGTCCCCACCCTAGATCCCCTCTCTCTGTCCTTCCCTCACTGGAGACATGACATTTTTAATAGCCCAGGCTGACCTGGAACTGGAGGTTCTCCTGCTTCCACTTCCTGAGGGCTGAAATTACATACCTGGTGCAAGCATCTCTTTGATGTATTGATTTCATTTCTTTTTTTCTGTATTCCCAGAAGTGGGATTGCTGGATAACATAACAAACTATTTGTGTATTTTTAAGTAACATCCACAGTATTCTTCTAATGATTGTACCAATTTACATCTCCAGCTCTGCATTTTCACTAGCTTTTGTCTTAAAAACTTTTTTTTTTTTGATAATAGTCATCTGGCTTGGGTGAGAGAATGTCTCATTCAAGTTTGGGTTCTGTTTCCTGCAACCTGATCAAATTCATCTATTAGTTTTAAAGTCTTTTAATGGAATCTTTAGTTTTTTTTTATTGTGAACGTACTGTACAGAGGGGTTACAATTACATGGGCAAGATAATGAGTACATTTCCTATCAAGCATTGCAGCCTCCTCCTTTGTTTACCCTTCACATCCCTTCCCAGCCTCCCCTGCCCCCCCCACCCAATTCTCCCCCCTCCCCCCACTAAAGTTGTAAAGTTCATTTTCGACATGACAACTTGTACTTCTCATTGTTGCAACGGGTCCACCTGTATCCTTAAACGACTTGTTTTTCCCCTTCTCCTCCACAAATCTTTAGATTTTTAAAAAATATAAAATCAGGGGCTGGGAAGGTGGCTCAGTGGTAGAGTGCTTGCCTTGCATGGATGAGGCTCTCGGTTTGATTCCTCAGCACCACATAACCAGAAAAAGCTGGAAGTGGCACTGTGGCTCAAGTAGTAGAGTGCTAGCCTTGAGCTGAAGAGCTGAGGGACAGTGCCCAGGCCCGGAGTTCAAGCCCCATAACCAACCAAAAACAAAAATTATACACATTTACATACATATAAAAAATCATGTCATATGTACAAAGGGATAATTTGACTTCTTCTCTTCTTATATTATTTATTTCATTTTGTTGCCTAATTGTTCTGTCCAACTTCTAGTACTATGCTGAGAAAGAATGGATGAGAGTGTACATTCTTGTTCCAGATCATAGAGGACCTGAGGACAAACATAGAGGATAATAATCATGTTTGACATGATGACTGCTTTGTATATGATGTATCATATATAAACTCTGCTATGTTGAAGTATCTTCTTTTTATACCTAATTTCTTCAGAATTCTCATCATAAAAAGCTGATGAATTTTATTGACTCCTTTTCTGCATCTATTGAGAATATTTCATGACTGTTTTCTTTCATTTTACTGATGCAATGTATTATATTTATTGGTTTTAGTATGTCAAACCATTCCTGAATCTCTGGGATAAATCACTCTTGATCATGATATATGATATTTTTTTGATGTACTGTTGGATTCAATTTGCTAATTTTTTAAAAGAAGTATTGCAGCTATGTTCAGCAGGGATATGGGTCCTTAGTTTTCTCTTTGTGATGTTTATCTGGTTTGAGTATCAGGGTAATACTGGACAAGTAAAATGTGTTTAGAAGGGTTTCTTCCTTTTAAGTTTTTATAAAAATAGTTCAAGAAGGATTGATGCTGTTCTTTTTTAAAATTAGGGTAGAATTAAGCAACGAAATTATTCATTCCTGGATTTTTTCATTAGAACTTTATTACTTTATTACTTCTCAATCTCCTTATTATTGGTCTATTTAAGTTTTCTATCTTTATGAGTCCATTTTGGCAGAAATCTATCCATTTCCTCCAGGATTTTAAATTTTGTTGATGTATAATCATAATAATTCCCAATGATCCTTTATATTTCTGTGGTATCAATCTTAATGTCTCCTTTTTCATCTTTGATTTTATTTATTTTTGTAATACTCCCTCAAACCTACCTAACTGGACTTGGGACTATAAGGCTGCAGAATTCCTTGCCCTCTACATGTGTGTATGTTGGTAGTTCCAATATGGGCCACTGGGCCTTCTTGTTTACATTTTCTCATTGTGAATAGAATTTCCTCAGTTCAGTTGGTCCAGATTGGCAGTTCAGTTGCTCCAGTGATGGGTAAATGGCTGCTAGACACTTTGTTCCCTTCTTTACCAGGCTACCTGGAGTATTCATTCTCCACAATTTCTTTGTTCCATCCACACTGCATGCCAGCTCTCTCTTTTTAATATTTTAGCCAAATAACAGCTGTTTATTTTTGGTTTTGATTCTTCTAGGGTAAGATGGGGAAGTGTTCCATGTCTGTACTTAGCCATCTTACCAAACTCTCTGAGTCCAGTTCTTAATGAAGTGGCACCTCCCCTCCTTGGCTCTTGTCCTGAGCTGTCATACAAAAGTCTGACTTACTCAGACCATCAATCTGGAAAACTCATTGGTCTAGAGTCACTGTGAAGCTCCCAGCTGCTAGCCAATCAGCCAGCTAGCCATGTGTAAGAGCCTTTCAGAGATGAATCCCCCCCATCCTTTCTGACCATTGATGCCACATAAAACAGAGATAAAACAAATCCTGCCTCTCTCTCTTCTAGACCTTGTGGATATTCTGAGCTCAGGGTTCATGGCAATCTTGGTTTTCAAATATGCATGCTTCATACAACTAAAGCCAGCATTTTAATTTTACGTTAATGTGAGTCATATTTAAATGTAAGCAATATTTGTTGAGGAGTTTTTCTTATTTTTATTAATTGCATTTGTTCTGTTCTTAATAAAACGTTATTTTGTTTGCTGAAGGTCAGCATGGCATAAAATGAGATTTGGGACAAAACAATTCATGCTAAGGATGTTTTGCATTGCTGCAAGAATTCTAAGGGCTTCATCTTTGAATAGCCCTTCATTTCTCTTGAAGGGTCAGCTTTCTTTGTTCCTCTGTGTAAAGCTATTCTTACATCTGTAATCAGCAACCGACATGGTCTGAACTTGGACCAAAGAAGCGCCCTCCTGTGTCAGGTGTGCAGAAAGGCCCACAGGAACTCAGCAGGTGGTGGTTCCGTTCAAGGATCATCTCGCTGGCTGCCTTTTATCATGACACATTCCCCAAACATGTTAACTTCAGATTGTGAAGATTTAGTTTTAAGTGACTAATACAGAGACTGAGGATTTCTCCCACATGTACCTAAACTCTGAGCATGTGGGATTCAGAATGAAAATCTGAAAACAGAAACAAATGAGAAGCATCTTTGCCTCTCTAGGGTGTCAAGCTTGAAGTTTAGCTAAGGAGTCAGGGAATCTGAGAAGGTGGATGTGAACATCCCATCCAGTAAAAGCTGTAGCTTTATAATTGGGAAGCAAGGAAAGTGAAAAACAGATTTCCTCCCCAGTCCTACAATGTCTATGTCTTTGACTGCACGATGTTATAAAAAATGACACGTGGGACATAGATTACAAATATTTTTGAGTCCACTGCCTTGAGGGGAGATATAAATCTAATAATCATAGAGCTATTTTGCCCCAGACATGGATTATTAAGTCTAATAAGGAGAAGTGTGTGGGTAGGAACTATGAGGACACTTATTTTCTGCAGAGAAGCAGGACTGTAGGAAAAGGAGGAAGGAGGGAGAGACCTGAACAGCGGACCTATTGATATTTACAAGGTCAGAGAAATGGCAGATCTACAGGTTTTGATTTATGGCCACATCTGTGCCCCAACCAGTATTCCTGAGATGGAGTGAGATGACACACACACACACATACACACACATTCATTAGAAAGCAGCAAGGCTGGCTGTTCAAGAAAGACAGTCAGGGAAAAAGAGGATGTAGGATCGATATATACCTCATCACAGGACCAGGAAGCAGCCGCTAAAATGCCTGGAGGGTGAATTGAAAGAGAAACAATAAAGGGCAGTTTGATGTACTTCCTAACCAAGACCAGGAGACCATGCAACTTTCTTTAAACCGGTGTTTTTCAAAATTGCAGACAGTGACCTATTAGTACATAATAAAACCAATTCAATGGGTTTTGTCCTGTGTCTGGAAAGGGAAGAAAAGGAGGTAAGGATACAGGGAGGGAGGGAAGAGGGGAGAAGAAAGGAAAGCAAAGAGGGAAGAAAGCACCATCAGTTTTAAGGTTAAGTATAGTTAGGGAAACACTTAAAAAATGCTATATACAGGTACATGCACTCCAAACTAAATACAAATGGCGTACCCTACTGCAGATCACCATCTGCAAAATGTGAAAGACACTGCTTTAAGCCACTTGCTAGGCTGTTCAGACATAGAATGGAGAGGAATTGGGGTGCTCTCAGCTGATGGCCACTGTCAAGGAGTCCCTTAGTGATTAAATGGGATCAGAGACCCAGGAAAGGGCTTTTATTTTTATTTTTAATTTGGAGTTTGTGGCAGCGAACCAGGTTTCTAAGTGTTCAGTCACTTCAAAGAAAGTGAACCACACACAAGCAAAGTTCAAGCACTAAGGAATCAGTAAACTAAAGGAAATCAAGAAGGAATCAAGAAACTAAAGGGAAATGATTTTTAGCAAGCTGCTTTGTAGGCTTAGTAAAAGAGCAAGGTGGTATTGGGTGTGGTGGCTCACTGCTGTAACCCAGCTAGTGGGAGAATATGATGGAAGGATCAAGTTCAAGACCAGCCCAGGAACAAAGCTGGGTCCATCCACAAGCCCAGTGTGGTGGTGCACACTTGTAATTTCTACTACAAAGAAAATATAGGTAAGAGGATAGAAATCTGAGGCCATCCTTTGCACAAAATGTACGAACTTAACTGAAAGATAACAAAAGAAAAAAAGGCTGTAAGTGGAAGAATACTTGCCTGGCTAGGGCAAGGTTCTGTGTTCAACACTCTCTTCCCCTACCTTCATTTAAGGAAAAAGAAAGTAGAGAAAGACTGAAATTGTATCTCAGGAAATGCAATAAGGGCTCACAGAAATGAAACTTCCTGCCCACCTCCTAACCACCCTCCACCCCAGGCAGCCAGACTAGCTCACTGTAGGAGAGGGCAGGAGAGCCACACCAGTGAGGGCTGGGCTGTAGGCAGAAGGTAGGAGGAAGACTGACCAGATTACCAAGGACTTCTTAAATATTTCAAGGAACTGAAGAATTCAAATCTGAAAAATCAAAAGGAGAAATGGATTCTGAGTCAAAAGGAAATTAAAAAAAAACTCTTTCTCATCAGCAATAAGAAGAGAAAGAAACTTTCACTTCTACCTTGGACAGGAAGGAAATCCTGGTCCCAGCTAAGTTGAAAGAGACAGGCAGGCGTTGATAAACATCATAAGCACTCAGACTTCTTAGGCTGTTTATGTGGGTGGCTGGGAATATGATGGAGAATATGGACAAGGGAGAAGCCCCTACTGATCAGGGAGTTTTACACTCTAGTAACTCATCAGTGACTTAGGCAAAACTGACTGGTTGGGAAATGAACGGCTCTAACTGCAGATCTCCCTTAGAGGGAGTGACGCAGCAATGGCTAGCTTTGAATTTAAGATGTTCAAGGTCAGTATCTAAGTCAAGCACAATAAAGACGAGCCTATCCATGGTCTATATCCATTTTGGGGTTCTTAATTAATCCAGCATGAGATTTACAGGTGATGTTTGATGTGTTATGACTCCCTGCCAGGACTTGCACACATCAGCCCTGAACTAATTTCATTTGGTTGGCAGTGGTTACTCGGAACATTGGTGATGTTTGCAAGGCCCAGTCTCCATTCTGCAGGAAAGGATACAGTGATAGTTGCTCCCAGCCGGATCTAGGGATATAGTGGGTTGAATGGTGGCCCTGCAATGATATATCTCCCAGAACCTGTGATTATTTTTTGAAAAAAGATCATGGCTGATGTAATTAAGTTAAATGACCTGACATGAGAAAACATTGGATTGGTATGGGCTCTAAAACAAATGATAAATTGTCACTGGGCAGAAGACTAAGAATCTGGAGGTTGGAGGAGACAGAGGTTGGAATAATATAGCTACAAGGGAAGAAATGCCAGAGGTAGGAAAAGATAGGAAGGGTTTTTTCCCTAAGGCCACCAGAGGTAGTGGCTTTGTACTATGTTGACTCCTGGCCTCCTGTACTGTGAGGGAATACATCTATGATGACGTCAACTACTTGTTTGTATAAATTTGTTACAGAAGTCCTAAAGAATTGATATAAAAACTTTGAGGCTGTAGATGAAGTCCTTGCTGACTTGGTGTATAACCTAATTTTAGAAATATTCAAACCTTCAGCTAAAGAGATAAAATAGGAAGGATGGATCTTCAGCCACTCATCAAGAACAAATGAGACTGTTCAGGACAGAAACCAATAGACACACATGATGCTCTTTTGTCGAGGATAGGGAATGCACTTATGACAGAATCAGAGAGACCTTGATGTCTAAACTTCCATGTGTGGACTCTGGTTAAATAGATATTTCTTGACACCATAAGTTATTGAAAGGAATTGGTTGTCATATCTCTTTCTTTGGAAGGAAATGGGAAGAGAATCACCATTTAACCAAATACTTGTTATGCTTTTGTATATGTTGTAGTATATTATTTAATCTTGACCACTGGGTAAACTATTACTCTGATTTTGTGGTTATGGAATACATACAAGCTTTCATGGCTAGTGAGAGACCAGACTGACCTCAGTGTTGGTCCCAACACACCACTTATGTGTCCTCCCTCCACTCCCCCCCACATCATGCTGTCTCCTTTGACGAAGCCAATTAATATACAAACTCCACATACTTCTAATGTACTGATTTGTTTCTCTCTGTTAAACCACAATGAAAATTTGACTTATGCATTACCTCAAAAGGCTACCTCATGCCCCTTTGTAACCTCTCCCTGCCCTGTGTTTCCCAAGCAACCATGTGTCCACTCTCTGACATTATATAGATTGGTTTACATTTTCTAGAATTTTATAGATATGGACTCATATGTAGTCTTATTTTTATCTGACTGCTTTCACACAGCATGCTTATTTTGAGATTCATCCATGTTGTTGTATAAATTAATTGTTCATTTCTTTTTATTGTTGTATAGTATTTCTGTGTATAACTACATCACAATGTGATTATTATTCATTTTTGACAGACAGTTTCTGGGCTGGTATAGGCTTTTATTTCTTCTGGGTAAATATGTAGAATGTCTGTATCATATAAGTATAGGTATATTTTTAAGCAGGTATATGTTTAATTTTAGAAGAAATGAATGGTTTGTAAAATGGTGTATTATTTTATATTTTCAGTAGTAATGTAGGATTGTTCCAGGGACTACATATTCTCACAAACATTTGGAATAAACAGTCTTTTTAATTTTAGATATTTTAATAAATATGCATTGGTAGCTAATTATGGCTTTAATTTGCAGTTCTCTAATGACTAAGGATTTTGGACATCACAATGCTTGTTAATGATAGATGGATGCATATCTCTGATGAAGTATATGTTCAAATTCTGTCCATTTTAAAATAAGGTTGTTTTGCTATCTTTGCATTTTAATAGTTAAAAAGGATATTATAGATGCAGATTAGCAGATATTAATTTGCAGATCTTGTCTCCTAGTTTGATGGTTGTCTTTTCATTGAAAGAAAGATTATAGCTTCATTCATTTGAGCTAACTTGAACATGGTTCTCTGCAATGCAGTGGACTGCTTGGGAGACACCTCGGAAGCCTATTGGTGGTATTGGCTTACACCTCAGACTTTACGATGACAGTAGGAAGAAATAGCCTGTGAAATGGCATCACATTTGCTTTCCTTAAAGGTTTCTGACAAGGACTAGCTGATGTGGGATCTGCTTCTGGAAACCAGATGTTAAGGAGTGAATACAAGCCAAAAGGGTCAGTGAAACCAGAGGAGTGCACTGGTACTCATGGGAATGTAAAGAAAATGTGTTCTGGAAGTGAGAACATAACACAGGGATGGCTAGCCCATGGCACTTGTGAGTCTCATGTGTGTGTGTGGGCGCATGCGCTGGTATTGGGGTTTGAACTCAGGGTCTGGACATTGTCCCTTAGCTTTTTCACTCAAAGTTGATACTCTGCCGCTTGAGCCATAGCTCCACTTTCAGCTTTAGGTGGTTAATTGAAGATAAGAGTCTCACAGACTTTCCTGCCTGGGGCAGGTTTTGAACTGTGATCTTTAGATCTCAGCCTCTTGAGTAACTAGGATTGTGGACATGAGCCATTGGTGCTAGGCTTGTGAGTGAGTCATTCAAGTTAAGTCTTGTTTTGCCTAAGAAAGCCTAGCTGCTAAAAGAGCTTAGGATTTAATACCACTGTGGCTTCTCTGTTCATGAATGCTTTTTTTCAAGCGTGGCTGGCTAACATAAACCTGTGACTGCCTCCCCTTTCAGCAGCCCTTCCTTAGCTTTTCTTTGTGTGTTGTCACTATATTCCTTCCTCAACAAATCATCTGAGAATCTCAGTCACACCATATTCCCTAAGTCAGGAGTTTAAAAGTATATACCAGACTTCACTCATCTAGTCTATTATTAATTGGACAGATCACCATATTGTTTAAATTTCTGTATTAGCTGCTAAGACATTCTAATACTCATTCGGTGGTACACACATGTACAGTTCTTACTTCTGTTCAGTACAAGGAGTGAGCTCTTCTGGGTCATAGGATAGATATGTGTTCAGTTTTGAGAGATACGGTACACTAGTTTCTAATGGTTGTTCCAATTTCCACTCTCATTGTCAACAAATGAGAGTTCTGATGGCTTCACATCCTCATTTGCTGTTGTCCATCTTTAATTTTAGATATTTGGGTGATTATGAAATAGCATTGAATAGTAGTTTAAAGTCAATTTTGTTACTTATTTTTCTGCTTTTAATTGATTTCTATATTAATTTTCCTATGAGCAGAGAAACTTTTTTTATATATGTATGGCCCAGTACATGGTCTATTATTTTGGTAAGTATTCCATGTGCCCACAATGAAGATTTATATCTTGCCATTGTTGGGTATAAATTGTATAAATGCCAGGTGAGTTAATTTTATTTTTTGTCCTATTCAAATTTTAGAATCTGGATATGTAACATCAGTGTACTCCTGACTTGTTCTTTTGGGTGAAACTCTTCAAATTTAACAACCATGCTTTGAGAAAGCCCAGAATGGCCCAGAGGGAGAAATTACATGGAAAGACAATCTTGGGAGTTCTGGACAACAGCCAGGTGAGTCACAACATGAACTGTCACTCATGTGAAGATGCCTCTGCGATACCAGCCCTCAGTTGTTGAGTCACTCTCCTACTTGGAGTTGGCCCTTATCTTGAACCCCTTTCAGTTAAGGTTCTAGACAGAGTAGAACAAAGATAAGCTAGTCCCACTGTGCCTTGTCCAGGTACCAAGTTATGAGCATAATAAATGGTTGATATAAAGTATTACTACATTTTGAAGTTAAAGCAGTAATGACTGGAAGAGTGTAATGTGTGTTTTCTAATGTTTGTTAACCTTTGTGTATTCTTATTTTAAAGGTGTATCTCTTGTAAATAGCATCTGAAATTTAATGTACTTACTCATCTGCTAGAGTTTAAATCTACCATTCCACTTTTTCTTTATTATTTGTTATGGATTTTTTTCTATATTCTCTTTTTCTTTCTTTCTTTTAGATCATCAACATTTTATAATTGCATTATATAGCTATGATTAGCTATGTGCTAGTTACATGTTCTGAGAAAATAGTAATTACACTATAAGTTACAACATGCATGTATTTTCTTACTCAAATACAGTCTGAGACAATCTTTCATTGAGCTGACAAAAGATGTTCCAGCTTAATTATTCAGGATTGAAAACCATCTAGGTAAGAACTAGAGTAATTTTTTTCTGGTCTTAGAATTTGAACTCAGGGCCTGGGTGTTGTCCTTGAGCTTTTTTTGCTCAAAACTTGTTATCTACCACTTGAGCCACAGCTCTACATCTACATTTGGGGGTTAATTGGGGATAAGTGTCCCACAGATTTTTCTGCCCAGGCTGGCTTTGAACCATGATTCTTAGATCTCAGCCACTTGAGTAGCTAGGAATACAGGCATAAGCCACTAGCACCTGGTCTTTAAAGAGTCTTTGGAAGTTCATACTTGTACTCCTACCTGCTTAGAAGGCTAAAATGAGAGGAGTGCTGTGTGAGGATAATCCTAGCAGAAAAGCTCTCAAGAATGCCCATCTGGTAGCTGGGCACAGTGGTACATAACCTATCATTCTACCTTTGTGGGAAGCAGAGACTGGGAAGATGATGGTTCTAGGCCAGCTCAGTCAGAAAAGTCCATGAAACTCCATCTCAATAGAAGGATCAGGGTGTAATGACTCATGCTTGTTATCCCAGCTACAATAGCAAGCCTAAAATAGGAGGATCGTGGTCCAGGTACCTGTCTGGTGAAGAAGCAAGGCCTGGGCTGGTTTGATTGTGGTCCTCTGCAATGCAGTAGACTGACTGGGAGACAACTCAAAAGCCTCTGTGGTTGTAATTGTTTACATAACAGACTACGGTGACAGAAGGAAGAATTAACCCATGCACAAAATGGCCAGTGATACCACTGAGGGCTATGAGCACCTGCCTAGCTAGCATGAGGCCCTGAGTCCACATCACAGTACCTCCAAAGGAAAAAAAAAGATTTAAGAGGTGCTGAATTCCCTAAAACATCCCTGAGCCTCTAGATTTCCAGTAGTCTGTTAAAGCCACTCAGTCTTCAAGGAAGTCATGCTCTCTGTCCCTCTTCACTGTGGCTGTGGCATGGGCAAGGAAGAGGTCAAGGGGAGAGCTAGATGCCAAGAAGCATGACAACCAAGAGAGATCCTTCTAGAGAGCCACAGACTTCCCAGCATTGGGAACTGACACGCTCCACAGTGACATGACAGGTATTATCTCCCACTCCTCCTTTGGTAGAGTGAGAGCTTTTGTTACAGTTACCCTGATCAGTCTGTGAGGTGTTGGCATTTGGGCCTGAGAGAGAATGCACACCTGCTGGAAAACCTGGCTCTGAACTACAATGCAGCAGTTGCACAACAACTTTAGAACCACGCTTTTAATTGGTGAACCCACAGGACAGAAGAACCTCAGTCTGGAGTCTCTGATCAGATATGTCTCCCAGAACTTAGGTGAGAAACAAATGTTTATTGGGTATAACAACTAGCATGACTCCAAGTAATACAAAGAGCTGTCACACCATGCCCAAATCTAGTGCTGTCCTATCCAGGAGAGGACAGGAGGAGAGGGACATGCTTTAAATCTTTCAATCCTGTCAGATTTTCTAAGTGGAAACGTAATGATGAGTTACAAGGCAAACTCTCCAAACTTCATGGAGTGAAGTACCTGACCCATGAATGATTAGCCTCTGGCTTTGTTTCTAACTTGCTCCAGTGAGGAAGCTTTAAACTCTGAGAGCGGGAGCCAGGGAGACCTCAGCTGTCTGAAGGAAATGAGTCAAGCAGAGTCATCAGTACTCAGAAGTGAGGGTTCCCGAGATATTTTTGTTGGCTTTCCTTCCCTTTTTATTGATGAGGAGATGTAGGCTCAAGAATATCAATGACTCTTCTGGAGTCATAGTTCTGGAGACAGAACTATGATTAGAAGTCAGGTCTCTGTTATCAGTTATGGCAGAAGAACAGGGACAGGCATATACATTGTTGCTTTTTCACAGTTATTTTAGCAGACAATAAGGATTAAATTTCTCTAAGCTCTTAGTTTTTCTTGAGAATCCAGGCAAATTGGTCACACTATATCACCATACATCCTCAAATGCTTTTAACAGAAGTTTTAAATTGCTTGTCATAACATGAAAGAGACGCTCCAAAAAGATGTTGATCCTACCCTGGGGACTCTGTCGTTTGCCCCCCCTTGCCACAGCAGTTTGAAACAGACCCAGTTTGATTGTGGCTGGAAAATTATTTTAGTACAAGAGCCTGCACAATGGCCCCTGTGGGCTGCTTTTCTTCCTGGTCTCTTCTCTTAGATTCGCTAACCTACCATCCCCACATCCAACCCCATCCCAATGAAACAAGGACACTGCAGGTGCCTCTGACAACTTCCTACCATCCTTCTAGTTTTAAGAGAGCAGCAGCATCTTTAGGAAATCTCCTTTGGCCCCTCCAAGTCTACTTGTTTCCTTCCCCAACCCATTGAACTGTATACCCAGAAGATATCAACATTCAGCAACCAGTCTGTGCGTTTGCCTCCTCAAGAACAATGGTGTTGATAGTATGGATAGATGGTGGCTGTGACCCACTCCTCACCATGCTCCAAGCCCCCTCCCTGGCCATGCCCAGAGGCCTGGATGGAACTCAGCACTGCACACTTACTGGCTGGGGGAAGGGCTCCGGAGATAGCGGGCCTGCACTGCCCGCACGTCGGCCTCATCCTCCTCACTTGGAACCACCTGCTCCTCCTCTAGGTCTCTCCCGGTCGCCATGACAGCTTGTCAGCCCCTGTTAGTTTGGCAGTAGAAAGATGGTTAGAGAGGTGGGTTCCATAGGCTTCTTGGGCAAGACGGGATGTCAGCAGTGGCACCAGGAATGAGGAGGTGATCACTTGTAACCTCCCAGTAAGTAAAGGATCCACAGGGAAAACCCAATCCAACCTGGTCTAACTTGTAAACAGGACACCAAAAAAATGGCGCTGTATTAAAGGACAACTAGGGTGTTAGCAAGAAAGTAGTGAGGGGAACTAAAAGTTTGAGTAAATATAGCTGAACAGGTTAAAAAGCTCAATCCTCTAGACTTGGAAAGTTTTCTGCTGAAATCACAGGGAGCGCTTCTGAGTCCTGTAGGTGCGCATACACACAAATACACACACACACACCACACTAATGTGTACACCTTTCGTTTCTACTTGAGGAGGTAGCTAGCCCTCTTTGGTGATTCTAATGAAGGCCATGACCATCAAGGCCTGTGGCTCAGGCGTCAACTGGAAACTTGAGGTCCCCAGCAGCTGGTCCCAGGCATCGTGGCTGGTCCCTGACATTCAGGGCAGAGATGCTGCCCCTTTGTTTGTAAGTCAAGGCTCACCAGGACAGATTAAGACAAAACACACTTACCACTGCCTGTGTTCACACCAAAGCCCGAGGATCTGGATAAAATGGCCAGAAACTCCAACCAGTCAGAGGGGACAGAAAGCTCTTCTCTCTTCAGGGCTTCTTCTCAGAGGGGCAGGACAGCTGTCAGGAAACCTTATCCACTCTCTAAATTTAGCCTTTGGCCCCATAGGCTGGCAGATCTGTGGGAGAAAGGAATGCAGAACCCAGCCTGAATGCAGGCTCACTTAACTGTTTCCCTCCTGTCTGGTTCATTGAACACCGACTATCAGCACTGGGATGGGAAGAGGTTCTCATTTTATAGATGGTTTCCTCTGGGCTCTCTCTATATAAAATTGTGCTTGGCATTACCTTCTAAAATCACTTTGAGGAAATAGTCTAAATCAATAAACCTAGAATAGTAAAGAAACTTACCTTAGCCTCATGGAGGCTTAGAGATGCCAAGGGGGAGGGAAATATTCCCCCCCCCCAAAAAAAAACCCCACCAAAAATAACAAGAGTATAGACTGAAGAGGGCCCTTTTGGTAGGTAGTAACAGGGAGAGCCTTGCTGGGACCAGGATGACATTTCTTTTGACAAACTTGTTTGTGGAGCAAACATTGGGAAACTGTGCTTTCTCTCTACATCCTCTCTCTCTACACTTACAGGCCCCGGTAAGGGTCATCAGTCAATCTGAGGTGTTGCAAAAATTCAGTGAGCTTCTTAAACTTCATATGAGCTCATGATTTGTCCCATCTCTCTACCCTACTCCTTGTTACCATCCTTCTGATCATGACAAAGCCTAGTAACCCAATAGTTCTCTCCTTTTCTCCTGAACACTCCATAATTATCCTCTCACCAATCCATCCATCCATTAGTCCACCTATCAGCAGGTATTTGCTGATTACTTTATTGGGCACTAGACACTGTACTTGACCACATTTAGTAAGACACATAGTTTTAATGTTGTCTTTTTTCCTAGCTGTGTGGAACAATACCCAGCACATCATATCATTATGTTATAACTGGCTGAATGAATGAGCTCACAGTTTATTAGGAGGAATGAGACACAGGCCAAAAATAACTCAAGTGTAAGACAGAATATAGTTAGGGTCCTAAAAGAGATCCAAGTGCTCAGTGAATTCAAAGAAGGGAGAGAGATTCTCTGTCAGAAGAATTGGCAAAGGCTTTATGGAAGAAATGGAGATAGATGAGCTGGCTTTTTAAGAGCAAGCTACATTATAACAGCTGATATAACAGGGAAAGGAATTGTGGGGGACACACAGCATGGACAAAGTTGTGAGGGAAAAAAGAATGAGTTCTGGGTGAAAAGAGTTGTCTAAAACTGGGCAGAGCATAAGTTACACATTTTGGAAGATAATTTTTGGAAGGTAGATTATGTTGGAGAACAAATACTAGAATATCTTACAGTCCAATTGAAGGAACAGGGTTTCATTTTCTTTCTATAGGCAGTCATAGAAGGAGAATAGAAAAATAACGTCACTGACACTGTGTGTAGGGCTACCTGGCCAATGGTCTTATAAAATGCTGAGACTGAAAATTTATTACATACAATGAGGAAAGTCAATAAGACAACTAAGAAAATAGAATAAAACACAATTGCTTTTGTATGTCAAACCAAGTTAGTAGCCACCAAGCCTTGATCAAATAATTTGTGTGGGAAATTTTGAGCTTACAATGCAAAGAAATACTGGGGACAATATGTGAGGTACTTACTGAATCCAAAGGTTGGGCTTTATTTTTTATTGTAATATACAAAGAGTTGCTAGAAGTCAACAAGCCAGCTAGGCACAGTGGCTCATTCATGCCTGTAATCCTAGCTACTTGGGAAGATATCTGGAGGCTCATGATTCAAGGCCAGACCAAGCAAGAAGTTATCAAAACCCCATTTCAACCAGCAAACCAGGTTGGTGGCACATTCCTGTCCTCCATCTACTCAGGTAGATCCATTGTCTAGACCAATCTTTTTAGTTTTTTGAAAATAACTAAAGCTAAAAGGGCTGGGGATGAGGTTCAAATGGCAGTGTGTCTGCCTAGGAAGTCTGAGATTCTGAGTTCCAACTTTAGTGCCATAAAAGACAATAACCCAAAGAAATAATCAAGCTAAAACCCAACAACCTCCAAAAAATATGAGCAAATGAACTATTTAGACTTAGAAAAAGAACTATCATACAGTAGAATGTCATGACCCCATAAACAGAAGTTGGTAGGTCACAGTATAATGTGTGGATACAAAAAACTCCTTAAACTATTTTGTTAGGTGAAAAAATTGTTTTAAAAGTTCAATAGCATAACAGTAGGTATACATATTTTATTTCACATATGGAGTATCTGTGGAAAAGACTGGTACCAGTGGCTCTCCTGGAGAGTTTCCTACAGAGTTTATCACTTTATTATCAGAATGAGCAATATGTTGATACCCTGGACATGGGACTTTGGGGCTGAAAACTGAGACAGTCTCAGGAAATGGAGACAAATTATGATCTTCTTTGTTTGCTTATATATTTGTTACTTCATTGGCTAGATTACAACTCTGAGGGCAGGACTTCTTCTTCATGACAAGAGTCTTTGTGTGGTGAGGACTGTGGAAGAGGAGGGAGTTGTAGAAGAATAGATCATAGTGGGTCTTGAAGTGTTGTAGAAATGTGGTCAACACCCTTCTTTTATTGGTTTGGAATCTTGCTTCCGAGATCATTTTCCTTTTTATGAGGAGGCAATAACTCACTGACAGTTACAAGGGAGGTCCACACCTTCGGGAGAGTCCAGAACTTTGTACTCTATCAAATATGAAGAAAGTAGGGGAGGTGACTGTCTCAAGTGGAAAGTAGGAAGGACTCCCCTTGGGACCTATGGTGGAGCAGGTCCAGCAGGGACACAACTGCCTGTGAGCTCACCTGCCAGTCTGCAGAAGGGGTGGAGCATATGGGGAGTCAGCAGGAAGAAGCAGAGAAAGAGAACTGCAGGGATCTCAGATTATTGTAGCTTTATACAGTCAGCCTAGACCTGTTGGTGCCTACCAGGACCAGGCTGGAATTGGGGCTGAGAAGGAGTGAAGCCATGTTTGAGATGAGGCAACCTGTGCTGTGGACACTCTGTGCAGGTGAGTAGCCCTCCCCTGCTCAGTGCCCAGGGGTGGGTGAGACAGAGAGGTCAAAAACTGAAGGAAGCACTCCCCCCCAGAACTTTTAAATGATTCCCCAGCAGCATTGCTACACCTTCTGGGTATAGCTACACTTCCTATTGTTTGGGAAGCAATTTTCAGACCAATACCCAGATCACAACGGTCCTTGTTTGCATATTAGTAAATAGAACACTAGCCCATTGCCAGGATGAAGAACTTGGAGTATCTTCAGGATTGTATTTTTCCTATGCCAAGTTCCGACAAGGGAAATGAAGTATTTGAAATCAGAATTGTTTCAGAAAATTCAGGATATGGACCTAGGTATGTTTGCTAGCTAGGAGTTAACTGCTACCTTAAAACCAGAGGGGGAAACACAATTGTTAAGAGTGTTAACATCTGTATTATATAGAGGGAAACAGAAGCATGCCTTTCACGCAACTTCATGCACAGAGCAACAACTAGAAACAAACTAGAAGGCTTTCTTTCTTTCTTTCTTTCTTTCTTTCTTTCTTTCTTTCTTTCCTCCTCCTCCAACCTCCTCCTCCCCCTCCTCCTCCTCCTCCTCCTCCCCCTCCTCCTCCTCCTCCTCCTCCCCCTCCTCCTCCTCCTCCTCTTCCTCCTCCTCCTCCTCCTCCTCCTCCTCCTCCTCCTCTTCCTCCTCCTCCTCCTTCTTGTTCTGTTGGTCGTGGGGCTTGAACTCTGGGCCTAGGTTCTGTCCCTGAGCTCTTCAGCTCAAGGCAAGCGCTCAACCACTTGATCCACAGTACTACTTCCAGTTTTCTGGTGGTTAAATGGAAATAAGAATCTCACCGACTATCCTAAACAGTGCCTGGCTTAGAAAGTTCTTTCAAAAGATCAAAACACCTCAGCCTTTCTCTATTCTGGGTATTGAAAGCTAAAGTAAGAGAGTCCCGAGCCCCAGCCTAAACAGAAACCAGACCTTTCTAGGCCTGTGATTGAATCAAAATTAAGTGTTAAATATTAAAGTAGTAGTATAGGGACACTCATGAAGGGGAGTGAATATCAACATGAAAGTCTGGACCAGGAGAGATAGAAAACAGAGAGGGAAGTTGAGAGATAGGAACTGGGAAATGTTAGAAGTACCTTTCGTTTAGTGTATTTAGAAACTATTGCAGGCTTCCAGGATCTGGCAGTAGGGAGGACATGAGACAATGTAAGAACTCAGGAGCTCAAGGCTGGGGAAGCTGAGCTGGGGAAGCTTTGGTTTAGAGATTCATACCCTGTGGACATATTGGTGGGGAGCCCAGATCAACCTGGGTTACCACCCAGCACAGTTCTCCCAAGCTCCAAGGTCCACTCTCTTATTCCATCTCTAGCATCAGCCTAGGGCCCCGGAAGGGGGAAAACCTGATGGGAAGGAAAGACTCCATCGAACTGGTTGGTGGTAGACCTGGAAGAGATCAATTGGCTCAAGCTGACTCAGGTTCTGGTAGCAGGACTGTCTGCCCAGAGGCAGAGGGCCCTACTCATCAGCTTAGGTAGCCTACTTGATTCATCCTTCATCTAAATAGTTCCTTACTGAGCACATGGCTTGTGTAGGTGCCCTAAAAGAGGAGAGTCTGGAATGATCAGAACCTCAGCCTTCAGATCCAGATGGTAGATGCTTCAGCCCTATGGCAAAAAGGCAGAAAGGAAAAGGCCTTTGCAGACAGCCTCTCCCAAACCAGAATTCTCCTCCATGCCCTGCAAACCTTTTCCTCTCCCCAACACCTGGCCTTGAAACCCATAGTCTGGTGGAAACCCTTACAGAATAAAAAATACTGTTTGCTTGGGGGGAAACCAGAACACGCTGCTTGTAGGGCTTAAAATGAGAAGTAGTCTTAACTCTGAATTTCCTGGAGCCACTGCTTTGCCTCTTTCTGTGACCCCTGGGTGAACTCATCTGGCTGAACTAGTTCTGGGGTATGTTCTGATAAAGTGTGTCTTCTGCCCTTACCAGCTTCCCTTACCCCCTTTCCTGCCCTTCCCAGCCAGCTCAGCCCAGAATGGTGTGCCCACTGCCTTTTCTTTCTTCTTCATCTACTCTGAAGAGAAAGGGGGCCAGAGCAGTGGGGCAGATAAGGCCTGGCTGGAGGCCAACTAGAGGCTTTAATAGTGAAGGGGCCATTGCCAGACCCTGAAGGCAGCCAAGCAACTCTCCCCACCCTGCCTCATGAGAGTGTGCGGCCTACTGAACACAGGGGAGGATAGGAGGAAGGAGCTTGGGAAGGGCTTCTTGGAGGAAGAGGCGCTTCATTTGGGATGTAGACATTGGAATGTAGCCATTCCCCTCTTTCTCCATCTTGATTGTCCCCACTCATAGTGGGGGGAGAGGGTGGTGTGAGTAGGGGGAGATGCCAAGATGAATGAAATAGGTCTTGGGCTCGTTGGACTCGAGGAAACAGAAAACATCAGAGCATGTGGAAATGACACTAGAAAAGCAAAATGAACTCAAGTGGACCTGGCTTTTTTATTATCATGTGCTGATGATTCTGAACAATTATTAACAAAATACACCACCCTATTTAAAGAGTTGTCCTTCTCATCTTTGCCCACACTGCCATCACAGGTTCTTCTTAGCTGACTGAAGTATGGGTGAACCAGTGCACCTTGCTAAACTCCAGTTTCTTTGTCTAAGAGTATAGGGGATAATTTGCAATGTGTAAAGTACCCATAGTACTTCCCATGGGGTTATTACATATTTTAACTCAGTATATGTAAAGAGCATAGAACACTTTCCAAACACTTGCTATTATTATTGCTGTTATTAGTGTGGGTAAGTGTAGTAACAAGAAGTCAGAGAGACATTAATGGATGATCATCTAAGGGATTCCATCTGGCTAGAAATAAGGGTCAGAAGTCACTGTGGATGAGTTTGAAGTTATCACTGAAAAAGATACCACATGACAGGCAGCTCTTGAAGACTGATGCAGAAAATTCTTCATTTCTCTAAAGCATGCACAAAAGTTGGGCTCTTCAATTCCAGGAAGTCTTTGTAGCCACCAGACTCTATGAAAGATTCAATGTGATGGAAGGTACAGGCGCATGAAAAAAAGATGCATGAAAAGGATTCACCAGGAAAGAAAGCTCCAGGGGGAAAGTCACAGATCAGCTCTGCCAGAGCCATAAAAATCTCCAAGACCTGACAGTGGGCTGGGAAAGTGGCTCAGTGGTAGAGCGCTTGCTTTGCCTGCATGAGGCCCTGGGTTCGATTCCTCAGCACCACATAAGCAGAAAAAGCCGGAAGTGACGCTGTGGCTCAAGTGGTAGAGTGCTTGCCTTGAGCTGAAGAGCTGAGGGACAGTGCCCAGGCCCAGAGTTCAGGCCCCACGACTGGCAAAAAGACCTGACAGTACACACACACACACACACACACACACTCCATGCCTTCCTAGAATTACTTCCTTATTTTCCAGAGTTAAGTTAGAAAATCTTAGGAAAGTACTGCTTAACAAAGAGCAATAAAGGCATTGTTACCAATTGCCAGTGGCACATGTGTATAATCCTAGCCACTACTCGGGAGGCTGAGACCTGAGAATTGCAATTTGGAGCCAGCTCAGACATACAAATTACAAAGACCTGATCTCCAATTAATGAGCAAAAAGTCAGAATTGGAGGCGTAGCTTATGTGGTAGAGTGCCAGCCATAAATGGAAAAAGCTGATGAGAGCATAAGGCCCTGAGTTCAAGCCCCAGTATTGGCACAATGAGTAGATAGGTAGATAAATATACTCATCATCACACAATATCATGCCAGATGAGAAAAATGCTTTCTCTTCTCGCATATGAAATGGTTTCAAAAGATCTGTAAATGCTTAATCCATGGTGAGATCTTGGTGAGAACTAAATTTCCATTTTGAAACATTTGAGGCTGACACACCATTGTAGGATTCCTTCCCAGTCATCTTTGTTATAGGCACTGTTCCCATCAGCGTGTCCTTCCCTAAATGTGATACCTTCCACCTGTCCACTCTGAAGAGCCACATAACCACATTGTTTTCAAAGGCCTGGGGAACTCCCTAGGGTTTGCTCTGTTGGAATTGCATGTCTGGGCCCTGGCTTACTTACATGTCCAAGTTTGGTGCAATGGCCTGGCCCACAATGGATGATTTATAAGGCTCAGACTCAGACATGTGCATCAGATGAAAATCAGATAAAAGAATGTTGTTGTTTTTTTTGCCCAGAGAAGGTGATGTTTGGTCCAGAGCAGGGTGAGTTCAGCCTATAGGTACAGCTGCAATGTAGGCTATCTGCCCTTCATCTACTTTACAGTCTCTGCTCTTGCTGCTCTAATCCCCAAGGCCTGCCTCCCTTCTGAGTACCAGTTGTTGGCCCTTGAACACAGTCTGAAGCCAGTTGACAAAGGAATGCTGTGCCTGTCAGAGATGCAGTCAGGATGGCAATGTCCCAGCCCTAACCCTAAAGATGTCAGTCTAAGAAAGTATGTTTTGGGGACAGGGGGTAAGGAAGTAACTCTCAAGAGAGTGGCTATCAACTCTGGTTACCCATCAAAATTGTACTCCTGGTAGTGTTTGGCCTTGCTAATTTCCCCCTTCTTCCTGAGATGCTCTGTTCTGTGACCGTCTTTGCTCGCTGTCCTCTGCCACTGGAGCCTTGGCTCCCTCATATTTCTCTGCCGTCCCATTCTCCTCTGCCCTGCTGCTGTGACACCTCAGATCTCATGCTCAGTTCTAAACTTTCTTCCTGAATCACTGTGTATCCACCTCCATGCTCCAAGCTCTGGTTGCTAGCTACCACTCCGGCGTGACTCACCAACGTCAACCTTGTAGTCTCATGTCTCTCCTCAGCCAGAGTCCCACAAGTCCAACAGCCCACACAGCTTCCCAACTTAGTTACCTCAAAATGCTTCCAACTCACAAGCTAAAGCTGAACTCATGATCTGGGCCTGTAAAAGTAGGTCTTTCCTAGTACGCTCTCTTTCCCTCCCTCCTCTCTCTCTCTCTCTCTCTCTCTCTCTCTCTCTCTCTCTCTCTCTCTCTCTCCTTCTCTCTAAAGAAATGACATCTTCTTTATCTAGGAATGTAAGCAAATTCCTAGAAGTCATCTGTTGCATATTCTATTGTTATTTAAGGAACCACCCAAATTTACTGGCTAAAAATTCTACTCATTTACTTTGCTTGCAAATTTGCCATTGGGATGGAGGCTTGGAAGGAATAGCTTGGCTTTGCTCTCTGCCAGCTCCAGCTGGGGTGACTTCATTGGGGAAGGAAGATCCCCCACTTCCAAATTGGTACACTTGGTGGCTGGCAAGCTGGAGTGGGCTCTGGTACCCTTCTCTGTGAGCTCTCTACAGGGAAGCTTCCTCATAAGTGCAGCTGGGGGCAGGCCGAGAGCACACATCTACAGAAATAGGAAATGGAAGAGCCTAACCCCAGAAATGGGCCCGGCATCATCTCTACCATATTCAACTTGTCAGTCATTTGCAGAACCTGTCTCAAGGGAGGGGATATGAGCCCCAGCACTTGTTGTCAAGAATTTGAGGACTATCTTTTAAATATGCCATATCACTTGTGATCTCTTTCACCCTCAAAAATTCAAGTCAACACCACACCCCAGTGATTTTAGTTCTGTTCATTTATTTCCATTTCCTTTGCCTACTTTCATTGTGGCCTATCAGGCTTGGACCCAGCCCAGGCTTGTGACTCCACTGGCCATAGTGTGCCTCTATAGTTTTTTTGTGGGACAGTCTTGGTAGGGTGGTTGTAGGCAATCTGGCTGACAGAGGGCTGATAAAGGATTTGTTTAAGTTGCCCTGATAGACTAAGCAGGCTGTTTTCACTTGACCTCTATGTTTATTTGCTTGACAGTGGGAGACCAAAGACTCTCATACAGGAAGGATCATAGCTCTCAAGAAGTCTCTTGATGCTTTTGCTATACCCTGCCCAGCTCTTGGTCAGGAGAGTGGTCCCTTCCATCCAAACTCCCCTTACCCTCCTCTCAACAAGTGTGTGAACACTTATTACCATGGCAGTTTCACATTTATTCTGTGATTACTTATTTGTTACCATCTGACTCATCCAGAAGACTGAGCTCCATAAGAACAGAACTATGTCTGCTTTGCTGCCAGTGTCTTCCTTGAGTCTGGCAGAGATCCTGGAGTATGGGCACCCAGCACCATGAAGATGGGTGTTAATGAAGGAGCATCTACCCTTTCTACTCTCACTTGGTTCGGAGCCCACTAGCTTTCACTGTCTCCTCTGCTGCCTTTCCTTATTTCCGTCTCTCTCCAGGTTGCCTTTGCCTCTCCCCAAGCCTTGCTCTCCTAAGCTCACCTGCTTCTCTCCAAATCTGCCTATGTCAAGTCCCTTCCCAAAGTCTGATGGATAATCAGAGGGGCTAGGTAGAGATTAATTCTCTAGGGTAAAGAGTCAGGGGCCGGAAAGTGGCTCAGTGGTAGAGTGCTTGCCTTGCATGCATGAGGCCCTGGATTCGATTCCTCAGCACCACATAAGCAGAAAAAGCTGGAAGTGGCGCTGTGGCTCAAGTGGTAGAGCGCTAGCCTTGAGCTGAAGAGCTGAGGGACAGCGCCCAGGCCCAGAGTTCAGGCCCATGTCCGACAAAAAAAAAAAAAAGAGGTCAGTCTAGTAGGGGAAAAACAAAGGAGCGGGTAACAATGCTCCATAGGATATGTACGCATTATCTTACTCATTAACTGTATCTCTTCTGTACAGTACCTTTACAATACAATAAATTAATTAATTTTATAAAAGAGTCTGTCACTTAGTGTCTCCACTTCCTTCCTCCCTCTTTCTCTTTTGCCTTATTTCCCTCCCTCCCTTTTTCCTTCCCTCTCTTCCTCTTTCTTCTCCCTAAAGTGGCCTCTTTGGGTGCTCCCTGCCCTCCCCCACAGTGACCTTTGGAACATTCCCTCCTCTTCTACCCTGGTGAGTCAGGGATGCCATAAACACCTGACTAGATCAGACATGATTTCAGGCAGCCATTTCTGGTTAGGACTGTTACAAAGGTTACTAGGAGAGGAACATAAAATGTGGTTTCTTGGAACTTGCTGCCTTTTCATTGCTTCCTGATTTGTGTCCATTTGTACTCAGGGGAATGTGTCCCACCCACCAAGAGCGAGGCTGGGCCTCCACTTATGCCCTAATCCGTCTTGTCCCCTCCCAGAGCGTGATCTTGCTCCCTCTCCGTTCTCTATTTTCACTATCTCCCATTCCAGAAGCTGCTTCTCTGAAACCTATAAGCCACCTGAAGTCTCTCTGTCTTCAACCAGAGGGGACCAAGGAAGCCTGGAGACCCTTTGCACCCCTCAGTTTCAGCATTCTCTCAGCTTTCCCACAATATCTACTTTCCTTACCTTCCACTTGGCTTTGTAGTTACAATGATACTGTGTGTTATTTGCAGAACATTTGCATAAAAGTTCACAAAGGTAACCCCCAAATTTTACTATGGTGTGTGTGTGTGTGTGTGTGTGTGTGTGTGTGTGTGTGTGTGTGGTGGTATGTGTATACTTTCTTACTAGAATTTGCTCTCTCTTTCTCTGTGACTATGTAGGATGGTGACAGGGTTGTCCACAGAGCTTTGCATTCTGCTTTATTCCCTGGTTTACATGAGTTCAACATGGTGAATTGAATCCCTCAGGACCATGCCAACTCTCACCCTCTCAGTAAGCCTTGCCATTACCTGTCTGGTTTAACACAGCCTCTGTCCTCTCTTACCACACTTGTACTTTAACACTTGATCAAGTTCTGTGAGAATGTTCGTTGACAGTGACTTCAAACTGCTTTCTAGGCAGGGACTGTGTCACAGACCATTCAATCATCAAGATTTAGTTAGCATCCAGCTCTGTGTAGACCACGTCTGGGTTGTGTGGGTGCATGGTGTATACAAGAGGAGTCAGAGATGCAGAGCCCACTCAGAAGAGCAAGGCATCTATCTAGTGAGGGAGAAGCCTGGGCATAAGATTCCCGGCTGCCTTAGGTGCTCATGAGTTCTGGAGGGGTTCCAGGGGCTTGCAGAGATGCAGCCAGGAGCAAACCCTGTTCATCTCCCCAGTGTCTTGCAAGAAGCTAGGACTTGAGAAGAAAGCTATTGAATGGAATTCTGTATGTGTATGCGTGTGTATGTGTGTGAGAGTTCATGTATGCATACCATGCTGAGAATGAACACAGGACCTCACCCTCTTGCTTGGCAAGTTTTACTCAAGACTGGTGCTCTTCCATTTTTCTTTTGTTTGTTTGTTTGTTTATTTATTTGGTGTGAGGTTAATTGGGGAGAAGAGTCTCATGGACTTGCCTGCCCAGGCTGATTTTGAACTGTGATTCTCAAATCTAAGCTCCCCGAGTAGCTAAGATTCCAGGCATGAGCCCCCAGTGCCTACCTTACATGCATGGAGTTCTAAAGTATTCCCTTCTTGCCTTTGTACCCCTCTTCTTCCCCTGGTCTCTTTAGGAGCATAGCCAGGCAGGAGAAGGGAGCCTGCAGCAGTGGACTGTCTCCTTCTCCCTAACCCAGGCTGGCCTTCCACACTGTGATATGACATCAGCTCAGGTAGCTGTGTCTTCTCTGGTTCAGAATCTCCTTACTACCCAGGAACATGGTTTCTCTAAGCAAATGGATTTTCCTAAGCAGAGGCGTTGCTGCCAGTTTCCCCATGGCTCCCATAATGGGTCTGGAACAGGCAGTTCCATCAAGCATTTCATTATCTTCTCAGACGGATTACTTTCTGTTTAGCTCTCAAGAGATAGTTTATTATCTTCTTAACAAACCTTAATTATTTACAAGCAATCATCGAGGCCTCAAGCTGGGTCACTACTCCTAGCTTCTTGGGAGGATAATGATTTCATTTCCACATAGGTCTTCTTATAGACCCCACTTTCCCTGGGTGTGTGGGGGGATCAGTGGGATCCTTCTTTTTATTTGGGGGCGATGTCTTGGGCTCTGTACAATAGGCTTCTTCCCCCCACCAGTTTCTCTGGTGATAAATCCCACTCGCACTGAGCATACATTTACTGTAATCATTTCCTTGCTGACAAAAAGCACTTATTGGACTCCTCTTGAAGGCTGGGCCTTTTGCGGAGTCTGGGAAAACCCAATGGGTGATGTTGAATATTCCAAGAGTTCTTGCTTTTGTGCCAAGATAAAAAGTATGTACTTCATGTTGTCATCCAACCCCCACAGCAACCTTGAGTTAGAGACTGGTTATTCTCATTTTACAATTGAGGAAACTGAGGCACATAGAAGTTACTTAAGTCACCCAAGGACACCCAGCTTGAGGAAGCAGAAGAATGCCAGCTGGACAGTTTGGCCTCAATCTTTGTGTTTTTGTCCATCCTACCATCTTGTGCAATAAAGTTTCCTGGGAGAGAAGTAGTAGGAGGCAGGTACTCGTGGTGGTAGATGACATGAGGGACAGAGTTATTTAGGATATTTTCTTTAGATCAATGCCTGTGCTCAAAATTTATCCCACACATTATTATAATATGGGAAGATTTTTATGTCTCCTCTGAGGTAAAAGTACTTAGTCTCCCAACCTAGATGCCTCTAGAGGTTGAGGCATCAATACATTCTTCATTATTATTTTTAAAATACGTTTTTTATTGTAAAAATACTGTACAGAGGGGTTACAGTTACATAAACAAGGTAACGAGTACATTTCCTATCAAGCATTGTTGCCTCCTCCTTATTAACAACTTAAAGCAACTGTGTTAGTCAGTTTTCTATTGCTGTGGAAAAATTTCTGAGCAAATGAACTTAAAAAGAGGAAAGGAAAGGCTTATGTTGGCTCATGGCTCCCAACCACAATCAGCTGGCTCCAATCAGCTGCTTTTATGCTCAAGGTGGAGTAGAATATCATAGTGGAGGGCAGATGGTGGAACAAAGTGACCCATCTCTTTGTGGAGGGAAGGAAAATGACTAAGTATAACCCACCAGAGCTGGGCACCAGTGGCTCACGCCTGTAATCCTAGCTACTCAGGAGGCTGAGATCTGAGGATCATGGTTCAAAGCCAGCCCGAGCAGGAAAGTCCGTAAAACTCTTATCTCCAATAAACCACCAGAAAACCGGAAGTGGTGCTGTAGCTCAAGTGGTAGAGCGCTAGCCTTGAGCTGAAGAGCTGAGGAACAGCACTCAGGCCCAGAGTTCAAACCCCACGTCCGACAAAAAACAAACAAACAAACAAATAAAAACCCCACTAGAAGATGTCCTCAAGAGTCTTCTCCCTTCAACTAGGCCCCACCTCCTGAGTTTCCATAGCCTCTTAATACCCATCAGAAATTTTTAAAAAATCAATGTATTAAGGGCTCACTTATGTCTCCAAAGTCTCACTTCTGACCAAGCCTTTAACATAACAGAATTTCAAATCCAAACCCTGACTGCAACTTACTTGATGAGATGGATGTTCTTCTTGAGTATCAGAAGAGCTTTACCTTGAGAAGAAAGGAGCATGAAGGGAGAGGAAGGAAGGAAGAAAGGAGGCTTGCAGTAGGTGAGGAGAGCCACAGCTATTTATGTGGGCTGTCTGGAAAATTGAAGAGAGATGGCATCCAATGTTAACATATATGAGGAGTCAGGAAGGAGGGAGTAGGAAGCATTTAGAAATGAACTTCTCCTCCTGGTCACAGCTTAGATGTCCCATATATGCCTGTTCCACTGAGTGGGGATGGAAATGAGGGACTGAAGAGTTAATCAGAACAAGACCTATTGAAAGAAGAGAAAGAAACTATTGAAATGACCAAGTCCAGCCAGATGTTTCATTGCCTGCAATGTCAGAACAAGAGACTGAATCAGCAGGAAGGATTTAGGTTAATAACAGCAGCTTCTCAAGATGGACATTTGGCATAAAGTTCTTAAACGTAGGATGCATTTTTATCTATGATTATGGAAAATGTAAGTAGGCATCAGGACATGGGAATCCGTTAAGATCCTTCTCAGGTTTACACATCTGAGAAATCTTCTATGATCTAATTTGTGCAAAGGGTTTTTGTTTGTTAGTTTCATTTAGAGACAGTCTATGTAGCTCAGGCTGGTTTCAACCTCACACATCCTTCTGTCTGTCTCCTCAGGGCTGGGATTGCAGATGTGTGCCACCACACCAGGCTTTTATTTTCTTTCTGAGCTTTGTCTTGTCCATTTCTATCTCTTCCCTCATGAATCTATTAATATGAAATGATTTTAACTCATGGTTACAATGATCCCTAAAACGGATGAATTCTTCAGTTACAATCATTAGCGATTACTGTTCCTCTTTGATCACATAACCATGGTGATGGCAAAGGTGGCTGTCTCTTGTGATTAACTTTTAGCCCTGGGTACACCTGAATAGCAGATTACAGTTGAGCAAGAAGAAATGGGTTGATATGAAAAAAAGTGTAACAGCAACAATCATTTACTAAGCAGTGATTAATTCCTCCACTCCTCTTCAGGGTTTAAACCCTCAGTATCACACTTGGTAGGCTGTTACTCTACCACTTTTTCATGACGCTAGCCTTTTGCTGCTAGATCTTGTAGACATGGAATCTAAGTAACTCTTCTGCCACAACTGGCCTCTTAGTTTGATCCTCTAGAACTGATTGTAGTCATGAGCCATGAGTGACCATCGGTTGTAAATGTCTTTTAATGAATTTCCCTTTGTATTAGCTGTTATTAGAGTTCTTTTCTTCCTTAGTGTTCTTGGGTATTAGGAGTATGATCTGGACACCTTGGCTATAGATAAACACATATATATGTATATGTATATAGAGAGAGATACATAGATACATAGATAGGTAGACAAATCTATTATCCATCCATCCATCCATCTATCTATCTATCTATCTATCTATCTATCTATCTATCTATCTATCTATCTATCTATCTATCTATCTATCTATTATCCATCCATCCTGAGGCCTTTTCATTATTATAAATAGGAAAGCTTTCTATGTGCATACATTTTTACCTTGTAGAGTAACTTTATTTACTTAAAAATAATTTTATTCTCTTTAGGTAGTTGTACAAAGGAGTTGCCATTCACCAAAGCAGTTTATGAAGGTAGTGAAACTTGATCAATATCATCTAGTTCAACATTCTCATCCACCTTCCCAACCCGCCCTTTCCCTTACTTATTTTAATTTTAGGTCATGTTCTGATTTTTTTTTTTGCCACTTAACAAAGTAGTTTATATGACAAATGCGTCTTGATCACCACCCTTCCACCCACCCTTCCCTTATTTCTCAGTTCTGTGGTATAAGCAATTGCCTGCATTTTCCTTCCTTCCCTCCTTCATTCTTCTACTCCTCTCCCCTTGGCCCCACCCTACCCCCTGCAAATACCCATTTCCTGGTACTTAGTTTGTGGGGCTGACTTAGTTTTTTTTTTTTTAAAGAATTACACCATTTGTGCTCTCCATATTGTATTTTAGTTAGGGGGTGGTGGTTTGCAGGGCTCCTTTGCTGTTGAAGTTACTGGGGTTTGAACCAGGGCCTCGTGCTTGTTAAGCTGGTGCTTTACGAGTTACACTATGTCTTTAGCCTTCTTTCTTGCTAGTTTTTTTTTTTGACACACACCTCTTGCTAGTTTTTTAAAGAGATGGAATCTAGCTAACTTTCCTGCCCCTGCTCCCGCTCAGCTTGATCCTCTCGATCTTACTCTTATCTAGGACTATGGGAATGGGCCATCTGTGCCCAGCTGATTTAAGATTTTTAAAACTGAATTTGCATCTATGTTATCAGTTACTAGGGTTCTTCTATCCCATCATGTTCTTGGGTATTAGAAGTGGGGGTCTGAATAACCTAACTATAAATAAACAAAAATAGACACATAAAGTAAGTATATGAATATAAACATAAATAAAAGAGCAGAGGTGCCAGTTCTCCTGTTTTGCTGATTCTGCCTCTTGTTCTCCACCTCTAGCACTGGAGCCCCCATGGTTCAGTTACAGACAGCTTCCCCATCTCCTTGCACCCCTTGATGACCCTCAGTGTGCTCTGGCCTTAAATGATGGAGAGCTGATGACTCTTGAGGATGCAAGTCCTTTCTTCACATCTCAGGGAGCTCCAAACGTACATAGCCTCCCCTTCAAGATCTTCACTTGCATTTCTGCAAAGCATCTCACACTTCACAGATCATCTTCACCCTGAAACCTGCTCCTCCCTCAGCCTTCACCATGTCAGCCAATGGCAATTCAGTTCTTCCATTTGTTCTGAAACAGATCCTTTGTGTTTGCACCTGGCTCTGCCTTTCTCATACCATGTCAGATCCAACCCGCAACCAAATCCTGTTGGCTCTATTTTCTAACTACATTCTGCTGTGGACTGTCTCAACACCTCTACCACCTGACAACTGAAATTACTTTTTGCATGGCTATCCCGTCTCTACTCTTGTTCCCAGCCCCCTCCCGACCAGGCAACTAGCCACCTCACATAAACCAGAATGAACTGCTAAAATCTATGTCAAATGGGTCAGTTCTACATAGATGTGCCCAACAGTTTCCCACAGCAAAGTATACATTCTTAAATAAGGACTACAATAATGTCCATCTGATACCCCTACTTCTCTGCCTTGTTACTCCCCACTCATGTCCCCCAGTTCACTGGTTTCCTTGCTGCTCCTGTGCATGGACTGAAGTCACTCCTGCCTTGCTCTCTGGCCCTGCACTGCTGTGTCTCTGCCTCGCAAGTCCTTACCATAAGTCTGTCTGTACCCATCACCTAGTGGCAGTATAACAAATCAGCCCAACAGCTAGTGCTTAAAACAATAAGAATCTTCCTCTTATTCATAAATTTTCAAGTTGGGTAGGGCTGTGCAGTAGTATAGCTGTGATCCATGCCCCGCGCCCCATGCCCCATGCCCCATACTCCATGGTGTCAGCTGGGTTTGCTCACTGCCATGCCTTTGTAGTTGAAGCTGGCATGAGAAGACACCTGGTCTTCCTCAGAATGACAGTTGGGTTCCAAGGGGGGCCTCTCAAGAGGATCATGTCAAACACACCGGCAGAGTGAGCTTCAGAGGGATACTGTAGTGACAGCCCACCCAGACTCAAAGGGAGGGACACATTGCCACCTCCTAATGGAGGAGAGTCATTGTCACTAGGTAAGAAAGCAGGTGTGGTGGGAACTAGTCATGTGGACAGTTTTTTCATTTTGTTGTTTTAATAATGAATTCTCCTGGAAATGCTCTATCAGATTTGATTTTAATATTAGTCACAAAACTCTTGACCACATGTGAACACTCCATTCGTATTTGTCAGGTAAGTATGGTGACACAAACCAGTAATCCCAGACTTGGGTGGCTGAGGCAGGTGGATATTGAATTCAAGGCCAGCCTCAGGCTATCCAGGGAGTTCAAGACTGGTCTGAGTTATGTAGTGAGACCCTGCCTCAAAAGAAAAAAAAACTATTGTTATAAAGGTGTAAGTAAATGGATAAAGCATCATCGTAGCAAAAAGATGTTGGGTAATGTTTATAGAGTCTTCTGTATGCCGAGCACTGAGAAAAACATGGACACATAGTGTCTTTCTTCATTTCCCCTTCAACTCTGTGAACTATGGCTCCTATTGCACAGCAAGTTTAGGCTTAGAAAATTTACACAGCTGCCAAGAGGTAGAGCTGAGGTTTAAAGCTAGGCTTTAGCCACCAAATGCTTCTTTGGGATACACGCAGAGTCAAGGCACACATGTCTGTCTCTTCCACCCAGGTGTGGAGAACAGCTAGCGTGCCGTGATCCTGGTCACTGCTGGAGCGCTAGCTAAAGCTGGGAGGGGTGGGCAGGCACCCAGGGCATCCTTACAGAGGTCCCCTGGACAATCAGTGGCTATGTCCACATCATTTATTTTTCTCTCCCCCTCAAACTTCTCTTCTAGTCTGGGTGACTGTCTATGCCATCACTGTGGAAACTCCACAGGGCGCTCTTCGGGCTGCCCAGGGAAAGAGTGTCACCCTTCCATGCACCTACAGCACATCTGTGCTCAACCGGGAGGGACTTATCCAATGGGATAAACTTCTAAGGAGTCATTCGGTAAGGCTTCTTAAAAAGTTGGAGGTATTCTGAGAATAATTATCACCTGATTAGGACAGGGCTCCCTTAGAAAGCAAGTACCAGAGCCCTTGAGTAAATGTGAGCTAGCACCCAGCTGGGGTGGATGGGGGAGTGGTGAATGTTGTAACTAGAGGAACCAGATCTCATCATCTTTCCTTTGAAAAATAAATCCCCCTTCCACTGGGCACCAGTGGTTCACACTTGTAATCCTAGCTACTGCAGAGACGGAGAGCTGAGGATCAAGGTTCAAACCCAGCTAAGGCAAGAAAGTCTGTAAGTCTTTCCAAAAAGCTAGAAGTGGAGCTGTGGTTCCAGCGGTAGAGCACTAGTCTTGTGCACAAAAGCTTAGGGAAAAACAATGCCCAGGCTCTGAGTTCAAGCCCCAAGAATAGCATAAAAATAAAAAGTTCCCCTTCCTATGGATGTACCTCCATTGACTAGCTTCAAATGACTTTGATTGCATTGCATTCTTTTGTTTTGTTTTGTTTAGCATATACTCTGATGCCAAATTTCATATTAGGGAGTGGTTCCCCCACTCCCCATTTGGAGAGTTTTGAAGAATTTTACTTTTCTGTTTTTCAATAGATAACATAATCCCATGGCTTGAAAAATCAAAACACCGTCCAAAGTTTAGCGTGAGAAGTCTTATTCCCATCCTACCTCCATCCCAGGAGCCCTGTTCCTCCACTCTGATTCTTCTGTGGCTGCCCCTAGGCATAGATGCTCACACGTCAGACCTGACCCTGCACTGCCACATTCTCTGCTTTCTCCCTTGCCATGCTGCACCTCACACTGCAACCACTATCTGCTCTTGGAGTCTTCCTCTCTTGTCTTTCCCTTGGAGCTCTATGAGAAACCCTTAGCCCTTTGGATAAAGTTACATGGGGGTTTGCATGTCTCTATACACTTACCTTGAGGGTCTCCATCTACCCATGTCTCAGTGAACGTCTCCATGTCATTGACTCTCAAATCTTTGCCTCAGATGCACTTGCAAAACCCCTACTGTGCTTTTTCATTTGGATGACTCTCCAGAGCTAGAGGTACTCACATAGAGGTGGGATATTGGTTACCTTCAAAGATTCTCCTCCTATGTGTTTCCTCTCTTGGAAGGGACAGCAGCCAAACATCCAAGCCAAACCTCTCCCTGAGGACTGCCACTCCTAGCTCTGCACATTGGACCCATTTCTAAATCTCATGGGCTCTTCCTCCTTGCATTCCATGAACTCTGTTCACCCTTTCTGTCTCCATTGCCACCACCTGATAACCCATCTTTCCACACCTGAACTGCTAAACTAATTTCTTGACTAGTCCCCTTTCTCCACTCCACTCGTACCCAATGTGAAGAGATATTTTACAGATACTACTCCCTAGTTCCTCTAAGATAAACCATAAACTATTAAATTCTACATACACGGCGTCTGAGATGGGCACTATAGCATCTCTAGAGTTCAGGTTCTGGACCTAGAATGCCCAGGCGGCTCTCAGCTCTGCCATTTAGTTGTGTATGAATTGGAAGGGATCCTTTATTTCTTGCTGCCCTGCTTATTTTTTCATGCAAAATGGATATAATCATAAGACCTCTATGTGGGGTGTTGTGTGTGAACACAGATAGTATTAATGTTGTAGTGCCAGCCACCCAGGCTCACCTCTCTTCAATCCATCACTCACACACCCGCTTTTTCCCCTACTGGACCACGTGGGGCTGATATGTTCCTTTTACTTGTAGGTCCTTCCTGTGGTTCTCTCATTGCCTGAAATGTCCAATGTCTGTCACATTAATTCTACTCCAGTACACACACCCTCCACCCCCAGTCTTAGCCTGGCCAGTTCTTAGTTGCTTTTTTTAGTTTCAGTGTAATTACCACCTCTTCAAGGAGGCCTTCTCTGATTTCTCAGCTTAGAAGTGAAACCTTTATTTTCCTGGAGTCTCATAGTCCATGGGAAAATGTTGTAATATTTGGTGGCCTGCTACTCTTAAAATCCTTTGAGGACAGAACTCATGAATTATTCATCCCTGAACACCAGGCACCTACTAGATGCTCAATAATAATTATGGCTAGTTCTTGGAGACACTTACCCTGTCAGGCAAGCCTTAACTGCTTTGCACAGACTGTGTTTTAATCCTCACTACAGTCCTGAAAGATAGGTGTTATTATTACTATCTCTTTTGTAGAAGAGAAAATAGAGCCACAGAGGTGCCTAGCATTTTGCTTAAGTTTATTAGTCTAGCAAGTAATGAAACAGGGATTTCAATTGAGGTAATCTGGCTTACACACCTGTATTTTTAGCCATGAAAGTCATGCTGTTTGATAAATGATGATGAGTGGATCAATGAATAAATAAATTCCAGGGACTAGAGTCAAGACTAGACTCACCTTAGGGTGAAGACAACTGGCCTTTCTTCTTCCTATTAGGAAAGAGTGGTCATCTGGAAGTTTTCTACCAAATCCTACGTCTACGGGAGTCGTTATGAGAACCGTGTCAATATATCTGCCAACGCAGAGCAGTCGGACGCATCTATCACCATTGCCCAGCTGACCATGGATGACAATGGCACTTATGAGTGCTCTGTCTCGCTGATGTCAGACCTGGATGGCATCTCCAGGGCACGAGTCTCCCTGCTGGTCCTTGGTGAGTGTCTCCATCTCTTTCCTCGGGGTGGGAAGATGGTAAAGGCAGCAGAAGCTGTGTGATGTGAGATACAGCCATGAAGCCATGGCAGCAGTGGCCCAGTCTATCTCAGGATGACCACTGCTGCTTCCTGTGGAGCTGATGGCCTACAATGGTAGCTTGTTCCCCAAGGCAGACGAGGCAGATTGGCAGTGGTCCCTTGCTCCGTCTGCTCTTCTTCTCCCTCATCATTTCTTCTCATTTCAGGTCAAACTCATCACAGAGCAGAAAAAGAAAATTCCTAAATCCTATCGCAGACTCTCCTGTGGCTTTGTTGGTACTCAGAGGTTCAGATCATGGCTGTCTTAGGGGTACTGTCCTCTTTCCGTGTTGTCATCTTAATGTAAATTCAGCTATTCAAGGGCACCATCTCCCCACCCTTTCAACCTTGATCAGATTCTATTACCTTTGAAATATAACTTTTTTCCCATACAAAAGACTTGTTGGAATTTTTAGCTTTAGAAGAATAGGGAAAATATTCTCATTAAGCTGAAGGTTCACGCCTGTAACCCTAGCTACTCAGGAGGCTGAGATCTGAGGATCACAGTTCCAAGCATGCCCGGGCAAGAAAGTCTATGAGACTTATCTCCAATTACCCACTCAAAATCTGGAACTGTGGCTCAAATGGTAAAGTACTAGCCTTAAGTGAGAAAGCTAAGGGATAGTGCCCCGGCCTTGAGTTCAAGCTCCAGTACAGGCACACGCATGCACGCACACATGCACACACACACACACACACACACACACACACACACACCATTAGGTAAATGAGGCCCAGAGAAAGGGAGCAACTGCCTGAAAACTAGTCATTGGAAAGGTTGTCTATGTCCAGTGCCAGTGGACAGTGGCTCTTTAAACCAAAACAATGGATTCTTTTTCCTTTTTTCCTCTTTATATTATTTGATAGAATTTTATTTTTAAAGACAGTGGCTGGACTTTTTGGAAGCATTGTAGTGAGTCAATGCAATGCAAACTAGTACTGTATAAATCATTAAGATGGTCTTCTACCCTGCCACTATGATATAGCCAATAGTAAGATAGGTAGGTGTTCTTCCAGAATCTTCCCCATGCCCTTTCATGTTGCAACCAACTCTTTTTTTTATTTTTATTTTTTTTTAATTTTGCAACCAACTCTTATATGTATTTTTCTCATTCATCAAACAAAAATGGATTAAATAAGATCACTCACAATTCACTTTTGCTTAAAAATGTCACAGGCACATTTCTACTAATCTACATTCAGATGACCTGGGAAGAGATACATAGTCTATCTTATAGATGTACTAGGACCTGTCCAGGTTTTCCTGCTGGTAGATTGTTTGTTGAGTCAAAATTCCACTAAACAGCCCAAGCTATCCTTGAATTCATGATCCTCCTGCCTCAGCCTCCTGAGTGATGGGGTTATAGAAGTGCAGCATCACTCCTGGCATCATATTGAGGGCTCTGTGTGTGTGTGTGTGTGTGTGTGTGTGTGTGTGTGTGTGTGTGTGTGTGTGTGCGTGTGTGTGGTGTGTGTGCAGTACTACCACATATCTTTCCCTCTATAGATATGTGTATATATACATATATACTTGGGATACTTTAAACTGCTGCTATATGGGTTGGCAGGAACCTGTGTAAATGCTGATGTCTGATTCTGCCTCTCTACATATCCCAAGTGCCTGCTATATTTTAAGAGGAAGAAGCTAACTGAAATGAAGAACACAAGTCTAATTTGATATTATGGAAGTTGTTAAACCGGTGTTTTGTTTTTAAAGAGATCACTTTTCCCCTAAACGTTAATAAAACCACTACATTCTTTCCTAAAACTGTTCATTCCAAATGGCTTTTCAGCCACACTCTTTTAGGCAGAAGGGATTTAATTATATCTGGCAGCCCACTCTGGTGTCATGGGCGGGAAGCCCCTCAGCTCTGGCCGCAGGGGACCACCACCTGTCTAAACATCTGTCATGGCTAAGGCCACCAAACCCTGGGACTCTCAAAGGAAAGACTGTGTGCTCGCCAGACTCTGGCGCCCCCTGCCGTTTATAGTGGGAGTTGCAGGCGTCCAAGAGGCCCTGAAGTCCAACAGGTTCTTTTTTTCCCCTCCTCCCTGGATGTCAGCTGACATCTGTTTTTGTTTGGGAGGTAAGATCTGCCACCTGAGAATCAGAGAACAAGCCCCTCCAGGTCTTAAGCCGTGGGATACTGCTTCAGCCCGAGCCTGAGCCAGAACGTAGGAAGCCTGGCTTTGACGGCTGGGAGTGTCAATAAGGGAGTGCTTCTAATTAGTTCCGTCTGGCTCACCCCACACCTGGCTGGCTCTTAGAATGAAAGCAGATGTCAGGCACACCCAATCACAGCAGCCTGTTGCCATGAAGAGTGACTGCGGTTGCTGGGTGAAAGGGAGAGGTGTGTTCTTGGACAGCATCCCCCAGCAACCCTCAGGGGGGCTGAGACTAGATTGACTGTTAATGCCCAGGGACTGTGCACCTGGACGACAGAGGAGGCAGCATTGTTTATCGCAAGCAAGCAAGCTCGTGAAGAACATGAAGGAAGAAGCTGAGGGGATGGCCTGCCACCCAAGGCTTTCGTAATAGCCCTCTCCACATGGGTTCTCCTTTGCTCAGATACAAATATCAGTCTTCATGCTGCTTTTGCCTCTTATCCTTTGGAAATGCAATGGTATCTCTTCTCTACTTCCTGCCAGCACCTCTACCACCAGCCTTCTTTACTCCTCTTGCAGGTCACAGCCCATGATGTGACTGGGTCAGTGTTCAAACCTGCCTCTCTGCCTTGCCGCCTGCCTTTTCCCTTGTGTGATCCCTTGTCTTTTGCCTCCACTGGGTTTCTTGACTCTCTTACTATGTCACCTCAATGTCCAGGCTGACAGGCATAGAGTGGGTGCCAAGTTAAGGTCTGCAGAATGGCCTCTTCCACCTATGATGTGTTAATGAAGCTAGGAGAGAAGCCTGGCCTAGGAGTGTCAGAAAGGCTGGGGAATCAAGTGGGGACTGGGACTTTGACAGTGGACTTCTGGGTTTTGCCACCTCCTTTCTGTGGCCTCACTTTCCTCAGCCCTGTGTCTTCTGCCTATCTAGCTAGTCCCTGCATTCCTATCTAGCTAGTGCTATTCTCTGCTGCTTTTAAGGGTTCTTCCTATCATCCATCTGATTAGGTGGGGTGGTAGCGGCATTTGGTCAGCAAAACATGGGGAGAGGATTGTGCCAAACCTATAGAGAACATGCCTAAGAAGTTACAGTTGAAAGGCCTAGCTGAGCATTTTTTAAAAAGTATTTTGTTGTTATTGTAGAGGTGATATATGAGGAGTTACAGTTACATGAGTCAGGTAATGACTTTCAAAATAGAAAAAAGAAGAAGTTACAGTTGAAGGATTGTCGATCATTAGGTAACCTGTGATCAAATCCTGATAGTCATCTGCCTGCAGCAGGGGCTAAAATAATGCCATCTGGCCCTTCATGGAATGCATATGTTGTCTCCTACTTTCTCAGAGATTCCCTAAAATGGTGCAGATGAGTTGCAGGCAGGGAATGCTTACATGGATTGGAGTTGCTGGGTCTGGAATCTGAACAGCTGGGTTCTAGTCTTATTTCTTTCTGCTAGGACTTAGGAACAAGTGTCTGCTCTGGGCTCCACTATCTCCTCTTTATCATGGCTATGGTCGCATATCTTTAAATTCCCATTGCTCTAGAGAGCTCTCAAAACTGTACCTATGAAGCCACAGATGCTGCTCAGATGAATGTCTGCCTCTTGGAGAGGGACACAAGCCACTAAGATATTCTGGAGTGAATCAGTTTTATAGTGTTATATCTCACCACTAAGCTGTGAGTCTCTCTGCCTGTGAATAAACAAGACTCTGTGTGGGGGGCACACACGGTGTGTACAGGCATACATGCACATGCACATACATGCCTTGGGGTGGTGGGTAACTCTCTCCAAGCCCCTTTTAATTTGTGCCTTGTTTTTGGTGTCTCCTCTCCACAGTGCCACCCTCCACGCCAGACTGCAACATCAAGGGAGAAACTGTGATTGGGAACAATATCGAGCTGACTTGTCAGTCAGCAGAAGGCTCCCCAGCCCCTCAGTACAGCTGGAAGAGCTATGACACCCAGAACCAGGAGCGACCATTGGTCCCACCAGGTGATGGGGGTGGGGTGTGGCAATGAGGAAGATGCAACTGACTGGCTAGGGCTGCGAGAGGAGATAGGAGCTGACCCATTAGACTTCCTCTTTTCCCCTGACCCACACTTATATTATCTTGGGCCATCCCTCTAAGCACTAGTTTCTTATAATACCTCATAACAGGTACTTGTGAGAACTCAAGTTGGCTCATGTAAAGCACTTAGCAGAAACATGTGATGAGTGCTGCTTTATTTGTGCTATTCTCCATTACTATGTAAAATCACTAAGGGGGATTTAAACTTTGCTGATGATTATGTCCTAAAGTGTACATTTGAGGCTCTGAGTTTAATGTTCATCTGCACCACGTCAGACCACCTCAGAGTCCATGGGGCCCTGTGCAGTAAATCCAGCACCTTTTACATTCCTCCCCCATCACACCGCCATTCACAGGAAGGAGGTGGCAGATTCAGCTGTAGTTGCCAGGAGACCCATTTTTGTACTGACTGGGCAGCTAGGGATTTGACCTTTCCATCAGGAAACAAACTGGAAGAAACAAATGAGCCATACAAACATTCTACTGTTATTAGCCAGAGCTGGGTGGTGTGCAGATTCCCGGGTAGAATCCCTGGCTACCTGTGATTCTGCCCCAGATGCCCTGCTGCTTGTACCAGGGGCTCCTGAGGTTCAGGAAAGACCAAGGCCTGAAGGAATGGTTGGATTTAACCAGGAGGTCTCTCAGTTCAATGGAAAAGTAGGAAGGAGGTGAAAATGAAATCCTGGGATAGGCTTTCTCTGGAGTTAAGTGGAGCTGTGTGGGGTGGGGAAAGGATCTCATGGGTGGGGGGAAAGTTAGCAGATGAGCAGCAAAGTTCATCTGTGAAAAATGGTGGTTTCAATCACTGCATCTGCTCCTCATTTGGAGACAAAACAAGGCCTTCTTTAAAAACAGAGTAGGTAGAACTCACTTTACCTTGCATAAAATGAGAGCTGTAATAGGAACTTCAATAAGCTTCTGGTTTTGTTTACATATTTCGGGTTGGCTAAGTTTTACTGAGTGGCTGGAGTTTTGTGGAAACCACCTGGCAGTTTAGGGGACCCTGACCTTCAACTGCTGGCCTGGGAATGACCTGGGCGTAATAATTCCAGTGATGATCCCAAAATACCGGTCATGTCTTGTCTTTCTTCTAGAGTCAGACCCAGAGTGGATGATTTTAAGGTGACAGAGACCATGGTGGGGTAAGGAAGAGGATGGGTAAGAGCATCACAAAAGCTTTCTCCAAGGAGAGGGTAGTATAGCATTGACACCATGGTCTTAAATACTGGCTCTGCCACTTTTTAGCTGGTTGACATTGACAAGTTACTTAGCCTCTCTGTGCCTTAGTTTCTGTAAGATTAAATCAAAGTATGTGTTCAGTACTGTGGCTGGTTGGTGGCAAATACTCAACCCTAGGGATTATCGGCTATTATTGGAGTTGGATCTCTAAAGATGTGGAGGTTAGGTTGGAGAATGGCATGAGACTCACAACTGTTGGTGGCTACAGGATAGGGTGCACATATGCAGGAATGACGGATAGACTCTTGTTAGGAAAGGATGTAAGACAAGATCTCGAAGGGCCTGTGCATCAGCTGGGGATGTTGGCCTATGCTCTATAAACCTCAGGCTGTCTCTGGGAGTGGCAAAATGGAGCATCCAGGACATAGCTTTCCTGCCTCTCCCAGGAAAGACCACTCTAGCTGTTAGGAGCACAAACTGAGTACTTCCAAAAGGGGAGGATCTGGAGGATGTGTGTGCTGGTCAGCTTCTTGTTGTGGAGACTTGGAGAAAAGATTCCTCTGGACTCATGGTTGCAGTGGACCCTGTCTGTCATGGCACACATCCCGGAGGCTAGAAAGGGAGAGGGAGGAGCGGGAGAAGGAAGTGGAATGGTGTCACTCTCGTTCAGGGCAGGGCTCCCTCATTAACTTAAACCTCCCTGGAAACGCCCTCCCATGCACACCCGGTGGTGTGCTTTACTAATCTAGGCACTTCCTCCAGCTAAGTGGGCCGGCAAGATTTACTATCAGAATATGAGAGATTAAAAGGAATATGAACAAAATCTTTATCGAGACTCACATACAGATTTTCTCAGTCGGAACTGAGACCTGGTGACAGAAGAGAAGGTGATGAGTGGTACCCACCCATACTTCGTGTCTGGGTCATGTAGTGGGTACTTTAAGTATTTCAGTCCACTTTGGAGAGTAGGCTTCCTCCATCTTCCTCCATCCTCATTCATCTTCCTCTATATGAACACAGAACTTCCAAAATCAGAGACTGATTTCTTTCTTTTCTTTTCTTTTTGGTACCAGGACTTGAACTCAGGGCCTCAGACCTGCTTGGCTTGCTTGGCTGGTGCTCTACCACTTGAGCCACATCTCCAGCACTACTTTTTCCTGGTTAATTGGAGATAGATTCTTGCAGATTTTTCTGCCTGTGATAGTTTAGATTCCCCCAGCCCTTTGGCTCTCAGCCTTCTGAGAAGGTATTATTACAGGTGTGAGCCACTAGGCACTTGGCTGAGATTGGTTTCTTTGACTTATCAATGAGTGGAAACAAAGTAGCAGTGAAAAGAACAGGGACTCTGGAATCAGGAAACAAGGATTTGAGTCCTGACTTCTTCCCTTTGTCACTCATATCATCATCTGGAAAAAACCCCAGATAATCCCAATGCCACTACCTCCTCCAAACCCATGAGGAGATGGGGGAGATTGCATGTACGCTCTGAGCATACTTTGCAAATTGTGTTCCAGCCAACTGAGGTCAAACACTCAAGGAAGAGGAATCAGGATATCAATGAAGGTAGGAGGAGTAATTGTGGGGGCAAGGACACTTTAGCAGAGGTTGTGAAGGGTGAGGAGGGTTCAGGCAGGATCTTGGTGCCTGGGTGTGAGATGGCAATACAAACTTATTAAAAAGCCAGGAGAGGCCAGGTGCCTGTAGCACTTGCCTGCAATCCTAGCTACTTAGGAAGCTGAAATCTGAGGACTGAGATTTAAAGCCAGCTAAGGAGACAAATCTGCTAGATTCTTGTCCCCAATTAGCCAGCAAGAAGGTAGAAGTGGTGCTTGGCCCTTTGGCTAAGATCACGTGTAGTATCTATTCTTATTAGTTTAATGTCTGATATGTCCTCTATCCAAGGACAATATATGTATATATATTTAATATATTTTATTGTAAAAATACTGTACAAAGGAGTTACAGTTACATGAGTAAGGTGATGAGGACATTTCCTATTGAGCATTAATGTCCCCTGCCCCCCCCCCACATGCGCCAAAGTCGTAAAGTTCGTTTTCAACATAGTGTCTTGTATATCTCATTATTACAATGGGTCAACCTGTATCCCTATTTAAACCTTTTGTTCTTTTCCCTTCCCCTCTCCAAATTAGAAAAATATATATATACAAGATGCAGGGCACCGAAATCAAATACAGTGAAAACAGGGGTTACACCATGGGGGAGGAACATACCAAAGCAACAAAAAAGCCACCTAGTACATTGTACAGACATTAAAAACAATAGCAAGAAAAAAACCATTTGTTTCCCTTTCTTGGGGTTCATTTCACTTAGCACACTTAGCATCATCTTACATGGTCGTATGTACATAGCTTTTGGACCTTTTCTGCTTGTCCTAAACGTATACTAGCTATTACAAATAAAGGAAACCATGGAATCTATGTTTCTTTGGGCCTGGCTTAATTCACTTAATATAATTCTTTCCAAGTCTTTCCATTTCTTAACAAATAGGGCAACGTTATTCTTTCTGAAGGAGGCATAGAATTATATATCTATATCTATATCTATATATCTATATATATATATCTCACATTTTCTTGATCCATTCATCTACGGGGGGGGGGGCATCTGGGTTGGTTCCATATCTTAGCTATGGTAAATAATGCTGCGATAAACATAGTTGTGCTGGTAGCTTTAGTATGGTCTTGTTTGTGATCATTTGGGTAAATGACCCAAAGTGGGATTGCTGGGTCATAGGGGAGCTCTATGTGGAGTCTTTTGAAGAACCTCCATATTGTTTTCCAAAGTGGTTGAACAAGTTTACACTCCCACTAACAATGCAGTAGGGATCCCTTTTGGCCACATCCCCTCCAGCATCTGTTATTAGATTTCTTGATTATAGCCATTCTAACTGGGGTGAGGTGGAATGTTGTTTTTATTTGCATTTATTTTATGGGTAGAGAAGTTAAGCATTTCTTCATGTGTCATTGGCCATTCTTATTTCCTCTTCAGAGAAGTTCCTCTTTAAATCTTTAGGCCACTTATTTATTGGGCAGTTGTTTCTTTGAGGATTTGTTGTTGGGGGATTTAATTTTATGAGTTCTAAGTACTTTTTAGATATGAGATCCTTGTCGGTTGTATGGCTAGTGACGATCTTCTCCCAATCCACGGGTTATTGATCTTGCTAACTGTACAAGGACAATATATTAAATGGATTTTTTGAGCTAGGAGTTGTAATAGGAGCTTGTTCCATCTGATTCTCACACTGGCTTGGTACCTCCAGGAATGGTGCACCCCTCCCAATTAAAAAAATAAAAATAGAAGTGGAGCAAGTGATAGAGTCCCAGAGGTCAGCAAAAGCCAAGTGAATGCAAGGCCCTGAGCTCAAACCCCAGCAATGGTGTACACACACACACACACACACACACACACACACACACCAGTGGGATTAGAGGGGAAGAAAAGCTTGATTTGTGATTTGGGGACTTATTGGAGAGGACTCCACATAAAGCAAGAAGTGTGGGAGGCAGAGGTTGTGCTGTGCATTTCTCTTCTTGACCACAAGGTGTCACTAGTGGAGTGGAAAGAGTTTTCACTAGCTTTCAGAAAACATAGTCCTTTTCCAGAGTCAAGGGCAGTCCTGTATCTTGGGATGGGCTCTAATGCATCCCAGAGAAGCTTCTAGCATCCACTATCTGTTGAAGGGAACTCGGTGTGCTAGAAGATCCTGTGAGCTTTACCCTCTAAAACAGTGGAAACCCCACACCATCTCTACAATTCCTTAGCATGCTTTCAGCATGTGGACCTAAACAGATACTGTTATATGTAACAAAATCAGTTAGTTTAGGAAATGGAAACATTAATGCCATGAACCACTCTTTGGTACTTGTTGGGGTATTTTAAAATGACAGAAAGCCTTGCCCTTAAAGATAAAGCAAAACTGTACTTAACCCTACCTCAGTAATTGCTGAACTTGGTTTTAATCACAAACCCTTTCCCCTACCATATATTAATGCTATATGTAAGCAATGTTCCAGAAACGCTTTGAGGTCTGGAATTCCAAAGCTAGTTGGGCCCAAGGTTTTAAGGGAAGGGATTGAAGGCACTATTGTGTTTGTAAAAAAGACAGTAAGAAAATAACCCCAGTTGAAGTGTTTCTCTCACCCCCGCCCCCCACCCATCTTTTTCTTCTTCTGAGTACTGGAGTTTGAACTCAGGGACCATGTTTGCTAGGAAGCTCTATCACTTGAACCATGCCTCCAACCCTTTTTACTTTTTAGTTTTTCTTCAGACAGGGTCTTGTTCTTTCTGGGGCTAGCCTTGAACTACAACCCTCCTACTTATGCCACACACATGGCTGAGATTACAGGGATGCACCACCACCCCCAACTTATTCTCTTTCCTTTAGAAAGGCTTCCTCTGATTGGTCCAATGAAATTAAATCTTTTCACTAGAAGCTCAACTAGTACCTCCACTTGGAATTGGAACCACCCATAAAACTACCATTGTTGTGTGTCTGTCTTCCTTTGTAGAAAGGAAACCCCAAGAGGAGGGGGGGGATCCTCTTCATCTTATTTATGACTGTGATGTTTATAGGTTTTCTGTATTGGAAATGAAATAGTGTATGTCATGTTAAAAGAATGTATTGTCAACTCTTCCAGAGAGTTCTAGACCTATAGAAGAGTTTTGTTCCAGCTTTCTAAACTTTTGTTGCCTTGAGCAAGTCACTTAGCTTTTGAAAACCCCCAGTCGCTTCTATGAGCAGGAAATTCTTGTCTCACCCTCCATACAAGGCTATTGGAGACAAGAGAGCCTCCTGAAGACATTTTCTGAGGTGCATGTCCCCCCAAGGAACAGATCCAGTCTTCCCAGAGCATGGAGGCGGGGACTGGTGGGGTAGACCCCCGACTCTGGTTTTGCTCATGGGGCTCAAGAGGAAGCTGGCATGATTTCTGAGCCAGATCTGTAGCCATATTGCAAGGTTGGACTTCTTACTGAAGTTTAGGGGCAGCTTCTGAGATGTGTGCAGGGCAGTGACAGATCCTGTTTGTAATTTTAAACCTCTCCTATGATGGTGAGGAACCAGCTGGGAGCAGCAGGCTTCTCACCAGGCTGCTCTGCAGTTGGTTCATAATTCTCTCAAAACAGCAGTTATGACAAAGCATCTTTGAGGATAGGCCATGCATATATGTCTAAGCAGAAGCTCTCCCTTCAAGGTGAAAAAATTCATAGGACTGTGGATATCCAGCCCGTGCCCCTGGGTTCAGGATCAGATGTGCATGTGGAATGTTTGATGTGCGGTTCATGATAGTGTCTTTGTATGTGTGAGGTAAGTATATGTGTGGCATGTGTATGGCATTGTATGATGGTATCTGTTAGTATTGAGTGTACTGTGTGTACAGTGTGGTGTGAGACAATATCTATGGTATGTAATGGTGTCTCTGTGTGTAGGTAGGCATGTGTGTTGCATGTGTGGAGTGGGGTATGGTAGAGTATGATGATGTCTATAAAAGTGTTTGTGGTGAAATCTGTGAATGTGTGGTGGGTGATAGTATATGTATGATGGCACTTGTGAAAGTGTGCGGTGTGTGATTGTGTGATAGTAATATGGGTGGTATGTGTAGAGGTGTGATAGTATCTGTGTGTACGTCACATGATGGTGTGCATGATATATCTGTGTATATGTGTATATAGTATGTGATGGTGTCTGAGTGCATTGTGTCTGTATGTGTGGAATGGTGGTATGTATTTGATGGAATCTATGAATGTGTGCAGTGTGTGTGATGATACCTGCGAATGTGTGTGGTGTGTGATAGTGTCTGTGTGTGGCATGTGATGGTGTATGATGTGTGATAGTATGCGTATGATAGCATCTGTGAATGTGTGTGGTATGTCATGGCATCTGCGTGTGGTGTGTGGTAGTGTCTGTGTGTGCATGTGATGGTGTGTGTGTATGGTGTGTGGTATTATGCGTATGATAGCATCTGTGAATGTGTGTGGTATGTCATGGCATCTGCGTGTGGTGTGTGGTAGTGTCTGTGTGTGCATGTGATGGTGTGTGTGTACGGTGTGTGGTATTATGCGTATGATAGCATCTGTGAATGTGTGTGGTATGTCATGGCATCTGCGTGTGGTGTGTGGCAGTGTCTGTGTGTGCATGTGATGTGTGTGTGTGAGGGTATCTGTGAATATGTGTGTGATGTGTGGTGATGGCTATGTGTGTGGTGTCTGTGTGGTTGTGTGTGTGTGTGTGATGGGCTCTGTGTGAGTAGGGTAGGTAGGAATCTCTGTGTATGTGACAGTGCCTGGTTGGATTTTAAGCTCTCTGATGCTGGGCCTTCTCCTGCCTCCAGTGGCTGGCTGAGAGGCGATTCCCTGAGGTGCCTGTCTCCACTCCCCAGGGCCTATGCTAACTGCTCCACACCTCACTGCTGTTCTTCCTGCAGTCTCAGGCCAGACTCTCCTTCTGAAGAACCTTACCACAGCCATGTCGGGCTACTACACCTGCACCTCCAGCAATGAGGTGGGGATGGAATCCTGTGAGATCCCTGTGGCCGTCAGACCGCGTAAGACCCGGGTGAAGAGGGAGGGGTGGGAGGGCCAGGGCTGTGCTCTGCAGTCAACAAAAGGTATACACAGAGCCTTTGTAGGCCACCCCCACGAGAGCTGTGGTGACCTAAGCAACATGACACGGGTCCCAGGCCCCCCTGCTGTGAGGCTTCTCTAGTGCTCTAGAAGTAGAGCCGGGGACAGACATCCAGGGACCTCTGTAGCACCCCCTGCCCGAGGGCACTCTGTGAGCAGGGGAGGGTCCAGAGCCAGCTGCTGCAATGTAGACTCCAGCCCTAGGTGTAGCGGCAGGGAGCAGCTGTAGCTCAGCAAGAGCTGGCAGGGCCGCCTGGGGTCTTTTTCAGAGACTAGATTAAGATGCAAAGCCCTTGGGTCTGTGTATCCATATCTGCGCTCTGTCCTTTACTGTTGCAGTCCTGTCTGCTTAAATTCCTTCAGTGTTACCAGAAACTAGCACTGGCAGCTCCATGGTCTGGAGAAGAACAGGGCAGCAGAGACTAGAGGAGCCAGTTGGTGTCCTACAACAGCTGTTCTGGCTCCTCATCCATCTCCTTTGGTGCATAGGGCTGAGTAGAAGGCTAGGCTGGTACAACTGCTCTGTTCTCTTGCAGCCTCCATGAATGTGGCCCTGTATGCGGGCATTGCAGGAGGGGTGGTTGCAGCCCTCATCATCATTGGCATCATCATTTACTGCTGCTGCTTCCGGGAGAAGGATGGGAAGACCGAGGCGAAGGATGCAAAGAGGTTAGTGTCTAGGCATGTGGCTGCTGGATGGGCTGAACAGACTGGAAATAAACACCCCAGCTTCTCAAGGAAAAACCCACTTACAACACCTGGCGGACAGTTATTGTTGTTGCCACTTCCCTTGTGTAGCTGAAAACAAAGCAATGTGCCCAAATCAAAAAGGATGAGCTGCAGTCTCAGGACTTGCCTCTGCCATCCATAGTTTTCCAGCCTCTGGCCTCAGTGTGAAGTGGCCTGTGGCAAAGCTAGTTCTAGATATGGGTGGGAACTCACAGCACCCGCGGCTCACAGTAGAGCAAGTTTGTGGTAGCACAGTGTCTATTTTCCAGGGAACTGTTATATCTGGTGGGCAGGCCTGCAGGTCTGGTGGCTGTTTTAGATCCAGCTTTTTGGGGTCCCAACCAACTGAAGGCAAACCTTTCCCTTGTCCTAACTGTCTGCAGGAATCAGATCGCTTACCAGCAGCCATCAGAGCAACTGAGAGAGATTTCCAGAAAAAGAGAAGAGGAAGACGACTACAGACACGAAGAGCAGAGGAACTCTGGGCACGAATCCCCTGACCCGAGCATGACAGAAGCTTGCTGAAGGGCTGGGGGCAGGCAGGGAACTATTTCTTGTTTCCCCATCCTTCCTCCCTCCCTAACCCCCATTTTCCTGTCTCCCCAACCCCACCCACTGGAAAGATGCTTGTGCTGTGTCTGCTGCTGGACTGGCCTGGCTTGACTAACAGGAGTCCCCCTGTGGTGGGTCCTACTAACCACAACATCCTATGATGTGATGCCTAGCTCAGGGCCTGGATCTCTATATGCGTCAGGCTGCAGCCCCAGCTGCCCTGTAACTGGCAGAAGCTCCTGAAAACTCAGTAGTGAGCACAGATGCTCCTACTCAGAGCTTCCCACAGAGGTGATGCCAGCCTCAGGAGGGTGGGATCCTGCCTGCTCTCCGGCATGCCTACCCCCAAGGGAAGCGCCTGCAGGAGGCTTGTACACCAAGTATTTTTGCTAAATGAATGAAAGAATAAATGTGTATGTGGACTCTTCATTGTTAATCCTGCATAAGTCTGCTCTTTGTGTAGAGGCTCACACTGACTTGGCCTTCAGCTTCTAGTCCTTTCCCAGCCTCCTCTCCCCACCAGGGACCATACATGCCCTGTGGGGATTATGTCCATGTACCTTCCATCTCTGCCTGCCAAAACTGGGGAGGGGATTGGAAGCTCGGCTCAGCAGTGGAGTGCCTGTCTTAACAAGTAGGAGGTCCTGAATTCAAACTCCAGTACACACACACACACACACACACACACACAAAACCCCACAACAAATCACATTATATATCTTTAGCTGAGTGCCAGTGGCTCATGCTTGCAACACCCTAGCTTCTTACTCAAGATGCTGAGGCCCAGAGGACTGTGGTTGGAAGTCAACATAGTGAGATTCCATCTCCAAAATAATCAGTAAAAACATATATATATGTTATTCATCAACTCCTTTGTTAAATGACAACTCCTTTTACAACTAAATAAAAAAAAAACCCGGACTAGAGCTGTGGCCCATGTGGTAGAGCTCCAAATAAGTGGCTCAGGAAGTTATGAGGCCGAGTTCAAACCCCAGTACTGCCAAAACAAAGCATCTCTGTTTGACCCAGCAGGACCATTGCAGGCCACCATTGTTTCATTTTTTCCTGATCACCCAGGAATGTGAGATGGTTTTATTGCTTTGTTTTGAACTGGTCCCGGGCAGTCATCTGAATGCATGCTTCCTGCTCTAATAGCGGAGGGGATCCTGGCCAGGCAGGGCCTGGGCCTCACAGCTCTTCTCTCCTCCCTGGAGTCAGGTGGTCTTACATGGGACTACTTTGAGAGGGTGAGCCTGCCCTCTGTTCCCCCTGATATGCCTGTACATCAGACTTCATACACTGGCCCCAGGAGCTCATTGTTCTCATTACACAGAGCTAACTCTGAAAACCAGGTTCGTTTTCACTTGATGAAGTACAAATCTTTGAATGGAGTTCTGCATATCAAAGCCCCATCAATCCTGTTCTCCTGGAGCTGTTTGAATTTTAAATTGTAGTAATCCAGCTGAACATTGATTGGCTAGTGGGGTCTTCAGAGCTAGGTGATCGAGGGCTTGCTTCAGGAGTCCATTTCCTAACCTCATTCACATTGCTCACATTCCTATCACTAAATCTTCATACTCACCCATGCCTTTAAGCCATATCTGTTACAGTGGATGGATGGCAGAGGAGCAGAAGACTAGGAGAACTCTTCCCCTTGCCTTCATTATATCAGCAAATAGTAATTTGTTCCTCTGCTCCCTATTATGTCAGCAAATGGCAATTTGATTCTTCCATTTGCTCTGGACAAATCCTTGTATTTGTCCCTCAATCCCTCAAATCCCCTTGGCTGTACTTTCTAAATACATCCCACTGTGGCATGTCTCAACACCTCTACCACCTGACAACTGAAATTACTTTTTGCATGGCTATCTTATCTCTACTCTTGTTCCAGCCCCCTCCTGACCAGAATGAGCTGTTAAAATACATGTCAAATAGGTTAGCATTACTTAGATCCTCCCCAAAGCTTCTCATAGCAAAGTATAAATCCTTAAATAAGGACTACAATTATGTCCATCTGATACCCCAACTTCTCTGCCTTAATACTCCCCTCTCATGTCCCCCAGTACACTTGCTGTTCCTGTGCATGGACTGAAGTCACTCCTACTTTGCTTTCTGGCCCTGCAGTGCCGTGCCTCTGCCTTGCAAGTCCTTACCACAAGTATCCATCGACATGGCTGTCTGTGCCCATCACCGATGGTAATATAACAATCAGCCCAAAAGTTAGTGCTTCAAACATGTAGAGCTGGGATGTCATTTTTCTCAAGCATTTTTCTGTGCTTGCTGATCCCCCCTATTGAATGCCTTCATATGGGTGACATATTGGTGGGACATCATTTACCTTCAAACAGCACCCAAGCATCCAAGCCAAACCCCTCACTGTGAGGCTGCCACTCCCAACTCTGCACTTTAGACCCATGTCCAAATCTCACGGGCCCTCCCTTCCTCATTTCATCAGATAACTCACCTTTCCCCACCTGAACTGCTAAACTGATTTCAATGCCTACCCTCAGCTCTGCCATTTAGCTGTGAATGAATTGGAGAGAATCCTTTACTTCTTGCTGCCCTGCTTATTTTTTCATGCAAAAAATGGATATAATCATAAGACCTCTATGTGGGGTGTTGTGTGTGAACAGATATAATACTGATGTTATAGTGCCATCCACCCAGGCTCACCTCTCATCAATCCATCACTCACATCCATTTTCCCTACTGAACCACTTGAGGCCGATATGCTCCTACTGTAGGCCCTTCCTGTAGTTCTCCCTTTGCCTGAAATGTCCAGCATCCAGCACATCTATTCTATTCTAATACACACATCCTCCACCCCTAGTTCTTAGTTGTTTTTCAAGGTTCAGTGCAACTACCACCTCTTCAAGGAGGCCTTCTCTGACTTCCCAGCTTAGAACTGATACCTTTATTCTTCTGGAATCCCATAGCTCATGAGAAGATGTTATAATATTTGATGGCCTGTCATTTTCCCAATACTCTGAGGGTAGAACTCATGAATTATTCATCTCTGAACACCAGGCACCTACTAGATGCTCAGTAATAATCATGGCTAGCTTTTAGATACACTGTCAGTTGAGTTCTGCTTTGTATAGATTGTTTTAATCATGATTACGGTCCTGTGAAACCAGTGTTATATTACTACAACCTCTGTTTTATAGGAGGAGAAACAGAGTCACAAATTGGTCAAGCATTTTACTCAGGTTCATTAAATTAGTAAAGTGTTGGAACTGGGATATGAGGCAGTCTGGCTTGAACATTTGTGTTTTTAGTCCCTATTTTTAGCCACTACAGCCATGCTGTTTAATAAATGATGAGTGTAACAATGAACAAATTAATTCCATTGACTGGAGCCAAGAAAATAAATTGACCTTAGAGGTCAAAGGTTGTTATTATGATGCCTTGTACATGATAGCTGCTCTGCAAGTACTGAGCGAGCCTCTAATCCTAACTACTCAGGAGGTATATGAAGGAGAAAGCAGATTTGAGTTAGCCTAGGCAAAAATTAGGGAGATTCTATCTCATCAAACCAACCAACCAACCAACCACAAGAGCTGAAAGTATGGTATGAGGCCCTGGGTTTAATCCTTAGTATAGATGTGGAGTAAGAGGAACGCTGGTTGAATGACTAATGAGTGAGACTAGAGACTGCATTGGAATGGAACCAAGGGGAAAGGTGCCAGAGGCTTCAAAGATGAGTGCTGGGCCCTGAGATCTCTCCACTTAGTCACAGGTGCTTCTGTGGTAGGAACTGCCTGCCTCCAGCCTCTGTATTCCAGTATTCCCACTCAAATTTCTTTTCTGTTTTTTCTTTTTGTCGGTCACGGGGACTGAACTCTGGGCCTGGGCGCTATCCCTCAGCTCTTCAGCTCAAGGCTAGCACTTTACCTCGTGAGCCACTTTTTTTGCTTATGTGGTGCTGAGGAATCAAACCCAGGGCCTCATGCATGCAAAGGAAGCACTCTACCATTGAGCCACCTTCCCAGTATTCCCACGTTCAAAACCAAAATTTAAAACTACAGACCTAGACAATAAAGGACCTCACATTTGGGCTGTGGGAATGGTTGATGAGGGTAGTCAGGACAGGCTGTACCTCTCAGGAAAGAGTGGTCACCTGGAAGCTTTGAAAGTTTTGGTTGATGAGCCTATACTAACAGGTGGGTTTTATTGGCATTTGCCAATGACTAATGATATGGAATATCATTCCATGCTGTCTATTCTGTTCCAAAATGCCACCTCACTGCTAACATCTCCGAAGGGGAGTAATACTATGTTCTTACATGGCAAAAGAGATCAAGGGAATATGCTCTTCATTTTTGAGCCCTTGTAGATAGGTGCTAATCTCATTCATGAGGGAAAAACACTTAAGACTTACTTCCCTAGAGACACACCTCTTAATACAAGTATAGCATTTGAGACTAAATTTCAACAGGAATTCAGAGGGAACAGAAGTTTACAACCACAGCAATCCCAAGTCATTCTTTTTAATGTGCCTAAGTCAGTGAGTGGTTTTGACATCTTTGTAGAAAATTATTATATTATTTATGGATTCTCAGTTTTATTCCATTGATCTCTACTTATCTCCTTATGATTAAGATCGCTTTTAATAATTCATTTAATTGTTTATTGCCACCACTAAACTATGAGTTCCTCAAGCCACACTTATAACCCAGTATTTGGTACACTGATCAAAATTTAAACACTAATTTTGGCAACAGTAAGAAGATAGTCCACAAGAAAAGTGGCCCTTTATGTCCAGAATAGACCTTACAAGGGTTTCTGAAATTCTGGCAACCCTTTTCCACTGGCTATGGCTTCTCTTCAAACATTCACTGAACACTCAGTGAGTTTAAACCCCAGCATCAAAACAAAAGTAGTAAAAGAATATGTGTTATTAAGAAAAGCCTTCCTTTCAGCATCCCATGAGACATCAAGTGATTCTGTGAGATCAAAGGGGCCAATGCTTTGGGTCAAACTCCCTAAATTACAATGTTGTCTCTGCTTTGCCATGTGTGGTCTTAGACTGTGGTTCTAAATAAATATGTTTTCTTCCTGGGTTACATAATGCCCCGCCCTAGAGTGAAAATATGAGCTAGTTTAGGTCAATCACAAACAGGGTAGTTGCCTGACTCAGTATGACATCTGCTTGATATACTTAAAGGTTCTGTGAACCCGGAAACAGTCTATCTAGCCATGTGATTTGGGGGAAGTTATGTAAGCTTTCTCATTTTGTGTTCTCACTCTTTAATTGCTCCTTTTGTCAAAATAAGCTTATTTCAAAGAGTGTGTGTGTGTGTGTGAAAGAGAGAGAGAGAGAGAGAAAGAGAGGGAGAGAAAGAGAGAGGGAGAGAGGGAGAGAGAAAGAAAGTATGTACATGCACTAGTCCTGGGGCTTGAATTCAGGGCCTGGGTGCTGTCCCTGAGCTTTTTTGCTCAAAGCTAGCACTCTCTCTCTTGAGCAACAGGTCCACTTCCAGCTTCTTGCTGGTTAACTGGAGCTAAGAATCTCACAGACTTTCCTTCCTGGGCTGGATTCTAACCATGATCCTCAGATCTCAAGCTCCTGAATAGCTAAGATTACAGGCATGAGCCACCTGGTGCTCAGCCTACTTAAAGATATTTTTAAAGGGGCTGGGAAGGTGGCTCAGTGGTAGAGCACTTGCCTTGCATGCTCGAGGCCCTGGGTTCGATTCCTCAGCACCACATAAGAAAAAAGCCAGAAGTGGCGCTGTGGCTCAAGTGGTAGAGTGCTAGCCTTGAGCTGAAGAGCTGAGGGACAGCGCCCAGGCCCAGAGTTCAGGCCCCATGACCGGACCCAAAAAAAAAAAGATATTTTTAAAGAAGTAAAATTTTTTGTTAAAGGTTAATTTTCTTGGTTACATGAAAGACAAATAGCCTGTATGTCTCTACGATAAGATTCCCATTTCATTATAGGAAGAACTAGCTAGATTAGTACTATTTTAGAATTTTTCACAAGAGATGCCTGACTTATATAACTGTAACCCCTCTGTATATCACCTTCATCACAACAATAAAACATTTGAAAACCTTACATTCCACACATTATTAATTTATTATTTATTATTTTTATTTATTTTTTATTGTGAAACATTATTAATTTATAACATTCCCCAAAGAAGAACTTTGAAAATGTTGAGACTTTTTTTAAGTGTTGAGGTTTGAACCCAAGGCTTTTGCATGCACTAGGCAGGTGCTCTATTACTCAGCTACTTACATGCTCATCCCTTCAGCTTTTTTTTTTTAACTATAGAACTCAAGAGTTTCAATGACATACCCATCATATTCTAGGAGATGTAATAAGACTTCAAGGAAAAAGAATGTAAGAACACCAAGATATTCTCCAACCACAATTATTTTTAATCTATGAAACAGAGTTTCCTTACAGATTAAGTCATTTTTAGAGGAGTGGTATTTACCATTGATGTAATCTGTTCAATATGACTGTAGTCAGAAGGGAATTTAGGCCTATTATTTTTCCAGAAATTGAAAAAGTACCATCATTAAGATATGGAAGAGAAAGATTTATACCCATCTTTTTGGGACATGTAAGATGAGAGTGAGGTTTCACAGTTGGAGAATTTGTGGATATTGCTGGAGGAACTGGAGATGCTCTCGAGTAAGCGGGTAATTCCTCTCCCTCGAACACTACTGTTTTGGCCTGAAAATTTCACCCCAGATGGGTAATCACCTAGGATATTGAAAATTCAACAAAAGAAACACAGCAATTTTACAATTTTATGATCAAGAGACACTTCAACTAACTGATTCTTGTACTATTCAGGAGACAGGTCTTTAAGGCAAAAGGCTTGTTTTAGTTGGAAACCCTAACTGAAATTCTTCAGATACTATGTGAAATTCGATGCCACTTGGTTTTGAAGAGTTTCATTTCCCAAGTGACATTACCACATGAAAACTATAGCACCTATAAGAAATATTTTCTTTTAAAGGGTAAACAAAGGAGGAGGCTGCAATGCTTGGTAAGAAATGTATGCATTATCCTGCCCATGTAATTGTAACCCCTCTGTACAGTATGTTCTCAAATAAAATAAAATTAAATTAAAAAAAAAAAAGAAATATTTTCTTTTAAATATTCTGAAAAAATTGAGGTGTAAAATTTAAAAAAATTTGGAGAAGTTATATACTACTAAAGTGACAGAAAAATGTACATACTCAAATTGCTTAATATGTAAATGTCAAATAAAATGCCTAATACAAGTTAACCTAGAAACATGTTTAAATACCAAATCCTAGGACCCTTGTATGCTGTAAGACTCAAACATATTTAAGATATGATCTTATAAAATTTAATATGCTCACCAGTGAATGCGTTTGATCTTTGTTCCTGATTAGAAGAGTTGAAATGACAGAATCCTGGACTCTCAACTCTTAGCTTCTGTAAAGTAATGGGAAAAATGTTTATTTCTTATTAATTATTGGGTGGTCTAATTTCTATTTCAAATTATTCTTTAAAAATGCAAACTAAAGCTGAGCACAGTGGCTCATACCAGTAATCCTAACTACTCAAGAGGCTGAGATCTGAGGATCAAGCTTCAAAGCCAGCTTGGACAGGAAAATCTGTGTGATTCTCCTCTCCAATTAACGACCAGAAAACTGGAAGTGGTGCTGTGGCTCAAATGTGGTAGAGTGCTAGCCTTGAGCAAAAAAGCTCAGTGACAGTGCTCAGATCCTGAGACCCCACCACTGACAAAAAAAAAAAAAAAAGCCAACTCTGGATATTGGTTGCTGGCTCACACCTGTAATCCTAGTTACTCAATAGGCTGAGATCAAAGGATCAAGGTTTGAAGCCAATCAAGGCAAGAAAGTCTATGAGACTCTTGTCTCCAATTAACCACTGAGAAGCTGGAAGTGGTAGAGTACAGCTCCAGTGGTAGAGTGCCAGCTTTGAGTGAAACAGCTAAGTGACAGCACCCAGTACTGGAACAACAAAAAATGCAAACTAATACCCAAGTGCTTTCCCAATGTTTGATCAATTTCTGTTGCTAAGAGGAGGAATTAGGATAGTCGCTAGAGGGAAATTAGGAATTACAGGGTCAAGAGATAGCATGTTTACTGAACAGAATGATTCAGAATAGTGGCCTGAAAACCTAATGATACAAGAAAGAGGGTATTAGTGCAGGTATATATTTTTTAAAGATATGAACACAAATCCTTCACTATTTTAATGAAATCAGAGGATATGGTAGATGCAGGTGTGTGAGGTGGCAGGAAATATATGAAACTTTCTGATTGCTTCCTTTTCTCTGGAGAAGTGAAAGACATCAATATTGGCTAGTGCATTAATGGTGATGGGAGAGGTGACAGAAATTGGAAGGGAAAGAAAGAGTGAGAAATAAGAGATTTATCAGACTGAAAAAAACAGATATATGAAGGTAACATCAATGGCTCCACTTAAAGCTGGTAGTAATAAAAATTTGGTTTATACAAGTCAGCAAGGTGATTTATTTCCCATCTTACTTCACAGGTATAGGACCAGAATAGGTGAAGAGTTTGATTAATCAGGGTTTTTGTCACTCAGGTAGGATGAGGAAAAGAGAGCTAATGGAGTTGATTAGCACAAGCAATCTAAGTTGAGAGGAAAGGTGAAGTGTGGAAAATGAAGGTGGTAAAAAGGGGATATAAGTTCTCAACTTTACACGTCAGTAGTACCTCTGGGACTGGGCTATGCAACAATCCTGTATAGGATCATAAAATAGGAATTGTGGGTCAAAGAATCTTTTGAACTGGGGTACCAGAGGGACATGGTGATAGTCACAATGGAAGATGTTTGAAATTGAGAAGATGAAGACACGACCAGTAGGGTGTAGGAGGTGACTCTAGGAGTAGGAACTTAGATCATGGGAGACAATGAGGATGGGAATTCAGTGAAATGACTACCTATGAGGCAAAAGAAATACATGATTTTGATGGAAAAACTACTCTCCTGCATCAGTGTTTCTCTTAACAATGAGGATTAACCTAAGTGCCTACTACTTCCCAAACGGGGTTATCAAGTATTATGCCCTGGATGGCATGAGATTCAAAGCCCAAGAAATTTAGAAAGAAGGTATCCATGGTGTGGAAGCTAAAATCAAGAACATATAGGCAGTCTTATGACAAATGAGAAAATACAATGTATCACCATCTGAAAGCACTAATGGAGAAGCAGTGGCCTCACATAACCAAAGTTTAGTTAGCAAGGAGGCATTAATTGCTCCTCAAAAGTCTGAAGATACCTAAAATTTTACTGATGACTGAGGGTCCTTACCTGGTAACGCCCTGCATCCAATACAACCATTTTGGGTGTCACACTATTGCTGGCTTCATAATCTTGCAGTGGTACATGAGCTCCTGTAATCTGGACCCCAAAGAGAGTGGCCAGAGAATTACTGATGCAATACCTTTAAAAAAGAAGACAAACCTCACTGTAAGAACCTCATCCAATTCCATTTTAGAAAAAAGTATGTATCTTTAAATGTCCAATGAAGTATAAAGATACTATTCTGAATTGGAAAATAAAATTAGAGATCCAGAAGAGATCAAAATAAGCTAGTATTCATGTCATAAAAAGGTTGTTACTTGTAAGCAATCTTCTGATTACCAGACAAAATTTCAAAGAAATAGTTATGATTATCAAGACTGCCAGGATTCACAAGTGTTCAAGAAAAGGGAAGGGAAGAAGCAAAGATATAACTACAATTATAAGTTGTTAATCACCAGAACCAACCATCATCTGCTATATGAAAGGGCTAGCAGGTTAGTCAGAGATCAGGGACTATATACTTTCACTACAAAATGAGAAAATACTTGTTTCTGGAGCATCTTTGCAAAAAATGTTATCCTAATGAAAGAAGCAAATTTCTCTCTCCTATAAGATATCAAGAAGAAAAAGTTTCAAGAAGTGCTTCTGAAGATTCACCCAGATTGTTTAAGTAGAATAATAAAAAGTAAGCTAAATTTAAAAAAAAAAAGAGCTTTGGGGGCTTGGAAGGTAGCTCAGTGGTCTTGCACACATGAGGCCCTGGGTTTGATTCCTCAGCACCACATAGCAGAAAAAGCTGGAAATGGTGCTATGGCTTAAGTGGTAGAGCACTAGCCTTGAGCTGAAGAGCTGAGGAACAGTGCCCAGGCCCAGAGTTCAGGCCCCACCACCGCTTAAAAAAAAAGTGCTTTGTTTTATAATTATATTATAGTAAGGGAAATAACCAGATTTATCACAGCTCTCATAATGAGACTGAGCAAAATGGGCAAAAATATTTTCAGTTCAGAAAACAGCATCATGAAGAAACTCCTTTTCCCAACTTACGCAATCTTCTTGCAAACAGCTAAAGCACAAAAGAGAATATCATTTTCTTCATGCCACTTGCACCTGTGGAACAAAAAGAATTTTAGTATCCTAATTTGCAGTAGCACTACCAAAGGGTTTTCATGTGCCAGATTTCTAATTTACCTGAAATCATTTAAAAACTGGACACTATATTTCCAAGATTAAGGTTTCTAATTTAACCCACAAAAACATTTCTATAGGCAGATTTTATGATACTCTGGTACAAATTCATGACAATACACAAGCTACACACAACCATAAAAATTAAATTTTACCTTAATATAAAATGAGTGTTCTAGAGGCACAGTACTGAGTAAAGCTTTTATGTATTCATTCAACAAACATTCACTGAGAGTACACTATTTGTCAAGTATTGTTTAGGCGCTAGGGATACAGAATTGAATGAAACAGTGCCATAAAATTTACTTGCTAGTGGACAAGACTAAAAAGGATATGCAAGCATAATTAGACAATTCAAGTTCTAAGGGAAACAAGACAGAAGGAAAAGATGATATGAATTGTAAAGAAGAGTCAACAGGACTGGGAAGGTGGCTCAGTGGTAGAGCGCTTGCCTTGCATGCATGAAGCCCTGGGTTTGATTCCTCAGCACCACATAAGCAAAAAGAAAAAAGCCAGAAGTGGCGCTATGGCTCAAGTGGTAGAGCACTAGCCTTGAGCTGAAGAGCTGAGGGACAGTGCTCAGGCTCAGAGTTCAGGCCCCACGACTGGACCCCCTCTCCCCCAAAAAAGAAGGGTCAACATCTTAGATAAAGGGCCAGAAAAGTTATCAATACAGAAGTGATGTGATAGAGGAAATAATCATAACAAGTTATATGATCCAACAGTGTTGCACATACACTGACAACATATTTTAATCTGAAGAGGCACTTTAAACTTGTGTCTTTCCAGAGTCTATTAAGATGCAGAACAGCATTCATTACTATAGAATACAATGCTTTACCTAAACTGACCAAGAACCTATGCTTAAACTGTAAAAATCTGCTGGGCGCTGGTGGCTCACGCCTATAATCCTAGCTACTCAGGAGGCTGAGATCTGAGGATCTCGGTTCAAAGCCAGCCCGGGCAGGAAAGTCTGTGAGACTCTTATCTCCAATAAACCACTAGAAAACCAGAAGTGGTGCTGTGGCTCAAGTGGTAGAGTGCTCGCCTTGAGCTGAAGAACGGAGGGACAGCACCCAGGCCCAGAGTTCAAGCCCCATGACCAACCAAAAAAAAAAAAAAAACAAAACTGTAAAAATCTGCACTTACTTGTAAGTATGAAACCTAAGTTATTATTTATTTATTTTTTTTTTGCTGGTCATGGGGCCTGAAACTCTGGGCCTAGCCGCTGTCCCTCAGCTCTTCAGCTCAAGGTTAGCGCCCTACTATTTGAGCCACAGCACCACTTCCGGCTTTTTCTGCTTATGTGGTACTGAGGAATCAAACCCAGAGCCTCATGCATGCGAGGCAAGCACTCTACCACTGAGCCACGAGGCAAGCACTCTACCACTGAGCCACCTTCCCAGCCCCGAAACCTTAGTTATCTTAACTGAATGGCTAGCTTCCAGACAAGGAGAAAAGCTAGAAAATAAAAATTACTTGATATTCTGTGTTGTTGTCTAAGAACTTACATTTGGCTTTTTTAGAGTTTTATGAATCACTTTTGATTACTCTTCTTTGGAAATCCAGTGGGAGACTTTTAATGTTACTTTTCAATCTTCCATTCAGTTAACTAGCTTCCATTCAGTGAAGGTAACTAACATTTTACATTTACTGTACTGACAGTTTTTAAAAGTATCTTAACTGAAATTGGAGTTCATTTTACAATGAAAAAATACAGTTGCCATGGCCTAAACACAAAAATTTGGTTATTATTCTTTTTTGTGTGTGGCTGTACTACAATTATTTTTGCAATTGCCAGGCAGGTACTACCACTAGATCTATGTCCCTTTTTGTTTTTGCTATTTTTTGAATAAGTCTTACATTTTTGATGGGGCAAACCTGTACCATGATTTTTCAGGCCTGCTGGACTATACTGATTTTTTTTTTGGTCAGTCATGGGGCTTGAACTCTGGGCCTGGGTGCTGTCCCTGTGCTCTTCAGCTCAAGGCGAGCCTACCGCTTGAGCCACAGAGCCACTTCCAGTTTTCTAGTGGTTTACTGGAGATAAGAGTTTCACGGACTTTCCTGTCTGGGCTGGCTTTGAACTGCAATCCTCAGATCTCAGCCTCCTGAGTAGCTAGGATTACAGGCGTGAACCACCTGCACCCGGCTTTATACTGATTTTTACTGGTGGAGATTGGGCTATCAATCCTTCAATCTCTGCCTCTTGATTAACTATAGAATTACAGGCATGGGTCACTAGGCCTGGATGATTATTATTATTGATGGTAACAAGACAATTAAATTACAGTCCAACACTTTAGTCAAAGTTATTTAAGGAAATATTTTGTTTCAGAAAACTTTCTAATTTTTGATAAGATTAAGAAAAAAGCCAGTACTGAAATTGCAAAGTGTGCAGTTGCTTAGAAGGAAATCTCAGACGCAATAGTGGAATTCTCTTTTAAGGAGCACTGCTTCCCCAATATAATGGTACAGGGGTCAACAATGACTATAAACACAGAGCCCACATGGTTGTGTGGAATTTTAGAGCTATATTACCCAGTAGCTACAATAATGGTAATGAATTCAAATATTTCAACATATCACCCATAAACTTAACAGACTAAAACAGCAAAAACCAAAAAAAGGACAGACAAAATCTACACTGCCAGTATAAATAGGAGACAGATACTATAAAAATCAATTAACTGGACAAATTACACTTCAGCAACTCCTTAGTCTCTCACCTCAAGTCTTTATGTGGATAGTGTTATCCAGAGGAACAAAAAAAGACTTCAGAAAAGAGAGAAAGGAAATGAAGAGCTTAAATAAACTAAATTCATCCCCATAAAAGTCCATTGTTGAAATAAAACACTGAAAAATAGTCCTGACTGCAGGAAAGTACCTGTGGTCAAAAAGAGAATGGGAGAAAACCCCTTTAGACACTGGGTAGAGGAGTAAATTTAGGATTCTGTAAGTTTAAAGAACCTGCACATTGTGACACTAACAGAAGAGGGCACTTTTGAACCAAGAGTCAAGCCTCCCCAAATCACCTGCCAACAAATGCAGTAAAAGAACTCTTCATCTACAGTTACTATACAAAGAAAACAGAAAAATGAAAATCAAAATACTTTGATGATACCTGTCCCCCCTAAAGTTAAGAACTCTGACACATTTCATACTGAATTAAACATACTCAAACAACTATGTAAAGATTTGCAACATATTCAATAAGGAACAGAAATATACCCTTAATAAGAAACTTCAAGCAAGGTACTGATGACTTACAACTGTAATTCTACCTACTCAGAAGGCTGAGACCTGAGGATTGAGGTTTGAAGCCAGCCTGGACAGAAAAATCAATAAGACTCAGCTTCAAAATTCATTAGTAAAAAACTGTAAGTAGAGATGCAAACATGGCTCAAGTGGTAGAGCACCAGCCTTGAATGGAAAAAGCTAAGAGATAGAGCCTAGGCCCTGAGTTCAAACTCTAGCACTTTTACAAAAATAGAAATTTCAAAACTAAAAGTAGAAATGAATAAAAAATAAGATAACGAGTTGAATAAATTGACAAAAAGTATTTTAAAAAATCATATGAGGGAAAGAAATAACTTACAAACTGTCCCAAAACAAATAGATTTGGAACGATGAAAGAAACTGAAGAAAGAAAATTATTTATGAGACTAATTTATAAAGAGAGTAATAAGGAAAAATAAAATGAAATAAGCCCAAAAATACATACACAGGATTCCCTTAACATAAAAGTAAACACTGAAACAGCACTAATACAAATTCTGAAACTACTTCTAAGAAACTACAGAAATAGAACCTGACTCTGAGTATTGAAATGGCTCACCACACACCTCAAGAAATGGATCTGGAACATAAATTCAGAAAAAATATTCTAATAAAACAGGCTTTAAAGATGAAAACATTTTAAGTCTCCAGACAAAAATAAAAGTACCTGTTCTAGAAAGCACAAGGCCTTTAGTCCAATTCCCAGTACCACTTCTCCTCCCCCAAAACTAAAAAAAAAAAAACAAGACAAATAACCCAAATCCTGTTACTACTCATCAATAAAGTTAAAAGTTAAAAGGATTACATTTCTAGCCCCTCAAATCTAGAAAAAAGAATAATACAGTACAGAGAATAAGGTAAAAGACATATATGAAGATGAGAACAGAAAATCAGATTTAAAGAACGTACTAGTTTAAAGGAAAAAGTAAATATACAAGAAATTACGATATAAATATAACTACTAAAACAAGACATTTTAGGAGACTATCTTCCTTGGAGACTTTCAAACAAATTTGAAAATCTATTTATTATATGACTTATATATATGTTATATATATGACTTCCTAGGAAAATACAAATTACCAAAATTAACTCCATTAGAATTAGAAAAAGTCTAATTAAACCAACATCTGTAGAAGTTATCTGAGAATTGTCCCCCTCCCTTGAAAAAAATGCACCAAATCCAAATATACACAATTTTGTGTGGAAAAGATTAAAAATATCTGAAATACACAAAAGTAGATTTGAATAACACAAACACATTCCTTATTCTTGGCTACAACTCAATATTGAAAAGACTTTAGTTCTCCCCAAATAAATCTATAACTTTACTATATTCTCACAAATGTACTAACATTCCCTACAAATATTTTTAGGGAGCTTTAAAAGGAAATGAGTGATGTTTCTGAGTAAACTATTAGCAAAAGCTGCTTTTGCTAATTCAAACAATTAAGTCAACAAATTGGAAACAAATTATGAATACAAATAAGCAAGTAAACTTAACTATATTTCAAACAAGTAATTCAATTGCTCTGAAGGGGGGAAAAGAGCCCAAATAACTTCTAAAGAGAGTATTTTGACTCTTACCTTCAAACTAAATAAATCATGAGGGGACATTTATCTTTATTTTGGTAGGACTAGTGTTTGAATTCAGGGCCTCACCCTTGGAAGCCAAGAGGCTTTATTGCTGAACCAAGCCTTGAGCCCATTCATTAAAAACAAAAACCCCAGGAAAACAACAGTGGTATCACTTAATGATACCACTTAGTTCTGAAACCAGTTTCAATGTAATCTAATACTCAACAAATTAAAAAAATATGGTAAGTTAAAAAAATTCTCAAACTTCTCTGAAGAAGAAAGAAGGATGGCCAATAGACACATGAAGAAATGCTCAACCTCCCTAGCCATAAAAGAAATGCAAATCAAAACAACATTGAGATACCACCTCACCCCAGTTAGAATGGCAAAAATCAAGAACTCTAACAACAGATGCTGGAGGGGATGTGGACAGAAGGGAACCTTACTGCATTGTTGGTGGGAGTGTCAACTTTTTCAACCACTTTGGAAAGTAGTATGGAGGTTCCTCAAAAGAGCTCCCCTATAACCCAGCAATCCCACTTTTGGGCATTTACCCAAATGTTTACAAACAAGACCACACTAAAGCTACCAGCTCAACTATGTTTATTGAAGCATTATTTACCATAGCTAAGATCTGGAACCAACCCAGATGCCCCTCAGTAGATGAATGGATCAAGAAAATGTGGTATGGATACACAATGGAATTCTATGCCTCCATCAGAAAGAATGACATTGCCCCATTTGTTAGGAAATGGAAAGACTTGGAAAAAATTATATTAAGTGAAGTAAGTCAAGCCCAAAGAAACATAGGTCCCATGATTTCCCTTATTTGCAATATCTAGTATATGTATGAGTCAAGCAGAAAACGTCAGATAAGGTGATGTTAGGAAAATGAACCCTAAGATATATATTTCAAATGTTTTTTTTCTTTCATGCATTTGTTTCTAGCGTAATTATAAGATTATTTCTTTGTTGCTTTGTATGTCCCTCCCCCACAGTATCACCCCTGCTTTCACTGTATTTAATGTCAGTATAATTTGTGGAGGGGAAGGGGAAAAACAAGTCGTTTAAATAAGGATACAGGTGGACCTGTTGCAACAATGAGAAGTACAAGTTGTCATGTCGAAAACAAACTTTACAACTTTGGGGGGGGGAGGATTGGGTGGGGGAGGCAGGAAGATGGGAAGGGATGGGAAGGGTAAACAAAGGAGGAGGCTACAATGCTTGATAAGAAATGTACTCACTATCTTGCCCATGTAATTGTAACCCCTCTGTACAGTATCTTCACAATAAAAAAAAAAAAACAGAGTTGGGGATAAGGAATGACTGTTACCTAGGTTGGCATTACATTGGCAATCTTCTTGTTTTCACTTATTCAGTAAATAAAACTCATGTGTATCACCATCATATCCAGTTCAAAAAAAAATTCTCAGTCTCAGAACAAAAAAATACAAAGGTAAAGTAGAAAACTAAAGAACTTTATGGTACTGGATTGGAATTACAGGCTCCGTGGGAGGAAACTCATGCTGACACACAGAGAGAGGGAAAAAGATAAATACTTGTAAAAAAAATTAAGTGAAGTAATCCAGACCCAAAGAAACATAGGTTGCATGCTTTCCCTCATTTGTGGTAACTAGAATGTGCCTATAAATCTACAAGTAAACACACTAGATGGTAAAAGACAAAAAAGTACACTAGGACATGATAAATTATATACGTTGTATTATATAAATTATATAAATATATATAGTCACACAGTGAAACCAAAGGAAGATATTCTTAGGAGAGGACACAAAGACTCAATAGCTATATGCAGATGATCATAGAAAATAATATATCAAAATGAACTCTAAGAAATGGAGTTTTGTTTTCTTTACCACTTGTCTTGTTAGTTTTCTGTCTTTGGGAGGGTAAGGGAAAGGCTCAAAAAGGGTAGGACAACAGATAAACAAATGCAGCAGTGATTCTCGACACTATTAAAAACGCACAACTTATGGGTGGGGATGAGAGGGAAAAACTGGGAAAAATCGAGGGAAGGGGTGGCATTGTTCAAAAAGAAACATACTCATTACCTCTTATTATTATATGTATGTAAATATATAAACTGTAAGCCCCCTGTATATCACATTTGCAATTATATGTGTGTGTGTATACATATATGTATTTTAAGAAAAAAAGACAAAGCGGGAGACTTATTTCCATAAAAAGAGGATGTGTAACACACATTTCCTAGATCTGCCCACTAAGGAGACCTAGAATCAGTGACAAGCTAGTAAGGAGTGAGAATAGCTAGCACCCAGATCCTCTATTCTAAATACTATTCGCTACTAAAAAGAACCAAAGCTGGGATCAGAGAAGTTCAAGATAAGCCTGGAATGCAATGTGCTAAAAAAAGCAAAATAGAACTCAAAGACGAGTCAATGTCAATACAACATAAAAGAAGAAACTACTGCTTGAAAGTCTTCCACTGGCCACACTGAACAATCTGAACATAAAATAAGTTATGCTAATAAGAGACTATAATTCACTTAATAGGAAACTACACAATAGTCATGTAAACAAAAACAATAAGTGAAAAGGAAAAGCTCTTTCTTACAGAATTCCAATAAACGCAAGAATAATTGAATTAAAAAAAAGTGTTTTACAAATATCATAGTAACTGACCCAGACCAAATCATGGATAAATGGTAAAACTAGTATATAAAATTTTGAAAAATACAGTATCTAGCTAATCTTATAGTATATATCCATAAGGTATTCTAGTAACATTAAGGTACAAAATTGTTACTTTTCAATCTGACAACACACTATTTTAAGCAACTGACTTATCATGATCAGAAAAGGAACCAAATGAAGTCCTACCATTCCTATGGTGACACACTGCAAAGATACAGCACGATTGTTGCTGTACTTTTTCCTCAAAATGCAAAACCTTAATAAGGACATACAGACCAACTCAAATTGACATTCATTCTATAAAATAACTGGGCTGTACTCTTCAAAATAAAAAAGGTAAAAATCATGAAAAAGCAAGACTGAGGAACTTTCCAGGTTTAAGGAGCCTAATGAGTTACAGCAAGTGCAACATATGATCCTGGGTTGGACTCTGGATATTTTTTCACTACTAAAGACATAGCTGACAATTAGCAAAATGTACATCTAGTCTTCTAAAACTGAAGAACATCAATGGATATAGCCTGATTCTGAGTTTTACTCTGAGAATAATGAGGTAATGTGGTGCAAAGGAAATGGTAACAGAAATTTATTTGACTTAGAAAAAAGTGTACACATATTTAAAGACAAAATTAGAAAGGCAATCTATTAAAAATATTAAAATTATTGGATCTTACATATTTTTACAATGGGCAATTTTTGAGTAAATCTAAGCTTATTTCAAAATAAATATGCCTGTCAATTTATTTCATTTATATAATAAATTATAAGTGATATAAAATAAAAACTGTCTAAATAAATCTAAAAACATTTTTTTAATCACTAGAAATTCTAATAAGAAATAGTAATTTAGCAAAATGCCAATGGCTCATGCTTATAATCCTACTTACTCAAGAGGCTGAAATCTAAGAATCGCAGTTCAAGACGAGCCCTGGCAGGAAAGTCTGTTGGATTCTTATCTCCAATTAATCACCATAAAGCCCAAAGTGGAGCTTTGGCTCAAGTAGTAGAGCACCAGCCTTGAGCAAAAAAGCAAAGGGGCAGTGCCCAGGCCCTGAGTTCAAGCTCCAATACGAGCACCAAAACAAAAAACAAAACAAAACAAAGGAACTATTCAGTTTGTCAGTTTTTTGTTGTTCTTGTTTTCTGTGCTGCACCCAAGTAATATTATCTTACAATCAATAGAATTTTATGTTCATAAAAATAGTACTTCCAAGGCTTCAGAGGGAAATACTGCATAAAAGGCACAAACAACTAAAATATAGCTCAGAAGTCAAAATTACATTACAAAAATCACCACCAATACCTTGTATCACTAGAATAATCCCACATGGCAACATCCAGGAGGCTTCGAACCCAGGTCTTAGAGGGCTCCTTGAGGAATTTTTGTTGGTAGATCTCCACTACAAGGTCCTCTACAGAGAGAAGTTCTAGGTCTTGCCTGATTTCTTCCAGTAATAAATAGAAACAGATATACAGTTAGTGACTTTGGGTACTTAAAACATGTCAAAATGGAAATAGATATAATACACTTCTGCAGTGAACCAGGATTTTATTTACCTGATGTCCTCGCCATATGCTTCAAACACCAGATGATTCTGGCTCTATCAACAGACTGAAGAGAGAAAAAAATTATTTGTATTTTTCTTCCCTTGTGATTTAATTACAATTAATTAACACTGTCCTTTCAAATGCTGGGAGATGCATGAAGGAAAGAATAAATAGTTTATAACATCTAAATGGGAACTATTAAAAAAGAGTGGCATTCATTACAAAAGACAACTGCTAGTATTAACCAAATAATTTAAATATCAACGCTAATAACCCCATGAAAAGCAAGTGAGACACATGGGCAATGAAGGAATAAATCTTCACCACTTTGTCACCCACTAATCAAAACTTTGAGTTCTAACCTGGAGGAATTTAAATGAAATAAAGACATAAGTCTTTCCTAAAAATTACAAAAAGAGAAGCAAGAGACCGATAGAGAGACCATTTTGAATACAGAATATATCAATCTTCAGGGCAAAAAGATATTGCAAGTATTTCAGAAGAGAACTAAAAAAAGGACATTTAGAATGTTTTCAACTTTTGTAGTCTTCAAAGTCCCTCCAAAACACAGTAATTTAAAAGAAAATGTATTATATTAAACTGAAAGTAACTCAGAATGACCATGTTTTAACATACACAGCTAATGCACAGGAGAAAATTCTCCTTTTGGTACATCCTGTAGATGTAGTATCTAAATTTATACTTTCAAAGAGCTTCTTAACTGGAAATTACCTTGCAGTAGATAGGTGGCCACTTCCCTGAGTTTGGATGAATAAATCTATAGAAGTTTTTTAACACAGTTGCTTGGTCATGCCCAAATTCAAAGTTTGAAATAGGAATCTTGTGACTAGAATCACCTGGAGGAAATTAAAAAAGAGGATGAAGTGCAAACATTGAGGAAAGACAAATATTATGGGAAGTATGGAAGTAGAGGTATAAGAAGAGAGTAGTGGGTAACTCATATATATTCATTTGTACCAACCTTGGTTCCAAGTAGGTACTTTGCATATTTTAATCCATAATTTTATAGCCACTCTGAAAAGTGGCTGACACAATCATAAATAAAGAACTCCAAGAACACAAGAAACTAGCAGTAAGTTGATAAGTGCTACAGTCATGACTCAAACCTAGGTTAAGCAACAAAGCTTTTAGTATTTTCACTATTCCATTGGATGTCTTTAATGTTTTGTTAATAAGGCTGGTGAAATTAATTGTAATAACTGCATTTTGAACAGTTGTATGTTACCTATATAACCTATGTAAGGTAATAATAAAAAAGTAAAACAAAAAGGCTGTATGATGAAATCATCAACTCAGAAAGTAAAAGACTAGATCAAGTAATTCAGACCAATCCTCTCATAAAAAATACAATGACCCTGAATATATTAAGAGCATACATACACAGATAAGAATTACTTGGTCAATGTGCAAAAACCCAGAGAAGTAACAGGTTTCTGTTTTTTTTGGGGGGGTGGGGTGGGGGAGGGATAGTTTTGTAGGACCCCCTAGGTCCTACATAAATGTCCTCTGAAAGAAGCTATTGTTATACTTCCCAAATTACTCTAGATCATTTTTTTCAACATCCTAGACAATCAGGTACACAAAGATAAAAGAATGAGACTGATGTGGGTTGTCAGTGGCTCAAAACCTATAATCCTAGCTACTCAGGAGGTTGAGATTGGAGGGTGGAGTTTCAAAGCCAGCCTAGGCAAACAAAACCAAGACTCTTAATAGCCAATTAGCCATCAAAAGAGCCAGAAGCAGAGCTATGCTCAAGTAGCAGAGCACCATCCTTGAGCAAAAACACTAAATGAGAGCACAGGCACTATAAAGAATGAGAAGTGAAACACTGATAGACACAAGTACTTAAGTTATTAGGCACAAATTTTAATTAATTATGCTTAGTTTGAGATCAAATTATAAATCTCAGTACAATATGGTAACCTGTAACAAAAGATGCAGGAGAGCTCAACTCCTGATTGATAGATGAGGGAAAAACAAAAGGAAGGGAACACTTGCTTGTAAGAACTATAGAGATATAAAGAGGTATATAACTATAGAGGTAATACAATAAGGAATTATGAAATCTTGGAAAGTCAGAAATACTGGAATGTTGAATCCAGAATTCTGGATCTGCTTCTTCTCAGTGGCATTTACCAGTGCTAGAAAAAAAATATTTAGAGACTAAGAACCTGGATAAAGTGTTAGTAGACCCAACACTAATAAGGATTTAAAATATTATTCTAATCTTACTTAATAAAACATTATATATATAAGATTTCTATTGTCTGATGGCTTTCATTATTTATGCTGTAAAGTAAAATGTGAATTTTCAGATGCTTCTTTAGTTATAATCTATCTGTCCTCCCTCTTTTTGAAAATTAAAAGATAATCTAAAATGGATTTAGCTCTTGTAAGGTCTGAAGCCCAATTTAAAAGCACCTCAATCCCCAAAATTGGATTAAGTTAATCTGAGATGGGTGGTGACCCCAGCTGTCAGATTCAATCATTAATCTTCCTTGGAGAAGAATAAAAACATTTAATACGTACTGTTTAACACTCAGTTAAAATACATATATCAAGAGATTTGTTAATTTGAACATCAAGATAATCAATAGACTATGAAAAGAGATTTAAAAAAAGAGTTATCTCATAGGATTACTGACATATGACTTTAAAATAACTAGGCTCCTAATATTTAGTGAAGTAAAAGAGAATTAATTTCTATGGAATCATTAAGACAGAAATTTAAAAAGATGAAAACATTTTCCAGCTTATGATGGCAAAATGACCTTGATAATCAGTTATACAAAGTTAAAGTTGGTCTTTCTTATAAATGCACAAATCCCAAAACAAAACCTAACTCAATAATTTAAGACATATACTTACTATACTGCATTTGCTCCTGGAAAACAGGGATAGCTTATCATTGGTAAATAACTATATGAACCAAGATCACAAATCTTTCATGCTCGAAGAGAGCATTCAGTAAAATGTTCTACTGCTATATTCTAGTCAAAAGGATTTAAAAAAAATGTTGGTAAAAATAGGCATAACAAAAATAAAGGAGAGGGTTGCAAAAAGGAAAAGAAAACTACATCACACAGCCCACTTTTTGGTAACTCACTAGAAACTAGAGGTACTATTTGGCATATTGAAACAAATTTTAAATGTAAAAAAAAAAAGATAAAAAAGAATGCTTTCACAGTTATCAATTTGTAAGAAATTTACTGAAAACTTAAGAGCTTAGCAAGAGGCAAGATAAAACCAAAATATAAAAGTCAACAATTACGAAAAAGCAATGCCAAAGGGTATCACAAAATGTACATGTAACTGAAAATCTTAAGCTGACATGAAGAAAATGATACACACGACAGACTTCAAAAATGAAAGAATGGTCCCAAGTTCATAAGAAGACTCAGTATTATGAAGATGCCAGTTTTCTCCAAAATGATCTAAAGATTTAAAGTTGATTCCAACCTAAATGCCAACAAGGCTCTTATGAAACAATAAAAAATTTCAAGCTAAGTGCTGGTGGCTCATGCCTATAATCCTAGCTACTCAGGAGGCTGAGATATGAGGATTGTACTTTGAAGCCAGCCCAGGCAGAAAAGTCCTGTGACGCTGTAACTCAAGTGGTAGAGTGCTAGCCTTGAGCACAAAGAAGCTCAGGGACAATGCCCAAGCCAAGCCCTGAGTTCAAACCCTACAACTGACAAAAAAGACAAAAATTCAAAAGTATGGACAGAGTAATAAAGTCTCAAAAGCAGTAGCAATATTGTTCCACAAGCACAAGGCCAAGGGACTTATCTAACTAAACATTATCAAACTATTGTATTTAACAACATGATCTTGACACCAAAAGCCAAAAGACTGACAGAACAGAATAGATGCACATGAAACAGATACATGATATGCAACAAGTGGCACTACATGTTGAGGATCAAATTGATTATTCAATAAATGATGCTGAGACAACTAATTATTTACCTGGGGAAACAATTAAATCTAATTGTTATCTCATACTATTAAAGTCAAATCCAGGTTGAATAAGGACTTGCATTCAAAACCCAAAACTTCATACATTTCTTGAACAAACTGATCAAGATGCGTTGTACATGTAAATTAACATGTTGAATAAAATTGCTTTGTACAACTATTTAAATAAACTAAAAAATAAATTACATAAAAAAGAAAACAGGAGGCTATATAACTTTCAAATACAGAATTCCTAAACTATTTTTTTTTTTTTTGGTCAGTCATGGGACTTGAACTCTGGGCTTGGGGGCTGTCCCTGCACTCTTCAGCTGAAGGCGAGTACTCTACTGCTTGAGCCACAGCACCACTTCCGGTTTTCTAGTGACTTTTATTGGAGATAAGAGTCTTACAGTCTTTCCTGCCCGGGCTGGCTTTGAACCTCAATCCTCAGATCTCAGCCTCCTGAGTAGCAAGGATTATAGGTGTGAGCCACCGGGCGCCCGGCTTCCTAAACTATTTTTTAAAACAAATCCAACCCTGTCTTGTCAGGTGCTGGGGGCTCACGCCTATAATCATAGCAACTCAGGAGGCTGAGACCTGAGGAACATGATTTGAAGCCAGCCCAGGCTGGAAAATCTGTAAGACTCTTATCTCCAATCATGCACCAAAAAAGCCAGAAGTAGAGCTGTAGTTCAAGTGGTAGAGACCTAGCTTTGCGCAAAAAAAATCATTGGTCTCTATGTCTGAAATTCTTCAAGTCTGAAACTCTTCAGTTCTAACACACTAAATAAATTATAATGCCTATGAAGCAGTCATGATTTCATTTGTATGTACTTCTTGAATTATAATAGTTGCTTCTTACAGATGAACAACTCTCATTTCAAATACTTCTATAAACTAGTCTCGTTTTAAGGTTAAATAAAACCTTTAAATATAGAAATTGTTTAATGCTCTCTCATCAAACAATGACATATTTGCATTAATCTGACTTAAAAAAATAAACTACCAGCCAGCTCACATTGATAAGGACTGAAGTCTACATGTAAAAGAGGCCATGCAATGTTTTAACTTTCTGAGTCTGCTTTATTTTGTTTAGTACAATGACTTCTAATTCCATCCATTTCTCTGAAAATGACATAATCTCATTATTTTTTATGGCTGAATAATACTCCATGTGTTTATATACCTCCTTTTCTTTCTCTGTTCATTGATGGACACATGCTGTTTCCATATTGGGTTATTGTGAGTAGAGCTGATAAAACCATGGGTGTACAGATATCCCAACTATATGTTGGTTTACATTCTTCCAGATATTATATGCAGGAATGGAATAACAGGATCATATGGTCATTTTACCTTGTTTTCTTAGGAAAGTTCCACCCTGATTTTTATGGTGGCTCTATTCTAGTGTGTATTAAGGGTCCATCCCTACTGTCCCCTTCCCTCAATCCTTACCTGCACTTGTTCTATCTTCCAGATAACAGCCATTCTGACTTAGGTGATATGGAATATGTTTTGGTTTGCTTTTCCTTTGTGGTTAATAATGTTGAATGTTTCTTCATCTATTTATTAGCTATTGGCACTTCTTTGGAAACCCTTCAATTCATTTGCTCATTTACTAATTGGTATATTCTTTCAGTGTTTAATTTTTGGAGCTCTTCATACATTCTGACCATAATCCTTTATTTTATGGGTAACTGGCAAAGATTCCTCTCCAATTCTGTAGGTTTTCTTTTGGCTCTAAAGATTGTTTCTTTGCTGTGCTGAGGTTTTAAAATTTGATGCTATTTTTCAATTCTTGTTTCTTTTTAAGCAATTAAGAGTTTTACATAGAAAAACATTACCTCTTTCTATATCCTAAGAGTTTCCTTTATGTCTCCTTTAGCAGTTTCAAAGTTTCAAAAATATCATTAAGATATTTGATCCTTCTGGAATTGAATTTTTGTGCGGGGTGAGTGACAGAAATCTAGCTTCATTTTCTACATTCAGACCCAGTTCTCCAAGCATCATTTGTTCAAGAGACTTTTTTCTCCAGGGTAGGTTTCTGGCACCTTTGTCACAAGTCAGATGGTTATAAGCTGTGTGGGCCCATTTCTGAATCTTCTCTTCCACTGATTTACCTGTGTTTTTGTGTTAGTTCCATGCCATTTTTGCTACTATGGCTCTGTAGTAAACGTGACACCCAAATCTGGCATTATTCTTTTTGTTCAGGACTGCTTTAGCTATCAAGGTCTTTCATGGTGCCAAATGAATTTTAAGACTGTTATTTCTCTTTTGGGAAGAATGACATTGGAATTTTGACAGAAATTGTATGGAAATTGTAGATGGTTTTCAGTAGCACAGCCATTTTCCCAATATTGATTCTGTTAATCTATGAACGTGAAAGGTTTTTCTATCTTTTAGTGTTTTCACTTTATTTCTTTAATGTTGGAATAAAAACATAATTTTTAAAATTAAAAAGATTTCTAAATGGCCTTAAATCAAAATAAATCTGAAACCTCCCTCAGAAGACTTTTCTAAGTAGCTAGTCAATACCTAGTCAATAAAGTAGCTGATTTTGAAATCCAAGGATACACAGTATTTAGATAATACACCACATTCCCTTAGAAAGGAGAGATAGGACTATGAAAATTTGAAGTTTTTCAAGATCATAGATAACCTCTATCATTTTTAAGTTTTTTATTTTTTAAAAGCTGTGTTTTTTTAAATTGTCAAGGTGATGTACAAAGGGGTTACAGTTAGATAACTAAGGTAGTAAGTACATTTCTTGTTGAGCTTTTGAGCTTGTTACCTCCTCCCTCATTTTTCTCCTACTTTCCCTCCCTCCTAATACCTCCCCAAGCTGTACAGATCATTTCCAACATACTGTCTTGTGAGTATCACTGTTGCATTGGTTCTCCCCTTGTCCTTTGTCCATTCTGTTGTTCCCCTTCCCTAATTCAACTAAATGTAAATACAATCCTAGGGTACCAAAATCAAATACAGTGACAAAAGGGGGAGCCATAGGAGGAAGAACATTCAGAAGAAACAAATAACACAAAACATTAAAAACAACAAGTACAAAGAAAAACCTCGTATGTCCAAGTTTTGGAGTTCATTTCACTGAGTATCAAATTATAAGGTCATATGTACATACCTATTGAGCTATCTACTCATCTACTAAGATTATCCTAGGTGTATAGTAATTATTGCAAATAAGGGAAACCATGGGACCTGTATTTCTTTGGGTCTGGCTTGCTTCACTTAATATGATTTTTTTCCAAGTTTTTCCATTTCCTTACAAATCCGACAGTGTCATTCTTTCTGATGGAAGTATAGAATTCCATATATATATATATATATATATATATATATATATATATAATTATATAGATCACATTTTCTTGATCCATTCATCTACCGAGGGGCATCTGGGTTGGTTCCATATCTTAGCTATGGTAAATAATGCTGCAATAAATATAGTTATGCTGGTAGCTTTACTATGGACTTGTGGTCATTTGGGTAAATGCGCAGAAGTGGGATGCTGGGTTATAGGGGAGCTCTATGTTTAGTCTTCTGAGGAACCTCCATACTGCTTTCCACAGTGGCTGAACAAGTTTACACTCCCACCAACAATGCAGTAGGGTTCCCTTTTGGCTCCATCCCCTCCAGCATCTGTTGTTATTAGAGTTCTTGATTATAGCCATCCTAACTGGGGTGAGGTGGAATCTCAATGTTGTTTTGATTCGCATTTCTTTTATGGCCAGAGAGCATTTCTTGATGTCTCTACTTGCCATTCTTATTTCCTATTCAGAGAATTCTCTTTTTAAAAGGCTTTAGTCCACTTATTAATGGGGCAGTTATTTTTTTTTGAGGATTTGTTTTTGGGGTAATTTTTTTGTCGGTCCTGGGGCTTGAACTCTGGGCCTGGGTACTGTGGTATTTAATTTTTTGAGTTCGAAGTATACATTAGATATGAGGCCCTTGTCTTGTTGTATGGCTGGTGAAAATATCCCAATCTGTGGGCTTTCTCTATTGATCTTGCTAGCTATGTCCTCTGCCATGCAGAAGTTCTGCAGTTTAGTGCAATCCCATTTGTCCAACTTTTCTTTGATTTGTTGTGTTTCTGTGTCTTTAGTAAGAAAATTTTGGCCTGTGCCAAGAAGCCCTAGAGTTTCTCCTATTCCTTGTGTAATGTTTTCAAGGTGTCTGTTTTGCCTTTGAGGTCTTTGATCCATTTGGAGTTGATTCTAGTGCAGGGTGATAGATAAGAATCTAGCTTTTCTACAGGTGTTTTTAACCAATTTTGCCAGCACCGTTTACTGAAGAGGCTGTCTTTCATCCATTCTATTTTTTTAGCTCCCTTATAGAATATTAGGTAGCTAGAGGTCTGCAGGTTTGTTTCTGGGTCTTTAGTTCTATTCTATTGGTCCTCAGGTCTGTTACTGTGCCAGTAACAAGCTGTTTTGATTACTATGGCTTTGTAATAGAGTTTGAGATCTCTCTTCTGAGTACTGTCTTTGCTGTGTCCCAGAGGAGTTGGCAATTTATATGTTCATTTTTGTTAAATATCATGAACATTTGAATTTCCTTTCTAATCTCTTTTATGACCCACAATGTGTTGAACCATGTGTTATAGGATTTTCTTTGGTGGCTTTTCCCTCTATCATTTTTAATATTCTCCAACAATAATCTAAGGTTAATATTTTCCCAGCTTAAGTTATGTATGTTAAAGGAATAAGTCATAGTTAGGCATGTATATATTCAATTCCTACAGTCTATTCTTTCATACTTACTTGCAGCCTGACAGTGAAATCGAAATCCTCGCGGAATTTCACCTATAATGTAAAATATTTTGTTGAGAGACAGAAATATGGAAGTTCTCTAGTTGTTCTACAGTAATACTCCATAGGATGACCAAGTCATACATGGGCAGGTAATTTTAATTATGTAAAAGTAAAAATTAAACTTTATCTTTTTTTTTTAAACAAGCGTCTTATTTAGGATTCTACAAATGGGCTCCAGGGGACTATGGGGCCCCCTATTACATCAAGTATACATACATTTCCAGAGAATAGAAAATATCCAAGTTGTATCTTTTTAGTGTTTTAAAGTCATATGGAAAAAAATAGCTATTTGCTTGTCCTAAGTAGCAACATTCTTGTGAGTAGGATTTGTTTTTTATTATCTAAAAATGAAGCTGTCCTAATTAATTTAAAAAAATTTACCCATCTCTTCTTTTTATGTATTTCTTCCTCCCTCCACTGATTTTTTACCTTCAAGTATATGGTAACTAAAATCTATCCTAACTAAACTAAAATGCTAAATATTCAAACTTAACTAAAATGTATTCTCGATAGGCACCAAATCCTGTGTTTTCACAGGACTCACTTTTTTTGAGGAGGGGGAGCATTTGAGACAGGGTTTTAACTATGTAGCTCAGGCTGGCCTCAAGCTCAAGATCCTCCTGCCTCAACTTCCTGAATAGTTAGATTACAAAGGATACACTTTATATCAATACACAGTATCCACCATGTGTCACCAAGCCCACAGCTCATCTACTCCTTATAACAGCCCTCTAGTAGGTATTATTCCTACATTACAAACAATCTAATTTGTTTAGAGAGATTAAGTAGTTTCCTCAAATTTACAATGCAATAACAGCTGAAAAACTAGTGACCACCACTGATGTGAAGGAGAAGGGAAATGGTAGAGAAGGAAAATGGCAAGCATAAAATAAACTTTCAGGAAAGCCTCAAAATGTTAAATTAAGTAAAGGACACAGTATACATTTTTCAGATGTTCGGGTCACCCAATTATTGTTATTGCTATTATTATTACTGGCAATACTGGTGTTTTTAACTCAGAGCTCTAAGTCTCCTAAGCTGGCATTTTTACTATCTAGCCCTAACTTTTGCTCATTAATTTTAAGATAGAATCTCCATTCCAACTCAGGCATCTGACTGTATTAGGTAGGGTTCCCAGGAGCCAGGTCAACAGGTATGAGCCTCAGAATCCAGCTCTTCACTGAGTAGATGTCCTAAGAACTTCCATCTATCCTCAAACCATGATTCTAATAATCCCAGATAACTAGGATTACAGGTGTGAGTTACTGGCACCAGCTCTGTCCACCCAATTGTAACATTTCAGGTAAAGAACCTAAACCAATACCTATGTCAACATCTAATACCTAATGATTTTTCAATTATTGTCAATCTTATCACATTTTGAGAACTTAGTTGTACTTCAGCATACTATTAATAAATGAAAGAAACAATATACTTTTAAGATCCAGCATCTACTCTATGTGGGTACTTACCAGGATTTATAAAACTGTGAAATTCTGCCATAATACCTTCTTGCAGAGAATATTTAACACAGCCAATTTCACAAGGGAGGAATCGCTGTTCACAATGAGGCGGTAGCTCACCATGGCTAAAAATGTTCAAAAAGTAAAAAATACCTCCAAGGAATGCTACAAAACAAAAAATTCCAGGTGAATGTCTCAAATCTACTTCTTTCAAAAAGCCTGCTCATAGATGAAAAAAGCTTTAGAACCATTCTTTTGTGTTCTTATATTTCTAATATAGCTGGAAAACAAATGGTCAAATCTTTTATACTTTACTACTCTTTGTGTAAAACACCAAAATTATTTGAACTTGAAGCAGATTCTATAGAATTCAGCTACAGATAAGCCTTTACTCTCAAGAATGGCATAAGAAGAGCTGTAACACATATTCCAGCAAATATTTGCTTGATTAAGCTATGAAAAAGATTGGCTAATTAACAAATCCTTCACTCTCTATTCTCTTGCTCCACACTCCCCCACCACCAAGGTTTGAGAAATAAATTCCAACTGTATCATATATAGACTCTGTAAAGTATGGAAAACTTAGTTTATTCCTTTTGTATTTTTTTCTACTATATGTGTACTTCCAAAAAAAAAAAAAAGCCAGGCACTGGTGGCTCATGCCTATAATCCTAACTCCTTAGGATGCTCAGATCTGAGGATCTCAGTTTGAAGCCACTCTGTCAGGAAAAGTTCATGAAACTCTTATCTACACTTAACTAGCAAAAAGCCAGAAGTAGAAGTGTGGTTCAAGTAGTAGAGTGCCAGCCTTTGGCAAAAATGTTCAGGAAGAGCACCCAGGCCTTGAGTTCAAGCCTCAGGACTGGCACAAAACAAACAAGAAATGTAAAAATGTGTGAAGTGTTTTTACTTACCTGGATAGGCTAATGTTAAAAGTTGATTAGTGTTAGCTAAAGGCAGGACCCAATTAATTAAAACAGCTACAAAAAATAGCAAATAGCAAAAACCCTTTTTTTGGCCAGTCCTGGGGCTTGACCTCAGGGCCTGGGCACTGTCCCTGGGCCTCTTTGTGCTCAAGGCTAACGCTCTACCACTTGAGCCACAGAACCACTTCTGGCTTTTTCTGAGTAGTTTATTGGAGCTACGTTGGTAAGCATGAGCCACCCACACCTGGCGCAAAGGCACTTTCACACGACTTTTGTGGTTATCTTTATGTGTCTCCTCCAGGGTATTTTTAAAATTTTAAGAACTGGTCAATAATAACTGTGCATCTTAAATAGGTAAAATTGTGTGTCTTAAATGGCAAAATGGGGTTTGATTGTATATTATATATTATGGTTTGAATGTATATTATATATTGTAGCATGATCAAATCAATCTAACAAATCACATTTTTTCATAATTCAATCAACTAAAATTTAGTCTTCAATGCTGAAATATACATCATTAAACTACAGTAACAATTCTGTACAATAGATCTTAAACCTCTTATCTGCCTTTATAATTTAAGTGCATTTAAGTACATCCTTATAAACAAGTCAAAGAAATATCTATGTTTAAATAAAGTTTGAGGTGACAAAACAGATTTTTATTATAAAGAACTCTTGGACTACGTCAATAAGTGAAAATTATCTTTAGTGTTATAATATTTAAACACATGTACCAAATACTTTGAAATGGAGGATCAAAATGAATAAAAACATATTTACTAATATGACAGTGCTTTGAGCAATACAGCATAGTGATTTTTGTCTGTTTTTAGCAGTGTTTTGAACATTCAAAGTTGAGCAAAATATTTTCAGAATACTCTACCTTGATCATTTTTTAGAGACAAACTTGACATATCTGGGGGTGAAACAGTTTGCTTTGGTACAAGCATACCAGGCCTCCTCAGAGGTGTGGCAATGAGTTTCTAAAGAGAAAGAAAATCATTGATCACATAATTAAAGTTCCAAATAGATTACCTCAGTAACTTCTCAACACTAATTCAATGAATATACTTGTCTATAGCACCAATATCCAAAGACAGAAATAAAAGTAAAAATCTATATTCTAAGTCAGAAGGTGAGTAAATAATTCAATTAATGAAAGTCACTTGACCAGTATTGACTGTGTCACCTCCCACCATATACAATACATGGACCAAAAGAACACCAAAGGCCACTATATCCTGTTTAGTTTTCTCTTAAAGTAAAAACCAGATCATGTTGACTTGAAGTCTCATATAAGACTTTTTTTTCAGGTAATATATAAGAAATGACAGTAAGAAAAAAATCAAGGTTTCACAAGTGTGCCTATGTAAAAATTCAACTGATTAGTGATCATCAAACATAAATCCCCAAAATAAAAATCTCTCAAATCTAAAACAAGAAAACTTGAATTTCAATCCAATGTTAACAGTTTAAGAATGAATTTCGGTATTACAAAAAACCCAAAACACCATGATTTGAATGTATGTGTCGAACCCCACAATGACCTTTTTCTTTCCTATTATAAATTACCAAGAAACCAAATTTTATTTTGTACTTCAACATTCCTCCACTCAGAAATCTACTCAAATCTTTCTCAATTCTTTTACCTATAATGTATACAAACGTTCACCAATATATTTTAATATTTAAAACACATCAACTGACAACCTTGGTTCTCGGTGTCATTTACAAACTATAGTGTAGATTGTAAAAGAGGGACTTTGGGAGAAAGCAGACGGGGGTAAACCAGTTAGAGGGAAAAGAAAGGGCAAGAAGGGATTGGGTGTGACTATTACAGAAATATAAATACAAAAATAGATTAACAAAAGGGGGGGCAGAGGGGAATTAAGAATAAGTAATACAGAGGGGTGAATTTGATCAAAGTCCATTATATAAATAATTTTACCCCTTATACAATAAATTGATGCTAATGAAAAATGAAGAAAAAAATGTCAATTTTTAAAATTAAAAACAACAAAAAAGAATCCAAAGGCCTAAACTATTTTTAAATACCAAAAGACAAAAAAGGCTCCTTAATCATTAACAAGTTGACAGGGACACTTGGAGACCATTTACTCAACTTGTAAATTCAAGTATCTCCCAAGTTACCAAACAGGGATTTCTCAGGCCTTTCACTACCAAAGTATACCAACTTTTCTGTTCTGAGTTTGTGAAGGCTGCTGGTTGTGTGTTTGTGTCTGCTAGTACCAGGGCTTGAACTCAGGGCCTGGATACTGACCTTTGGCTTTTTTACTCGAAGCTGGTACCCCACCACTTGAGACAAACCTCCATTTCCAGCTTTTTGCTGGTAACTGGAGATAAAGGCCTGGCTTTGAACCTCAATTCTCAGATCTTAGCCTCCTGAGTTGCTAGGATCACAGGCATGAGCCACCAGTGCCCACCCTCGTACTGGATTGAGTCATTCTAATAACCAGGAAACAAAAGAACGACCTCCTTTCCTCACCCTAACCCACATCAGGCAGTTGTCTACCCCTGATCTTTGACCATTCACTCAAACAGCATTTTCCAAAAGAGCTTGTGTGCCAGGCCTCTGTTTCCCCTTATTTTACCTGCTTCTCTGAAGGCCCAGAATCCTTTCCCTGGGCGGCTCTCCATTCTCGAGCCATTTCTGTGTATTTCTCCTTTTCTTCCTCCCTCAGGACCTTCAGGAAATAGAAAAGAAAAGGGAAGCAGCAGTGAAGATCCCGTGTGGGCGTGGTGGGTCCCACTGTAGACGCCTGGGCATTACAGGGCCACAGGTTCTGGTGTCAGTTTGTCCCTCGCCCTAGGCCAGGGATCCCCTCCCCCCACTCGCACTCCATCAGGGGTCAAGCTCGAGGCCTGAGGGGCTCGGGCTCGGGCTCGGGCCTCGGGCCTCGCGGAGGCCTCTTGCTCCTCACCCCGCACTCTGGCTCCTCACCTTGCCCTTCTGCTCCCCACCTCGCCCTCCTTGCTTGCCCAACTGCCCTGCCAGGCCTGGCACGCTCTCCTCACGCCTTACCGCCCAGTCAGCGGAGCAGTAAGGGATGGCATCAGCCACGCGAACCACGGGCAGGCCTCTACGGCGTAGTTCCGGTATCTTCTCTTGCACGAAGAAATAGTAAGCATTGCGGCTGGCCCTGCGGTTCGGCATGGCGAGCACGGTCAGGCTTCGACTCGGGCCTGAGAGGGAACAAGCTGCTGGCGCCCTCGCTGGGCTCCCGCCCTTAGTAACCGAGGTAGGTGCCTGCGCACGCGCAGGACACCAGCTTTCAGCCAATCAGGGTGCAGCGCACAGCCGTACTCACACAGTTAGGAGAAGAAAATCCAGCCCCAAACCGGAAGATTCCACCTCATGCAGCGCTATTGGGGGTTGGGGGAGAGGGGAAAGGGGCGGGGCGCCGCAAGTGTCCTGACTGGCTGGGATGAATCACAGGCGGGGCCTTATCACGTGGAAGGCTTGGTGCATTTGCTGCTCATTGTTGCGTAGTGGGTTGCAGTAGGTAGAGCAAGAAAGGATTAGTTGGTATTTTAGTTTGCCGGTGTTTTCAGCCAGAAACATCTGGGTTTAATGTTGTAAATGCCAAGAAGCAATTTATTATAGAAGAAAAAATTCCCATCCAAAATAAACTTGTACAACTTTGCCACAATCAATATACATAAACTGTAGAAATTTACAACAGTTCATAATTTACCAAACAAAAGATATCTAACTAAGTTCAGAAAACAGGTGGCTGTTTGTGGGAAAGACTTTTACCCAATTAAGTACAAGGAAAGTTACAAACCAGACCTTCGCTCTCTAAAAATAAGTTTACTCAGTCTTAGAAAACTACAAGCTAGCAAATGTATAGAGAGCGGGCACCTACAAACGTCACAGTTGACTAATGTTGTAAGGATCCTTTTAAAAGCCCATTGCCAAGGCAGATTCTGGTCACTTGCTGCTTTCAAAGCCAAAAAAACAATACAAGGTCTGATCATTTCCCTAGGCCATCCTTACTAGTTTGTGTTTATGTACATTTGTGCTAGGTAAAAACTTTGTCACAAAACGTCCAGTACTACCTTGTTTAAAACGTTTTTATGCTAAGCATTGATAGAGACAGTGAGGAACTCCACAGCTAAGGTCCTTCCTCTCAAGAAATTTACTTGGAAGGGGCAAGAGGAAGGCAAAAACAAGTGCACTGATAATTGTTTATTATTACTAATACTATTTCGGGTCCAGGGTTTGAACTCAAACTCTTGAGCACACAGGAATCCTCCTACTGAGATCTGCACCTTTGAATTTTTAAAAGATAAATTTAGAAAAAGTCAAGAAGGAACCATAGCAAGAGGCTGAGATTTAAAAGGTCCTTGAATAAAGTTTGACAGAAATCCTCATAAAAGTATGATTTTATGTCAATTTTATTACTAGATGGCAGGATTTGTGGCAGTGTTATAAAATATTTCTTTTGTCTAATGAGTTACTGCTGATGTAAGGAAGATATTGATTTAGGTGTTGATCCTGTATATTTAGTAATACTCTACCATTACACTATTGATTCAAATAAAGTCAGTCAATTCTTTTGGGTTTCCTGGCTTTGTTTTCTAGAGGAAATTCTCTATTTCATGTACTAAGTATTGTACAAGTAGGAAATTTATATGTTTTAAAATAAAGAATGGAAGTTTAAAAATCATTAAATACCTTTTATACATCTTTTTAGGTAGATATATGGCTTTATCTTTTGTTAATATACTAGATTTTTTTTCTAATATTGAACATTTCTACTATGCCTAGCATAAACTCTTTGATCATGAGCTCTTTTGCTCAAGGCTAGTGTTCTACCACTTTGAGCCACAGTGCTACTTCCTCATCTACAGTTTTGTAGAATTTCTTTGTAAAGTTCTTGTCCTGGTGTATCTTTGGAAGGCAGGGTGGGGTTACCTTTCACTATTGTTTACAGTATCTTGCACTATTGTTTACAGTATCTTGTATGGATGATTTGTCCTTGCAGTTTTCATTAGTTTTTGTAATTTACTTAGAAATTTGTCTTTTACATTTGAAGTTGCAACTATATTGATGCAAGATTTGGTGAAGAAGTGAAGCAATTGAAACTTTCGTTTGTTATTATTGAGACAATTGCTTAACACTTTCTTTTTCTTTTTTGTTGGTTATGAGGCTTGAACTCAGGGCCTGGGCACTGTTCCTGAGCCTCTTTTTGCTCAAGACTAGTGCTCTACCACTTGAGCCACAGAGCCACTTCCAGTTTTTGAGTGGTTAATTGGAGATAAGAATCTCACAGGAACTCTCTCTGGGCTGGCTTCAAACCATGATTCTTAGATCTCAGTCTCGAGAGTAGCTAGGATACAGGTGTGAACCACTGGCACCTGGCAACAATTTATTATCTTTATCATAGGACCCACAATCCTATTCTTTTTTTTTTTTTGTCAGTTGTGGGGCTTCAGTTTGGGGCCTGGGCATTATCCCTGAGCTCTTTTGCACAAAACTAGCATTCTACCACTTTGAGCCACAGCACCATTTCTAGTGTTCTGGTGGTTAATTGGAGATATGAATTTAACAGACTTTTCTACCTGGGCTGGCTTTGAGCCATAATCCTCAGATCTCAGTCTCCTGAGTAGCATTACAGGTGTGAGCTACCAGCACATGGCCACAGTCTCATTCTTTTTGGAAGAGTCTAACTATACACAAAGCTTTGAGGTAAATTTTTACAGTGGCTCTATGCATAAGACCCTGAAACTGGACAACCTAAGTGTAGAAAGGTGAATTGATAAATTGTGGTTTAGTTATGTAATAGAGTATTTAGGAATGTAAAGAAATGAACTAGTATTGACACTTGACATGATGAATTTTGAAATTTAGAGTGGAAGGAGGCACACATGAAGCATACATATTATATAACTCAATGAATATGAACCTCAAGAAAAGCTGAAACTATAGTTATAGAAATCCAATCAGCAGTAACCTGGGGCCGCAATTAGGGAAACGGACTGAGAACTAACCCAAGAAACCTTACTTATACTTTGACTGGGGACATAATTCAGAAGTGCCTACCTAGCATACACTAAGGCCTTGAGTTTATCTCCACTATAGCTAAATGAATAAATAAAGAAATCTTTCTTCTAAAATAATCTTTCTTCTAAAAGATCTTTCTATATTTTGTATTGTTGGTGGTTACAAGCAATATTTGTCAAAAAAGTTCATCAAAATATACCCTGAAATGAATATATTTTATTGCATGTAAATGTTAGCTTAATACAGCTGTTTCAAAAGGGATTATTGGCATAAAATAAATGTAATATTTCTTTGGAATTAAAAACATATACTAATATAGTCTTCTTTTTGTTCCTAATATTACTTGTGTCCTCCAAGCTTCTTAATACTTGCCATTATTGATCATTTAAATAATCTAACTTTTGTTGTTATTGATCAGTTTTATTGCTTTCCTTTTAGTGATGACCTTTCTCTTATGCCTAGTTTCCTTGAGCAGGAAGCTGTTAACTAAGAAATTCCTCTTTTGTGAGTGGCTGGACTGCCATCTGGCTACTGTTGCTGCTATGAACACTTCATGGATGCTTGAGCATATTACAATCCAGTACAAGAAATCAATGATTGCTAAAATCTCAGCTGCTGTGAAGACAACAATGTTTGCTTTAGGAGAACTTGTTCCAATTATAAGTGTTTCAGCCTGCATCAATGCTGGAAATCTTCACTTTATCAGGACAAGTGACCCCTAGATGATCCTATCTATCTCCTCACTCAAGATGGGAGATGAAGCATCTCCTCAGTGATTCACAGAAATCCTGTGATTGTTAGAACTAGAAGCTGTGCACAAGGGACACTGTGATTGGTGGGAGTACAATTTGTACACAAACATGCTTCTAACAGCATTAGGGGGATGTTTTCCACACTTTGGGCTTAATTTACAAGGCTGCTCTCTCTTGTAGAGTGCTCTCCTTGAGCTGAAGAGCTGAGGGACAGCGCCCAGGCCCAGAGTTCAAGCCCCACGACTGACAAAAAAAAAAAAAAAAAAAAATCAATTAAATGCTAACCATGTTAATTAAAAAAAAAACAAAAAAAAAAAAAAAACAAGGCTGCTCTCTCTTGTACAGTCTCCCCAATGTTGCAGTGTTACATCACTGGGACAATAAAGGCTTCTCTTGAATAGTCTTTTACTTGTGATCTATCACAGATAGTGTGCTGAGCTGGTTGCATGAAGAACAGACAAAAATCTAGCTCTTCCAGCCCTGGCAGCAGTGGTGAGGAGATGGTTAAGAGTTCCAGAGAGCCACTGAAAGCTATGAGCTTTGACACCCAAAGCTCCGAGCTGTAACACCAGAAGTCAGAAACTAAAAGTGAAGATTCTGAAGTGCTGTAGAAGTATTGGACTGTGAGAGATGGTAGAGAACCTGAGGCTTCAGGAGAGAGGTTGCAAGGTTGCAAAGAGTTAAGGGAGTGTGAGCCCCTGTCATTAGAAGAGTTTGAGAAATCCATTGAGAGTTGAAGAGCAGAGGCTCCAAAACTGCAACTTACCCTGTAGGTGTTTACACTCTAAGCCTGGAGCAATAAGCTTTTAGCTTGGAAAGTTTGGAGCCATTGGCCTCACTCTTAGAGCACCTCAGTTCTAACTTTGGAAGCCCACCTTGTAAGCCTCTAGAAAGCAGAGCCATCAATACTAAGAGAGCTGTTGTTTTCATATCCAGGATTTCTATTGGATAGAACAAGCCATTGGTGAGAGTTGCAGTTTTTTTTTTTAAACCAATGCTTAACCATATGCAGGTGCCTATAACCCTAGCTATTCAGGAGAATGAGATCTGAGGAACATGGTTCAAAGCCATCCCAGACTCTTATCTCCAATTAACCAACAAAAAGTCAGAAATGGAGCTGTAGTGCAAGTGATAGAGGACTAGCCTTGAGTACAAAAGCTCAGGGATAGTGCTAGGGCCTGAGTTCAAGCCCCAGAACAGGCACGCACACACACACACACACACACACACACACACACACACACACACACACACACACACACACACTTCCACTTCTCTATTTAACACAGTTGATCTTTCCTCTACCTTTTTTTTTTTTTTTTTTGGGTCCGGTCGTGGGGCCTGAACTCTGGGGCTGGGCGCTGTCCCTCAGCTCTTCAGCTCAAGGCTAGCGCTCTACCACTTGAGCCACAGCGCCACTTCTGGCTTTTTTCTTTTTGCTTATGTGGTGCTGAGGAATTGAACCCAGGGCCTCAGGCATGCAAGGCAAGCGCTCTACCACTGAGCCACCTTCCCAGCCCTCCTCTACCTTTTTAACATGGAATATAATATCAATGTTCCTTGTGTACTCATTCTACCATCTGAGTTATTTGGGAGTTTGAGTCTTTCTCATTGATTTTTTGTCTTGTAATAGATTGTGTTGTCCTGCTTCTCTGTATGTGTGGTTATATGACAATGAAGTGCTACTCATTGCAAATTTTATCCTATTGAATGCTGCATATTTCTTTATGCTTGTCAATATTCTGCTTTGTTCTGGAATACAGTTTGGTACTTAGAAACACTTTAAGAATTTTTTTGGTTCCATTTGGAGGTTTATGCTTTCTTATTTGGGATTAGAGCAATTGTTATGACTAATTTTCTCCTCCACTGATAGAACAGCCTTCCAAGCACTCTACCTGATGGTCCATGAGTTTAGAGGTTTTTCCATTTTGGCTTATGGAAACACAAACTATTTCCAGCCCTGTGTGAATTCCAAGGATTGTTCCTTCTCATCCTTTCAAGTTGTTCTTTCCCTGGCACTGGGTAGTTTCTTCCCACACAAACTCTGATCAGTATTCACTAAAGCTTCAAGGGAGATCCTCATCAGAGCTCTTTTTGGTTTTCTTTTTCTTTGTGTTGTTCCTATTTTCTGGTGCTCTACCTTGCAAACTTTTTTTTACTCTGGTCAAACTAGATCCTTGACTCTATCTTCTCAAATCAAGGAAGCTCATTCAACTGTCTTGATACTGGATTCTAGACTACTTGTCTAGCAGCAAGCTGGGACAATCACAAAGCCTTTGAGATCTTTGTTCCATTTGGGGTTGATTCTGGTGCAGGGTGATATATAAGTATCTAATTTTATTTTTCTACAGGTGTTTAAGCAGTTTTTCCAGCACCATTTACTGAAAAGACTATTGTTCTTCCATTCTAAACTCTAGGGCTCCTTGGCATAGGCTGAAATTTTCTTAATAGAGACCCAGAAACTCAACAAATCAAAGAAAGGTTGGACAAATGGCGTGGCAAAAGACACAGGTAGCAAGAAATATAACTACTCATTCTACCATCTGAGTTATTTGCGAGTCTGAGTCTTTCTCATTGGTTTTTTGTCTTGTAATAGATTGTGTTGTCCTGCTTCTCTGTATGTGTGGTTATATGACAATGAAGTGCTACTCATTGCTAGTTATACAACAGACAAAGCCCTCATATCTAAAATATACTTAGAACTCAAAAAATTAAGTCACCCAAAAACAAATTCTCAAAGAAACACCTGCCCCATTAATAAGTGGGCTAAAAACTTAAAGAGAGACTTCTCTGAAGAGGAAATAAGAATGTCCACAGACACATGAAGAAATGCTCAACTTCTCTGGCCATAAAAGAAATGCAAATCAAAACAACATTGAGATTCCATCTCACCCCAGTTAGAATGGCTATAATCAAGAACTCTAATAACAACAGATGCTGGAGGGGATGTGGCCAGAAGGGAACCCTACTGCTTGGTGGGAGTGTAAACTTGTTCAGCTACTCTGGAAAAGCAATATGGAGGTTCCTCAAAAGACTCCACATAAAGCTCCCAGGAATCCCACTTCTGGGCATTTACCCAAATGACCACAAACAAGGTCATACTAAAGCTACCAGAACAACTATGTTTATTGCATTATTATTCACAATAACTAAGATATGGAACCAACCCAGATGCCCCTCAGTAGATGAGTGGATCAAAAAAATGTGGTACATATATACAATGGAATTCTATGCTTCCATCAGAAAGAACAACATTGCCCAATTTGTTAGGAACTGGAAAGACTTGGAAAAAATCATATTAAGTGACGTTACCCGGTCCCAAAGAAATTTAGGCACCATGGTTTCCCTTATTTGCAATAATTAGCATCCATATAGGATAATCTTATCAGATGAGCGGAAAAGCTCAAAAACCATGTACAAATGACCGTATTAGTTGATGCTAAGTGAAATGAACCCCGAGATATGGACACAAGAGGTCTGTCTTTATTGTTACTCTTTTAAATGTACCACATCATTTTATTATTATTATTTGTTGTTGTGGTTTCCTTTGTATGTTCTTTCCCCTATGGCATATACCCTGTTGTCACTGTACTTAATTTTGAGATCTTGCATCTTGTATATACATATATCTAATCTGGGGAGAGGAAGGGGAATAACAAAACGCTGAAACAAGGACACAGGATGATCCATTGCAACGAAGATACCTACTGGACAGTATAGTGGAAATGAACTTTACAAGTTTGGGTAGTGAGCGGGGAGGGGGGATAGGAGTGTGGGAGCTGGGGGAGGGAAGGGATAGTGGGATAACAACAAGGAAGGGAAGGGGTAACAATGATTGACAAGTAATGCACTCATTGCTTTACTCATATAACTGTAACTCCTCTGTAACATCTTAAAAATAAAATAAAAATTAAACAAAAGAAACATAAAAAAGCTCCTCTTGTTTCTGTTCTTTCAGGGATTACTTACTTCTACTCCCTGAAGGCCAGGATATGAAAATATATACATTTATATTGTTTCATATTTGGTTGATGGATTTGTAAGTTGTTTTAGGCTACTAGATAAATCCTTCCCTGTTAATCTTCTTGATCAAGTGGCTTTTCTTACTTTAATATTTTAAGCAATATTTAATTTTAACTACTAAATTTTTAGATAGATGATCATGGCAGATATCTGTGGGGAGGTGACATTTTTTTTTAATGAGAAAATACAGAAAGAAAAAGAACATATCAGAGGAAATAGTACATTTAAAGGATACGATAATGAAAAGCTGGGTGTGTCGTCAAAACAGATGGAAGACTAGTTGGTATTGGCATGATCCCAGTCAGGTGGAAAATGGTGCATGCTGAAGTTAGATTAACCAATTAGCATTCAGGCATGGTCATTATAAGGGATTCAAGTGCTCTTCTAAATAAAATGGATGGTCACTTAAGTGTTTTTATGTTATACTTGTTCATTTAAAATAAAAGTTGCATGTATTTATTGTATGCAACATCTTGTTTTATAATATGTGTATATTATGAGTATCTAAATTGAGCTAATTGACATGTGCTTGACCTCATATTCTTATCTCATTCTTTTCGGGAGGGATAACACTTAAAATTTACTCTTATTAAAGAGTTTTAAAACAGATATTATGACATGGCTTATATTTTAAGAAGATCCGTGCTGTTGTTATTTGGAGAATAGCTCAAATCAGTAAAAATGGGCAGGATGAGATCTGGTAGGAGGGCCTTCAAGAGTCTCAGTGACAAGCAAGTATGGTGGCAGTCTTGTAATCTCAGCTACGCACAAGGCTAAGATCATAGGTTGAAGTCCAGAGAGTGGGTTCTTTATTGAAGCTATGTCTAAAACAAAAGAAAACAACCCAAACAAAACAAAAGACAAAAGGCTTAGAATGTGGTAAAGCATTTGCCTAGCATGCATGAGGTCCTGGGATTCAATCTCCTCTGTGTGTGTGTGTGTGTGTGTGTGTGTGTGTGTGTGTGTGTGTGTGTGTGTGTGTGTGTGTGTGTGTGTGTGTGTGTGTGTGTGTATAGAGGTTCAGTGACGGTGGACCTAGAAGGTGACTTAAAACAGAAGCAGCAGTAGATATGAAGAAACAAGGAAGGGCTTAAATTGTATATCATGGAAAAATAGAACTGGCTGATAGATTTGATGTAGAAGAGAGAGAAAAAGAGAAATCCTAATGTTTGTGCTTGAGTAACTCAGTGGGGAATGGTGTTTTCAATAAAATAGGAAGCACTCAGGACCAGAGAGAGACAGTGCTTAGAGCTAACACAATGGTTATCTGTTCCTCTCCTTGTTGCAAGTGATTTCTTTTAACCATAAGTAAAATCCTATATAAATAGAACAACTTTTCCCACTTTTCAACCAGGTAAAATTTTCTATCCACAAATTCTAAAGGGTATCATGTTTTGGTTGCATTATGTATGTAGAAGTCTGGAGATTAAGTGTTCCATTATGGACATGTTAATTTCTAAATGCCTACTATATATTCAAGTGGAGATGTCAAACAGGCAATTGTTTGTATAAGTCTGGGATTCTGGGCTTGAGACAGAATTGGAAGTAAGCCAAATGAAGATGGTATTTAAATTCATGGAAATGGATGATATCACCTAAGGAAAGAATGGAGGGAGAGAAAAAGGATCTGCGATGGATTCCTGAAAAACATTAGCATTTAGAAGTCAGAGAAGGAAGACCCAGTAAAGGTATCTAAGAAAGAATGTAAGAAAAAGAAGGAAGAAAAGCAGGAAAACCAAGGGAATATATATTTATTTAGTCAGTAAATATTTAATAAGAGTACCTAACTGTATTTTAAGCACAATAATAACAAGGCTTCTCATGAAGAAAACAGACAATAAAGAAATAAAGTTATGTATCTAGTAAGATGTATTTAATACCATCCTATTGGCAAAGTCCAATGAGGAAAAATAATAGAGGGTAAGGCGATAGCGACTGATGGAAGTTGAAGTTTAAGGTAGCCAGAAAAGACTCTGTATAAGGAAATGAAATTTGAGCAAATGCTGGAAGTAAAGAAGCAAAAGTTACAGGATAAAGAGCATTCCAGGCAGGGGTACATAATAGTAAATGTTAAGGCTCCAAGGTGAAAACATGTCAAGTATATTTGAGGAACAGCAAAGTAAATTCTGTGGCTAGGGCCAAGTAAGCACATGCACATGTGTGGGATGCGGGGGGCGGGGGGGGGCGGTGGGGAGGAGTAGAGAGGTTATTAGGAAGGGAGAAAGGCCTAAGTCATATAAGACTAATCAGGCTTTAGGTTTTAGATTGAGAGATACCATTAGCGATTTGGATGATACACACACACACACACACACACACACACACACACACACATAAATTTTATTGTCCAGATGATGTGCAGAGAGATTACAGTTACATACATAAGGTAGTGAGTACATTTCTTGTTGAACTTGTTACCCCCTCCCTCATTTTTTCTCACTTTATCTTTCCCCCAATCCTGCCCCCTGCACCAAGTTGTACAGTTCATTTCCAACATATTGTCTTGTGAGTATTGCTGTTGCCTTGGTTGGATGACTTATATTTTTAATGTAATTTTCATCTAAGTTTTTAATAAAAAACACCCAAGGCCATCTCATTGTGTTGTTGGAAAAATGTGTCCAGGTTTGTTCCTACGTTTCTAATTTAAGTTAAGGCCTTGATACTGTTTAGTGTGTGATGATAATGACAATATTCTTTTCTTTTCTCTCTTTTTTGTGCTGGTCCTAGGACTTGAACTCAGGTCTTGGGCACTGTCCCTGAGCTTTTTTTGCTCAAGGCATTCCACTACTTGTGCCAGAGCTTTACTTCTAACTTTATGGAAGTTCACTGGAGATAAGAGTCTCACAGACTTTCTTGCGTGGGCTGACTTTGAACCTCGATCCTCAGATCTCAACCTCCTAATTAGCTAGAATTACAGCTTTGAGCTACTAGTGCCCAGCAATGACAGAGAGATATTTCATCTCTCCCTCACAACACTATGAAACATTGTACAATAATTTCAATTTGCAGAATAGAGAAATGAGAACTGAAGTAGAAAAGTGACTTCCTATGCAGGCTACGTTGTCTATTAAGTTAGGCCTATGATATCCTTGCTCCTTCAACACTCCTTCTAATCTGTTCATCATAATGTTCTAAAATTTTTATTACTTAATAGTTTCCTAGAGCAAAAAAAAGAGGACTTTCCAACTACCTACTAACTAGACATTACATGAATGTAACTTATTCTTGAGCAACTAACCTCAATTCCAGCTGATTTCTGTGGCTTGCTTAACCTGTCTCTGTGTTTTCCTAAAGTATTTCTTTGATTCCTATTTGTGTTGCCACATAATTTAGTTTGGGTTTTTGTCCTTTCTTGAATTATTACAATAAGCTCTCTCTTGGAAAAAGCACCTGTGACTGTTTTTGTCTCCAATTTTCCTACCCTCTGTGGTACAAAATGACTTTACTGATACACAGGTTTGAGGTTTTTCTTCTGCTTAGAAATTCTCATGATGCTAAGGAAAATGAACCCTAAGATAGGGACACATAGATTTTTTTTCTTTGTTGTTGTTGTTTTTAATGTACTATATGATTTTTTGTTTCTTTTTTATTGTAAAGATCCTGTACAGAGGGGTTATAGTTAAATGGGTAAGGTAATGAGTACATTTCCTATTGAGCATTGTTACTCCCTCCTTTGATTTTTTTAAATTTCTTTTGTATGTTGATTCTGGTGCCCTGCATCTTGTATACACATTTTTCTAATTTGGGGAGGGGAAGAGAAATAACAAAATGCTGAAACAAGGATACAGGTTGACCCATTGTAGCAATGATATGTACAAGACACTATGTTGAAAACAAACTTTACAACTTTGCTGTGGTGTGGGGGTGGGGGGTGGGAGAGGAGTTGTGGAGGGAAAGGATGTTAGGGGAAAAACAAAGGCGGGGTAACAATGTTTAGAAGGAAATGTACTCATTACCTTACTCAATTAACTGTAACCACACTGTAAAGTATCTTTACAATAAAAAAAAAGAATACATAGAAATAACAAAAAAAGAGAAGTTCTCATGAGTGGTCCTTTGTCTAAGAGATTAAGTCTAGACCTGGTAACTTGGTTGCAGTCTACCTTCTTTTCCCTTTGTGAACACATGTGTCAAGCAGCAAGTTCTGCTCTTACCGCTGCTTACTTCATGTGCTTCTGTACTATCTCCTGCTTTCTTCTATTTGAGATTCTGCCCAGATGAGGTTTAAGGTTTATTTCATGAGTCTTTCATGAAGACATCTCTGATTGGCACTATTGAAGCATGATTGAGTCCTTCCTTCCTCTTGGTTCCCACATTATATCTGGTTCATGTCCTAACATAGATTCTGTTACAGTATCATATTTATAAACCACATTTGCCTCCCTCTCCACAGACATAGCTACTACTCAACTGTAAGTTCTTTGGTAGAAGTCCTGTAACTTATTCATTCTTTAATTTGTACTCAGTAGGTACATGAGGATGAAATGATCAATTTATGAAAGAAAAAAGAAGAGGAAAAATGAATATCCTGAAGCAATTTGTAATTAATTACTCAAATACATACTGATTCTTTGTATCTGGTACCTAGAGTGGTAGAAGGGATACACGTTAAGACTTGTGTGAGACATTCTTACCCTTTAACTCCAACATGAAAGTCAAGGCTGCTTGTCTCTAACAAAGCTGCTTTTGAAAGCTCACTTGACCCTTTGTTGTTTGAGTTGCTTGTTTGACCTTCTTGCTTGTCTCCCTTTCTGGCCCATTTTTCTAGAGGTGAGGTCATCAGATGACATATTCTTTCTGGCTTCCTTCCATCGCTTATGTTCTGGCTTTGACTTGTGCCAGGGAAGTTCTCTTGGAGAATGCTTAAGGTTCTGAGAAACAACCTCTGGCTTAATTGCCAAGAGCTATGTTCAAGATATCTTGGTCTTGTGAAATTTAGCCAGCCAGGCTCCCTTTCTTCTTTCTCCTTTGGGCTGTAGGACACTGCTGGATCACTAGAACTAGAATTGTTTTGCTGCTTATTTTGGAGTTTTGACTACTACTCAGGTCTACAAGGATGCTAACATTGAAACAAAAGCAGAAATGAAATAAAAAAAACCAGAGCCAGGGTTCATAAAAAAGAAACAGCTTACTGGGCACAGGTGGCTCATACATGAAATCCTAGCTACTCAGGAGGCTGAGATCTGAGGATTACGGTTTGAAGCTAGACTTGGAAGGAAAGTCCTTGAGACTCTTATCTCCAATTAACCAACAAAAAATAAGTGGAGCTTTATCTCAAGTGGTAAAGCACTAGTCTTGAACAAAATAGCTCAGGGACAATGTCCAGGCCCTGAGTTCAAGCCCCAGGAATCTCTCTCTCTCTCTCTCTCTCTCTCTCTCTCTCTCTCTCTCTCTTCTCTCTCTGTCTCTCTCTCTCTCTCTCACACACACACACACACACAACCAACAAGTAGCTGTATTTCATCTTTGGCTGTGTAAATTATAGGTTAAACTATTAGTAAGAGTTCCCAGGGCCTCAACTAGTCACAATTAACTTAATGAACTGATCCCAATTGAGCCAAAATGAGAACAAGTGTATATTAGGTGGCTTTGTATCTGTCTAAAAACACTGGCCTGACAAAACTCCTGTCACCTCTGCTCTCTTCCTCCCTTCTTCCTCTAGGGATATCCCAGAGACTGAACACATTTTAGTAGGAGGCCTATCTTTGGTCCAGCACCTTTTCTCACTCTACAGACACATTAGTCTATAGAGAATTACAAAGAAAATTTAAATACACATTCATCTTATTCAGGGATAACTGCTGTTTTTTTTTTCTTTTGGTTTTCTTTGCCTCTTTTGATTGCATTTTCCATACTTAAGAACGTGGGATAAACATACTGTTACGTTTTGTCCACAACTTTTTCTCTGCACAATATTTTTGGATTGATCCTTACAGGAAAAGTATTGTGAGAAAGCTAAAAATATTGTAGAGCCTAAGGATGTCTGGCCTAGCTAGGGATGGGCCACAGAGGGCATCACCTAATTCAGCATGCAGCACCACCAAAATTGGATTTTGAATTCAAGACTTCAACATCAAATCTAGCCTGAATTCTGGGTCTGGGCACTGTCTCTGAGCAATTCATCTCAAGGCTAGTGCTCTACCACTTGAGCCACGGGGCCACTTCCAGCTTTTTCTTCTTATGTGGTGCTGAGGAATCGAACCCAGGGCCTCATGCATGCAAGGCAAACACTCCACCACTGAGCCATCTTCCCAACCCAAGCAATATTTACTTTTAAGCAATCTATTTCTCAATGTTAAAGGACTTTCAGATGAAAAATATTTTTAGTATTTTTTTTAGAAAATTATTGTCAGGGCTGGTAATGTAGCTTAGTGGTAGAGTGCTTGCCTACCAAGCATAAAGCCCTGGGTTTGATTCCTCAGTACTACATACACAGAAAAAGCAGGAAGTGGTACTGTGGCTCAAATGGCAGAGTGTTAGCCTTGAGCAAAAGAAGCTTAGGGACAGTACCCAAGCCCTGAGTTCAAGCCCCAGGACTGGTTAAAAAAAAAAAGTTAGGGCCTGGGGGCTGTCCCTTAGCTTTTGTGCTCAAGGTTAATGCTGTACCACTTTGAGCCATAGCTCCACTTCTGGTTTTTAGGTGGTTAATTGGGGATAAGAGTCTCATGACCTTTCCTGCTAGGGCTGGCTTTGAACCCTGATCCTCAGATCTCAGCCACCTGAGGATTACAGGCATGGGCCACTAACACCTGGCTTAGTATATTTTTAGTGTATTTGAAAATACTTTTTAGTATAAAGTCTTGTGTTTCAGTTCCTTGATTTAGATATTTTAATAATTAACAAATTATAATTCATTGGATTCTGGTGTCCTTCATCTTGTATATATATTTTTCTAATTTGGGGAGGGGAAAGGAAATAACAAAATGTGGAAATAAGGATACAGGATTACCCATTGTAACAACGAGATGTACAAGACACTACGTTGAAAATGAACTTTACAACTTTGCGGGTGGTAGGGTGGGGGGTGAGGAGTTGGGGAGGTGGGGAGGAAAGGGATGGTAGGGGTAAAACAAAGGAGGGGTAACAATGCTCTATAGTAAATGGACTCATTACCTTGCTCATGTAACTGTAACCCCTCTGCACAGTATTTTTAAAATAAAAATACATTAAAAAACAAATTATAACTCATTGGGGCTGGTTTTGAAAATATAGGGGATGGGAAAGATTTTTTAAAAATCTAATAGGCAGCATAAGGGAAGGGAAGATGAACCAAAGTTAGGTAAGAAACAGGGTTATCTTATCTTTTAAGGGGTAGGGTATCCTTTAAAGCCACACTTCACATATCCCTTTTGGAATGCCAGATCAGAGAAAAGCATGAATATGATTTTATCCATTTGCTTTAAAAAGACCCACGTTAAGCAGGATTCGTGTGTGTGCATGCCTGTATGGCTGCAATGAAATCATGTTTTAAAGAGGATTCAGCCACATTATATTTATAACTATGTGGTTGCTACCAGCTACAAGCAGGTCTCCTTGCAGGGGGTTCACTTCTCTCTGTGTGTCCTGATTCTGTTCTAAAGTGTGTAGCTTTGAGCAAGCAGCCTGTTAGTCTATGCCCCTCTTCACCAATTACAATCCAAGCTGTGGCTTCCAAGGAATCTTGTTCTGGTCCTGCTTAGGACTACTTTCTCAAATCTTTGTCTGATTGCAGGAGAGAGCAAAAGATGTTGGGGATCAGGATCCTCTTTTGACTGCAATGAATCATTCTCTACCTGGGGCCTGTCTTATTTGGCTAGAATAAACTGACAACTGGAGCTTAACCAAAGTGTAGGTTCATTTGCAAACACCAACTCAGCAGCTTCCCAAGGGAACAAAAGGATGATGAGGTATTGCATCTTAAACATTAATGTTCATAGAAAGCACTTGGGGAAGGCAGTTAAAATGCTGATTTCTTGGCCCCACCTGGTGTTTCTGATCTCATCATTTTTAGTAGAGCTTCAGAATCTGTCTTTTAAGTAGGTACCATAATGTGATTCCCTTGCTGGAAGTTCAAAAAACCATACTTGGAAGAACGCTGAGAATTTCAGGGTCATTCCCACCACCAATTTGGCAAAATAATATCATCGTTCCATCTTCCCTTCATTTCTATCCTTCAGGCTGCAGGTTTGGAATCATTAAGGATATCTTTGAAGTTTGTATTAACCTGATATCACGGAGGTACTAAGGTGCATTTGAGAGAGGCACACATTGTGATTTAGGGAATGCCCTGGGACCCCACACATCAGGAGGATTCATGATAGATCAACAGTACTTCTCTAGGTACACAGAAAAACAGAAAAGAGTTTCTGGATGGTAGATAAGGCACCTTCATGCTATGATTCACTGGTGCAGCTTCTTTCTAAGCCTTCTGATTGCTAGCAAAATGCACATATGGGACATAATCTGAACACACACCTAAAGTTCACTTCTGTAAGCATTCACTTTTCACTTCAAGGGCACCTCTTGAATTTTATACTCAATCCATCTCTCATTTTCATCTCATATTTCATTACATACTAGGAGTAGGAAACACTTTTATTTTCTAGTCAAAGGCATTTGAATATTATAACATTTGTAGGCTATATAAAATTATCACTGCAGACAGGCAGGCAATTGGGGAGGAACATATGTATCCTGTCTTGCCAAATGATTTTATAGGCCCCAATCAGCTCACAGGCTGCACATTCCCCAACCTTGGCTGAAATAATAACCGATCACATATACATGTAGTACATTGTAGAGTATAATACATTGTCATCTGAACCTTGTGGTATAGTTGTAATGTTTTGGGTGCAAAAGCATACAATGTCAAGTGAAAAGACCTGAGTTCAAAGCCTAGCCCTGCCACTACTAACAACCTAATCTTAGAAATGTTAATCACATTTTCCAGGCCTAAGTTTCCTCATTACAATTCAGTGAGGAGAATTTTAAAACATCTAGAACTATGTCTAGAACTTAAGAAACCCACAATACCTCCTTTATATTTATATTTTAGTTTTTGTATGCAAAAAGAAATACTTTTCAAATTTTGCTCACATAGGGTTCTTAATGGCATGCATTAGAAATCAATCTAAGTAAACAAATACAACATGTATGAAAAGATTCTGTGTGGCTCAAAAAATTGCCAGGAATGCTTTAGCTACAGATACAGAAGATTGGCTAGAACCCAGAGAGGCTACATAAAGATCTCAACCCAAGATTGGGCATGGTAGTACAGGTCTGCAATCTCAGCTGAGTGGGAGGCAGAGATGGGAGGATCATAGTACAAGGCCAGTTAATGCAAAAAAATGTGAGATCCTATCTCACAAGTAATCCCAGCTATATGGTATAAAGAGAGCAATCCAAGGAAAGTCTTGGGCAAAAAAATTAAAACTTTACTTGAAAAAATAAAGCATAAATGCTTGAAGGGTACATGGCTCAGTGGTAGAATACTTGCTTAGCAAGCAAAAGGCCCTGAGTTCAAAACTCCAGTAAAAACAAACACCTCAGAACATATGTGGTGGCTTGATCTCTTGCCAGTGATGGCCCTGGACACAGGTGCTGCTACCAGGCTGGTGGCCAAACTGATTCTCCACTGACCCTGTTTCTTGAACTTCTTGCTCCAGATTTTTAAAAACAAAACAATAACAAGGACAAAAAAATCCACACCAAAACTGTGCACAAAAGATCAGCTTGGCCATACTCAGGAACTTGGCCTGCACTCTAGCTGGGGTGGTCAAGAGGTGTCTCCAGACTTTCTGGCCTCTGTAGCTGGAACTGCTGGAAATGTGAAATGGAATTCAGGTGAATGACCACTGTCCAAGGACTCTTCACTATTTCAATACCATGTGGCAATGCGCCACACCTGTTAACTCTTTTGTTGTTGTGGGGTTCTTTTGGGAACTCCCCTCAAGCCTAGTCAGCTGTTTTCAAAGTCTACTTTAGACATTTCTGTTCTTTATTACCCTCTTCTACCGAGAATGCCCCGCTCCTGACACTTTCCCAACACCACTCCTGGAACAGCACGAATCTTGTACATTTCTCAAGGCTAAATTAGTCTTTCCTCCGTTCCTCAGGCGCTTTTCCTCCATGACCACATCTGCTAGATATTGTAATGAATGGGTCATGTCTCTAGTGGTCTGACCTTCCTCCCTCTCTTGAACCCAAGATGAGGCTTGTTTTACTTCTCCTGGAGTCGTGCTTCCAATAGGCCCTTAATACATTCATCACACTAACCAGATATTTCTCAGTTGTTCTTCTTTACTCTTTTACCACATTGGTGATTCCTGTTATAGACAGAGGGGTAACTCCATTCAGAAAAAAAAAAAAAAGTTGGGACTAGTCCACTTGAATCTGGAAAGTGTACAATGTCAGGTAAGTTATTATTAGTTTTTTCGTTCTAGTTGTATGTATTTCCTATTCAAGAGGCTGTATGTCCTTTTCCATCACATCATGCTTTGGCAGGAAAAAGTTGTGAGACAGGATTCTACCTTCTCCAGTTCTGGTGGGCCTCCTGCTTCCTTGCACTGTCACAAAAAAAATAGAGAAAGAGAGAACCAGACACAGAGGCGGGGGACAGCCAAAGTAAACACCCCTGCCCACAGAGCTCAGGCCAGGTGAATGAAGTCCCACCCGAAGCTTTGCTAAGTCCTCCCTGGCTGCAGTGGGCCTTTCTCCGGGTGCAGGTGCAGGCATCCCAGCTTGCTGGCTTCGCTGGGAGAAGCCGAACGTTGCCCAGCCCCCGCGCCGCTCCTCCCCGCCCCGTCCACCCGCCCGCCCTGGTCGCCCACCCGCCCGGCCCCCGGCCCCCGGCCCCCGGCCCCCGGCCCGGCCCGGGTGAATTTCGTCCTCTGCGCTGACCTCGGGGCCGCGAGGGGCCGGCACGTGACCGAGAAACTTTGGCAGCGAGGCGGCGGGCGGAGGCGCGGGAGGCGGCACCTTCCCGGCGGCCGAGCTCCCCCGCGCGGCGGGCTCTGCGGCGAGGAGGCGCTCGCCCCGCGCCGCGCCGCGCAGCCCCGGGCGTGCGGGTGCGCCAGCCGCCGGGAATGCGCCGCCGAGCGCCGCGCCGAGTGCGGAGCCCGCGGCAGCGCGCGCTGGGCAGGCGGCGGGGTCCAGCGCTCGGCCCCGCCTGCGCGGCCAGCCCGGCGGGCGGCGGCGCCCAGGGACGCCCCGGGCCCGCCACTTCCCGAGGCCCGCGCTTCGTGGCCGCCTGCGGCCGCCGGCTGCCCACTTTGCCCACTCCGAATCTGGATGGGAAGTTGGGGAAAATGGACAGGGTCGTGTTGGGGTGGATGGCTCTCTTCTGCCTAACAGGTAAGAGTCGCTTCCTTCCGAGATGAATAACTTTGTCTGTCTTCCCGTGGTGGTGGGATCCTCACCCTCTCCCTCCTTTTCCTTCTTGTTGACGGTCAAAGCTGCTTAGCGGGCTGGTGGTACGTGGGGGAGGGGGCCGAGTGAGTGTGTGTGAGTGTGAGAGAGTGTGTGTATGTGTGTGTGATGGGGGAGGCTGGCGAGAGAAGCCCCGTTACACATGATGGAGATGCAGGTGTTTGACTCATTGTCGCTGTGAAGTGGTTCTTTAGAATATGCATCTCTCCCTCCATACAGCCGTTCATCTCATCCTGAGTCTATAATGTTCTAGGGCTTGAAAAAAAAAATCAAAGCTCGGAGAAGGGAACTGATTCATTAAGAGGACTGATTTCCTGGAGGCTGGAGTAGGAGAGTGTCTCCCCAGTTCCTACCCTAGAGTAGCAGGAAGATGGCTTGGGTATTTTCTTTGGCTCCCGGAGGGCAAGGGGAGAGGGTAAGGAGATGGGGATTTAGGGCCTGGCTGTGTCTCACTGGTATCAGAGCGACCCCATAATGAAAGAAGAAACCCCTTTCAGATAGTTGAACTCCCCTTCCCCCAGTGAAGGTAATTGGCAGAGAGGCTCAGAGGCACTGGCTCCTCCTAAACACTGGAATCACGGGTCTAGCTGGGCCCCGGGGTCCCCTTATCCCTTCTGGGAACTTTCTTTCCATCCTGCCAGGGCTAGGAAAAGCCCTTTTCCAAAACAAAGTCAGTTGCTGCTTAAGGAACAAGTGGGCTCCCATTCACAGAGCAGTCTTCTTGAGAAGGGCTTAGGAGGAGGAGGGTTTAGATAGCTTGGATGTTGGAAGAGGCAACCATTCAAAGGGAGTTGGAGATATTGGAAGGAGGAAACAGGGTGTCAGAAAGGCCAGCAGAGGGGCAGAGACAGGAGTAAAGGGCAAGTAGCATCTAAAAGAAGTTTTGTCCTCTCTGATGGCACCTGTGGTGAGATCTGGAAGGGAAAAAAAAAAAATCAAATCACTAGGGAAAACCAGAATCAGCTTAAAATATCTAAGCCATGTCCTTGAAAGAGGATAAGTTATATTTAAGAGGAAAGGAAGGCAAATACCCTTATTTCCCTGAGTTTCAGAGTAAGATTATTGATTGCTTACAAGTCTTTTTCTACTTCAAATGAAAGATCTCTGACATCACTCTTGCCCCCTTGCTGGGTTTAGGCTGTGGGAAGCACACTCAGCAGAGTTAGCCTCTTATCTTGGCTGTTCTGAGTTCATCCCTCCCACGCTAGTCAAATATGAATCATCTCTAATTTCAGGGTTTGGCTGATCCATGCTTCCCCCCCCCCCCCCCCCCCACTCCTGGAGCCTCCCAGTGCCTTCCACTGCCATCCTGATTCCACTGCTATCGCTGATTCAAATTCCCCGATTTGCCTCTATTTCTCAGTTATCTTCTTTGCCAGAGGAACTTAGCCTGTATCACAACCTCCCCGAAATCAGCCACATTTTAGGAAGGGTCCCAGATCAGAGCTACTTTTCTGGTCTCCCTGTCTCCCCCACCTTGCAGGTCTGATGAAAAAGAGCACTCTGGGACTTTTCAAGGAATAGGAGAACATATGGCTTCTTTTGATGGCTAACAGCTTCTTATGAAAAAGAAACCTTTCAGTGGAGGGGCCATAGGAAATCTAGTTTAGCCTCCTAGGTTTATAGAATTTAGGGCCCAGAGAAACAGTAAGTACAGTGGTGGTCCACTGGTGTGTTATTCCAAGTCTCCCAGACCCTAGGTCAGTCTTATTTATGCTTCCAATTTGCCTTCTGGTTTCTTGTTGGAGGGTGTTTTGCTTTAATTTTATTTGGTGGGAGGTGATGCTTTGTCTGTGCCTTCTGTCATCTGTACCTGGAGAAGCTGCCTCTGCCTGGAAGCAGGCAACAGGTTACTTATCAGGGCTATCTCATCTGCCAGATGTCTGGGCTTCTTTTGCTCTGTAAGTGGGGCTGACTTCTGCAATGCCACTGACCACCCCCTAGCATCATCCCTTCATCAGGTCCCTGCCTTCACAGGTGTGGAAGGAGAGGCTGCCTACCAGCCTGTGCAAAGTAGAGGAGCTAACAATGGCGGCTGGGGTGGGGGTTGAAAGAGAAGCAGCAGTCAAAGATGAGTTGCATTCAGACTCATTCCTCACAGAGAAACCATGCTAGGAAAGGTAAGAAATGTTAGTCAAGCCCAATCAATGAATTCCCACTTCGGGGGTGTAAGAAGGGGGAGGGAAAGGAAAAGACTGATTAAAAATGAGACAGAACCAAGGGGGAAAAAAAGCCCTACATTCATTCTCCTCCTTCCCTCCCCATTCTCTCTCCTTCTCCTTCCCTCCCTCCCTCTCTTTTTATCTCCCTCCTCCCCTCTTTCTCCTCCCATCCACCCTCCCTGGTTTCTCTTCAACACAGGCTGAGTAATTTCTAATCAACACTTCGTTCCCCCCCTTCCCCTCAGGCAGCAGTAGCTCCTTCCTTGCCTTTCACTGCTGAAATTCTGTATTTCTACTTGCTATATATTTAGCCTCATGATTTTGTATTGTCATTATGTTGCTGCTTCCTGCAGTAGATTGGTTGGTTTCCTTGTTGTTGTTTTGAATAAAATGTAATGCTTACCAGATGCTATTTTAGCAACAGGTGCCATCTAGCAATAAGACTTGAAGGAGGGCTTATTTGATCTTTGTTCCTGGATATGGGGGGTGTTTGGTCTTTTCCTGGCAGCAGAGGCTGTGAGAAACACTGAAAACTGTGTTGCCATTCTTGGAACCCACTCTCTGAGCAAGAGATGGGTTTTCCTGGAGTATCTTTTGAGTGTCTCTGTGATGAAGATTGCTTGTTCTGTCAGCATTTCTTTTGGCACCCTTTCATTCATCTGTTTATCCATCCATTATACAGGCAAGATCTTGTGATTTTAAGCATGATGATAGGTGCTGAGGATAAAGGAAGAAAAGGCGTACTCTTACCTTCAAAGTATTGTCAGTCTAGTCAGAGACTCAAACAAGTGTTTGGGTAGTTTTGTTGTCGTGGTTGGTGGTCCCATGATTAGAACCACATTAGTACTATAGAAAATGAAGAGGCACAGTCAACACAAAGCAAGGATTCTGACCCAAACCAGCTATGAAATGAAAGGGTAATAGCTGAGTTAAGACTTTTATTCCCACATAGTCAACGAGTTGCTACCAGTCCCAGGCATTGTGCTAGGTTTAAGAAGATGAGTAAACCACCACCATGGACTTCAGGGAGCCAGTCTGGTGATGGGAGACATCAGTGGAGAACTGTGGATGCACAATTGTGGAGTATTAGAGTTGTATAAAAACAGCAAGAGAGTTGAACTAAGAATTGTGCGGTGCCTTGAAGGGGGTCCTAACCCAGCCTTCAGGGGGCAAAGAGGTATTAGAGAATGATTGTTTCCTGGACTAGTTTGCATTCAGGTGGCCATCTGGTGATGGTGTGGTGATAGTGGATATGGAGAATTAGAGTGCTGTTTGTACTGGAGAAGGAAGAGCTGCTGTTAACCACTGCAGCCTCCTTGACTCCCTTTATTATCTCCTTTCCTGTTCTGAATAGCTTCCGATTTCTCTCCCTTCATTGTTCTGTTTTCCATCACAAAATGACCTTGTTCATACGGGACCATCTTCTTTCATGTTTTTTTTTTTTGGTCGGTCATGGGGCTTGAACTCTAGGCCTGGGCACTCTCCCTCAGCTCTTCAGCTCAAGGCGAGCGCTCTACCACTTGAGCCACAGCGTCACTTCCAGTTTTCTAGTGGTTTATTAGAGATAAGAGTCTCACAGACTTTTCTGTCTGGGCTGGCTTTGAACTATGAGCCTCAGATCTCAGCCTCCTGAGTATCTAGGATTACAGGCTTGAGCCACCAGTGCCCAGCTTCATATGTGTGTGTGTCTTTTTTTTTTTTTTTAAATCACAACCTTCTCTATATCCACTATTGCCCTGTCTAGATGCTGCTCTCTGAACTAGGAGCAGAAGGTTGTTTCAGTATCCTCATCACTCTTTACAATTTGGATATGTGCTTCTGCTGGTTCCTATATACAGATTTGAGTATTGGTACGGTGGTCTTAGGGTAAGCACTAAGAACTATGTTAGTAACCTTAGTTTAAGTACTTAGTGCTTGGTCTAATGTTATATTATTAGAATGAGGACTTGGTCAGTGAATAGGTCCTTGACCTAGGAGGTGAGGGTTGGGTTAAAGTCCCAGCTTTTCCATAAAGAACTGTACAGCATGGGCAGGTTTGTATTTGATAATCTGTTGAATGAGATGATTTCCAAGGTTACTTTCAAACTCTGAAATTCTGAGTCTCAATTTTTCCCTCCATTTAATTTTGATGAGCTGTATGTCAAAGCTCAAGTGGCAGGCTCATTCTGCCTTTTATAATTCACTCTGTGAAGGAAACTGAGGGAACCTCAGGTGTCTTCAGCTTTTTAAAATCTCGATTAATAATTCAAATAAAAAACACTAGCTGGGAATGGCAATCTCTTGGAATAAATTTTCAGAAGAACCAATGGAGTAGCATCGCTGTCCGTTGGGCTGTCCATAGGGTCCTCTCTGAACAATTACTTGTGCGCATACTGAGGACTGTTGGAACAACATAAGTATTTGGGACCAGTTGGGTCAAATTCTCTAGCCAATATGGATCTGGAATGTCACTTCTAGTCTCTAGAACAATTACCTCTTTACTCCTTTTAGCTCTTTAATTTCCTTTTTATCAGGAGTATTAAGAAAGTTATGACACATGATAGCTATTGTTCTTACTTATTTTCATGTTACAATGTTTTTTGCTAAGTTAGATGGATTTCCTATACATTATCCCATTTGCTGGTATTGTCAACTTTTATGTAAGATCAAGATTCAGAAGACATGAGTGATATGTCCAAGTTTATGGTATCTTATTGATTAAAAATGTAAAGGTGAGCATGTTACCTTAATATGACTTGGTTATTCCAAGTGACTGAATCCAAGAGAAACATTATTTTTCTGGTAAAGGTGGATCAAAATAGAACTCCTGACTTCAGCATATATGATGTCTGTTATTGAGCCTTGGGCATTGAGGATGAGTCCATAAAACTCAGAAATGAGGCAGAGAAAAGTGAGAAAGATTGGCTGCTAGTAACCCCTAATTAAGTCCTGAGGTATATGGAACAGGAGTGCATGAGAAATATTCCAGCAAGGCACAGGAGGGCAGAGGCTCTACCCCAGGGACAGAATATATGCTGCTGGCTATTTGGAGCTGGGGGCTGGTGCTATGCACCCAGGATAGGGCTGCTGCATATGCATGCTTAAAAATCTTCATTGCTGAGATAGTTTTTGGCTCTCTGAAAATGAAAGAAGGCATTTTGGATAGCTAGAGTTCTTTATGGGCCAAGAAACAAGGAAGAACTCAGAAGAACTCAGAAGAACATGCTGCTTCCTTTGTTCCCCTTTAGCATCTGGAGCCTACAGGAAATAGCACTGTGAATTAGGGAGTGAGACCCTACAGTCTGCAGGGACCTGCACATCACTCCTCCAGTGCCCTGGGCTCACCAGGAACCAGGCAGGCTAGAGACAATGGAATGGGGGCTAGGTTTTAATTGGATTTGAATGGTAGCTTAATGTTTTACCTTATTTCCACCAGCTAACCTACCTTGTACTACTGGTACAGTACTTTGATATTAAATAAATGAAAATAAAACTCCTAACACAACGTTTGACACACAGATGTTTCCTTAATATGAGCCCAGACTAGGCATATTGGTCAGCATTTCCATGCCATGTCAAGCAAGTCCCAAATCTCAATAGCTTATTATTATAACATATTCTTAGCTTTTGCTTGTGGGTTTGCTTGTTTTGTGCCATTCCTGGGGCTTGAACTCAGGGCTCGGTTTCTTTGCTTAAGGCTAGCATTCTACCACTTGAGCCACAGCTCCACTTCCAGATTTTTACTGGATTTAATTGGAGATAAGAGTCTCACAGATTTTCCTGCCTGGGCTGGCTTCAAACCCCAATTCTCAGATCTCAGCTTCCTGAGTAGCTAGAATTGCAGGTGTGAGCCCCTGGGGCCTGACTCTTGCCTATGTTTTGTTAGCCCTATAGGCAGCTGCAGGTAGAGTGGACTGGCTAGCCTTGATGGATTTGGCTCAGTACTAATAGTCTTCCTGTTCCAAGATCCAGAATAGAAGAGCAGCTTCTATCTGGGCATATTGTTCCATAGTGGAGGGCAAATCTGGGAGGACTGTGTTGGTGGAGGATACAGAAACAAACCACACAACTACCTTGAAAGCTCCTGTTTGCACATGTTTTATGGCATATCTACTCATCTACTTAGTGCATAGTCTGTGGAGTGGTAAGTATAAGCTGTCTACAGAGCCCATGGTAAGGGTAGAGAGAGAAGAAAGAATACAATCTGCCATCTGGGCTAAGTTATTCAACAGCTGTCAGCAAATCCTTACCATGTATCTTCAGAAGCCTGCAGAATGGGGCTTACTATCAATGGCAGAGATGGATGAATGAATAGGAAAATCTTAGGCAATGAGATATCATCCTGTGGGGTCCCGTGATTGTAATAAGAGAAGGAAGAAACTTCTAGAGGTAGTGATAGCTAAGCAAGTCTTAAAAGATAAAAACAGGAGTCCACAGAAGAGTGAAATGAAGGAGGGAAATATACAGAGGGAACAAAGTATACAAAGGCCATGAATCAAGCAAAGCCACAATGGTTTCTGTATGGTTGAAGCATTCATGCTGCAGAAGAAAAGCAAAGAGGGCTCATGTTGTGGTCCTGAAGGCTACAGAGGGTCTTTAAGGAGCCAGGGAAAGATATTGCCCTGATTATGGATACATTTTAAATGTATCATTTGGACCTAGTGCAGAGAATGGATTAGATATAGACAGGACTTGAAACAGAAGCCAAGAAAAGATCTTTCCTTGCAGAAAGTAAAGCATGATACTCCAAGTAGAAGACCGTTGGAGAAAACAAGACAAGATATCCTAAGACTCTAAGTCTACATAGTGGGTGGGGTGGGGCTGAGCCAGGCTGAGAGAAGTAGACACATTGAGCTAAGGGGTGGAGGGAGGTGAGGGTTGGTTTGGTTGAATGTGAAGAAGTATCAAAGATGCATCCACATTTCTGTCTTGGGATCTCTAGGGATACCATTAATGGGCATGACTATAAAAGGGAAGAATCATGTAAGAGAAGACTATGAGGATCCCCCCTTCCCTTCCCTTCTCCCTCTCCTCTCCCTTCCCCTCCCTTTCTTTCCTCTCCCTTCCTTTCCCCTCTTCCTCCTTTCCCTTTCCTCCTTCCCTTTTTCCTCCCATCCCCTTCTTCCTCCCTCCTCTCCTTCTTTTCTCCTTTCATCTATCCTGCCTTTTCTGTGGAAAAAGGTGTTCTACTTTTGATACACCTCTTTCCCTCCTTTCCTTTTTCTTCATTTTATTAAAGGATAAGCTTCTATATCTAAGAGACCCTAAAATGTAATAACTCAAAGGAAATGATTTCTCCTGCAATAGTCCATATTTGTGGGGCTATGTCTACCATTCCCACATGTAGCTTCCCTGTCTACTGTGGTCATAGGCATTTCTCAGCAGGAGGAGCAAGGAGCAAAGTGCCTGGTTCTCCCTTCCTGTTGTCCTAAATCTAGTCACGTGGCCACAGTTAGCTGTAAGAGAATCCAGAAGATGTAATCCTTGGCGGGCTTGTCTAGCCACATTAATACCTGGGATGCTCTATTACTAAAATGGACAAGGAGATGGTTGTTTCTCCATCTTTAGCTGAGTAAAGAAGTAATTGCATACATCCAGATGGAAAATAAAGTTTTGTATTTGATTCCTTAGCTCAAGGAGATCTAGCTCTTGTCAGGAAGCCTAAACAAGAGATGCAGATAACCTGCCCATGTAATTGTAACCCTTCTGTGTGGCATTTTCACAATTAAAAACAAAAGAAAAAAAAGAAAAGAAAAAGAAAAAAAAAGAAATACAGATAACCAGTTGATAAAAGTGACAGAAATTTTCTCTAGGAATATTTTTCTCTTTGCCAAAGTATCATGGATGGTTGGTCTATCCCAGAAATCTGATCCACCTGCATGAACCAGGACAATATTCAAAGTACCTGTGCACTGCAGGATAAAGACTGACCTCTTTTAGCACTGCTTTGGTCCCATTGGGGCAGCATGCAAGCCAACTAGACATCACCCATGAGTTCATTTCAGCTCTGTAGAAGAGGCAAATCAGATGGAAAGGAAATATGTTTCTGCCTTTTATCTATGCAGTGGTGGCAGAGAAAGCAAGGCTCAGCTGGGCACAGAAAATCTCTTGGTGCACCAGCACCAGAGTCAATGGCAGCAAATAATAACTAGGCCATGAGTAAAGCCACCTGGCCTAGGGCAGTACTGTACTGCTGTTTACCAAAGCCCTATGGGAAAGAGGGAACACTTGTGGGAGGCATACATACAAGAATGCTACCATGTTTTTCTTAAAATGGGTTGTCATCCTAACTCACATGTAGATCAAGGAATCTAGAGCTGTGGTTATAAATGAGAGAAAACTGATTCTAGCTAACTTAAGCAGGAAACAAATTATTGGAAGAAAGATGATTAATTCACAGAACCAATGGTAAAGCTGGAGAACAAGGCTCAGAAAATAGGGAGATACCATGGCAATGGCCCTTACTCTTAATAGAACCCTTAAATAAAACTCTAGTTTATAAGGAAGATGAATGGCTCTGTTTCTGGGATTAAGAATCATTCCAGGTGCATTTTCTTAGTCATTAAACCTACCTAGGCCAGAATTTCCCAAAATGCTTTGTTCCAAACTTGCTGATGCTACTAAGGGATGCATAGCCTTTCTTCCTTGTTTGGACTTTGGATCAATCTCAGTAGAGAAGTATATGTACCTTCTGTTCATCAGCACTCAGAAAAACCTGCCTATTAGTTGTCTCTAAAAATGTCCTAGGATATTGTGATATGTTCAAATATAAAAAACAATGAATTACTTAAGACTAACTCAAAGGCAGGACAAGAAAGTTTGTATTGTCATACTGAATAAAGACTATTTTAGTGCCAATATATGGGGAATCTGTGAGTTGTCAAATCCTGCTTCAGGGATTTGAAGAGTTAAGGGATGAGAGAGCTTTATAGAAAAATTCTGAAAATGCCTGTTTCCAATGATAATTTTCCATGACCTTTAGCAGCAGTCTTTGTTTCTTTAAAATGGGACTGTGCTTATCTATCTCAAAGATGTTGGCAGAAATAGCTTACAACTAGTGGGGGAAAGGAACTTGCTTTGAAAGAAATGAAAGTGCTAAAATAAGAACTGCTTTGCCTTAGAGTCTGCTTTTGTTATTCTTACAAGAACACAGCACATCATATATAGAATCCTTTTCTTTATATGAAAGTTGGGGCAGGACCTTGTTTTGCCACATGCAGGGAGACATTGTCTGTATTTGGAGCTGATCTCCCCTACCCTGTGAGGGGAACCTACTACTCCTGGAGACTAGCTGAGAGAGGGGCTGTTGCTCTGAGCTGCTGTTTGTCACCCTGCCTTCCTAAGTTGTTGTTCAGAATCCATTTTCTGCACTAAGGTCCACCTGCCAAGAAAAACCTCTCCGATTTACAGGCTCATGTGTTCATTCATTTGTTGATTCAATCAGCATTTTTGAGCTTTATCTGTATTCAGTGGCTTTGCTGTATATAGATTTACTAAATCCTGATCACTGCCCTTCAATACCTTATTGTTAAAAATCAAGTTTACATTAAATTTGTTAGGAGCTTGTCTTTAAAAAAAAAATCAGTGTTTCCAGAACTTACCATAGTGTTTTAAAGAGTTAAAGAGGATAGTCAAAGGCAGATTTTTGGGGAGAGCAGGTCACATATGTGCATGAATGTGCATGCACATGTACACACATACATTCACATGCACACACAAATATATATATGCAAATGTAGGAAGCCACCTATACCATGCAGTGCTTTCCTTCATTCAGGAATTCTTAAATTTTTATTTTTGTTTGCTTAGGTGGTCTAATTTTTACAAATGTAGTATACACAATCGAATCCTGCCCTTTATTTCAGAATTCTTGTTCTGTCTCTTGCTCCTTTTCCTAAGTTGGCCTTCTTTAATTTTCTAGAATTCCTGCTTTAATTTGGTGGATAAAGCACAGATTCTTTCTGCATCTCTGTATTTTTTCCTGTAACAACTTCAAAACTCAAATTCTGTAAGGTGTAATCAGTGCCAGGACTCAAGACTGCCAGCTCTTCTGTTGTACCAGCAATGCTTTCCCCCCTGTCCTTTCAGTGTTTCTCTTTGATTCCAGGAACTCCTTCAGTTACATGTCCTTACATTTACCAGGTAAAGGGAAATACATACTTATAGCCAACAGTGGGAAATATTTCACTGTGCATATGGCCACTCATGGGGAAGACTTTACATGCCATGTCAAGGCATTTGGAATAGACACTCACTGAGGCCTTAAAGCAAGAAACTGATGGGATTGAGTATTAGGTATGCTAAAAAGAATACTTTAGAAAATCATGGAGAGTAGAGTGGACTGGAAGTAAGGAGAACATTTAAGAGGCTATTGGAAACCTAGGTAGTAATGAAGACCTGTGTAAATTGATAGCTAAAGAGCTTTGGGGCCAATCAGCCTAAATTTGAGCTTGACTGTCACTACCCTAAGATGTCATGTAGAATACATACTTTCTTTGAGCATCCTTTCTTCATCTGTAAAATGGATAATGATGCCCACTTTGTAGGAGTTTTGAGGGAATTAAGATGCTACCTGAGAAGTGCTTGGCGCAGTTTAACACATAGTAAGTGCAATGTCTTATAAGAGGAAATAGAAGCCCAATTTAAAGGAATGGGAGTGGGACTAGAATTTAGAATTAAGTCTGAAAGATATTTAGACTTAATGATGTACTGAATGTGGTCAAGAACAGACGGGAAATCAAGGTTAAGAGTTCTATCTGGGGCAAGAGAAGTGGATACTGGCAAAAGAGGAGGAGAGGAAAGATGAGTTTATAAGCAAGAGTTGAGGTAGGAAAAAGGAGATAATGAAATTCAGACATGTTACACTTGGAAGTATTTGTTAAATGTGTATGAGGCTTAAGAATTGAGACTCAGAGAAAAATGGTAATTGAAACAAGGATGAATAAGATTTTTTAGGCAAACACAAAAAACGGACTAAAAATTTTAATATTTATCTGGCATTCAAAATTATAGTTATATATTCCTAATAATCTATATAGATTTCAGAATAAGAAGTACTAAGTTAGCCAGGTACCAATGGTTCATGCCTGTAATCCTAGCTACTCAGAAGGCTGAGAACTAGAGGACTGAGCTTTGAAGCTAGCCCTGGCAAAAAAAAAAAAAAAGACCATAAAATTCCATCTGTAATTAACTAGCAAATTGCCACACTGGAGATGTGGTTCAAGTGGTAGAGCACCAGCCTTGAGTAAGTAAGCCAAGTGAGAGTGTGAGGCATTGAATTCAATCCCTCAAACTGGCAGAAAAGAAAAGCACTAGATTTTTGGCATGTAGTAACTTGTAGAATAGAAAAATAAGTAACTTGTAGAATAGAAAAATAAGAATTAAAATAACTCCTAGGCAGTAGAGCCGAGCTCAGGACATTAACCTCCCTTAATAATGGAAATGAGGGGGAAAATATCCCCAAATCAAACCTCCATGTTCATGGCACACTGGCAATCCTTGCTTCTACCCATTAGCTGTTACTTCTGAAGAGCCTGAACAAAGGATCGAGCCCCTCTGTGAGAGGTGTTATTTGAAGTTGTGTGAAGAGCAGCATCCTTGTTTCAGATATGGGTAAGCCATGCCTGAGGAGTGTAGGACATAATTCCCAACCCCAGGAGAAGGGGCTGGTTCGATGGGCCTCAAAAGAGTAGGTTAGAGTTCAGGGGAAGGCTTCAGTCCCAGTGGAGCAAATAGGTTGCAAATCAGTGAAAATAGTCAAAGGGAGGGTGAGGGGAAAATTCTGTTTATGGGTACTGGCAGTTCAACCAGGATCTAGGAATAGAGCTTGAGAGGAATTGTACATTTCATCTTCCTTTGTGAATGGGATTCTGATAAACATGATCAGGATAGGCTTGAGAATCAGGAAGTATTGCTTTTACAGTTGAAAACCTCTGGAAAAGAGAAAGGAGTGGACATTTTTCAGTTGTAAATCTTCATTCTTGTAATCCTTAAAAATCCAAAAAAAATGACATTTACTTAGAATTCATGGTCCTCACTTCTCCAGCCATCCATCTCTCATTAGCATAGAGTCCCAATGCATGCACTTGCGTGCGCACACACATACATATATGTATATACATACACACACACACACACATTAGTCTATATTCTCTTCTGAACTACCAGGAGGCACACAAGCAATGTGCAATGATGGGTATACCCAAGCACTGTAACTGTCCCCGGCGGCGTTCCCTCACCCCCCCCTCCCCCCGCCCACACCGTCACTGTTGGACTCCTAAGGACATCTTGGTGTAGTTGCTGCCCATTCTGCCCTATTCACACTTACTATCTCATACCTGGATCTCTGTGCTTGCTTACCTTTGGGTCCTTAGCTTCACAAAAGTCAGCAGACTGTTTTGACAACTGCAACAATAACAATATCAGCAACTGCATTTCTTTTTTTTTTTTTTTAAATTTTATTTTATTTTATTTGAGAACATACTGTACAGAGGGGTTACAATTACATGGGCAGGATAATGCATACATTTCTTACCAAGCATTGCAGCCTCCTCCTTTGTTTACCCTTCACCTCCCTTCCCAGCCTCCCCCCTCCCTCCCACCCAATCATACCCCCCCTCCCCCCCCCCCACCGACATTGTAAAGCTGGTTTTGACATGACATTTTGTACTTCTCATTGAGCAACTGCATTTCTTGAGTGCTTGGTAGGCAGATACTTGGTAGACCATAAGTACTTCAGATAAAATGCCATTTATCCACCAAACAATCCAGTAAGATAGTTACTATTATGCTGGATTTGCTCATGTGGAAACTGAAATTCAAGAGTTGAGCAATTTGCCATATAGTTAGGAAGTGGCAGACTCTGCAGTTTAGAACTGACTCCAGACTCGGTGTTGTACAAACGCAAATGTTTCTAGAACTTATTCTTTGGAGCGTGAGTTTCTGTGTATGCAATGCAAGAAGCTGAGAATTGACTTACCTCAATTAATAATTGATTAAGCGGGTCCAGTGGCTTGCGTGCTCAAATGGCTAATCTCACTAACAAAAATTAGAGCTGAAAAGAGGTGATTCTTGATCAAAATCAAATGAACAAAACCCCAAACCTAACTTATTCCCTCAAAAAAATAAATAATTTAAACTTCCACACCACTTTTGTGTAGTACCTGTCTCTCTGGCTGATTTTATTATATTTTTTAGAAAGGCTAGAAACTATGATTTCCCAAGTAGAATCTCAGTTGGGAGCAGAACAGAAAGGTAGTGAGGTCAAGAACCCATCATCCCTAGGAACAGTGCCTGTGCTGGGCTATCCAACCTCAACCACTGCTAACTGAAGTCACTTCACCTCTCTGTTCCACTTTTTGTCTCCTGAAAAATAGGGGTGGGATTAAGGAGTTGGAAAATGGATGCACTATAACTTAGGGAAAGTCTATAAAGAATTTACTTCCCTAACTTAACTATATAACTCAGGGAGAATGGAATTAGGCATGTAAATATATAGGGTGGAGGGGTGGAGTGGAACATGGGAACTGAACTTCCACATGGAATTATGCCCCTTCATGGGATAATCTACGTAAATATGCCTATAATCAAACTTGTAATTGGGGTCATTGAATTTTAGGAGCTTCAGAATTGCAAAGGGATAGACAGGAAAGGTGTGGGGGGAGTAGTATTTGTATTTAAGATATACTCTTCCCCTATGTCAACACTCTTATATTGAATCCTACTCTCTGAAGGCCCAATGAGATAACATATGTTAATGGTAACACTCATAGGTGAGGAAAATGAATTTCAGGTTGCTGGAAAGACTTCTTAAGGCCTCACCACTAGAATGTGCCAGAAGATATTCAAAGCCCTGCCTACTTGGTGCCAATGTTATTTTACTATACTATGCTATCAATGACTCATCAACCAGTTTCCTTTGCTAAGTCCTAGAAATTCTCGTATTAATAAGTCATTCACTTTCTCATCCATTTATGTATTTACTCATAGGTAGCTACTGAACACTTGGTAGGTCTAAAACACTGTCAAATATTCTTGCTATGTTCACTTCCAAATTCCATATAGACAGCATATACCTTTGTCCTAACAGTAATTAGAATCTGTTTTTTTCATGTCACTGGTCTGGAAATCAGGAGACAGGCATGCAATTATGCTATCTTTCCCTTGTCAAGGGTGCTTCATCAAGAGGCATTCAGAATGTCATTGGGGACTTACAGCAGGAGGCATTCAATGGAAAGTAATCCTTTCTCCTCCCAGTTAAGGTCTGCAGCAGTTCTAGGATAGAACCCTCAGCCTACTTGAAAGAGCTTCTTCATTTTATCTTCATATTCTGTTTTTTTTCTGCCTCTCACCATAATTCTATTTCTGCTTCTAACAGAAGTTTCTAAGCTAGAAATGCTTAATTCTCTTATTCATCTGAGGAAGTTATATGTGCATTGCTTGGAATTTCTAGATCTTACAATTGAGCTCAGATTTGCCCCTTCTCTCTCAGACTCCCTTCGTCTCTCATTCACAGAAACTTTCCTCTTTTTTGGTCACTCAGGTTAGATATTTTTACTCCTTGAATTTTTGATCTGGTTTTTAGACTTTCTTTTCTTCTTTTTATTACCCTTCAAAGCTTTTGAACTTAGTCTACTGCTTTTGATGTCAAATCCTCAATTTCTGTCAAAGACTTCTTTTCCCCTTTATCTCTGGCCCATTTGCTTGGTCACCAGTTAGAAGGGAAGTCACTTCCTCTTGAAGTCATACTTCCTGGCTTCATTTATTATATAGCAAATATATGTAGAGTATTCATGAGTTTTATAAGGCAGGGCAGGAAAATATGTACCTTACCTAAAAATACATGAAAATAAATACTTGCAAAATGATGCTAGTGTCTACAACAAAATGCATAGTGTACTGTGGGCACAAAGGAGGAAATGATTAAGAGTGACTGGCAAAAGATAGCTTTATTTAAAAAAAAAAAAAAAACCTTTGAACTGGATTTAAAAGACAGAAAAGAGTTTCCTAAGGAATGAAATAGGAAAAGCATTTCAGAGATAGTGAATGTCATATACAAAGCCCTAGTTGCTTGATGTGTTCACTGTGTAGTATTCAAATAGTAGTGCTCCAAGGAAGTAAGGCTTATGAAGACTAGATGATGGAATATTTGGATGCCTTGTCAAGGGGATGCTGGATTTTTTTCCTGTCATGGGGCTTGAACTCTGGGCCTGGGTGCTGTCCTTGAGCTCTTCAGCTCAGGCAAGCACCCTACCACTTGATCCACAGCACCACTTGCAGTTTTCTGGTGGTTAATTGGAGATAAGAGTCTCACAGGCTTTCCTTGCCTGGACCGACTTTGAACTGTGATCCTCAGATCTCAGCCTCTGAGTAGCCAGAATTACAGGTGTGAGCCACCAGTGCCCAGCTGGGATGCTGATTTTATCCTGAAGAGCATGGAGGATCAGGGAAGACTTTTAAGAAAGAGCTGTAACAGTCAGAGTTTTAAAAAGATCAACTAAATCGTAACAAAGAGAATGTACAGGATGGCAAAGGATAAGAGATGATTGTAATATTATAAGCAACAAAGGAAGGCTTAAACAAAAGCAATGGCAGTATGATGGAACAGACTTGGTTTGAGTGGGAAAGCACTAGCCATTAGTGGAAAAAGCCAAGCAAGAAATATTAGATTCAAGCCCTTGCACCAGTGAAAGAGAGAGAGAAGGAGAAAGAGAGAGGGGGAAGGAGAGAGGGAGAAAAGAATTAAATTACAGTATTAAGAGATAGAGTTGATTGGATATGGTGAATGAGGTAAGTTTCTGATCAAGGTAGCCAGATGAGCACTGATGACATTTGTTGAATGGAGAAGATAGGGGAGGAATAGTTTAGGGAGGTGAGGTTCAGGATAAGGATATTGCTTGGACATGTTCATTCTGTTTTGCAGCAGTGGTTGAAGGACTTCAGGTCACTGTGCCTGACAAGAAGAAGGTGGCCATGCTCTTCCAGCCCACTGTACTTCGTTGCCACTTTTCTACATCCTCCCATCAGCCTGCCGTCATACAGTGGAAGTTCAAGTCCTACTGCCAGGATCGTATGGGGGAATCCTTGGGCATGTCCTCTCTCCGGACCCAATCTCTCAGCAAGAGGAACTTGGAATGGGACCCCTACTTGGATTGTTTAGACAGCAGGAGGACTGTTCGCGTGGTGGCTTCAAAACAGGGCTCAACTGTTACCCTGGGGGATTTCTACAGGGGCAGAGAGATCACAATTGTTCACGGTACTAATGACCTTGTTTTTGAGTCTGTTGGGACAGGCAGGTGGTTAGCTCCATTCTTCCCAGACAGAAGATGATGTCAGCCTCTTAGTCCATCTTCCATAATGCTTCAAGAAGTGGTTATAGGAGATGGGAGCATCAAGATACCTAGCTATTGCTTTGACTGCATGGTGGGAGGAGGAAGGTAGACAGTGTAGTATCTAAGGGAAACAGAAGAGCTCCAGAATAGTCTTTCCCAAGCCTGACCTTGAGTATCAGAGATTGTTTTCAGAATGAAATTGAAATGGTTTCTTGTGAAAGAACTTTGGTCAAACTTCCCTACACCTTGACATTACTTTTACGGCTTTCCCCAAGCCTGACAAGTAGACTTTCCTAAGAAATTCCTTTACTGGGAGAAAGATTGTGTACATGCAGGTAGATTGATGGCTTGAGCCCTAGGAACACTGTATAAATTCCACATTCTTTCCCACTTCCTAAACTTTTAGGTAAGGAAAGCTAAGAATCTGATATGACTTACCTGATTATTCAAATTTTGAAGTATTCCTATGACATCAGCTTATTTCCAGGCATCCAGAATTATTTTGGGATTTATCTGGCTTGATTTATCTGGTCATCTACTTATGAAACTGGACCAGAACTAGACCTGTGGCTGTAGTCTAATTCTCTTGCCTGAGGAATGCTGATTTTGTTACTATTTTGCAGTTTTTATTTGCAATAAAGCAAATATCTGTCAACTACCATCTAAAGAACGCTGCAAACACCCCAGAAGGGCTACCTCCTTTCAGTCCCCATTGTCTAATGCTTTCCTTTCAGTTTTAGGACTGGGTCCTTCTTTTTGTGATAACAGATGCAGATCTTCAGATTGGAAAACTCATGTGGGGAGATAGTGGACTGTATTACTGTATCATCACCACCCCTGATGACCTGGAGGGCAAAAATGAGGACTCTGTGGAATTGTTGGTGTTGGGTAAGTGAAAATGAAAGAAAACAGTTTCATATTAGCCTGCTTGCTTTGTGTCCCTCTGCTCACATCTCTCTTCCCTGCCTATATGGCAGATCACATACTCTCTGACTGTTGGGCAGACAAAATTCTGTTTAAGAACATGCTCTTTGTTGGTAGTACCTGTATTTATTATGTCAGGTCTTGAAGGCCCCTTTTGAGCATAGTCTCAGTTTTTTCTTCTGCTTTCTTCTCCTTTCCACATTCACCTTTAACCTTGATTTCCCTCTCATTCTTCATTGCCATTTTTATATGCGAATTGTTAGAGAAAATGTCAGAGGCCTTTGAGGTAGGAAGAAACTCAAGAGAGAGGTAAGACTTCATCTTTAGAGACCTCAGGAATCTTTCCCACTCAATTACCCCCACTTAAGACAAGCCATAAGATAAGATGGCTGTAAACTGGAGAGTCCAGTAACAAAAGGCACCCAATGAAGAACTATTTAGGACATGTGCTAGTGTTTAGTTGGAAGTGTCTAAGTTATTGTTAAAACAAAGACATCTAATCCTTATTAATGTTAATTTCTTCATAGCAGAAAACTCCTTAGTCTTCACTACTTTTCCTCTTTTGTGGCTTAGAGTGTTAGGAATAAATGGCCATCTTTTAAGTAAATGGAAATTGAGTGCATACTTTGTGCTCCATAAATGTTGGTTGAATTAAACATTTACAATAAAATAAATGGAATCAATTGTAGGAGAAAAAGTAGCTGAGAATGTGTATTTTCTTTTTCAAAGGAAGTTACATTTTTTGTAGCTTAAAAAAAAACCAAGATGACAGTAATTGGAGAATATGTAAGGGCAATTTGTTTTAAAAACAAAGTTGAAGATAAATTTTTATACTTTGTGAGAAACTGAATTCCTGTCGATAAAGTGACATTTTCTGTTTAGAATTTTTAGTTCTAGTGTTTGTTGGGACTAGCAAAATAAAGATTCTGACAAGTTTGGTTTATATTTTATAAACTGGACTAAGTTAATATTGGTCTACCTTATTAGAATGCTGACTTAAATCAAGCATATTCTTTAGATCTTTGGACTTGCAGAAACAAGGAAATAGAACAAATATTCAAAATGAAATACAAAAGTAAAAGGCTTATATTGACATTATAAGCTAATGTAGGGGGGGGTTGCATTTAAGATCTGCTTTAGCTCTCTAAACCATAGGAATTCAAAAAAATAAAATTTTGCCTAATCACCCAACTCTAATAGCCAAGTTTGCAGGAACAAGTGGCTCATTGAGCCTGCAGTTAGCTAATTGGGAATACAGCTATTTGGCTGGGGCAGCCATTTGCAGAAAAGTAATTGTGCAGGAAAAGGAGGCCAGGTAAAAAATCACTGTAAATAATTTTGTCCCAGTTATTCTGTGAACATGGGTAATGGATAGAGTGAAAGCTTTGTCATTGGAAGATGTGCTGAATATATAGTAGGTATGGATGAAAACATATACACTTGAGCCTGGTGCTGGTGGCTCATACCTGTAATCCCAGCTATTCCTATCAGCCCAGGTAGGAAAGTCTGTGAGACTCTTATCTCCAGTTAACCACCAGAAAACCAGAAGTGGAGCGGTGGCTTGAGTACTAGAATGCTAGCCTTGAGCAACAAAGTTCAGGGATAGAACCCAGGCCCTGACAATAAAAAATACACTTGAAGTTGGGTGGAAGAGGCTATTCTTAGGGTTAAAAGGAGCTAGTAGCTGGTAGGTGAAAGGAAGTCTTGGATGTCTATGGTCAGTAGTGATGGGAGTTAAGATGGAAAACAGAAGTTAGTGTTATGCTGAAAAGAATTGTGAATGAAAACTAAGGAGGCTGCAAATCAAACACAGTGCAGTAAAAGCCATGTGCTCAACAAGCTTGTCTGAAACTATTTATCTGTGCTACTTCTGAGGAAAAAATATAATTCTGCTATGTTCTACATTAATTAGAAATGATCAAAATGTGATAAATTTAGCAGGAAAGCTTTTTAGGGTAACACCACTACCTTGTATTACTTATTTAAAGAGGTTAATTTGAGACATATGAACATAAAGTACTAAATACAAAATTCGGAGTCTTCTTTGTCTTAACACCCCCTTTATAAAATTTTATACTATATTGTCACAGTTTTAGCTATATTTTGCACATCTGTTTGTTAGGTATTTTCTTTAGTGTGAGACCAGGAGAGCAACCCGATTTCTGAAGTAAAGCCCAAAGCAATGGAGCCATCAGTAGGAACATAACTGGGATCCACAGTTTACTAATTACAACATCTGAGCCACTGGTCCAGTCACTGAATTTTACATGGGGACTTACTCTGTGAAAAAGGATTTACAATAGAGATCATGGGGGAATGTCTCTGAATATTTGAAGTGAAATTCTGTATTTGAGGGATTGGAAACATACTTTGACTGGGCAGAACTTAACCAAGAGTAGAGATTAGAAGAAGAGGGGTCATGTAAAGAAAGAACTGTTTACTGTAGGCATCTAGAGATGGAATGAATGTCCTTGGGAGAGGACTAAGCTATCTTTAAGCTTTATTTTAACTCTAAAATTACTAGATTTAAACCAGGGTGAATGATGCTCACTTTCAGGGCAGCCAGAAACCTGAAACTGTGGTCTTGTGCAAGAGATCAGGGATTTTGGACCAATCTCACAAAAATTAAGGAAAGGAAGTCTTGATGGTGAGCCAGCACTTTAACTAATCTTGGAGCTGATCTCAAAACAGGGAGTTGAAAACTGGTTAGAATTTCTGATGAATTAGTAATGAATTAAGGAGATAAATTAGGAGCAAAGTTAAGAAGAATTTAGTTTTCACATTATACTCACAAAGATGAGGATGTGAGAATTAACAAGATAAGATGAAGTGTTGTATATGTAAGACTGAGAATTTTGGATTTCATCTTGAGAGTCTGGAGGATCCAGTGAAGAAACCTTAACAGAGGAATGAGATTATATCTCATATAACCAGGGCAGAGGATGCATCAAGGAAAAGAGATCCAGAGTAGGAGATCAGATGTGGAGCTGCTATAACAGTACGAGTAAAAGTACAAGATTCTAAACTGGAGTAGGGATTGAGAGAAGACAGCATAAAATACTCTGGGGTGGAAGTAATATATAAATAAGGAAATGAGAGACAGAGGATACCATGATTCTAACTGGCTAGGCAGTCAGCTATTCCATCAATTCAAAAGAGGACACAGGTAGGAAAGAATGGCAGGGAGACAGGAGGATGAGTTTTATCTTTAGCATGTTGAATATAAGATGCCCTTGGGACATCAAGATAGGGAAATTTTGCTGATGGTTGGAGATGTAGGTCTGGAATTCAGTGGAGAATGAAGATCAGAGATAATAGATTTGAGAACGATGGCCAATAGGCAAAGCCTTGAAAATAGATGAGTCACCCAGGAAGATGATTTAAATTGAACATGAACAGAAGAGAACCTTTTGATCTTCTATATAGTGAATGGTAACTTTGGTATAGCATAAGTACTTATTTTTGTTTCCTATACAAAACTGGTGGAAGTTAATAGCATTGGACCATGAGCTTTGCAGGGTCAAGGAGCTCCTATTCATGTTTATATCTGCAGTACATTTGGAATAAAGATACTTTAATGTTTTTAGATAAATGGATAGAATCTGTAATACTTCATGCCTCTTCAGTGTTATTTAGTGTTGAAGATGTATTGTGATGTATAAAGTACCAATATGGTAAATATCTATAATCTCAATTGAGATAACATGATTTAATCTCATTGGTCATTGTTCTTTGTTATTTCAGTTATTAATAGTGCTATATCCATCAGGGCGTATGGTTGAAAACATCAGAAATAACCTTTGGAGGAATTCATTGTAAAGCTATCAAAATGGAAAATAAGGTTATAGAATTTGTTTTAGGAAAAGATAGTATATCAGAGTATCATAGGGTGGTCTAATACACTCTATTAGCTACATAAAAATGACCCCCAAAATTTCAGTGGCTACCACACTAAACATTCATTACTTCATCTTGTTGTATGTCACATGTAGGTTAGGAGGTTCATCTGAGTAGCTCCCTGCCAAGCAGCAATTTAGGGTTCTAGACTTCTCCATTCTTTGGATCTGCTGTGTTGGAGACCTTTGTTTCCTCAGCTGAGAGAGGTGGGGTAAGGAGGGAGAGAGGAAGAGAATGGGAGGGGGAGAAAGGGGAAGAGACAGAGGAGAACGTGAGCAGAGATGGGCAGATGGACACAGACAGAGATTTTAGGAGGCAGATCTGGTAGTGGACATGTAATACTTCTAAACTTTTGTATGTGCCTGGGGAAGAAATAAAAAGCATCACTGCCCTGACAGAGATGCTCCAGGGCTCAAGGGACAGTACCATTAGGGTTTCATTTTAGAAAAAAACAAACTATTTTCCATTCTTATGCTTTCCCACTAAAGAATCAGCCACAAGAGAGACAGCCCAATTGGCCCATTTTGGTCAATGGTCCACTGCTTAGCCTTGGGAGATCCAGAACTCTTGGTTGATAGTCCCTCAAGAGAAGTTCACATGGAGAATTGGTATAATAAAAGAAAAGATAAATGTGGCATGCAAGAAGAAGTAATGTCTATATCACTAATAAAACCATACACTGATAAATTATGGTACATAAAACATTTCTATAATAATGTAAGATAGGAGGGCAGATATTATTTCCCTTGTTTTCCAAATAAAGAAATTAATGTTTTAGTTCTCTGGTTATTCTCCCAGTATTTAAAAATTGTTGTTGGGTATGGTAGCCCGTGACTGTAATCCTAGCAGCTTGGGAGGTGGAGATCAGGTGAATTGCTGTCTGAGGACCACTTTGGCAAAGTTATCAAGATTCCATATCAACTAACAATCGAGGTGTATTGGTGCATGCCCTTTGGTCTCAGCTGAGTGGGAGGCACATAGGAGGATCACTGTCCAGGCTGTCTCTGAGCAAAAACCCTATCTCAAAGGTAACTAAAAGAAAAAGGCTGAGTATGAGACAAGTTGTAGACCACCTCCTAATACTTCTCCCCCGCCCCACAAAAGTATTGATTCATGTAGACCCTTAGTCTTAACATTTTCAACAAAAACATACATCCTGTGTTCATTAAGAGGCTGTAGAATACATTTTGTTAAAAACTGTGGTTGCTGCTTGGGGCCATAGGTCCTCATTTCTACTTGCCCCAGGTCGGCTTCAGTATTTCACTTTATTTTTGTGTGAAACTGTCTGTAACTATTAACCTAGGCCCTCACTTCAAAGGCACAATTGTTCTTTTCTACATCCAGTACCTCCCCACTGAGCCTGACTCATGCTTCTTCCACCCTGTACCTCTGAACCATCCACAAACTGCTATGGATGCTTCCTTCAGAGGTTTCAGAAATATCCAAAGACATGATTCACAGACATGGGAGGATAACCACTGATCTCACATTAAACAGGAAAACTATACTGAACGCCCTTTAATGTCTTTTTGATGATTCAGAAGGTAAAGTCATTCTGAAGTTAGAAATGTGCACAGTGTTTGGGGTGCTTTGAGATGACAGTGATGGATACCTTAGAAATATTTAGACAGACGTTTGTGATGGTAGGGCCATACTATCCGACAGTCACAGAAGGTGGGACTGTGCAGAAATCTTCCATCCTGAGATTCGACATTGGTCTAGGATCAATGGCAAGGACGGGCTGTTTATAACCTGGAAGCATGCCACTGTTTAGATAGGGATAAAGTTTCCTGGGGCAGCTCCAGCTGGCAGGAAAAGGACTTCACCATTTCAGGAAGGCTCATGCAGGGAAGTTATTATTTTAAAATCTAAAAGCAGCCTCCTTGTTCTTCTTTTTATGCACAATATGAGGGCCTGACCCCTTCTTTCTGATGCCTCCTGTGGTAGCTTGTTGTTTAAAGGCCTTTAATTACAGAAAAGAGGACAGGGCCCTGTGGGAATGTGGGAAGATGCATGCTCCTGCCTCTGGCCTAAGAACAGAGTAAGGAGACATAAGCATAGAGGTGTTTAAATTCAAGCTATAGAAGAAAGTCCAAAAAGTAAATAACAACTTTTGGATAATTATGGGTGGTGGAGGGAAATGACAAAAATTCTGATGAGCTTTAGCCTGGAACAAACTTTCTTATGTGGCCTCAAGCATAGTCAAGTCCTAGTGTTACTGAGTGTCAGGGAATTTCTCTCTGTACCTCCTCTGCTCCTCTGTGTCTCCTCTGCTCCTCTGTGTCAGCTTCATTTTCAGTCAGGTTCTCTCCACCTGTGACAGAGATAGCCTGAGCAGTCCATGTTTGCATAGGTTTTTATCAGGGGGACAAAGTGCCTCTTTCTCCATAGTCCATGAAAGCCCTGTTGTTGGGGGTGACTTGTGTTGGGAAAAGAATGTAATGAACCTTCAGCCACAACTGAATCACAGGAACCCAAGTGATAAGGAAAAAGGAGTAGCTTCCTAAAGGAAGCTAAGTAGTTATTTCCAAATAAAAGAATGCTAGGCAGGCAAACACACACACACACACACACACACGCACGCGCACACACACACACACACACACACACACACACACACACACACATTTTCTCTCTCTGTGTCTCTGTGTCTCTGTCTCTGTCCCTGTCTCTCTCTCTCTCTCTCTCTCTCTCTCTCTCTCACACACACACACACACACACACACATACACACACACTTCACTCACTCCCTTAACATTTTATGGAATTCTCATGAGTTTCTTCTTCTGTATGGGCCAAATGCAGTGCTAATCCCAGAGGCTCAAAATAGGTATGCTCTCAGCAAGTCCTCATGAGTAGGCAATTTCATTTGGGATTGATTCTTCCCATGAATGTAATGCCATACAATTACCTTTCTTCTTGTCATGTTCCTATTTTTTCTTCCATCTCCTCCTGTGATTTACCCAAAAGTACAGCATATATTACCTAGACAAGTGGTGAAGGAATGTGTGGGCATTTTTTTTTAAATCAAGCTATTCACAATAATATGCTTGACATGTTATTCTGACATATTTTTTTCTTTCTATTTCTATAAAAGAGCCCTTAAGAACCTAATAAGAAACCAGTGGATCCTTGGGAAGGGAGATCTCCCAAGAGGTGACATTAGGGATATTTGATGGAAGTATTTCCTAAAGCTATTTAGAAATGCCCTTCTAGCTACTCCTATGTTCCTTCAGTTTGAATCCTGTCCATCTCTGGTCCTAGGGACTCTAGTTCAGACTGTTCAGAAAGGCTACTTGTTGACACAGCTCCCCCTCCCCCTTCTCTTACTCTGCCAGCCCTAGTCTAGTGCTGCTAACCAAGGAGATTTGCTGATTAAAAGGGCCTCAGCTCCCACAGTTCCCATGGCAACAGCCTCGTTGGAGGTCTTTGTTGCCTGCTAAAACTTTGATCTCTGAGAGTGGCTGCTGCTGTTTGTCTGGAAGATTTACAAACAGAGGAAGAAGGAAAAAGAATTGAAGGAAAAGCAAGAAAAAGTTTACTCCTGCTAGAAATAAAAGAAAGAATTACTCTAGCCTTAAATCTGGAGATTTCTCCATTGGAACAACTTGTTTGCTGGGCCATGCCCATATTTTCATTTGGAGGCCTGATAATGCTTCAGCATGATGGCCCTATGTAAAAGAGTGGAAGTGGGGTTGATTTCCTTAAAAGGGCAAAAACAGGCAGAAAACAAATAAGTAACGAGCTTTTCAGGCTTCTGTCCTGCTGCCTTTCCTCCTGTCTCTCATTCCTGCCCTGGCCAGCTCTGCCCAAACTTACCTACATGACTTTGTTGGTCTTGTTTTTAGGAAGAACCAGAGAACTGTGCTGAAAGGATACAGGAGTGGAAAAGCTAGAAAAGTTACTCATACATCCACTAGAATCTAATTCCAGTTAATGACCATGGATAACAAGCACACATATGAGACCATACGCACTTTTATTCTGCAAGAAGCATAGGTTAGTCTTTAGACCTCTCTACAGCATAATCCCAACCTAGTACTTTGATAGGCACCATAGAATGGATCAAGTACTTAAATTAGCATTGAAATTTAACAAGATTTTCTCCTTCCCTCACCTACATGCAGTACTGGGGTTTGAACTCAGGGCCTTGACTTGCAAGGCCAATGTTCTACCACTTAAGCCAAGTCCTCAGACCTTTTTACTTTTGGTGTTCTTCAGATAGGTTCTCACATTCTGTCTTGCCCCTGCCAGCCTTGGACAGCAGTCTAGGTGTGTACTTATACATCCCAAATAGTTGGGATTACAGGGATAAGCCAGTGCACCTAGCCTTAACAAGTGTTTTTGGCATGCTATGTCCTTAGCACAACGATGACAGAAAATAAATGCTTGGTTTGCCAGGGAAAATTGGCCCCTTCCACTTTGTTGTCCCTCAGAGCAAAGGTGGCTCTCTCTAGAAGTCCCCACCCAGCACCTGTAACCCAGGTAACTGGTACAGTTATAGGCAGGTCCCACAGGCTCTGAGGTCACTTCCCAATCTGCTTGCAGCCACACCTCCTCCCCACCCTTTATAGCCTTTTTCCCTGCCATAAGCCCCATCTTTACACACTTACATCTTGTGTGGGCTGGTAGTTGGGTTCTCCCAAATAAACTCATTTCTGCCTGAACCACCATGTGGAGGTCTCCTTTCTCCAACCTTACACTAAATAGTACTGTCTTACAGTGTTTTGATAAAGATAAACCTTACAGTCTGGAAGCAACTAGAGAACATACAAGAAAAGGTTAAACTGTTTTTAGACCTGAACTAGGCCATTGGTCCTCAAAAGGTAGCATTTTTTTTTTACCCCACTGTCAGACATTTCACAGTGTTTGGAGACATTTTTTAGTTGTCACAGCTTGTAAGGAGCTAGAGACCCATGTGGGTAGAGGCCAGAAGGATATGAAACCTCCTACAGTACACAGGATAGTCTCTCATATCTAGCAAAGAATTGTCTGGACTCCAAATGTCAATAGTACCAGGTTATGAAGTTTGTTTAGATACTAGATCTAGTCTACTGTAAGTAGCAGGGACTTTGGAGTCAGACAGGCCTGGACTTACATGACCTTGGACAAGTCACTGTCTTCGTTCGAGAGGGGTCATAGAAGTTGCACAGAAGACCTCTAGTGAAGGGTAAATGGCATATAAGAACTCAGCAAGTGTTAATTCCCTTCGCACACCTTTCCTAGTCCCCACATATCATCACCAGGGTGTCACCCCTTATCTGAGGGAACCCTCTTTAGGGAAATCTCCTTTAGGGATTCCTGCTAAAGAGCCGATTTTCCTTCAGCACGTTCCCTAGATAGAGGCTTTCGTGGGCCATCTATGAATTGGCAGTAGATTCACATTTTCATCTCTGCTAGGTTTTGCCAGTAGTGACCCTAATCAGCACCGTGAAATCTTCCTATTAGTGGCTTTGAGGGCAAATTGTCACAACATACTGTCTTTGAGCTGCTATATTTCATTTGCTGTTGGAATCTCCCCACTTCCCAGTATATGGTCCATAGTTACAGTTATTTACTACTTAACCTAAATGCAAGGATTAGGTCACATGAGCCATTCCATGAAATCTGGAGGAGTTTGGAAAAGACTTAAGACTTGCAGTAGGGCGTGGGGTGTAGGCAGGTCTGGGTAGATTTTAGATAGGGCAATGGTATAATTTATCATTCACGCAGATAGGGCAATGGTATAATTTATCATTCACGCTAGGAGGCACCAAGAGTGAGGACAAGACCAGAAGCATAACCCGGGACTGTCCACACAAGTCCAGATGAGGACCACTGTAAAAAGTCTCCTCTTGATTGAAGAGAACAGGAGATCCAGAGGATTTGAGGTCAAGGCTGCCAGCTCCCCTTCACCTGCCCAACCATTGTTGTTAGGAGACATTTCGTTCATGGAGGCCTATGAGCGTGTACATACATTTGCAGCTACTTAAAGCATAGGACTCCAGCAGAGAGAGCTTGATGTAATAGTAATAGGCTAAAAAAGAAAAAAAAATCTGCCCTCAGATTTTTGAACGGTCGTGTCTGTTCACTGCCGTGTTAAGAAAACAGAGATCTCGATGGCGCTCTCCCTGGGTCCCAATCCTCCAGCCACCTAGTTGTGAATGCGGGCGCACCAGGCCTCCTCGCCCGCCCGCCCTCAGCTTGCATCCCCACTCACTATTTTTGCTTCACTTGTTGCTCATCCCTGTGGGAGGAACTCGGCCTTCAATTAGCGCGCATTCCTGACGGCCGCGGTTGCCGTGGTTACCCCGGGGCGGCGTCGGAGCAGCTGGGTCAGCCCGCGCGCCCCTTGTAATCGGCTGAGCACGCACCCGCAGGCTCCGGGAGGGGGTGCGGGGCGGGCGCTGCAGTGGGCGGTGCCGCGAAATCCGCTCAGCCGGGCCAAGAAAGAATGGCAGCTCTTGAAAGCCGGTCAGGAGACGGTTGTTCCATTTTTTACCCCTACAAAGCCAACTGCCGCTATTCAAGCGTGCAGGTTTGTGTTCACACGAGGGGGGCTGTGCCTCCGGCTCGGCTGAATTGGCTTCTCTTAAGAGGGCGCTGGGAAAGTCTACATGATCGAAGCCCCTCGCATTAAGAAAGGGGCTGGTCATAGAAGAAAGGGCAAGAACTCTGACCATTCAAGACCTACCCAACAGTGTGTCTGTATGAGACCCGGGAGCCTTTCCCGCCCCCACTCCCCCCAACTAGCCATCATTGACACCTTTGTATCTAGGTTGATCTATATCCACCCACCCACCCACCTCCCCATCCATCCCACCACTCATCCATGTAAGGTGCAAGGGAAGTGACACTGGCTCCCAAGAAACTAAATTTCCTACTTTTTTTTTTTCAACCTTCCCCCCCCCCCCCCCCCCCGCCTTTTTGTACATCACTGTTGAGTCAAATCCAGCTTGCCTTCTGCATCTCATTTTAGGTTCAGTCAAGCATATTTTATTTACTAAAAGTATCTTGCATCTCTTCACTCTTTGAGGGTAGGGAGTTGAATCACAACAGCACTTTGCAAAGGCTAAGTGCCTTTGCAATCATTTTTATTGTTGTCTATTAGTTTGTAGCAGCGTGGTGAATGCCTTTTAATTAGATCGTACTGTGTTGTGATGGATTGAGTAATCATTTCTGGTTGCAACTTTAAAAGGTGTTGATAATCTCGATCGTTGCCAATGTTTTTTACATTCAAAAATTGTACTTGAATGATAAAAGTGAAACAACAATGACACAAACACAAATTTTCGAGTCACTCACTGCAAATACTAAGACACTAGAAAGCAGTTGCAGATCTCTTAATTAAGGATTAATACATGCTGAGGAGCAATGAGATAATGGGGAAATAGTGGAATGGTTATATTCCTGGCTTGATCATTAATTGTCTGGCTGAGGGTAAGGTTCTTAACCTCTCTTTGACCCTCAAATTTCTGAAAACATTGGGAAGGGGAGAAACTGTGGACTGCGTCTTTGTGATCCTTTCTGACTATAAAACCAGATTTTAGAATTTTATGTGACAGAAATCGATGTCTTATGTCAAGCTTAATAATCAATGCCAAAAATCCAGTAGCATTTATTAACAGTTAATTGTAGTTGGTCCAATATTAATCATTTTATGGAGAGAATTCACTGTCTTCTCTAAGATTATAATTTAAAATGAACTAAAATATAGAAGACACAAAAGGAGAAAAGTAAACGCAGGAAATGCTTAAACATATAATATATACATATAATATATACATATATATGTGTATATAAAAGGCTATATCCACATTTGTGACAGATAGACTATATTTATTGAATGCATGGTTGCTATGGTAATATAGAATAAAATCAGGGATATGTGTGCCCTTGGGAAATTTCCAATCTATTTGAGATTTTTAAATAGCCATAGAAACCACACTTAAAGCACAGCCATGGAAACATCTTTACACTTAAAAGGGCCAGAGAAAGGCATCTGCTGTTCTCAAAGGCATAGGAAAGAAATATTTTGGAGGGTTAGATGCTGAGAGAACAGGGGGTGGATACAGTACATCACTGACGATGGATCCAGAACCTATGAGGAAAACCTGGAAGCCTATGAAATAGAAATGTACACTGAATAGAAAGGAGGTGAAAGAAACTGCATGGAACTGGAAAGGAAAGGCATTTGTCAGTGTTCTAAAGAGAAGTCTTGTATAATATAGGAATACCCCAGAAGGACCTCTAGTTAAATGCTGAAGAAAGTGAGTGGAGATTACCATCATGTAGGCATCATGAGAATGGAAGAAGTGTTGTGATACCACCTTTTCATGAATCCCAAGGTGTTAAACCTTGTCAATTGTCAAGTAGTTGAATAGCTAAGATCTAGGATCTGAAATCGTTTGTATGAAATTTATAACTCCATACCTAATGTTGCATTTTGAATGGTTAAAATGGCAATCAGATTTGGAGGCTAGGTATTAGAGAAATAAAATATATTTTTTTCTTTTGGCTAAAATTGGAGTGTCTATTATATCTTTGTAATGAGTTTCTTAAAAATAGTATAGCTTGGTAGTTCTTAGGTCATGGGGTATGGGCTTAGGTGGTGCTTCCATTCTTTTAGAGAGCAAGATGGCATTTGGGGATGCTTTAATGTGTGTAGGATGTTACTAACATTGAACCGAAGGGTATGAAATATTCTACAGTATGGAGAAGAGTAATTTCATGGATGAATGGGTCTTTCATGCGTTTTGTTGAAAAGCTTACTTCCATTTGGAATGAGTAGAAGGGGACTACAATAAGAGCAATCAGAAGTCTAGCCAGAAGTCCAGCTTGTCCAACAATGTACTAAACAGTTGAAGGTCCTGATGGGTGGATTAGGTGCCTTTTCCTGTTAGTCTGCTAGAGAGACTGAGCTTTGGAGAGGTTTCCGCCCTTCCACACATAAGGGAATCAAAAGTGCTCCAATGAAGAAATGTGCAGTAGCCTGGAGATGATGAAGGAAGAAGCATTTTCTAATTGCACTGTTCTTACAGGGCTTTGTCAGAACATATTTCATAGTCTCACGGGCAGACTGTGGTGATGTGGTGACAAAGACTTGAACAGTCAGTTCAGATGTTTATCTTAGGAAGATTAGGAAAACCTGCCTTGAGGAACCTGACCTACCAAGAAAAGCATATTAGCACCTTGGGGATATGTTGCCAGGACATAAAACTGCTATGAAATATGCAAAGATAATGTTTTACATAGAAGAAAAGAGGGAAGATAGATATGTACTCTATCTTTGGGGGGAAAGCCCACGACCAAATGGAATCTGATGCCAAAACTCAAAGGAGGTTGACAGAAACAGATTTGGCAGGAAGAGAAGCTTTGGCTTTTAATATGCCTTGGGACATACAAGTAGAAAGCAAAATAGTTCTTACACTGTTTATAGATTTTTACAAGTTTATGAATGTGGGCCATATTGGGCTCTTCAAGCATCTTGAGGGACTAACCAAATCTTATTCATATTTTTAGGTCCACCTGGCATAATAAACACTTATTTGTTGAATGAATGAATGGATTGGACACATTCCAGAAGTGAGCTGGTTTCCAGGAATATATACAAATAGTTCAGTTAGGGATAACTTTAAGGTGATAATTGTCATTCAGAAAGCAGCTGAATTAGCCAGTCATATAGGTAAAATATGTAAATCTCCTAGTTCACAGTGCATGCTTCTACTCTGAGCATTCAACCCAAAATGTATGAACATGTCTAGCCATAAAGTTTCTGACAGTATGATATGAAAATGGTGCTTGTATGTGTATAAGCACAAACTATTAGTTATGCCTGATTCAGTTGGTTTATTCATGTGGAAATTTCTTTACAGTCATAGATTTTGCAAGATTTGGAGAAAACTGTGTGCTTACATGAAAACTGTATTTTCTACCGATAGTTAGAGCTTTAGTTTGAAAAGAGTAAATATGGCCTTCCCTCTGCGGGTCTCTTTTTATTCTTTCCTCAGACATTAAAGTGACTTGTAATTGCCACTCTTAAACTGAATACCGGAAGAATAACAGTGATTCAAAAGCGTAGTAAAGTGCTGCTGAAATCTGGAATGCATTTACTGCCATTGTTGGGATGCTTTAAGATCAGACTTTCATTGGGTGCCATAGAATAGAAGAAAAGATAGCACATTTCTAACTGGCAAGAGCATTTCTTAGGAATTGTCAGGGAAGGAGCTGGAAGCAAAATGATTTTTCAGAAATATAGGATTCCAGAATAAATCTAATTTTTAAAATACCTTTTGCTTTAATAAAGTTTAAGAGCCAGAGAACTTTGTAATCTCTCTGCTGTATATATAATGGTAGTGTCTGTTATACCAGAACTCCTACTATGTTCTGAATTTGGAAGATATTTAATTTCACCCACTTTTCTGCAAGATCCTGTTACCCATCCCACCCTGAGGCTAACACTACCCAGGTGCAAGATGGGAAGCTCTCACCTGCTGAGCATCAGCTGTTGACTTTTGCTCAGGGAGAATGTGAAACTTGACGTAGAGCTTTCTGATATAGTGACAAGCTTTGTGAATTTCCTGTCCACATTTCTGATAGATTCTCTCTTTATTTTACCTGGCTTTTAGTTGCAGAAAGTAAATAGGTCTAGAATAAAAAATAAAAGTCTTTTCATTGTTCTTCCTTGATTCCCATTCCAGCTACCTAGAAATCTGAAAGGCTAACACTGATGTGTGTAATATTGTTGCTTTGCAGTTTTAATTTAAACACAAATGCCTAGAGTTCATACTTACTATTGTTTTTTGTGTAGGAGCAGTGTTAGAATACCAGCAAAGTAACCCAAATAGCCTGTGCGGAAATTGCTTTTGTGCTTTTCCATTCATAAATATACCTGTGTATTTGTACATTTCAAAGGCTGTAAACTCATCATCTCTAAGTTCTGTACAGCCCATGGACATTTTTAGTTCAGCTTATCTCACTGTTTTAAAAATATATGAGTTTAGTTGCTGTGAATTTGAAAATTGGGTTATTTAACATAAAACCTGGGGCCTGGTAAATTTCTTTTTTTAATTTGGTAGTGCTAAGAGATTGAATTCATGACCTCATGCCTGTATTTTACCACTTGAGCTCCACTCTCAAGCCTTTTTTGCTTTAGTTCCTCTGTGGTTAGGGTATTGTGCTTCTTCCTGGGGTGGAATCTAGTTACTTTTGCCTCCTCAGTAGCTGGGAGTAAAGACATGCAACCACTCCTAACCTAGGGTCTGCCTGGTGAATCTTGAATGATAGGTTGACCTACAAACCTGAAGACACACTTCCTTGGGGATAATAATTGGCTAAAACAGTTCTCACTGTTCTGTGTTGTCTTACATCTGGGCCAGCTGTACACATTTACACTGCCTGCTAGCCCCTATAGTCTTTGAGTTTGCAACTCCAGTCACTGAATATCACATTTGAGAACTACAGTTAGGTAGATAAGGTAAACGTATGATTAGTTTTCCAAACTAGGATATTTTGAGCATAAAAAGGAGGCTATTAATAATTACACCAGTCATAAATCAGGACTTTCCTAGAAAAATCAAGGTATATATGCTCCCTACATACATACTATTACATTCAACCCCTTCTTTTTACTAATGAGAAAACCTAGAAAAGAGAGGAATTTAGCCTGTAGTAGTTGCCAGGTCAAAGCTTCCTTAACTATTGTTAAGTCCAGGCCCACAGCTTCCCAACGTAATATGCTCTTTATACTAGGTACAAGCATTCTGTACCTTCAAGTGTATGGATTTTGTACAGTTAACAGTTATCACATAGCCAGTGTCCTGTATGAACCTACATATGCATAGCTTATATCATCAGTGATATTTGTTATGTTATGACTCTAATTAATGACTTAGATTACAGAATATCCAGAAGTATTTAAAACATTGATAGACTTGAGAACTAGAGAGTAAATACAAGCAAAGTTCCTCATTTAACTAGACATAACAAGAGATGTATTTAAAAGTATTAGTTGTCGAGATAGGGAAAAATTCTGCCATCAAGTATCTGATAACTGTCTTGCTAACAAATCTTTTATATTAACTTCATCATTGGCTATTGATTGGCAATGGGTATTAATTATCTCTTCAAGAGAGAAGTCCCCACATTCCTAATCTTTGATCAGCTGACTAGTGCCTTGTTGAGTTTTCAAGAAATATTTGTACACACAGAGAACACTGCAGGTGAGAACAATTTATGCTTTAAATCGCTTGCTCAGATTTTGATTCCAAGCCCTGGTCTGGTCTCCTTCCAGTATAAGCTTTTAGGGCACCTTTTGTGAAGGTTTAGGCTAAAGACTAGCTTGAAATATCTTCAGAGCACCTTCTCCATTGTATGCTTTGCTCTCAGTTGTCTTTCTAAGGGACTTTTTGTGTATCAGGCTCATCTTACTATGTCACCTGTGCAAAGTGAGGTCAGAAAGAAGGGACATATTGCCAGCCCTAAAGCTAGTGTATGTCGCCACCATATGCTGCCTGGAATACACGTGTAGATTTCTAAATGTGGGGTCACTGCTCATATAGGATAGGATATGTGTTATTAGCACCGTTCGTTGAGGAGAGCCAAAGAAACGTAAAGAGAGTAAAGATCTCTTTGACTTCACTCACTAGTATCTTGCCCCATTTATAGCAGCCCATTCCCCAGCGTGCTGTAAGCATATCTTTTCCTTGGATTTTCATCAGAGCTGCTTTTCTGTAGAATCCCTTATAGAGGAGGGAACCAGCAACCAATCTGTGACCTTTAGACTCAGAAAATAAACCATATACATCTCTCTGTCTCTCTCTCTGTCTCTCTCTCTCTGTGTCTGTCTCTCTCTAGATCTCTCTGTCTTTGGTCTTACATACCTCAACAAACTTTAACAACATAAAAAGTTGTTTTCTAAATGAGCCAAATTCATATCCATGAATTTTGTTTTTATATAGAAACAGAACTGTGAATGGATATATGAAAATGTTGACTGTAGATTTTTGGTGTGTATGTGTCTGTGTGTGTCTGTGTGTGTCTGTGTCTGTGAGTGTTGTGTGTATATGTGTTTCTCCCATCTGGTCAATTAGTACTTCTAAATATATCTCTTGTTGTGTCTAGTTAAATGAGAAGCTTTGCTTGTGTTTACTCTCTACCAATGTTTTAGACATGTCTAGATATGCTATGGTCCAAGTAATTAATGAGCTTCACCATCCAAATGCCATTGATTATATATGCTAGCCTTAGACCTATAATGTCCTTTAGTTACATGTAGATACTGAGGCTATTAAATGATAACATAATTGTGATATAAGCAAAAGGACTATTAAAATAATTTTGTCTGTTTCTTTTTATCTTTTAATATAATTTCTAGCAAAGCTAAAATTATTCATGATTCTGGCATTAAACTTTCATTGGATGATGTTGTTATGTCAGGAGTTATGTCATATACCCAGCTGAAGTAGGGTTTAGTTGCATGCTTAGATGTCATGGTGACCTTTTACCATGACAAATCTGAGAGGAGGGAAGTTTATTAGTTGTTTCCTGATACAATTTTCTAGTTTATTAACTAGGCATTTAGACTCTAGAGATATCATCACAGGCCTTTACATTTGCTTTAGTATGAGAATATGGTGAGAGTAGTCATAGTTTCTGTAAGTCAGGCAGGCTTTTTAAAGGACTAATCTCCCTCCCATCTTCTGGCATCTTGTTTCCTGCACAGCTTTTTGCCACTGAAGGGCACCTGTTCTGACATCAGCCTTAAGCTTCTATGCCATATCACGCAGAAGGTACTTGGTTGCATACAACGCCAGCTGTGGGTACCATATGGAAAAGCCATACCATATACATATGTACAGAGTAATTCTAAAACCAGAAGGAGATTGTAACCAATCTAGCTTTCTTTTCCTTGTCTTTGAAAATTTTAATTATTGAAATATCTTTAGGCCATAAATAGAATCATGTAGCGAGATAATTCTGAGTTTAAAACCAAATATATACCCTCATTTTTGTATGGACATAAGACTGCGTATGAATGTATGAAAATGTAGATTGAATGTTTAGATACATATGGGTTAGGCTTTTCCAATAAAATATATGAAGAGGGATGTAGAAATGGAGATTGTGTATGCCAATCTGCTCAAGAAGATTTTTCATAAGAAGCCAAAGAGTCCTTCTTCCCATAAGTAGTTGAAAAGTTCTGTTTCTGCTACAATCTAATTTAAGATAAACTTTAAGATTGGGTGTTTAGACCTTGAGCCTGAGAAATCCCACTTTAGGTTCAATCACTTGCTTCCATAGGCCAAATAAGGAAACATGGTGAAGGGCAGAGAAAGGAGTTTTATTACATGGCACATGGGAAGAAAGCACTTTAGTATGTCTTCAGCCATCTTAAGGGGCACAGACATTGGCCTCAGGTTAAATAGAGAGAAATGAAGGGAAGAGGATGAGAAATATATGTATTGTTCAGTCATAAGTAATAGGTATGGGCTACCTGACCATTAGCTCAGTCTGTTTCTGGAGGTCTGCTAGCTCTGTTCTTCGAGGTGATAGAAGAAGGAATTGCCTGTCTGAGGAGAATTTTACCTTTTGTCACAAGATGAATTCTTTCTGGAGCCCAAAGTTATTGTAAAATTACTGCAACAGGGTATGGCTCAGATCAAAGAGCATACATGAAAAGTCAAGGTGGAGGGTGGGGGGAGAGCTAGAGGGACTAGTTTTTAGTTAATTCACAGGCCCAGCAAAAGTGGCTTCTAAGCTGCCTCTTACAAGTTCACTTAAATGTTTGCTAGAGATTGATAGAGAAGGTCATTCTCATTGACTGAGCCCAGCCTTGGTGATGGTACCTCTCCTACCACAAAGAGCATGACCTAAGGGGCCCATATAGAGATGTTCCCCTGGAGCCATTTATCAAGCTGCATTTTCCTTTGGAGTAACCTCTCTCCTTCTTCTTTTCCTCTCACTTCTTCTAGGCAGGACAGGGCTGCTTGCTGATCTCTTGCCCAGTTTTGCTGTGGAGATTATGCCAGGTATTGGGTCATTTAACACTGTATTTGCTTACTTGGCTATCACTCCATCTGGCTTGCTTCTGCATTAGTTTACTAATTACTTGTTTATTTGTACATTTATATGTGACTATGATCTTTTCTAGGACGAACTAAGCCCATTGGAAGAGGCTATAAATTGTATTCCTTCAGTTTCTATATTCCCTAAAAGAATAATGATAATAATGAAAATGTAGGCTTCCCAATCCTTTGGTGTCAGGCATGCAGGATTTTTGGTAATGTCCAAGCCCATCACAGACTTTCAGCAGTAACCTAGAGTCCCTTTAGTCTATATTCCTTATTCCCCAAATCATATGTTTACCTATTCATTGTTACACAATCATGCTATTCTGATTTGCATTTTGTAACATTATCAAAAATAGTTCATTTTTGTTCTATATATTTTTGAGGCAAGGTCTTGCTACATAGTCTAGGTGAGTCTCTAACTCATTATATAGCCTAACCTATCCTCAAACTCATGATCTTCCTGCCATAGCCCCATGATTGCTGGGATTATAAATATGAACCACTACTCCTGGCATGATTCAAGTTTTAAGAAAAACCTAGAGTCTTCCTAGTTGAATCTCACTAATTATTCTTCCCTGAATTCTTCCATTCCTTTCCCATCAGCTAGCCACCCCAAACCCAGACATTCTCCTTAATTGACATTGTTCCCAAAGACACAAATAGACATGTCTTTGTAGTCTCTTTTATCAAAAAATTCCCTCAATTTGTAAGCAAGTATTCATGAAAAAAAACAATGTTCTATTGTAGTATTTCAAACTACAAGTTATATTTCTCAGTCCTAAGAGTTACATTTTTTTTTAATAACCATCCCTATCCACCAGAATTTCCCTGCCTTTTAAGAATCGTGGGAGTTAGAGATCATAGTTGTTTTGTCTCTCAAATCTAACTTTCCAGCCTTTTATCCTTAACTGTCTGACCTAAGTTGCAAGCACCCCTCCATACAGCTTATCTAACCTCAAGGCTCACATCTATCTCTGGCTACGTTATGTTATTAAGTTACTACTACATCCTGAGCCAAAGCCTCTGCTGTCTGTTGTTCTCAACAAGACTGTCCTCCAGGTCATTGAAGCCAGGCACAGAGCTTTCTTAGTCCCTCATTAAAGAGAGGTTGACCTGCTTGATTTGGATATATCCCAGATGTAGAAGCAAAGAGGACATTCAAGAACTATACATTGTTTTCCCTCTGAGGGGCTGATGTTCTAGCCTGAGGCCAAATGATTTTCTCATCATTAAAAAAAAACCCTTAATATGTCAAAAATATTTTAAGCCCTTGCCCATGTAATTGTAACCCCTCTGTATGGTATTTTCACAATAAAAATATTTTAAGCTCCCAATTGAATGTCCACTTAATTGAAAGAATATTTGATAACCAGAATCTGAGAAAATAGTGTGAACTTGAAGCTCATTGTGAAGGGATTTTTGGTAGATGGCTTTCTGCCTAAAACCCTAGCATTAGTCTTTTGACTTTTTAAAAAAATTTTTTTATTGTAAAAAATAGTATATAGAGGGGTTACAGTTACATAAGTAAGGTAATGAGTACATTTCCTATCGAGCATTGTTACCTCCTCCTTTGTTTTCCCCCTACTATCCCTTCCCTCTGTACCTTCCCAACTCCCTCACCCCCCAAGTTGTAAAGTTCATTTTCAACATAGTGTCTTGTACATCTCATTGTTACAATAGGTCAACCTGTATCCTTGTTTCAGCATTTTGTTATTTCCCTTCCCCTCCCCAAATTAGAAAAATGTATATACAAGATGCAGGGCACAACTGTCAAATACATGAAAACAGGGGTTATACCTTGGGAGAAGAACATACAAGAGAAACAAAAAAATCACATAGTACATTTTAGATACGTTAAAAACAATAGCAAGAAAGAAAAAAACAAGTTGTGACCCTATCTTGGAGTTCATTTCACTTAACATTATCTTATATGGTCATATGTACATAGCTTTTGCTTTTGACCTTTTCTACTTGTCCTCGACTTATACTAGTTATTGCAAATAAGGGAAACAATGGGACCTATGTTTCTATGGGCCTGGCTTACTTCACTTAATATAATTTTTTTCAAAAATATGGCTGACTTCAGTACTCTTAGGCCTCCAAGAAGAAATTGGTTTCTATAGCCAAGTCCCAATGGTATGATATTGAAACAAATTGCCTGAGGGCCAGTCATTTTTATCTAAGTCAAGTAGAATTTGTTTCCTTTCCCTTAACCTTTCTGATGAGCATGTGAAACAGAATTCACATTTAGCCTTTAGCAGAGCTGTGAAGAATAGCACAAGCTATCAAACACCCAGTATGTACATGTCCAATTTGCCATCCATCAAAGCTCTGAGCCATATTAGTGCTACCTGTCTAGCCCAATCAGTTTGAGTGTGATCAAACCAAACCCAGTCTCTGGGGATACGGACAGTGTCTTCTCTCTTTCAGACTATGTTTCTAGGTTTCTGTAGCTGTTGATAGTTGCCCAGATATAAATAAGCAAGAAGTTTGGATCTCAGTGCTGGTGCTGAGGACAGGAGAGACACCCCAGCGGCAGTCAGCAGAGAAAACAGATGACTACTTTCAGGGCACAGACCACTCAAACATGAAAACATGGTTGGCAGCTAGAACATGTAGACATAGAGGCTTTTCCCCCATATATTTTGGGTGTTTTGAGACAGAGTCTTGTTCCATAGCTGGCCTCAAATTCACAATTCTGACTCAAGACTTCCAAGTCTGGGATTATAGGTATGAACCACCACACCTGGCCACAACTTATACTTTTATAGACAAGAGAGTAATTTGATTTGTCAAAGGTAAGAACTCAGGCAGAAATGGTGGTGATACATGCCTCTAATCCCAGTTAGGCAAAAGTACATGAGCCTACCTGAAAAACGAAAAGGACCCAGTGTGTGGCTCAAGTGGTAGAATACTTGCTGACCAATTGGGAGGTCCCGAGCTCAATCCCTAATTCCACAATAAAATAAAAATAAAATAAAATATAAGAAAATGAAAAGAAAGATAAAGAAATAGACAAAGAAAGGAAAGAAAAAAGATATTCATACAACTCACCAAGAATCCATCCAGCCAAGAATCTTTCTGCTTTTGTCTTACCTTTGCTTTGATACTACAGACTACGGTAAAACCTTTCCCCAGTAAAGCATTCTGAAATCCCCCATTACTTGATGTGGTCATTTAGTGTATCCCACATTATGTCCCTCTTCATCACCACCGCAGCATGTCTGACTCTCAGCGCTCCTCTTGAGGTTGGGGGCTCTGCTCCCTGTCTAGGCATGCTTTCTTCTTCTCCAGGTCCCTCTTACTCATCTCATTTCACAGGTAGCACCCAATCAGTGTGTGCCCTCTCCAGAAGGTAAGCCACCTTGAATGTGGATTTCTTTGTTCCTTCTTCCAGAATGGGTTTTTGTCGGCCTGGTGATCCTGGGAATTTTCCTCTTCTTTGTCCTGGTGGGGATCTGCTGGTGCCAGTGCTGCCCTCATAGTTGCTGTTGCTACGTCCGCTGCCCATGCTGCCCAGATTCTTGCTGCTGCCCTCAGGCCTGTGAGTAGAGACTCCATCCTACAGCTGTGTGGTATGAGTTCCACTTCTCCCTTCTTTCCTTCTATCCAAAGAGTTGGTTATCCCAGATGCTCTCCTGTACTGGAAGCCTCTGGCTCAGGGATGACCATTCTGGCTTTCCTCACTTACATACATGTCTTCATGTTTCTTATTCACACATCACTTCATGCGTTTTTATTCTCATGGACACAACTGATAAAAGAAAGGGCAGGTTCAAGATGGTGAGGTTGTAGGATAAGGTTTTGCCCTCTCCTCCAGGCATTCAAGCTAGAGGAGACCACTGCTCATGCAGTGATACTCTTTAATTTATAAACAGATGGTACAAACTGTGGCTTTTGGCCACTATTCAGCATTGAGCAATGAATTTTACGTACTCCCATGATAGAATGGGCCACAATAGAGACTAGTCCTTATTTGGAGATTCAGTTTTACCTTAGTAAGGTAAGGTAGTGAAGCCCAAATAGGTAATAAGTTTAACATCTATTACCATAAACCAAACACATCATGAAAAAGAGAGGCATACTGGTTATCCTTAACATCTGAAATAAAGCAGTGTTAGGTGAAGTCAGGTTATTGGCTCTGCTTTTGAAATCACAGAGCAGGAGCCATATGCAATGCCATTGATGACTCTGTATCTCCAAAGGAGGTTCCAGCTCCTCCTGGAAGCAGCCCTGGGAAGTTCCTGTGCTAGACCTCTCTCAGGGAGACTGAGTAGAGTTCAAATAGTGCTGCTTGGAGTGGGCTTCTGGTGTCATTGGAAATATTGCTGTAACAGCTCCCAGAACCACCTGATTCAGGTACTAGACACTGTAATTTCATTTGTGGAATTACAGCTTTCAGTGGAGTTGGAGGAGGCCAGGTGAGAGTGGTTCTGATGAGTCAGTTTGAGCCAAGGAAAGCAGATACACACCCATCCAGGAGCTTCCCTGGAGTATATTGCAACGAGTTTTGGTCTGAGGGTGTGGAGGGTGGGATGACATAATCTCTCTTGCTCTTCATCTCCCTTCGCAGTGTATGAAGCAGGGAAAGCAGCCAAGGCCGGGTACCCTCCCTCTGTCTCCGGTGTCCCTGGCCCTTACTCCATCCCCTCTGTCCCTTTGGGAGGAACCCCTTCATCTGGCATGCTGATGGACAAGCCGCATCCACCTCCCTTGGCACCAAGTGACTCCACTGGAGGAAGCCACAGTGGTAAATGTAGTTCTAGACTTCCTTGCCTCTCACTTGTCTTGGCCTCCATCCTGGTTCCCAAACACCTCAATGTTGTATCTTTGGGAAAGTATTATCTCCATTAAAAAAAGATATTTCCTGTCATGTTAGATATCTTTTGGAATGCATCCTGGGCTTTCCAAAGGCTGCAGAACACTCTGACCTCTGATTACTTCCTAGGTTTCTTAGTAACAAAATCTATGAGAAAAAACAGTAAGGTCCCTTTAAATTTTCATCATTTGGTAGTTAGCCCTACCTAGTGTTCAAGTCTGATCTAGGTGTGAAAAGGGATAGGGAGATATGTAGAATAAGCAGTATGCCCTCATCAGGGAGAAAGAATGCATCTTTATTAAAACAATTAGCTACTGAAGAGTATGGTACTTAGAATCCAGAGATGAAAAGTTACAGTCTTTGAAAAGGAGATGAGATTTGAGCTGGATCTGGAGGAATGAGTAGGATTTAAGAAAACAAAGTAGGGGTGCTGAGTATCCTCAACAGGGTGGCTAGTATGCTGAAATCTAGAGCTGGAAAAACATAATATAAATGTTTCATAGTATCAAACTTGTTGCAGTGCCTGGAAGAAGATGGCAGGATTTGGTGAAGCTAGCTTAGGGAGGGCCTTGAAACCCCTCCAGAAGAGCTAGGGTTTGGTGGAGTGAGCAGATGGGAGCCACCCTGGGCAGACTTCTGAGTGGAGAGGTGGCAGGATGAGGAGTAAATGTGAGGGAGTAGGCCAGAGACTACAAGCTCAGATCTGACTGAGATGGTTCAGCTGTGGTATCTGAGTATCTGGTTTGTAATGGAGACTGTGGGATTTGAAATGTCTTTGCATTTGTGAGAAAAGCAGTTGTGAAAAAAGCAATGAGGGGTTAGGCAATGAAAGAAAGGGAAGCTTCATGATGAACCCAAGTTGTCTAGTGGTACAGATAAGAGAACTGGTTTGAGTGAAGAACAGCTCTATATGGAACCTGATGAATTAGTGCCATGGTTGGGAGTACATGTGGAAGGGCAGAGTAGGGAGAAAATATAGAGGCAATTGAGGTGATTTCCTGGAGGTAATTGAGCAGGATTACTAAGGGGTAGTGAAGGTGAAGGTTGTATGTATAGTGGATTGATATTTCAAGTCTTGCAAGTGGATGAGCCAGAAGAGATAGTGAAACAGATGCTTCTTCCCTGGAGAGCTCTGCATGGCCTCCAGTGGGTGGAGGGAAAGGGCATGTAGCCCATGTAATGAATGGCCAACACCTGTCTGTAGAAGGAGTGGCTCTCCTCAATGAGTAAATGGTATTTGTGTTTGTCTCTCTCTGGAACTATTAGTAGAATTCTGACGTCTGAGGCTAGGAATGACTCACAGACTGAGAAAAGTATAATGATCAAGGATGCACAGGGAATTCAAGAGATAAAAACAGTATAATCCAATAGTCCAAAGGAAGGAGTGGGCCATAGAGACATTAATGGAACTTGTCTCAAATTCTCTATTTGCTACTTTCTTTCTCCCCCCATCTTCTCTTTCCTTCCTTCTCAGTATAACCCCATTGTCCTTACTGTTTAATTTAAAGGATAATCATAATAAAATTATTTTTATTCAGAAGCTGGCAAACACTTCATTTTTCCTGTTTTCATTCTTTTCAGAGTTCTTTCTTGTTGAAGTTTAATTATTTTGTCCCCATACTAACCAACTATACCTAGGAGTGGCTTATTGAAAATAGGAAACTGTACTCTTTCATTTAACAAGAGCTCTCAAAGAAAGGACATTGAACAGTTCAGTGTCATCCTGCAGGACATATTTCCATCTTCTGTACTGTATCCTGAGCTCATCCCCTGTCCTTATTGTCTTGGTTGCCTCAGGATTCCTTGTTGATGAAAGCACTTTCAGATGTTAATTTCATTCAGGTATAGAAGAAGATGTGCTTAATCCTGTGCCACTTTGTCTAGGAGTGAAAAAAAACTTTTCTATGTCCCCATCCAGCAAGTTTCTCCTTGCAATTCTATCAGCCACACCTATGTCCCATGCCCATTCTTAAGCCAGATGGGCTGGAACTGTCAAAACTCACTTTTTAGGCCTAAACCACCATCCATTCACCTTGGGAAGTGAACAAAATAAGGCTCCATTAGCAAGGAAAAAGAGGAAAGATACCAACCAGTGTTGCCATGACAACAGCTAGTCTGTGACCCATGTCATCCCTGTCTGGTTGAGTCAGAACGGAGCTCTTCATGGTCTCCAAAGGCACCTCACTATTCTCATGGTCTCATGGACAGCATTAGTGTTAGCATGCAGCTAATTTTTCTTTAAGAAAGGTGTATTATGCCAATGTAGGTTATTCTTTAAAGAATGCTAAAAATGTTAAGAATGCTGATTTATAAAAATGTAAATTTAGTATGCCACGCCAATTGTAAGGTAATCATGTAGCAACAGTAATTTTTCAGATTACATTTGTCCACAATACCCTCTTGAACACAGTATAATAAGCATCTTTGATGAGCTATCTATAGTATAACCATTTGGCTCTATGGAAGAAGAGGCACCTGATTCATTCTTCCATTATTTGTAATAGTAACTGTCTTCTATGTTACAAGAAAAGAAAACAGGCTCTTATTCTGCTCTAAACCTATCCATTTAAGCTTTGTCAAGGTTCCCTATTCCCTGATCAGCTTCTACCCTGCTCTCACCTCACTGCTCCAGCCTTTCCATCTGTGGTGATTTTGCCCTATCAACATTTGAGAGATGCTCAGATTTCTCCCATTAGAATAGAGCAGCTATTTGCAAAACATCCTGTAGTCTTCTGGTGTAGTTTCCTTGTCCCTTTCTCCTCTTTACAGCCAAACTGCCTGAAAGAATTTTGCATATTTAATGTCCCTATTGCTTCTACTCTTACCTCATCCATCTACTTTTACCTCTTACACATCTTGCTTTTGCTTTCACCACTCCAGAAAACACCTGTTGTCAAGACTGCTTTATTGCTCAATCCAATGGATTCCTTACCTCTCTTAATTTCTTACCCCTTTATTTGTCACCCCAGGCTCAATCATCTTTCTTTGCCTTTCTCAACACTGCCTTGGTTTTTCTGCCTATCTCTCCAAATACTGGCTACTAAGGAGCTCTTGTGCTCCTTAGTCATATATTTGGAACTCCCTTTGGACATCTCTACCTGAATGTCTTGCAGACATTTAAACTCAACTACTGCTTCTCTATTTCAACTCAGATTCTTAGTGGTTGGCATCAAGTTCCGTTTAGCAGCCCAAACCCATCCTTATCCTGTATCTCTTACTTCTCTTATCTAGTTGGTCACTGAGCCCTTCGGACTGTAATGCAGAATAACCTCGATTTGGCTTATTTTCCTCCTTTTCTATGGCAACTATCCTAGTCTCTGCTGCTACCTTCTACCTCGCTTAGGGCAATTATCTCCTACTAGTTCTTTCCATATCTACTCTCTGCCTGGATCTAATCCATCTTATTTCAGTCTCCCTGGACTTTACTCATTCTTCTTACAAAATAATCGACTAGTCAAGTAGGGTTTTGAAATGTCATTTTCAAAATTAATAAGGATTTGTCTATATATATGCCTACTGTACGTATACAGAGAATATGTAAATTTTAAGAATCACTTCTCCCACAATTGAGCTGCTGTCACCCTGGGGGTGGAATCTGGCAGCTGTTCCATCATCCATAAACAGCTTTATTTAGCTCATTAAGATAGGACAGGAAGAACAAGGCTCTATCCATGGAAGTCTACCTCAGAGGATTTTTTCCCCCCACTCAAATTTTGTAAGTTGGATTTCCCCTGTAAAAGAGAAGTTAATTACACCTTAATTGGGTCAGAAGTAACAGTTCAAATTTTTTCTTTTCTTTTCTTTCTTTTTTCTTTTTTGTGAGACCGGGATTTGAACTTGGTCCCTGATGTTTGCTCATTGGCTATCACTCTACCAACTGAGCCATGCCTCTAACCCCCAGCTCAATTTTTTTAACAATAGGAGTTTTTGACATTGTAGTTTGGCATTAATGGGAATTATACCTTGTAAAGTCAAAGTTGGCAAAGCTAAAGTATGAGGAGCCACACCAACTACATGACTTGGACCACACCAAATTTGAAAGCAGAAATAAATCGTCCATTGACCTTAACTGAAACATCATCAGGAAAAAAAATCATTTCCAGGACTGCTGGATTTTGGCCAGTATTCTAGGATATTTTTTATGAAGATATTGCCACATGCATAAGAGAGTTCTTTGGTCTTCAGACAAATTATAGATAAAAATCAACCTGACACCATATGTTTTCTAATCAGGAAACATTCCATGGATGCTTACAATTTTTCATTGCCCTCAAGGAATTTATAGTCTTGCAGGGAGATTGATGGGACCTTGTGAAAATATGAAGTAGCAGAAAATATGAAGTAGCATATGACAAAACTATTGTGTAACAGAGGGTCAGAATGTAAAATCTTGTCTTTGGAGAAAAAGGATCAAGAAAAGTTACCTGGCCAGGTGTGGTGGCTCTTGCCTGTAATCCTAGCTACTCTGGAGGCTGAGATCTGAGGATCACGGTTCAAAGCCAGCCCGGGCATGAAAGGCTGTGAGACTCTTATCACCAATAAACCACTCAAAAAACCAGATGTAGCACTGTGGCTCAGGTGGTAGAGCACTAGCCTTGAGCTGAAGAGCTTAGGAACAGTGCCCAGGCCCAGAGTTCAAGCCCCATGACCGACAAAAAAAGAAAAGAAGAGTTACTTGGTGATTCATATGCTCTTGAGTATATATGTGGCACAGAGCCAGTTTCTACCAGAACAGGAGAATAACTTAGACATAACTTACCACTTACAAAAGCTCCTGTAACTTTTAATGGGAGAATTGCTTTTATCTACTATAACCAAATGGATGATGCCCCCAAAGCCTCAAGATCCATGATTTGCCTTTGTCTTTTTTGACAAAGAAATTTGAATTCTTCAAATCATGGGCTGCTGTGACTGAGAAGTATCTAGCATAGCCAAGTATCTTTATAATGCCAGTACTGAAAGATAAAACTCCCATCTTCCCATGAGGCTGTAGTTATTGTAACTTTTCAAAGACCTATAACAATCAAATTTGAATCTTGAGGAGTATAATTTTTTCTAGTGATATAGAAAACAATCTAAGCTCTAAAAATCTAAAGTTACAATTAACTAATGATCTTCCAGCTGCTGCTCTGTATAGTTGCTATCTCTTTCCCAGGAGATAGCTGGTCCATAGTTCCTTCTACCAACCACTTATACCACCCCCCAAATCTTTATCTCAGCATCACTGAGTTCCATAAAAGTGCTTTACATATCAAGAACACCTGAATAAATCCATTGCTACAGGTAGAATAAGCTTCTTCCCCAATGCCTATAGTCATGCTAGGATTCTTAGAAAAGAAGCAATAGTAATAACACAAAACTTATCCAAACCTACCTGTTTGTTCAGGCTACCATTCAAACTTCCTCCTTCCTGTTCAGAATTTTATAATAAGCCAACCACATGGCTTCATATGTTATACTTTGTAATCCATGAAATTTACTTTTGGCTCCCAGGTTCTGTTCATTCATCCACTCATACTTCCATTCATTCCTTTGGGCATACATGTTTTGAGTGTCTGTAATGTGCCAGGCTCTATGCTAGGTATTAGTGATACAGAGAGCTAGTAATGGTCTTCAGGAAGTTTATAGTCTAAAGATGGATAGTTTACTGAAAATATTCTATCCAAAGACATCATTAACCCCATTCCATTCCCAGGCTTCCAATAATTCAATGAACACTCATTAAGGGCCCACTGTATGCAAAGCACAGTCCCTAGGCACGCGATAAGATAGTCCTTTAAAAAAATCTTTGAGAAGATATGGCATTTATATAAATAACTTGACACAAACTAAAACATATTAAGAGCCATGATAAAAGTTCAAATAACTTATAGATTAGGGAAAAGATTGAAAAAAAGTCAGAGACAGAATATGAGCATTAGAGAAAGCCTTTTGGAAGGGGTAGTATTTTAAACTACCCCTAATAATTACAAAGAGCTCAAATTACTCTATTGATTGATCTTAGTTGCCCTCTCTTTTTGAAGCAATTAAATGAAAACTGAATCCTGGTAAGTCTTTATTGGAGGTCCCTTAATTACAAGATGCCCTATTTCCTTTTTCCCAATTCTGCACCTCATCCATTAGACATAACTGCCTTAGAACAGACATAACACTTCCGTGGGATAATTGCATTTTAATTGAACTGTCTGTACTACTCTGTAGACGCCTCTGCAGAGATGGAAAAATGTGTGGCGTGATAAATAAAATTTCTGCTAATAACTGCTTCCACAGAAGGGTTTTGGATCTAACCTCTGGGAAAAGATGCCACAAAATGGTATGTGCTGAGACTCAATACATTTTTCTAAATCATTGCACAATTTGAGATGGATGTGGACTTCCCAGTATACTCTCAGATGGAAAATCAGTGCACCTGCAAAGGGCTGTGTGGGCGACTTCTGTCTTCATTGCCTGTGATTAGAGTGCTGTGGAATTTTATATTTTAATCATCCATGAAAATAACTTAAGAAGAGCTTTGTCCACATTCAATGTAATATATCCAGAGACTATAAAGCAGGACTTTTCCTGGAGGTTCAGACATTTTTTGTGTGTTGCCTTTAAATATTTGTCAGATTGCTCATTTATGTTCCACAGTACAGTCTCAGTAACCAGAAGTCAGGACAAGGACCAAGTTGAAGGGCCACATACTCCAACCCACACCCAAGAGCATTTCCTACTGTGGGATTTTGTTCTCTTGCCTTTTTCAATCTACTCCTCCCCACTCTCCCCCAACACTATCTATTCCCCTAGGCTGTAGAGAGGCAAAATGTTCTAACAGAGTTAAACTTCAATCAGTCCAACTAATTGGTTCCAGCGGTGGTTCTTCCAAATTATTCCTAGACAAGCTATGAAAATCTTTTGAGCCAGTGCTTTCCAACTACAGAATGTAGCTTCTGGCAGTACTTCCTTGAGTGGTGCAGAGAAACAATCATCCATGCAAACATTTAGCACAGTACCTAGCACATTTTGGTGCCAAGTAAATGTTATCTAATTATCACTATTGTTCCATCCCCATTTCATCATTCCTTTCATTCACATTCTGTTTTTTCCTTTCTCATAGCTGTGCTTTAGGCCTGCTGTCTGATCGTGCTTGGGGCTGGCATTGGACTAGACTTAAATGAGATGGGGCTTAAACCCCTTTTGTCTGACAATGTGAGTGCTGGAGCTATGGAATGTGGTATTATCTTTCCTGCTTTAGCTTTGCTTTTTATTAAACCCTGAAAATAACACCTGCCCATAACTACATAGCAGCAGGTTGAATTAATCATGTCTAAAATATGCTGTTTCTTTTCCTAAAAGGAAAATGCTAAAGAAATAAAATGGAACCATGATTAGAAACCCATGTGTTGTGCATCTTGTTTTGTACCACTGTGTATATAGCCTATAATCTAATATTAGTTCTTAAGCATGTACCACCTAGTTCAGAGAATTTTTGTGCCATCTCCTTGGCAACCAAAGGCTTTCACACCACCTTTGTCAATGTCCCAGATATTTGGGGATCTGTTTCTGTTACTCAGGCACCTACCAAGTGAAGGTGTGAACCTCAGACTGTGGAGTGACATGTGCTGTCAATCTAGAAGTGGTCTTTTTTAGTGTGGGTCTAACCCTATCTTGAAACTCAAAAGCTCTGAGAAGATGAGCTTTAAGTGGAGCTGTAGGAGGTCAGAAGTTAGGAAGAAGAAGGTAACAGATGACTGAAAATATTCCAAAGGTTTTGTTATTGACCTTCAGGTTCATCTATTCCAGAGTCACCCTCCAATCAAGGGGAGCCTCAGGTATGCCCCTTGATGTATGTAAGGATAGATTATTATTTCTAGGTCATTTTAAAATGAGTTGTTATAAATGGGAGTTATGTTTTCTACTTGGAAAAAATGATTGGAGGTTTACTTTTCCTGATATCTTCCTTTAGGTATTTTTTATTTCCTGCTAACCTTCTTGTGCTTTTCTTAACAGTTCGCAAAGGTTACCGGATCCAAGCTGATAAGGAGAGAGACTCCATGAAGGTCCTGTACTATGTCGAGAAGGAGCTGGCTCAGTTTGATCCAGCCAGAAGGATGAGAGGCAGATGTGAGCATCTGTTAGTTTCATGTGATCTGTGCATCCTGAAGGATTTAGTAGCTAAATCCTGTTGGTTATCAAACTTGGCAGCCCTGAGCCTGCAGAGTCAGAACTAGCAGTGGTGCTGGGGACTCCACTGAAGAAACTAGCTTGGAGTATCCAGAAGGGAACAAAACCGTTTTTTATATAAATGGTGGAGCAGTCAAGTACCTTTGTTTATGCCTTTCCCTGGGTCAATGTTGATTGCTGAGGTAATGTTGTTAGGTCTTACTGTGGGGCAGTGTTGATTACTGAGGTAATGTGATTCTGGAGTTTGAAGTGATTCATTATAATGGACTCCCTGCTTCCCTTTTTAAAAGATAGTAACTTAAGATGTGAAGCTTCCATATCATTTTTCTCCCCAATACCAAGGGCTCTGATATTGAACAACTCAGTTGCTGGCTTGCAACATGGAGGTCCCAATGAGATTGAAAGAACAAGTCTGGCAGATGACTCTGGGAAAAGATGCCCAACCATAGAGATTGAGGGTTGAGCAAAGAGGCTGATCCTCTTATCAAAGAACTCTTTAATTACTAAGTCAGTGAGTGGCAGAGCCCCAACTCTTAACTTACCCAGAGTCCTTGGAGACTCTGCAGCTGACACAGCTGATTCTTCAGGGTAGCTTCCAAATTACTGTCTATCATGGGAGGCAGAACAGGGCAGGCCTGACATGTATGGGCTAATTATCAGGGGGTGCTGGCAGGCGTGGTAGTGAGGTCACTGCATGCTTTCTTTGAACCCTACTCTTCTTGGAACCAATGAGAGACTTGATGGAGTTGTTGGGGAAACAGTCCCAGACTAGAGAAGCTTTATTCAGATTAAGGACAACATATTCCACCCAGTTTGCAATGCTAAATTCATCCTGTCTGTGTTGCATCCATTGCTGCATCCTCCCACCGCCCTGACTATAAAAAGACCATCTCCAGATTGGAATGTCAGGAATGCAGATGTCACTGCTCTTGACAAGCTAGTTGTAACAGTGTTGTCATGGATCTCTGAAAGGGACCGGAGACAAGGAGCATCAGGGATCAAGGACAAGCCAGGGCAGGAAATCAGAGATCAGAGTAAAGAATGGATTTTAATTTGAGTGATGTCTCTTGAATGGCTACTTTGATTAAGAGTCTCCAGCGTGACAGCTGGGCATAAGGTAGTGGACTTGTAGAGCCAAGAGAGCCTTTAGATACAGTCCTCAGATTATCTACCTGTAATATGTACAGATGAGGAAACAAAAAGCTAGAGGAGTGCTGTGACAGAAACAGGAGTAGAATCCAGTTCTCCAGATTCCCAGTCTCATGATCTTTGTGCCATACATTGTGTGTGTGTCTGTAGTCCCTCTTAAAACCATAGACTTCTTATTTGTAGGGCTGTAGACTACTGGAACTAGAAGAGACTCTGAAGTTACAGTATCTGCCTCCTTCATTTTACAAAGGAGGAAAGGGAGGCAAGATGAAAAACTAACTCAAGGCCAATGCCAGGACTGGAACCCAGTCTGCCTGGCACCTGCAGGTTGCCATCACAGTAACCGTGCAGAATGAGGCAGGAATGTAGTTCAGTCTACTTCAGGAGGTTCATTCTTTTTCTGAACAGCAAAGACCTAGGACAGATCTCATTATCAAATGGATCTTAAGGTTTTATGTTCAGACAGGGGAGACATAGATTCTGTAAGAATTGGGAGCTGATGTACATATGACCATATAAGATGATGCTAAGCGAAATGAACCCCAAGATAGGGACACAAGAGGTTTTATCTTTGTTGCTATTGTTTTTAATGTGCTTACAATGTACTGTGTGATTTTTGGTTTCTTTTGTATGTTCTTCCCCCATAGTACAATCCCTGTTTTCACTCTATTTGATTCCAGTGCCCTGCATCTTGTATATACATTTTTCTTATTTGGGGAGGGGAAGGGAAATAACACAATGCTGAAATAAGGATACAGGTTGACCCATTGTAACAATGAGATGTACAAAACACTGTTGAAAACGAACTTTACAATTTGGGGGAGGGGAGGGAAAAATTGGAGAGGTAGGGAGGGAAGGGATGGTAGGGGAAAAACAAAGGAGGTGGTTACAATGCTTAATAGGAAATGTACTCATTACTTTATTCATGCAACTGTAACCCATCTTTGCAGTATCTTTACAATAAAAATATATATTAAAAAATAATTGGGAGCTGGAGGTCCAAGCTCATGAATCCCATTATTACCCTCCTTTAACTTGCCCTTATAGATGGTGGGTTGCTCCTGGCTATTTAATCTGGGAACTCCTAGAGCAGGGGTCAGAAAACAATGTTTCCTGGGCCAAAGATATTTCAATTTCTGTTTTTATAAATAGTATTGGAACACAGCCATACCAATTCATTTAGGTATCTTTTGTGACTTCTTGCATGCTAAATGGTAGAACTGAACAGTCATGCTGGTTTGACTCACAAAGATTGAAACGTTTATTCCCTAGCTCTTTTATTGATATCTGTATTCAACTTAGCAGAAATTTTAGTTATTATAAATGATCTAACAGTGATAGCCCTTCTATCTGCAGAAATGAAAAGATTAGGTATTTCCTGAAGTTCAGAAATGTTCTGAGCCAACAATATTGTTTTTCAGCGGACTATTTTGGCACATTTTAAATTTCTTTTCTTCATGGTTCTCAGGAAATGAATTCATGGGAGTCAAAAGAAAAGGAATGTTCTAGATTTTATTAATCTTGAGTTATTTTCTCTTAAAATAGACACAACTATTCTTGAGAGTGTTGAAAGTTAAAAAAATTAGATTATAATTCAAGTCCAGTGGATTATATGATTAGAGTGAATGAAACTCATGGTAAATGCAGTATCTCTGTTGATAAGGAACTGGGAAGTCAGTACTGTGATGGAAGGAGGACCCCCTCCTTTTGTTCCTGGGGTTTTCCAAGGATAGGGCAGAGGACAGGGCAGGGATGCAAAAGGGAAACGGAGACGAACATTTGTGCTTGAACATTATCTTGGCTTACCTTTCCCTCAACAGCCAGGCCTTAAACCTAGTAACTGTTGTTTTTAATAATATTTTTGAAGTCTTAATGGAAAGACTTTAGAAAACAAATGGATTCAGTTACATTGCAAATAGGTTCACTAGATTTGTTTTTCAAATAAATTGAAATTCAATATATTTCTAACTTCTATAAATAGTTTTTTTCTTAAATTCTTTCCAGACTGTTACTCTAATCCCTGTTCCTAAGTAGCTTTTTGCAAAAGTTACTTAGGAAATGAGAAAAGCTGTAACTATGCATCCCCTTTACATTTTTAGGCTGGGGCCAAAACCCAAGTTGCAGCCCACAGGACATATGGACGTTCCCATACACTTTGCTTCTCACACCCCCAAACAGCTGCCTGGCCAGACATACCTGGATTCGTTTGGGGGAAGGAAAGGGGTCTGCCTAGGTCATGGAAGTAGGCTTGGTGCCACTGGGGCAAAATTGTCCAGATTTCCAGATAAGCATGGTCTAAAAGGGAGGTGTAATGACCCTTTGTACTTCCCTTTGATCTTGACTTCTTGTTTTGTGGGGAGGAGCACAACTCCAGGAGGGTAGAATGGGGTTTCTCTAAGCCTGCTGGCAGTATTGGCTCTAAAGGCCTCATCTTGGGACTGGGCTGGCAGTAGGGAAGAGGCAGATTCTCTTTGCCTCTTTTGGCTCAACCTGCCCGGGATCATCACAGCTCACAACAGAATTAGACAAGACAAAGGAAAACATTTGAACAAGGATGATGATGTACTAAGAAACCAGCTGCAGTGGGTCAGGTTCTGGGAAGAGTGCCTTAGGTGGAACAAAAACAATTGTCCTCCTATTCCAAGAACAGAGCATGTAGGAAGCCTCCCTCTCTGTAAGCAAGTCGAGTTTGAGCTGAAGCCAGTTCCTGTTGAGCTAGGAGCACAAATACTAGTAATGCATGTCTGAAGCCCACCTTCAGGGCTGAGACTCTCAGGCAGGAGTTTCTGGAACCCCCAGCCCTATCCCTTTCTGCAGACTTGTAGAAACTCCTGTCATGCCTGGTTTTTGTTCTGCAGATAACAATGCCATGTCAGAACTCAGCTCCCTTCATGAAGAGGATAGCAATTTCCGCCAGTCCTACCATCAGATGCGAAGCAAACAGTTCCCTGTATCCGGGGACTTGGAGAGTAATCCTGACTACTGGTCAGGTGTGGTGGGAGGCAGCAGTGGGGCAAGCCGGGGACCCACTGCCATCGAATACAATGAAGAGGATCAGGACAGCTTCAGGCACAGGTGATGGTGGTGAGAGGGAAGGAGTGGAAGGCAGGGCAAACCTGACACCACTGTTGTATGCTGTCATCTGTCTTCCATTCATTCATCTACATCCTTTCTACAGGCTCTAGAATGCCCCCTTCTTACATTTACTACACTCTGGGGGCACCCTGTGCCAGAGTAAGTGATCATTCAAGTCCCTTTAATGAACCTTGACATCATCTTTGCCTTCCTCATATATTTTACCCTGTAACCTTTTAAAATTCTCAACCATCATCTCTATAATGTTGTTTTTATCATTTCTTATAGCAAAAAGCAACTCACTTTAAATGCCATCATTTTATCATGTATCTCTCCTAATTCTAAAAGGGAGATTCTGTTAATATCTTTCTAGTCAGGAGGAAACAGAAACTTAGAACCAAGGTGGTGAGACCGGAGAATTGGAGAGGCTAAGTTTTAACCCTGTTACTTGTGGCTGCTTCCCTCTGAATGGCCCTATCCACATGCACCCGTCCAATTTGAAGGGCAGTAAGGGTATCACCTTTCTTTTACCAACTGTAGGCATTCCTTTAGCCTCTTGCTTTAAGAGTGAAAGGTGGCCCTTGGCTTTGTGGGGGAAATAGCCCTATCTGTGTGTCACCAAATATCCCATTCTTGTAGGGCCATAGTTATAACTATTGCGACGTACTGTAGCACGGGGGATGAGTGAACAGAGCATGGGGCAGTCAACCTGAGGACACATCACGTCAATTAGAAATTCCTGTGTGTTTCAGGGCTCTATAGACAAAAGTACGTCTAGCTGCACAACTCCATCATGAGAAGGAAAGGTTGGCCCCCTCCCCCCCACTAGACAGGTCTGAAGTGTGGGACAGACCTCCCCTCCAGCCCTCGTCTCTACGGGCTTTTCCAGGGCAGTCTCAAGCTCGCTGTTGCAAGCCAGGCAGGCAGGGGTTTGCTCCAGATGCGGTAACCCATGCACTCACTGACCTGGGCTCTATCCACAGCCAACAGCGCTCCAAGTCAGAGATGCTGTCCCGGAAGAACTTCGCCACCGGGGTGCCAGCCGTGTCCATGGACGAGCTGGCGGCCTTTGCTGATTCCTATGGCCAGCGCCCTCGCCGTGCCAATGGCAATAGCCACGAGGGCCGGGCCGGGAGCCGCTTCGAACGCACGGAGTCGCGGGCGCACGGGGGCTTTTACCAGGACGGCTCCCTGGAGGAGTATTACGGCCCTCGCAGCCGCAGCCGTAGCCGCGAACCCCTGACCGACGCCGATCGTGGCTGGTCTTACAGCCCCCCGCGCCGGCGTCCGGCCGACGACGCGCACCTGCCGCGCCTGGTGAGCCGGACGCCGGGCACCGCGCCCAAGTACGACCACTCATACCTGAGCAGCGTGCTGGAGCGCCAGCCGCGGCCCGAGGCCCCTAGCCGCGGGGGCAGCCTGGAGACGCCGTCCAAGCTGAGCGCGCAGCTCAGCCAGCGCAGCGCCTCCTACTATGCCTGGTCCCCTCCGTCCACCTACAAGGCGGCCGCGCCCGAGGCCGCCGCCGACGACGACGACGAGGACGCCGCCGAGGACACGCTGCCGCCCTACAGCGAGCTGGAGCTGAGCCGGGGGCCGTCCTACCGGGGCCGGGACCTGCCCTACCACAGCAACTCGGAGAAGAGGAGGAAGAAAGAGCCGGCCAAGAAAACGGTGAGCCCGCGTCCTGCACTGCCGCTCTTCTCAGCATGGCAGTGTCACTGTCCCCAGGGTGGGCCAGGGGAAGGACCAAGTGGAAAGACACCTCTTTCCCCCCCACCCCCGCATGGAGGGCCAGGCTAAGGGGGCCCAGTTGTCCTGCTTTGAAGAATTTGCCCACGGATGTTAAGTAGACCCAGGTTCTTTGCTATCCCAGGTCAGCTGAAGGAAATTAAGCTTGGGAAGATGGGGCCGGAGGAAATATTTTTTTTCCCTTAAAGGCAGAAAGTAGGCCCCGTGTAGATTTTACATATGACCAGCTTGCCCGCGCTCTCTCCTCTCTTTCTCCTTTCTCTCCTCTTTCCCCTCTCTCGCCCCTCTACCCCCGCCCTCTCCTCTCTCCTCTCTTCTCTCTTCTCTCTCTCAGCCTGGAGCTTGAACTCAGGGTTTGGGAGCTTTCCCTGAGCATCTTATTGCTCTAAGCTAGTGCTTTACCACTTGAGCCACAGCACCACTTTGGTCTGAGTTTTATTGGAGATGATTAAGAGTTTCATGGACTTTCCCTTCCTGGCTATCTTCAAACCTCCATCCTCAGATCTCAGCCTCCTGAGTTGCTAGGATTACAGGTGTGAACCTGGCTCAGCTTTATGATTACTATTTTGAGTCTTGTAGTTTACTTGCTCAGCAGGCACTCTGGAATAACAGGAATTACTTTCCCAGCCTTCACCCATTTTAGTTTTACTTTTAGGTTTTTATCCCCCCCCTCCCCCCGCCTTTTTTATCAGATGAAAGTCTGACTTTTTGCTCAGCCAGCCTCAGAACATTCTCCTAGACATGCACCATCACTCTGAGCTTATAGTTGAGACAGAGAGGTCTTGCTAACATTTTTACCTCAGGTTGGCCTTGAATCACAATCTTCCTAATTTCTGCCTCCCACATAGCTGGGATTACAGGCACAAGCCACTATGCTTGGTATGACTCGCTTTGAAAAGCATTTAGCGCCGGGCGCTGGTGGCTCATGCCTGTAATCCTAGCTACTCAGGAGGCTGAGATCTGAAGATCGCAGTTCAAAGCCAGCCCGGGCAGGAGACACCGTGAGACTCCTATCTCCAATAAACCGCCAGAAAACCGGAAGTGGTGCTGTGGCTCAAGTGGTAGAGCACTCGCCTTGAGCTGAAGAGCTGAGGGACAGCGCCCAGGCCCAGAGTTCAAGCCCCACGACTGACAAAAAAAAAAAAAGAAAAGAAAAGCATTTAGCATCATGCAGGTGTTACCACATGCCTTTACCTGGGTACCTGGGCTTCTGTGGTCTGTGTACATGTGCTCCCCATGTCCTGCCTGCCCCTTTGAGTGAGGGTTTGTAACTCTCATTAAGTTCCTAAAATAGCCCACAACCCAGAATTATTCTGCCCATCTTGAGTGTGTGTGTGTGTGTGTGTGTGTGTGTGTGTGTGTATGTGTGCACTGGCTGCTCCTCCTCCTCCTCCTCCTCCTCCTCCTCCTCTTCCTCCTCCTCCTCCTTCTTTTCTTGTAAACTTTGAATTATTTTTAATCTGTTGCTTTATTTATGCAGCTTGTAGTTTCATGTTGTGCTTTTTCTGCTTTTCCCCAGAGTGACTTTCCAACAAGGATGTCCCTTGTGGTCTGATGTTCTCTCTGGAACTCTAGAGGACTAGAAATGACATGCGGATGGGCTGAGGACAAGATACAGCTCTAACAGCCAGCAGGCCCGGGACTTTCTCAGACACCACCTTGAAAGATTTTCTGCTTTCTATTTTGGCAAGGGATAAGGGGCATCCTTTAAAGGAGGCTGATGCCAAACCTCAGTGCCCATCTAACTCACATGAGAAATGAATCAAGAAAACAAGAGACGTGTAAGAACATCCATATTCAGAATTTCCACCCAGATCTTGTCCTGCATACCTCCTTTCTTAGTGGAACCAGGACTCCACATCCACTTCTGGATGGGAGTTAGCTCTGAACTACTCATCTCCAGAAATGGTCTACACCCACAGTATGCTTTTCTGAACCTCCTATGCTATGCTTAGTGCCAGACAAATTTAATACTATTAGAAGGCCTTCTGTTGATAAGGGAAGATTACTTCAAAGTAAAATATATTATTTATTCTCATCATATTCCAGTCACCAGTCAACGACTGTTGATATACCAAAATCAGAAGGGCCTTTGGTAAGCTCAATAATGGTGACCTCCTGGATGATCACTGGAATGACTTCCATTTGCTGTTCTGAATCATGGTTCTTAAGTGCTTGGACAAAACAGAGTAGAGCATTTTGAAAAGCTAAGTGACTATATATATATATATATATATATATATATATATATATGTATATGTGTGTATATATATACATATATATATATACACACACATATAAATATACATATATATATATATTCCATTCTGAAGATGTAATCTGCTTTTTCTCTTTCTGCTGTACATATTGACATCCAAGTCTGGACTTTAAGAACTCTTTTTCCCTTAATGGGCTTTGCACAGGCCGGTGCCACACATACACCTTAGCTTCCCTCTGCACTCTGATGAGGTTGTAATCAGGTGCTTTTGACAAGTGCATACAATATGCACATGAAAGAGAAGAGGGAGAAAAAGAAGAGAAAGAAGTAATGCAACATGAGGAACGAGAAAGGACTTAAGTGGAAAATAATATATTGTCTCCTTATATTTTGAATGTGGGCCATTTTCCCCACCAATACTACTCAGTCTTTTCTAGATTTGTAATTCATCTACCAGGAGTTGTTTCTGCTATCCTGATTCCACCATTACAGGAAACCAGGGATGTGGAGCCTGCATCTCTTGGCTTCACATGACTGCCATTATAGATGCTTTGGGGAAATGAAGGATATTGTTTTCTTAGCAAGGAACACTTGGTTGCTATCCTTGCTAAAATGGTAGATTTTTTCCCCTAAATCCCCAAAGCTAGACCCTCTGGATTTGGTAATTTGTGTAGATTGCTACACAAGTGGCTACAGACTCTTCCATCTTCATTTTTAAGAGGTGCAATCTTTTTATCTTCCTACTCTGAATCTGGAGTTGGCCTTGTGATTTGATTTGGCCAATGACCCAACAGCATAAGTAAAGCAAGCAGAGGCTTGAAAATTCTAGTGCATCTTTCCACTCTTGTGTTCCTGGTGACCTTGCAACCACCACTAGGGTGGATGGACTTTTCACTTTGCTGTGGGACATTCTACCATTTTTCCTTCTGCATGATGAGAGAAAAGATCCTAGTTACCCATGTCACTGTATGTAGCAGCTTATCAACTCTCAGCTGGTTGTAAGCACATGAGTGCCCATCCAAGACAAACAGAAGAAATGCCTAGCTGAGCCCATCCTGAACTGTGTTTTCTTACTGGAGGCATGAAAGTCAGGCTCACACTCTGCTCATTTCTCTTCAAGAATGGAGCTTTTTCCATGTTCATTCCTGAATCCCTTCAACCTTAAATGTCTCACCTGCTTCAATTTCTTTTACAGACTTTTGATCATAGCTTTTGCTCTGCTGTGGAAATTTCCATCACAGTTTTTTTAACTCCATGGTGGGTCATGTTTGGGTCAAATCTCTGGAGGATGATGATGCTTCATCTTGCCATCCCCTAATCTAGCAAGTGGTCATTTTCTTACTTACAGGTCTACGTTACCTCTGAAGAAGATTGGTCCACTTCAATTTGGTCTCCTCCAGAGCTATCTGACTGGAGCTCAGAGTACCATTCCACTAGTACCCATTGTACTTCATGACATATTTTTTTTAAACCCTACCTGTGTGATGTTATAAATAATCTGCTGGGTGAAAGTTGGAGAGATGAGCTGGCATTGTTGCTTGGAGGAGAATTGGCTTACCAAGGACTTCATGGCTGCTTTGGCCTGTCTTAGAACAAACAGGAGGACAGTTCAGCCCAGTGCTGGCACGTCCAAGGGCTGGAAGACACAAGCCATAACCTTGGTGCTGAGTTTTAGACCTGCTGGTGTCCCTGGCCTCAGAAAACCTAGGTCTGGTCTGTCTGTTTGGGCCCCAATTCAATATGAAAAACATCATTTTTAGTCACCAGCTTTGGATTTCACCTTGCTCAGGCAACTTTGGAGAATACTGGATAGCTGCAGTAGCTATTATTACTGTACACTGAGCACTGTGACAGGCTTCTCACCACCAAAGAGCCCCACAGCACCAGCAGCAGAGACCAAATATATTGCTCTTTTAAGCCAGGGGCATGTATGATTTTGGTGAAGGTTGAGGAGAATAATGAAAAAGAATTATTAAAATTGGAAACCTCCAATTCCAAGGATAACGGAACTATAGACTGACAATTAAAAATGCAAAGAAGATGGTAGGCTAATGAAATAACCTGAGTGGGGGTGGGGACCAGGTTCTCTGTAGGGCTGCATGAATCACTCTGGCTTTTCAGTACAGAGAAAAAGCAGTTGTTTCTGGGTATGTGGACAGGGAATAGGGCTGAATAGACAAGGTAAAACTTAGCTATCTTTGGTGCCTGTGACTTTGTGCTAAATGTTCCTTTTTTTCCCTCTTGATAGCATGTCCTGAATAGGAAGTGCCTATACATGTTAGCTTCCTTCCTGGTTTTACTGGGATATAGAACAGTCTTGTGTAATGAGAGAGATGTGTTCTCTGTCCACTAAGTGGGGAGGTTATATGTCCCTCCAATTTATAGGGAGAATAAGATGTGCCCAAAAAAGAATTAAGAGATTCTATTCATATAATAGGAAATAGTGTTATGGATACTTTACAATAAACTCAGAGATTTAAAATGTTTTATAAAATTTAAATGGGAATATTTTGATATTTATGTGGTATGTGTGTTCATTCATATAAAGATATGCCTATAATCCAAAAAGCCAATCTTCAAAAGTCTGAACTGAAAAGAAGTAAACTAGGACAGGGTGGACGAGCATCAGGGAACCAGAAAGATGATGCAGGGGCTGCTGTGTGTACCTGTGAGTCACAGCTGAGTCAGGATGAGGTCGGGGAGGGAGTGTGGAAGCAGGTGATGGGAAGTCCCCTGGTGGATGGACCACTTTTCTAGGCCATACATACCCTCACTAGGAAGCTGGGGACCATTACCATGGACCAGGACGTGTGTATGAGCTCTTCCACCCAAACACATTGATGAGTACTCAGTATCTGCTTCCCTTGGGGCTCAGCCTTGCTGCTCAACATATCACCGCCCACTTACCTAATACAGGCAGTTCTCACTTGAGAGGTGGTACCCCCCACCTTTTCCTCACTCTGTACTTGGCACGGGACTGGGCACACTCAGGTGGGAAGGGACAGCTACCCAAGCCCAAGGCTCAGAGCCACATCACTATGTACTACTAGTAGTCTGAAAACTCTACATAAAAATCTGATTGGTTCTTAGGCAGCTTTTGAGAGACTGGGCTAACAGATATTGTCTTTGGTATCTGCCCTCCCCTTTAATAGATGGAGAAAGTATCAACCTATTTAGTGATGTCCGAAATTTGTTGGATCCTTAGACTCTCAACCTATAGGTCTTCCCTGCTGGATCAGTGTTGCCGCAAATCATGAAAATTACTTATTGCTGCCATTTAAAAGGCATTTGGGGACCCTGCCTTGGAGATGGATTAGGTGTGTCTTATATCAGGGCTTATGCTCTGAACCAGCATCTTGGGAGAGATCTGTCATCAGATGCATTTGGGAAGTGTTGCTCTGAACCATGCCTCTGCTGCATCTAAAGCAGCTAACCCTAAGGCTCCCTGGGGTGGTAGAATATTTTTCTCCAGATATCTAAGTGAGGTTTCTCATCAAGCCCTTAGTGCTGGCAGCAGTGAGGCACCCAGCTGTCTGGCTATGACCCTGAAGATTGGTTCATCAGAGTCCAGTACAGGAAATCCCTGTACATGTGAGAAAAAGGAATTAGGAGCTCTCTCTAGGAGCCTGTTCTAGATGTTCCCACTCCCAGGGTAGTGATCTGTTGTGACAGTCTCAGATCAGACAACAAGAATTACAGGTAATTTTCTCATTCCCTCAACGCCATTCTGAACAAAACTTAGATCATAAATAGAAAGAAAGGAGGCCATTGGAGAAATTGCAGGTGTAAATCTTCATTACAGCATGCAAATGATCAGCCTTGCTAGTTAATATCATGTCCACCTTAATGCCCAAAATGCGTAAGCAAGTTCATGTATAACTCCTTCCAAAATGAGACTTAAGTGCTGCCAGAGTCTTACAGGAATTGGAAATTGATTTATAAACATAGAATATAGAAATCCAAAATCACTTCAATAATAGCCCAGGTACTTATAGCCCCAGAAGAAAGAAGTGCTTAATTTTTTTCCTGACAGGATCCTACCTCCTAGTCACACAGGAAAATGGTTAATGAAGCTGGAAATAAGTGGCTTTTAATATCAGAGTAGAGGAAGGATAACACTGAACAAGGTTAACTTTAAGCAAAAGTCTGAGCTTTAGCACTGCCAAAGGGTGATGTAATGGTCAGAACTAATAATACATGTATTATTTTTATGATATGTTACTGTTTAAAGACCACTTTCACTTGCATTGTTATTTGTTTTTCCATGAAGCCTCATGCAGAAGCAAGGTGGATGTTATCCAATCATACAGAACGAAAAACTGAGGTTGAAAAGCTGAGTGATTCACTTACAGTGAAGTGACTTTGAAAGTCATAGTGCCAAGTCTTTTATGTAGGGTTCTCTTCAATTTCTACAATGCCTGAGGGACTGGACTCTGGCTTGTTCTCTTTACAGCAAGATATATGGTGAGAAGAGTCCTGAACTCAATGTTCACTTCACTCTTAATGTCATCAATGGCATGAAGCTATGAACTCAGACTCCTGCTCCTTCATCTATCCAAGACCATTCCTGGAAGCTGTCCCTGAGGAGGAGGCAGCTTTCCTGAAGGAAAGCTTTATTTTCAGCCTCCATGCTCTCAAGGGAAAAGGACTTTCACAAATACATGTGGAAGCCTTTGGAATCCTTGAAGAGAGCCAAACTACAGATTTTTCTAGACTTGGAATTGCAGGTTTGGGGGCGGGAGCTGCTTAGGAAGAAAAATATCTGGCATCTTCACCCTATTTCTAGATTTGTTGGTAGAACTAAGAGTCAGATCATGGAAGAGAGACAGGGAGGGGAGGAGGAGAAAGGTGTAGCAGTTTAACTACAAGTTTCGTTAGAAATGTCTTAGTGGGGCTGGCTGGACATAAGTAGATGTGGATTGACTCATTTCTTCTGGAAAGGCTAAAAAGACACAGAGCTTCCCTTTCCTTGACTGTAAGAAAACCTACTTGATTCACAAAAAATATTAAATGTGACACCTGTGGGAATAAAGAATAAGCAGAGAAGACACGAGCCCAAGAGGAGCAGAAATCTGCTTCATAAGAGTCACCTGCCCAGTTGTTTTGTGCCTTGTCTGTGACATCAAAATGGAATCGTTCCTGTCACTGTTGCCCATCTATCTATCTATCTATTTTTATGTCAGATTTACAAAGTGAATTTGATTGTAATGTTTTAAATTAAATAAAGCATTTTCACCTACTTTTGTTATCAAGAACTCATCATTAAAATGCCAGTGGGTCATGATGATCTGCCATTAGAGGGTCTCTGCTAGGAAAAGTCATGAATGTAGTACACATCTTCCTCAGAATAGGGTAAGTACTATGGTATAGAGGAATGAGTAGCAGGGGATTATGGGAGAGAGAGGAACCAACAGAGCATAATGTGTGTTTGTGCAGACTTTAGTGATGGGGCCTGCGTACATTCTGTTGGCACTGTTACCACTCTAATGGAGGAGGCAATGGGGGCTGGACAGTGTGGTACATCTGTACTTATTTTCACAAGGAAAACCAGCATCTGCCTGATAGAAATTCTACTTGGGAATGGGACAAAGGAAGCTCTTCGTGGGAGGACGTTTTAAGTTCTGAAGAGATTTGAGAAATACCACAGCACTATAATTAAGAGAATGCAATTAAAAACCTTTGTTAGCCTAAGAATTAATAAGTACCTTAGAGAACTATTCATCCTCTCTGATGGTCAGGCTTTGTCTGGGGAATCCCAGATTTTAAGGTCCTTGGTGAATAGAAAACTTGTCCTTGCTTGGAGATCTGATCTTAATTCTTGTCAGTAATTAAAGTATTAACATGTATGTTTAACTTAGATTCTGAAACAGTTTAGCTCTGAATACCTCTTCAGGACTTCCATGTTGTCTGCGCTTTAGCTGACTTTGTTTTTCATATATAAATACACACATATACACACACACACACACACACACATATATATATACATATACACATGAAATACATATGCACAGATATATACTCACATATATATATTTATATATATATACACACATAGTAATATGTGTGTGTAGGTTTAGAGTCATCTACTTTTTCTTAATTTTTTAAATGTTTTCATTGTGAAAGTGATGTACAGAGGGGTTACATAAGTCAAGTAAGGAGTACAATTCTTTTTGAACAATGTCATCTCTTCCCTTGTTTTCTTCCAGATCTACTTTTTCTACACATCTCTTCCCCCCCCTACATTTTAGATCTTCCTTTTGAAATATTTTCTCTAAATGCAGGGCTCGTTAGTGCTGATCTGTTGGTAGAATACTTTTAAATACTGTAAAAAGAAAACGGTTAGTTTTTGTAGATCTAAATAAAAGTCTTTACTTCATTATTTTTAAAAATTACATTGGTAGCCGGCTGCCAGTGGCTTATTCCTGTAATCCTAGCTACTCAGGAGGCTGAGATCTGAGGATCACAGTTCAAAGACAGCTCAGGCAGGAAACTCCATGAGACCCTTATCTCCAATAAACCACTAGAAAACTGGAAGTGGTGCTGTGGCTCAAGATGTAGAGAGCTCACCTTGAACTGAAGAGCACAGGGGCAGTGCCCAAGCCCAGAGTTCAAGCCCCACAACTGAAAAAGAAAAAAGAGGGTCTGGGAAGGTGGCTCAGTGGTAGAGAGCTTGCTTTGCATGCCTGAGACCCTGGGCTTGATTCCTCAGCACCACATAAGCAAAAAGAAAAAAGCCGGAAGTGGCCCTGTGGCTCAAGTGGTAGAGCACTAGCCTTGAGCTGAAGAGCTGAGGGACAGTGCCCAGGCCCAGAGTTCAGGCCCCATGACTGGCAAAAAAAAAAAAGAAAAGAAAAAGAAAAAAATTACATTGGTTAGATGGGTGCCGGTGGCTCATGCCTGTAATCCTAGCTGCTCAGGAGGCTGAGATCTGAGGATCCCAGTTCAAAGCCAGCCCGGGCAGGAAAGTCTAAGAACTGGTGCTGTGGCTCAAGTGGTAGAGTGCTCATCTTGAGCTGAAGAGCTGAGGGACAGCGCTCAGGCCCAGACAACCGACAAAAAACAAAAACAAACAAAACATTGGTTATAAAATTCTAGATGGATATTTTCTCTTCTTACTCAAAATTTTTATTTCACTTCTTTCTGACTTGCATGGCTACTTTTGAGAACTCAGTTACCAACCCAATTCTTCTTCTTTTGTAAGTAATCTCTCTTATTCCTTAGCTGTTTTTAAGATTTCTCTTTTGTCTCTAGTGTCTTTGATTTTAATTAACTTGTAACCAGATGAATTTCTTTTTATTAATTGGGGGTTTGTTTATACTCAAGCTGTAGATTAGATTTTCATCGAATATGGAAAAAACTGTTACTAACACATCAAATGTCAAATATTTCATCTCATCTTTAACATTTCTTCTGAAGAATACAATTGAATGCACGTTAGATCTTCTCATCCAATACTTCCTGTTGCTTGATCTGGTTTTTTTTTGTACTTTCTATCTTTGTCTTTTATTCTCTTCTCTGGATAATTTTTTCAAATTTATCTTGCAATTCACCAACTTTCTCTCCAGCTGGCTCTAACCTCATTCCTTGTTTTAATTTTAATTAATATATTTTCACTTCTATTTCAACTTTCAGATTTATAAATATATGATAGTGTCATGTACCTTATACACAATTCCTTTTTATTTCTCCAAATCTATCAAACATAATTTTTAATTTTATAGATCACAATTCCATTACCTACATTTTTCATGGGTTTGACTTTCAGTTTGTTACTTCTGCTAATCTTACTGGGTATTTTTGTTCTTAAATGATTTATAAGTTTTGATTGAGGGCTCATGTTTGATGGAATACGATAACATACAGATGTCAGTCAAGAAAGTACTGGGGTGTGTGTGTGTGTGTGTGTGTGTGTGTGTGTGTGTGTGTGTGTGTGTGTGGCTTGAATTCAGGGCCTAGGTGCTGTTCTTGAGCCACAGCTCCACTTCTGGCTTTTTGTTATTAATTGGAGATAAGAGTCTTATAGACTTTCCTGTCCAGGCTGGCTTCAAACCATGATCCTCAGATCTCAGCCACCTGAGAGCTAGGATTACAGGTATGAGCCATCTGTGCCTGGTTCTTTACTGCTTTTTATTTACCCTCTTCCTTGAAATAACTACATTTATACATAGCACCAAGGAGGACTGAGTGAATGAAGAAAAGAAGTGCTACGTGGAAAGAATCAGGAATGCACTGATACAGGTAGATTCAAGACAGAGGATGGCAAAGAACCTTTACAAACTGTCCAATATTTATAAGAGAATTGCCATTTTAATTACATACATTAAACCATCTTAGGGGTTAAAAGTGAACAGACCATTAATTATTAAGAGTGACCAAAGAAATCATACACCTGTACTTAATTCAGGAAGCAAAGAAAGGCGAGAACCATGGGTGGAATCAAATTAGGCAAAATAAAATGTCTTCTTTCCCACACACTTTGACTAATCCAATTCCAAGATTGTACGTATTTTCAATAGAAGAACTAAGGAGTAGGCTGGCTTCAGATTCTCCTGGAAAACCTTGGCGGAGACACCTTAATAATACTCATCACACCATTTGAGTGAAAGTTATATTTTCTGTTGAACTGGTTGCAGGCATTTCCTGAATGCCTGTCAGGCGCCTGACATGACTCACCAAATTTGGCATAAGGTGTAGAAGAAGACTAGCTTTAGCTGGCAAAAGAGTGCCTTAGCCTGACATGCCATCTAGTGGTAGACATCCAAAGGAAGGCCAAGATTCCTAATGTTCCAGTCCTGGACAGAAGTAGGAGTGCTCACATTACTTAGAAGAAATACCATGATGAAACCCTTGTGCAACTCATATACAGTAATAAAAATGGATGATACAGAAGTGTAACAAGCTATGTTAGGGGACAGGTAGAAGTAGGAGAGGAGAGAGCTAATGTAGAAGTACTTTCTTTATAAATGTGTATGATAATAGAACAATAAAACCTATTGAAATTATTCTAAGGAGCAATGAGAAGCGTGATGGAGCAGGTGAGTTCAATGCAGTATATTGTACGGAAAAGTCACAATAAAGACCCTTTCCCCCTTGTACAACTAACATATGCCAGTTAAAATACCTTTAAAAAAAACCCAAAGCAACAATAAGTATATTTGGAAAAACAGAGAGGGTTATCACACTGCTGGGTTCATCTGTGGGAGTTAAGAAAATATGTACCCAAGTTGAAGTTGCCCACAAATTTGACAAAGCTTTACCTGGCTCTGTCAGGGGAATTCATTAATCATCTTGGTGGGGACTCTAAAACTGTTCAAAAAGGGATTTCAGATAAAAAGTAAAATCATCAATCTCATATAGATAGGTGAACACATATTAAAGACTTCATTTTATTCATATGACAGGCAAGAACTGCACAGGTCACCATCAGTTCCGAGTTAAAAATCAAAAGAGTACAAATTTTACATCGAATAAACTCTGAGATGAATTGAAAATGGAGGGCAAAATTGCTTTTCCCACAGATAAAGAAGAAGTCAACTAAATCTCTGCTGAATAAGACAGAATCCACAACTTTGAAAAGATTTGAAGAACAATTGCTCCAAGACAGTAGGAAAGAATGTGCTGTTAGATGATGCATCATTTAGAATGAACCCAAGGCTCCCTGTGATCTGACTGCCATTGCAGCTTTAGTGTTAGTTTCTCTTTCTCTTCTCCTCTAACTAGTTTGCAGTGTTGTCCCCTTATACTAGAATGTCTTCCTCACCTTGCTTGGATACTTCCTTGTATCCATTTTAAGATTCACTTTGGCTGTCACATCCTCTAGGAAACCTGGGCTTACCAGGCTGAGCTGAGCGTCTCATTTCTATGTTTCCACAACAGTGTCCAAACACTGCCTTCAACACACAACTTAAAACCTGTTTTTGTGTTCATCTACCCACTGGAATACAACTTCTCTCAAAGTATCCTTAAAATACATAGCCTTCATAGCTCTATGGAGCCGTGATGTGTGGCACATGGTAGATTCCCACATGTTAATTATACCAAAAGTCTTGTTTGAGAGCTCTAATGTCAGAAGTACACAGTTACTATTGAGGAAGTTGACTATATACACAACCAAACACCTTGATAGCCATGCCCTCTCTCAGCCACTACAACCGATCTCAAACTCTAAAGATTTCAGCCTAGTTGTAGGCTAGAGCAGAGTTTGGGAAATCTTCTCCAAGGAACTTCTGAAGAAACAAGTTCCTTTCTTAAAGCCTAGGAAGATTTGGAGAACAGGAAAAGGGCATTATTTTTATTTATGGGCAAGAATTTTTTTAATTTTTATTTTTTTTATTGTGAAAATAGTGAGTACATTTCTTATCAAGCATTGTAGCCTCCTCCTTTGTTTACCCTTCCCATCCCTTCCCATCCTCCCTCCCCCCACCCAATCCTCCCCCCCCCCCACAAGTTGTAAAGTTTGTTTTCGACATGACAACTTGTACTTCTCATTGTTGCAACAGGTCCACCTGTATCCTTATTTAAATGACTTGTTTTTCCCCTTCCCCTCCACAAATTATACCGACATCAAATACAGTGAAAGCAGGGGTTATACTGTGGGGGAAGGACATACAAAGTAACAAAAAAATAATCTTATAATTGCATTAGAAACAAATGCATGAAAGAAAAAAAAACATTTAAAATACATATCTTAGGGTTCATTTTCCTAACATCACCTTATCTGACCTTTTCTGCTTGACTCATACATATACTAGATATTGCAAATAAGGGAAATCATGAGACCTATGTTTCTTTGGGCTTGGCTTACTTCACTTAATATAATTTTTTCCAAGTCTTTCCATTTCCTAACAAATGGGGCAATGTCATTCTTTCTGATGGAGGCATAGAATTCCATTGTGTATCTATACCACATTTTCTTGATCCATTCATCTACTGAGGGGCATCTGGGTTGGTTCCAGATCTTAGCTATGGTAAATAATGCCGCAATAAACATAGTTGTGCTGGTAGCTTTAGTGTGGTCTTGTTTGTAAACATTTGGGTAAATGCCCAAAAGTGGGACTGCTGGGTCATAGGGGAGCTCTATGTGGAGTCTTTTGAGGAACCTCCATACTACTTTCCAAAGTGGTTGAACAAGTTGACACTCCCACCAACAATGAAGTAAGGTTCCCTTCTGTCCACATCCCCTCCAGCATCTGTTGTTATTAGAGTTCTTGATTCTTGCCATTCTAACTGGGGTGAGGTGGTATCTCAATGTTGTTTTGATTTGCATTTCTTTTATGGCTAGGGAGGTTGAGCATTTCTTCATGTGTCTATTGGCCATCCTTCTTTCTTCTTCAGAGAAGTTTCTCTTTAAGTCATTAGCCCACTTATTTATTGGGCAGTTGTTTCTTTGAGGATTTGTTGTTGGAGGATTTAATTTTTTGAGTTCCAAGTATATTTTAGATATGAGACCCTTGTCCGTTGTATGGCTAGTGAAGATCTTCTCCCAATCCGTGGGCTTTCTATTGATCTTGCTAGCTATGTCCTTTGCCATGCAGAAGCTCTGCAATTTCATGCAATCCCATTTGTCCAACCTTTCTTTGATTTGTTGTGTTTCCGGGTCTCTATTCAGAAAATTTCAGCCTGTGCCAAGGAGACCTAGGGTTTCTCCTATTCCATCCTGTAATGTTTTCAGAGTGTCTGCTTTGACTCCGAGGTCTTTGATCCATTTGGAGTTGATTCTGGTGAAGGGTGACATATAAGGATCTAGCTTTAGTTTTCTACAAGTGGTTAACCAATTTTGCCAGCACCATTTACTGTCTTTTTTCCATTCTATTTTTTTAGCCCCCTTATCAAAGATTAGATGGCTATAGGTCTGTAGGTTCATTTCTGGGTTTTCAATTCTATTCCATTGGTCCTGGGGTCTGTTCTTGTGCCACTAACAAGCTGTTTTGATTACTATGGCTTTATAGTAGAGTTTGAAATTTGGTATTGATATTCCTCCAGCAGTGTTCTTTCCGTTGAGGAGCATTTTTGCTATTCAGGGTCTTTTATTGTTCCATATGAATTTTTGGATTGCCTCTTCTATTTCCTTGAAGAATGAGGTTGGAATTTTGATAGGTATTGCATATGGGCAAGAATTTTTGAGACAGTATAGCCCTAGATTTTTGGAAATAGAAACACCTAAGACTGTATATTGCCTGTCACCCTTGGATGTTCACTTCACTTGAGAATTCTTATTCTAATTCTTATTCTGCTGGTCCTGGGGCTTAAACTCAACGCCTGGGAACTGTCCCTGAGCTTCTTTGTACTCAAGGCTAGTACTGTACCACTTCAACCACAGCACCACTTCCAGCTTTTTTATTGGAGAGTTTCATGGACTTTGCCACACAGGCTAACTTCAAACCACGATTCTCAAATCTCAGCCTCCTGAGTAGTTAGCATTACAGGCTTGCATGAGCCACCACACAAAGCTTCCATTTGAGAATTTATAGTTTTGGAGATTCTTGGTGAAGAATCTGTGGCTGAGATGTGAGGGAAAAAACTAGTCCATAGGTCAAAAGCGTGGATGTGGATGTGTGTGTATATATATACTCTTTTATTAGTACCTCAAATAGAAATTATTAATTTCCAAGTGCAAGAGAATCATGAAAGTGTATAAATTATGAGGCTATTTTTTTGGTCAATAGTGGGGCTTGAACTCTGGCCTGGGCACTGTCCCTCAGCTCTTCAGCTCAAGGCTATTGTTCTACCACTTTGAGCCACAGTGCCACTTCCGGCTTTTCTGGGGGATAATTGGAGATAACATTCTCATGGACTTTACTGCCCAGGCTGGCTTTGAGCTGCAATCTTCTGATCTCAGCCTTCTGAACAACTAGGATTTTAGGCATGAGCAACTGATGCCCCACTTAAATTATGAGTTTTATATAAAGACATCAGGGCTGGAGAGATCTCAAGAAGGACTGGAAAGTACACTGTTCAAGTAGAGAGATACATGAAGCACCGAGTCACTAGAGAGATCTCTGGTAGAGTTGGAATCTGCCCCATAGTTATTTACTGTCTCCAAGGCTAGTTTTCCTTTAGTGTAAAGACAACCAATCAGGCTGATAGGAAAAATATATCTATGTAATAAGAAGTCCTCAAAGTCTTTCTCCTTCAGGGTTTACCTAGTTCTGAACAGCCAGCTCAGCTTCTGTGGTTTTATGGTGTCGGATGCAGTACTGAGTGGAGGAAAAACCCACGTAGGTGACTTTGGCTTGGCTCTATCGAATAAACTGACTAAGCAGAGTGGGGGGAGAGGAGAGTACGGAACACATTAGGAGAGTTTGTAGAGGACAAGCAGTAGACTCATAGAATAAACGTCACTTATGAGATTTTGAGAGCCACCTGAAGATTTTAAGGATTTAAGTTTTTGTGTGAATATAATCCCCTTTGGCATTTTTGAGAGAGTTTGGTATGTGCCAAGATGCGACCATGGGTTAAAAATAGTTGTAACAGCATTTTAAAAGTCTCACTTTTTATAGAAGGCCTCTATCTTTTCATTTAGCATAATTTTTTCCACAGCTTCTTTAGGAAGTATCTCCATGCTTGGCATGAAAACCAAGGAAGGAAAAGCTAAGATGCCCTACTGTGCACAGTGAAGTGGTGGGGTGGAGAGCAGGAGCTGATGACTTAAATATAGGCCACAGAGGAAGGGTACCCTACAGACGCTTCATATGGCATGCACTCTCCTTGATTCCTGTCCTCTGTCTTCTGGCTATGCTGGCTTCTGCCAGGTGTTTTAATAGACTTCTAGATTGTACTATAGCATATTTATGTGCACTGTTGTCTAATCCCCAGGATTACTTTGCGATGAAAGCAGAATGTTAGGTGTTTGTTACTTTAATTGCAAGATGGGAAATTGGAAACCACAAAGAGGGGGAATGATATTCTTAAGTTGAAACAAACAGCCAACAACAAGAAGGTGACAAGAGTGAGATTGGAACTAGCTAGCTTCTAGATTCCCTAATCCTTTTTCCTTATCCCTTATGACATGTACTGCTTGTTTTGTAAACAAGTGTAGGGGTCATAGAAGCCCATATGAAAAGGGATTGAAGTGAACAGGAAGCATAAATTAAAGATACTTGGAGAACTGTGTGTCTGTTGACACATTGCAATGGAATGAAGCTGACTTCCAGGGAGAGTGTGATGCTGGGGAAGGATCTGCAGGTCCACTGTCAGTGGACAGGGCCAGACTCAAATCCCAAGAGCGATCTATAGATTGCGACAATGGTCCAAATCTAACTAAATGAGAACAGGAGGGATCCAAGCAAGATCTGACATTTTTATCTGCAAGATAATTGTACAAGAATGAGATGGAAGAGAAATTGATTAGGAAAGCTTTAGCCTTTTATGCAACTCCTTTTATTTTTTCTTACTTTAGTTTTGTTTTAGAGGCGATATACAGCAGGGTTATCTTTACATATGGAAGGTAATAAATACATTTCCTTCCTTTTGCTTGGTATTAAACATTTCCTCATTCTCCCCCATTCCCTCCCTCTCATCTCTGCCCATGAGTTGCTTGGTTCACTTCTATCAGTGTCTAGTGCAGCTGTTGGACCCCGCTGATGCACTTTTTCATCCATTTTCTACTGATTCTGCGCCCTCTCCCCACCTTGCCTCTGATGTGCACATGTGTACACTGTATATGAGGTAAAAAATACAGTGTCATATGATAATGAAAAGACAAATTAAGAAAAGGTCCTTTGTTTCCTTATCTTTGGAGTTCGTTCCACTATACAACTCCTTTTAAAAGGAACTGTCGTTCACAATATCTTTGTAATATTCTAGACACTCAGGTTACAGAAGTGAGCAAAAAAAAAAAAAAAAGACAAGTAAGTTCTCCTTGTATCATGGAGTCTCCAGTGATAATTCAGCTAATAAAGAAAATTCCAGTGAATATAAGAAAGCAAATTAGCCTGTGTAGGACCAGAATAATATTAGATGGGTGGTCACAGAAGGCCTCTATAAGAATGACAAAAAGTCACTATGATTGTAAGGACCATTGGACAGCATTCCCATGGAAAAGGAAAGCAAACACCAAGTACCTGAGGTAGACATGACTTCAAAATGTGTAAGGAGCAGAAGGGAAGTCATTGTGCTCAGAACTGGAGAATGAGGAAAGATTTGGGCTTGTGGGGGATGACAGTGGAAGGGTTGAGTATCTGCATTGTTAAGCTGGGAATGCACAATAAGGATGGAAGACTGCTGGTCATCCTCCCAAAATGGACTCTTCTTCTCTTCCTTGGTAAAAGATTATCTGGGTACCCACTCTAAATTTCTCAGCTTTCCTTGCTGTGGGGTGAGGCCATTTCTATCCTTTTTACACCTTCCACCCCAGCGATGACTCATCCATCATCCTTTCAAAAAGCTGTGCTTGTGAGATGCCAGTGGCTCATGCCTGTAATCCTAGTTACTGAGAAGTTGATACCTAAGGATTGCAGTTCAAAGCCAGGCTTGTGCAACTCTTATCTACAATTAGCCATCAAAAATCTGGAAATGGAGCTGTGACACAAGTGATAGAGTGTCAGCCTTGAGCAAAACAGCCCCTCAGGAATAGCACTCAGGCCCTGAATTCAAGCCCCAGGACCAGTATATAAACAAAGATCCTAGGCTGTCTATACTTCTTTCCTTGTTCCTCACCAGGACTTGACATACTTATGATTTCTCCTTTCACAACAACCATCCTACACTTCACATAAACAAAATAAAAAGAATAAAACCCTTCATCTCATTGCACATACTTTAAGATGACCATAGAGGACAAACACAGCAAATAGGTAAAATGAATAGGACTCAGTGATTATTTGCTAATAAAGTTCTCTAGTGTTTATTTAATTCTTACTATGTATGAGAATCTGTGCTACCCTTTGATGGGTTCTTAACCCAATGCTTAGAGAGGGCCCATAACTTGCTCAATTCCACAGAGCTATAAAGTGGTAAGACAGGACTTGAACATAAGAAGCTGGATTCTAGACATTTTAAATTTGAGTGGGATGAGAGAGAAGGAGAAGTCTGTGATCATTGCTAGGACTTAACTAACTGGTGCTGGTAAGGCTGCCTAGAGAGATAGGGAAACAGGTGACAGGGCAGACCTTTATTATGTTATGGGGGATGATAGAGCTGGTTCTAAGTTACTATTACTCCTATGTCAAAACTCCCAGTTTATTTCTAAGGATATTTGTAAAGCATTACTTTGGGTTTTTTTCTGCCTTCTTTTTGGTATCTTTTAACTGTAATTCATTATTATTATTATTTCCTCACTTTATTTTTTTATTAAATAGTTAATTAGCTTTCATTACATGACCACTGCAATGGAATCATGCAACGGGGAAGAGAGAGAGACTATATTCAATTCTAGGGAAATGAACTCTTTGAATTCAATACTCAACTCTTTCTGAGAAATACATTTGATTGGTGGAGTGCACCCAACATACATTCAGAAGCAGAACAGAGCATGGATAACTTCAGAGCTTTACCTGGTCTCCTTAACCACCTTCTATCTTTACCAATTGGAGTTAATGGCCTTGAAGTGTAGTTTGGGCTTATGTGCCTGGGGTGGGGGATTGGACTCTCTAACTCATGTGAATTAATTTAAATCTTCCATGTGCCCTGAGATTCTTAGGCTCCTGGCAGAAGCACCTATGTCTGGAATAATCTGTTTGCTTCCTCTTCTGGGATAATAGACTGCCTCAACCTACACCTACCTTAGAATCACTGGGCTGCTCTGATTTTATCACAAAGGACAACAAAGAACTTCTAAGAGATCCCCTCCATGGCTCAAACTGTAAAATGTTTTTGTGACACTGGGATTTGTAAACAACCTTGGAACAACTTTCTTATTCATAGAGTGACAAAGAAGAAAGCTACCCACCCAGAGAATCTGTCTCCCTGAAAATGAAGATAAAGCTTTTGCTAATGTAACATTGTTCTAGCTGGTTCTTTCCTCTTCACCTCCCTCATCCTTGACCAAGGCTCCTTTTGTCCTCAATGGCACTGCCCTAGTTTGTTGTTCATATCTAAGGCCTGATTTCTCAAAATATCACAGACCTGACTTATAAAGAGAAACAGTTTTAGAAACCATTGTGTTCATTTTGGGTAGACCAAAAGATTGGATTTCTATAGCATAGAAACCAGGACTAGCCACCTTCTGTTCTGGCTTCCTGTAGGGCTGATTGGATAAATCAGACACAGACAACAGACCTGTGTCACTAAAACAGTCACTGACACCACATTGCCTCGTCTATGCAGTATTCTTGCCGTATGTTGCTCTCTGATACAAGGGACAGACTTCTAGGGTGCCAAAGAATCTAATGGTAGCTTTTTAGGTGTTTAGTTTCTTTCTTCTGACAGACATGGAATCTCTTTCTTTGAGATCTTGATTCTTCTCTATCTGCCAGGGCTGTGCATATATCTGTTTTTTCAGATTTAAAGAAAGAAACAAAGATGAAGGTATGAAAGTTTATGTCTATAATTGCAGCATTCAGAAGTCTGTAGCAAGATGATAGTGGCCAGCCTGGTCTACATAGTTAGATCCTATCCCAAAAAAAAAAACCCACAAAGTTGTTATGCCATGGATTCAATCCCCAGTATGGCACAAGAAAGAAGGAACAAAAGAAAGAGAGAGAGAGAGAGAGAAAGAAGGAAGGCAAGCAAGCAATCAAGCAGAAAAAAAAGAAAGAAAGAGAGAAAGAAAGAAAGGGAGAGAAAGAAAGGAAGAAAGAGAGGAAGAAAGGAAGGAAGGAAGGAAAGAAGGAAGGAAAACAGGAAGGAAGGAAGGAAGAGGAGGAGGAGGAGCAGGAAGAGCAAGAGAAGAAGGAGGAGAAGAGAGAAAATTTGGCTAGATGTTTGAATGTTTGTTGTCAACTGATAAGCCATAAATCATGAAGAAATATTTGATTTTCTGAAATCAAATTCTTCTATGGGCAGAGAGTCTTCTATGAACAGCAGAAAGGCCTATCTAGAATGCACTAACTTTTGTTAGCTGATAAAATGGACTCAGATTATCTCAATTTTAGTTTATATATGAGTCAAGAAATTTAGTTAGCATATGCATGTTAAAAACCCTTCAGACTGTAAATATCTTGAAAGGTAGCAATGACTATTTTCCTAATACTAAGCACAAATTAGAGACTCAAATAACTGTTAGGAAAAATAGAAGGTCCTTGGCATTAAAAAGGTCACTATCTTGTATCATGTTCTGTACTGTGTACAAGTGATAAACTTAACATGCAAAAGGTCATGGTCAGACAGAGTCAGGAGGAAGATGGCAGAGGAGAAGCTGGGGGCTAAACAAGCTCTTGTGTAGAAACCAGTTTTAGTGTTCCAGTGGAAAATCTAAGGCTAGAGAGTCCAAATGTGCCATTATAGTACAGAGAGTTTGGTCAGAGAGGAAAAATTCAGGCAGCTTGGTTAAGGAGACAGATTCAAGCACTCACTGGTGTTCATGGCAGTGGTGGCAGCGGCAGCGGCTGCTGCCACAGCAGCCATATCAACAGAAAGAGCCCCAGGACAAAGGCTCCAGATGTGGTGTGCAAATGGATTCTACTCACCACCAGCAAGAACTGACAAGGAGCAGAAATCTTCATCCTGCTGACTACAGACAGTCACAGACTGTGCATGGCCAGGAAACCAAGGGAAAGGCATGAGTACATCCTCACTCCTTCTCACAGAGCAGCAGTGGGAAAGTAGCCCTTCCCCCACCACCACCATAAAAGAACTCCATCTTTGATACTGACAAAGACCTAGCCAGAGCAACTAACACATTACTCAGGCCTTGGAAGAAGATATTAGGAGCTATTCAATAGGTCGAAGGAATCTAACCTGTGGGGTTCAGCTCCACCCATGGGGAAAGTTGCCCTTCCCAAACAGAGGCAGCTCCACAAGGTCAGGCCACTGTCCTCAGTGGGGAAACAGAGCTAGAGGCTTCCCCACCCCTCTGCAGCACACGCAGCAACTCCAGATCCTGGAATGTAAAAGAAACAATTGGAAACTTATCATACATAAATCCTGAGAATGGCTCCAGTTTGTGCTGCTTGAGTCTCTCAGGAGCTAGCCCATCAGATTGCTGACAGGCCACAGCCCTACCTACAACCCAGCTCCCTCACAGCAACTCCAAGTTAGAGAAAACAGCCATCTCCCTCTTTTGTGATACTCAAAGCAGATTGCCCTCTCACTGAACAACTAGCCTGGGAGGAGGGTCATGGAGTCCCTGGTAAGGCAGAGCTTCATTCTGGCTGCCCAAACAAAATTATTTAAGAAACCAATCAAGCCACAAGGAAACCAGAGGCTCCAACAAGAGACTGGTTATGGACACAGGGGAGACACAAGATCCCTCTCCACGCCCCCATTGCCAAAAATTGAAGACTTTTTTTTCTTTTTTTTTAATTGTGAGAATACTGTACACAGGGGTTACAATTACATGGGCAAGATAATGAGTACATTTCTTATCAAGCATTGTAGCCTCCTCCTTTGTTTCCCCTTCCCATCCTCCCACTGCCCTCCCACCCAATCCTCTCCCCCTCCCAACCAAAGTTGTAAAGTTTGTTTTCAACATAACGACTTGTACATCTCATTGTTGCAATGGGTCCACCTATATCCCTATTTAAACGATTTGTTTTTCCCCTTCCCCTCCACAAATTATACCGACATCAAATAGAGTGAAAGCAGAGGTTATACCGTGGGGGAGGGACATACAAAGCAACAAAGAAATCATCTTATAAATGTGTTAGAAACAATCACATGAAAGAAAAAAAAACATTTGAATACATATCTTAGGGTTCATTTCCCTAACATCAACTTATCTGACCTTTTCTGCTTGACTCAGACATATACTAGTTATTGCAAATAAGGGAAACCATGGGACCTATCTTTCTTTGGGCCTGGCTTACATCACTTAATATAATTTTTTCCAAGCCTTTCCATTTCCTAACAAATGGGGCAATGTCATTCTTTCTGATGGAGGCATAGAATTCCATCGTGTATATATACCATATTTTCTTGATCCATTCATCTCCTGAGGGGCATCTGGGTTGATGCTCAACCTCCCTAGCCATAAAAGAAATGCAAATCAAAACAACACTGAGATACCACCTCACTCCAGTTAGAATGGCTAAAATCAAGAACTCTAATAACAACAGATGCTGGAGGGGATGTGGCCAAAAGGGAACCTTACTGCATTGTTGGTGGGAGTGTAAACTTGTTCAACCACTTTGGAAAACAGTATGGAGATTCCTCAAAAGACTCCACATAGAGCTCCCCTATGACCCAGCAATCCCACTTTTGGGCATTTACCCAAACGTTCACAAACAAGACCACACTGAAGACTCTTTTTTCTACTTAATTAAATTTTTTTTAAAAAAAAATTGATTTCTATTTTTTTCATCATTTTTATTTTAGGGGTTTTTTTCTCTTTTTTTCTTTTATTTGGTTTATACTCTTTTCCATTTTGGTCCTTTTTGAGTTTTTTTTTTTTTTTTACTTTACTTAATTGCTGTTCTGTTCATCCCCAGATTTATACCCATCTTCGATTATTAGACCTTATCCTTCATTGTGTGAATACTTAATTCAGATATCGATTACTCAGTTCACAAATTTTCAGCCTTAACTCCTTTAATTGTAGTATTATTTCCTTATACTTTATTCTCCCTAAACCTATGAATTTCTGGTCTGCTGACTCCTTCTTTGATTTTCTTATAGTCTGTTGATCCCTAGTTGTTTGTTATTAAACTAGATTGTATCTATTGAACTAGATTGTATCTCTACTCATTTTGACTGCCTCAAACAATTTGTGCAACCAAAGGGCTCTGGTTGATGCTTGCCTTAAAATAGTGTTCTAGTGTGGAATTGGTTTTGATTTCATACCCAAATGAGCAGAACAAGCCAGAGAAACACAAGAAAAATGGCAAGTCCAGGTATCTCAAATCACACTCATGATATCCAGGCAACAGAGCAGTTAATGAATAATCCAGATGAGCGATTCCAAAATGTTCTACAAACACTACTGATAAACATGATGAATGAAAAAACTGAAAGCCTACAAAGGACTCTGTGTGAGCATGATAGGGAAATTGAGCATGATGAGGCTAACTAAAGATTAATACAGGAATTTCACCAACATGAAAAGGCAAATCAAAGATTAACAGAGGAATTATGTGAGCAGGATGAGATAAAAATTAATAGAGACATTCATGGAATCCACAAACAGAAAGCTGGAGGAATCCATGGAGCCACAAAGGGAATGCTGAATGAAGCCTAACAGAAGGAAAGGGAGTCCAATGAATCTACAATCAACTAAGGGATTTGAGAATGAACACTGAAAACCAAATCAAGGAGGTAAAGAAGTCCATACAAGATCTAAACAAAGCTCTAACAAAAAATTTGAAGTCATCAAATCTGACCAATTAGAAGAAAAGGAAATAAAAACAAAGTAGAAAGCCTTGACAGTAGGTTTGACCATTCAGAAGATCAAATCTCTGGGATTGAAGACAGACTAGACATTATAGAGAAAGAACAGACAAGTATTCAAGACAAATCCAAGAAATATGATAGATATATTCAACATTTAGAAGACACCTTAGAAGGCCTAATGGGTATAGAGGAGGGCCTTGAGACAGAAGTAAAAGGGTTAGGAAATTTATTTAACAGGATCCTAGCAGAGAACTTCCCAAACATGCAAAAAGCTAGGCCCATTCAGATACAAGAAGCCTTTAGAACCCCAAATAAACCAGACCAGAACAGAACATCCCACCGTCATTGTAACCCGCACAGGATCAATTGATAACAAGGAAAGGATCCTTAAAGCTGTCAGGGAGAAAAGCTCAATTACCTATAAAGGGAAAACAATCAGAATAACTTCAAATTTCTCAGCAGAGACAACTAAAGCAAGAAGAGCCTGGAATGATGTATGCCACCCCCTAAAGACAAACAACTATCAACCAAGAATACTGTACCCAGCTAAACTCACCTTCATAATGGAGGGACAAATAAAAACCTTCCATAGCAAAGAAAAATTGAAACAATATATCTCCACCAAACCAGCCCTACAAAAGATACTTACAGATGTCTTACACATAGAAAACCAACAAGAGCACAATAAAGGCCAAGAAACAGCCCCCCCCCCCAGAATCCAAGAATCATAGGAAGAACCCAGTTGGCAAGCCCCCAAGGAAGTGGATAACATGGCAGGAACTACCAAACACCGTCACTCCTAACTTTCTATATTAATGGACTTAACTCTCCAATTAAACGGCATAGACTGTCTAGTTGGATCAAAAAGCAAGATCCTTCTATCTTCTGCCTTCGAGAGACACACCTGCCCATAAAATCAAGCATGTTCTGAAAGCGAAAGGCTGGAATAAAATCTACCAAGCAAATGACCATCATTAACAGGCAGGAGTTGCAATACTAGTATCAGAAAAAATGGACTTCAAATTAAAATTAGCAAGAAGAGATAAAGATGGTCATTACATACTAATTAAGGGATCTCTCCTTCACGAGGATATTATAATTCTAAATATCTATTCACCAAATAACGAAGCACTCAAATTTATACAAGAAACACTACTTTCCTTCAAATCTCACATAGATCCAAAGACATTAATTGTTGGGGACTTTAACACACTGCTATTCCTGCTGGATAGATCAACCCGGAAAAACCTCAACAAAGAAATTTCAGATCTAAACAATTAATTGCATAGATCAACTAGACTTAACGGACCTCTAAAGAATATTTCACCCAGCAGCACCAAAATACACATTAATCTCAACAGCACACGGAACATTCTCCAAAACAGACCACATTTTAGGTCACAAAGCAAATTTCTTCAAATCCAAAGACATTGAAATTATACCCTGCATTCTCTCAGACCATAAGGGAATAAAATTAGAATTCAACACCAAAAGCCACCAAAGAAAATCCTGTAATACATGTAGGATGAACAACACACTGTTGAACCACTAGTGGGTCATGGAAGAGATTAGAAAGGAAATTCAAATGTTCATGCTATTTAACAAAAATGAACACACAAACTATCAGCTCCTCTGGGAAACAGCAAAGGCATTACCCAGAGGCAAGTTTATAGCTCTGAGTGAAGGGTTATATCACTTGAGGCAGTGACCACTTGTTGCTTGTTTAAACTAAACCTAAGACCAGCAAATTCTGTCTAGCAGAGCAACACGTGGTGGTAATCCAAACACCTGGTTGGTTGTGTGCCTTTATGCCAAATCTTTAGCTCGGGGCTCTCCTCCTAGGCTCTGCTGTGTCGGAGTGTAGGATGATGCTCGAGCTGCAGCCCGTTTAAATAAAACAGCTGTAAAGTCTGACTCTTGGTGGTCTTCTTGGTGGGGGTCCTGCGACCTGGGCACAACATGAGTTCCTACATTAACAAATTGGAAAGATCCAAAACTAACAGTTTAATGAGGCACCTAAAGCTCCTTGAAAATGAACAACAAGCTAAACCCCAATCCAGTAGACAAAAACAAATAATTAAAATTAAATCAGAATTAAATGAATTAAAGTCCAAAAAACCATAGAAAGAATCAACAAGAGTTGGTTCTTCAAAAAAATTAACAAAATTGACAGACCCTTAGCAAATATTATGAGAAAAAAAAGAGAACACACCCAAATAAAAGAACTCAGAGATGAGAATGGAAACATCACCACAGAAGTAAACAAGATTCAGAACATTATAAGGGAATACTTCTCAAACCTTTATGCTAATAAGTTTGAGAATCTGAAAGATATGGACAAATTTCTAGGAAATATTGATATGCCCAAACTGAAGATTATTTAAACCACCTTAACAGACCCATATCAAGCATCAAAATAGAAGCAGCAATAAGAGACCTCCCACCCAAGAAAATCCCAGGACTGGATGGATTTACAGCTGAATTCTACAAGGCCTTCAAAGCAGAACTCACACCAATACTTCTCCATCTCTTCAATGAAATTGAAAGCAAAAATTCACTACCACACTCTTTTTATGAAGCCATCATAACCCTCATCCCCAAAGCAGGCAAGGACTCATCAAAGAAAGAGAACTATAGACCCAATGATGAACATTGATGCAAACTTCTAAACAAAATTCTGACTAATGGACTTTAACAACTCATCAAAAACAGTATACACCATGATCAAACAGGATTCATTTCAGGAATGCAAAGCTGATTCAATAAACTCAAATCAATTAATAGTCATCACATCAGGAAGTGAAAGGATAAGAACCACATAATTATCTCAATAGATGCAGAAAAGAATTTGAGAAGATCCAACACCCCTTTATGATGAAAGCTCTGGAAAAACTAGAAATCCATGGAATATTCATCAAAATAATAAAGACTGCCTATGACAAACCTACAGCCAGCATTATACTTAATGGTGAAAAGCTAAAGACATTTCCTCTAACTTCAGGAATGAGACAAGGCTGTTTGCTCTCTCTACTTCTCTTCCATTTAGTATTAGAATGCCTAACTAGAGCAATAAGACAAGATGAAAACATAAATGGGCTCTAAATATGGAAAGATGAAGTAACACTCCCTCTTTGCAGATGACATGATCTTGTATTTAGAGAATCCCATGATCTCCACTCCCAAATTACTTGAGCTGATTCAAAACTTTGGCAAAGTAGCAGGGTATAAAATTAACCCTCAGAAATCAATGGTTTTTTTGTATGCCAATAATGAGAAGGGAGCAACTGAAATCAGGAAAGCAACTCGTTTTGAAATAGCCTCACAAAAAATAAAATAACTAGGAAGTCAAATAAAATAACTAAAGAAGTCAAGGACCTCTCTGACAAAAACTTTAAAAACCTGAAAAAGGAAATTAAAGCAGAAATATGCACGTGGAAAAACCTCCCATGCTTCTGGATTGGGAGGATTAACATTGTGAACAGGGCAATATTGCCAAAGGCTATCTACAAATTCAATGTAATACTGATATCTCAACCTCATTCTTCAATGAAATAGAAGAAGCAACCCCAAAATTTATATGGAACAATAAAAGAAAGAACAGTGCTAGAGGAATGTCAATCCCAAACTTCAAACTCTACTACAAAGCCATAGTAATCAAAATAGCTTGGTACAGACAGAAGAACAGACCTGAAGATCAATGGAATAGAACTGAAGACCCAGAAATGAACCCACAGACCTATAGCCACCTAATCTTTGACAAGGTAGCTAAAAAAAAATAGAATGGGAAAAAGACAGTGTCTTCAGTAAATAGTGCTGGCAAAATTGGTTACATTCCTGTAGAAAACTAAAACTAGATCCTTATCTATCACCCTGCACCAGAATCAACTCCAAATCAACTCCAAGTCAAAGCAGACACTCTGAAAACATTACAGGAAGGAATAGGAGAAACTCTAGGGCTCCTTGGCACAGGCCTAATGAAATTTTCTTAATAAAGACCCAGAAACACAACAAATCAAAGAAAGGTTGGGCAAATGGGATTGCATGAAACTGCAGAGCTTCTGCATGGCAAAGGACATAGCTAGCAAGATCAATAGAAAGCCTATGGATTGGGAGAAGATCTTCACTAGTCATACAAGATAGATCTCATATCTAAATTACACTTAGAACTCAAAAAATTAAATCCCCCAACAACAAATCCTCAAAGAAACAACCGCCTGATTAATAAGTGGCCTAAAGCCTTAAAGAGAAACCCCTGTTTTCACTGTATTTGATGTCGGTCTAATTTGGAGAGGGGAAGGGAAAAAAATGAGATGTACAAGACACTATGTTGAAAAACGAACTTTACAATTTAGGAGGTGGGGGAGTGTAGTTGTGTAGGTGGAAGGGAAGGGATAGTAGGGGAAAAACAAAGGAGGCAATAATGCTTGATAGGAAATGTACTCATTACCTTGCTCATGTAACTGTAACCCCTTTGCACAGTATTTTTACAATAAAAAACTTAAAAAAAGACATCTGGAAAGAAGAAGGAAAAAAATATATAGAGGAAGATGGCGGTGCTCTCACAGGTAGCCACACTATGTGTCTCTGACCAAAAGAAGATCTAGGGGCACAGCCACACTTTACCTCGAGATCCACTCCAATCAAACTCTAAATACCTAAAGACTTTGTCTACTGCAAGAGGACTAACCTAGCAGGCAAATAAGGAAAAGAGAAACAGTGAATGGGACCCCTGGGGAGCAGCTGCACCACGCAGCTCCATGCCAAGTCGCACCACCTGTGCTGGGACTTTCTGCAGACTTTAAGCAGAGGAGCACCCAAACACTGAAGAAAGCGCTCAACACCACACCCGCAAAAAGTTAGGAGGGAATCTGGTGAAGACCTCGTAGTAGATGAATGGCCTCACCACAACCCCCTCCTCCAACCCCCTCCCCGCCCCCCAGGGCAGCTAGGGGAAAGAACAAACTCAGCAATATCACCATTACAATCACCAGAAATTGCTACCACTGGGTAGGCTCCCCCCACCCACCCCCCCACCCCCCGCCCCGCCAACCCTGCATAAGTTTCCCAGGAAACCACAGCCGCAGCCAATCCATCACTCTATGCTCTATGGGCCAACCACCCTGCCGACTGGGCACTCTGCTGGGGCCTGCTCCCTTCCTGCTGCCACTGGACTCATACCCCAGGATCTCACAGCCACTGCACCACCAAGCTGCTGCAGGCATCTCCACTGACACAACTAGTAGCGGCAGGCAACCACCCCCAAGGCTGCACACCACTGCCCGCCACCTCCCACCGCCTCTGCTGCAGACCAGCATGGCCCCCTGCAGTACACACCAGCCTGCTGCACCAACCTCCACCTGGTTCTCCCAGTACCAGGACTCCCCACGCCGCCACAAAGGAGACCCTTCAGCATCAGCAGAGCCACGACTCCGTCTGCACCTGCCAACACCCACACCCTCTGATTGAGAACCTGCCAACTCCATCTTACTGGCCACAGCACAGGCTCTGTGGTCCAGTGCACCACCAGTTACAGACCTCATGAGTAACCTAACTGGGTCCACTCCCTGGGTGGCAATTCCCTGTGGGAATCCCAAAGCCCTCTGACCCAAGCCTCCTTCCAAAAGAGAAGGATCACATCAGGACAGAACACAGACATAAGCTCTGTTCCTAAGGCTCCTGTGGCTACCTGAGAAAGCCTGGGAACACAGCTCCAGGCCTATGATAGCAGTCTACAAACCTGAAACCCCCAAAACTCCCTTCCACCAGGCCTGAGAGTGGGACTGTAGATAGCAGGTACCCTCCCCCATCAAAAGGCCATCTGCTCCTAAGCCAGCTACAAGGGAAGTGGACTACAGCAAGGCATACAAGGTTCTATCAGGAATCTGCTCTGAGGACTATGGGAAGACTAAAGCTCCCCCCAAAGAACCCGAAAACCCCATTCTTTAGTTTTTTATTGTTGTTTTGTTTTGTTTGTTAGTTTTTATGTCTGATCATTTGTTGTTTGTTTTTATTTGTATGTGTTACTTATGTGTATTATGATTTAGGATTTGCTATTCCACTTAAAGCTTCTATTTTTCATTATTATTTGTTTTTTACTTCCACTTTCCAATTTCCTAATTTGTAAGGTTTTTTTCTTCTTTCTTTTCCTCTCACTCTCCTCTTCTCCTTTCTCTCCACATTATACTACTACTCCATCAGAGCTACCCTGTCTAGTTCTATACACAAAGTAAGGCCTCCTGCTATATGTGTAAACAATAATTACAGGAGTTAACTTAGTTTAAGTGACTTTCCAGTAATATCTGAATAATCTTTTTCTAACTTCAGCAAGTCTTCCAAATACACTTATATATAACTTCTTTTTCTTATCTTCATCTAGATCTCTTATCTACTCCCTACATAACCTTTCTTCAAATTCTTTTCCACCTCTTACACTCAGTAACAGGTCTTTATTCTCCTCATACTACATATACCCCTCCCCTAAGCTGTTCTTACCCCTCTACTATCATTATACCCAAGTTGTCTTCTGAATTTAAATTCATATCTCTCAATCCAAACCCTTCATTTCTCCATCTGCTCCAGCCCATTGATCCCTAACGTTTTATATCTGACCCAAATAAATTGGTTCTATATTTGACTACAAAATTGATTCCATTTGACTATTTTGAGTACAAGGAGCCCATCGTGTCAACTCTAAGGAGCAGACTATTTATCAGCCAAACCCAGATTGTCTCAAAAGTTACAACTATATGTAATCTCAATGCCAAAGCCACAATATCCTCCTCCAAGCAAGGAAAAAGAGAGCTAAATAGGAAAACACCTACCCATAACTCTGAAGCCCTAAGATCTATACATCTATACAACACTGGGTTGGCTCCAGTATTAAGGCTGTCCTCCTGTCATACCAGTGTGGTTCTTGTCTCCAAATGGGTAGAACTAACCGCAGAAACATAAGAAACATGGCCAGCCAACAAACCCCAACACCATCTCCACAAAAACAATCTATAGAGCAGTCCCAGAATGACTAGGAGGATAATGCTCAAGATAGATTAAAAGCATGGTTGGACATCCTGCATAGGGTTATCAGAAAACGTGATGAGGCCAACCAGAAGCTAATGGAAGACTTCATGATCCCTACAAATAAAAAATAAAGGAACTCCAGCAGAGGGAGAAAGAAGCTAATGAAAAGATAGGAACCCAGATTAAGGAGTGAAAAGAGAAGCCTGATAACCAACTCCAGGAGGTAAGTCAATCTGCTCAAGACTTGAAAGAAAACCTTAATAAAGAGCTGGCCACCATTAAGAAACACCAGAAAGAAGGAAAGGTGATAAACACCAAAGTAAAAAGCTTTGAAAGTCGAATGGAGGAGGCTGAAGAAAGAATATCGGAGGCTGAAGATAGTTTAGACTCTACAGAGAAAGAGTGCACAATTATTTATAAGAAAACTAAGAGGCATGACAGATCACTGCAGGAAATACAGGATACATTCAGAAAGCCTAATTTGAGAATAACAGGTATACAAGAGAGCCTGGAGAGGGAAGCCAATGGATTAGGAAATATATTCAGCAGAATCCTAGCAGAGAATTTCCCAAATATACAAAAGGACAGATCCATCCAGATACAAGAAGCTTTTAGAACCCCAAATAGACCAGACAAGAACAGGTCATCCCTCTCCCACATTATAATCTGTACCGGATCAATAGCCACTAAAGAAAGAATTCTTAAAGCTGCCAGGGAGAAGAGAACAATCACATATAAAGGTAACCCAATCAGAATTACCTCAGACTTCTCAGCAGACATCATAAAAGCAAGGATGGCCTGGAAAGAGGTATGCCACACACTGAAATCAAATAACTACCAACCAAGAATAATCTACCCAGCTAAGCTCTCATTCAAAGCAGAAGGACAAATAAAAACCTTCCACAGCAAGGAAAATCTGAAGCAATATATTGCTACAAACCAGCTCTTCAAAAAATCCTCAAAGACGTTCTACATATAGAAAGCCAACAAGAACAGAATATGGGCAATGAAGCAGTCCACAAACAGAGAAATATGTAATCACAACAAGAACAGCCAAGGCACAGCTTCCCCCCTAAAAAATGGATAAAAAGGTAGAGACAGACAAACACCTCTCAGTCCTAAACCTCAATATTAATGGTCTTAACTCTCCAATTAAGTGACATAGATTGTCCTGTTGGATCAAAAAGTAAGATCCTTCTATCTGCTGGCTTCAAAAGACCCACCTTACCCACAAAAATAAACATATTTTGAAAGTGAAATGCTGGAATAAAATCTATCAAGCAAATGAACCTCATAAACAGGCGGGAGTTGCAATCCTAATATCGGATAAAATAGACTTCAAATTAAAATAAATGAGAACTGATAAAAAAAAAGGTCACTACATACTAAATAAGGCATCTCTCCTTCAGGAGGATATTATGATTCTAAATATCTACTTACCAAATAACGGACCACCCAAATTTATCCAAGAAACACCACTTTCCCTCAAATCTCACATAGGTCCAAAGACATTAATTGTTGGGGATTTTAACACACCACTATCCACACTAGATAGATCAACCCAGCAAAAACTCAACAGCGAAACCTTGGATCTTAAAATCTGCACAGATCATCTAGACTTAACAGACATTTATCGAATATTTCACCCAGCAGCATCAGATTACACCTTCTTCTCAGCAGCACATGGAACATTCTCCAAAATAGACCACATTATAGGCCACAAAGCAAATCTGTCCAAATTCAAAAACATTGAAATTATACCCTGCATTCTCTCAGACCATAAGGGAATAAAATTAGAATTCAACACCAAAAGCCACCAAAGAAAATCCTGTAATACATGTAGGATGAACAACACACTGTTGAACCACCAGTGGGTCATGGAAGAGATTAGAAAGGAAATTCAAATGTTCATGCTATTTAACAAAAATGAACACACAAACTATCAGCTCCTCTGGGAAACAGCAAAGGCAGTACTCAGAGGCAAGTTTATAGCTCTGAGTTCCTACATTAACAAATTGGAAAGATCTGAATGAGGCACCTAGAGCTCCTTGAAAATGAACAACAAGCTAAACCCCAATACAGTAGACAAAAACAAATAATAAATTAAATCAGAATTAAATGAATTAGATTCAAAACTATAGGAAGGATTAACAAAACAAAGAGTTGGTTCTTTGAAAAAATTAACAAAATTGACAGACCCTTAGCACATCTTATGAGAAAAAAAAGGAGAACACACCCAAATAAACAAACTCAGAGATAAGAATGGAAACTTCACTACAGAAACAGCTAAGATTTAGAATATAATAAGGATATACTTCTTAAACCTTTATGCTAATAAGTTTGAGAATCTGAAAGATAAGGACAAATTTCTAGCAAATATTGACATGCCCAAACGAAACCAAGATGATTTAAACCAACTTAACAGACCCATATCAAGCATCAAAATAGAAGCAGCAATAAAAGACCTCCAACACAATCCATCCCAGGACTGGATGGATTTACAGCTGAATTCTACAAGGCCTTCAAAGCAGAACTCTCACCAATACTTCTCCATCTCTTCAATGAAATTGAAAGCAAAAATTCACTTCCACACTCTTTTTATTAAGCCAGCATAGCCCTCATTCCAAAACCAGGCAAAGACTCATCAAAGAAAGAGAACTATAGACCTATTTCTTTGATGAATATTGAAACAAAACTTCTCAACAAAATCTTGGCCAATCGACTTCAACAACTCATCAAAAAAATCATACACCACAATCAAACAGTATTCTTTTCAGGGAGGCAAAGCTGGTTCAATACACACAAATCAATTAATATAATTTATCACATCAGGAAGAGCAAGGATAAGAACCATATGATTATCTCATAGATGCAGAAAAAGCATTTGACAAGATCCAACACCCCTTTATGATGAAAGCTCTGGAAAAACTAGGAATCCATAGAACATTCCTCAATATAATAAAGGCTGTATATGACAAACCTGCAGCCAGCATTATACTTAATGGTGAAAAGTTAAAGCCATTTCCTCTAAATTCAGGAATGAAAGAAGGATGTCCACTCTCTCCACTCCTCTTTAACCTAGTATTAGAATGCCTTGTATGTACCTCTTCTTTGTAAGGAAGTATTGCTATAACCTTAATATATGTATATATATAATATTTTTATGGTAAAGATACTGTACAGAGGGGTTAGAGTTACATGAGTAAGAGAATGAGTACATTTCCTATCGAGCATTGTTACCTATTTCTTTGTTTTTCCCCAACCATCCCTTCCTTCCCCACCTCCCCAACTCTTCCCCCCCCCACACAAAGTTGTAAAGTTTGTTTTCAACATAGGGTCTCTCAGTGTTACAGTGGGTCAACCTGTATCCTTATTTCAGCTTTACTCCCCACATTAGAAAAATGTACATACAAGATGCAGGGCACCAGAATCAAATATAGTGAAAACAGGTTGTACCATGGGGGAAGAACATACAAAAGAAACAAAAAAAATAACACCGTACATTATAAGTACATTGAAAAAAGCAGCAACAAATATAAAACCTCTTGTGACCCTATATTGGGGCTCATTTCACTAGCATCATTTTATATGGTCATATGTACATAGCTTTTGACCTTTTTCTGCTTGTCCTAGGCCTATACTAATTATTGCAAAGAAGGGAAACCATGGGATCTATGTTTCTTTGAGTCTGGCTTACTTCAGTTCATATAATTTTTCCAAGTCTTTCCATTTCCTAACAAATGGGGTGGTGTCATTCTTTCTGATGAAGGCATAGAATTCCATTATATATATATTCGGGATCTTTTATTGTTCCATATGAATTTTTGGATTGCTGCTTCTATTTCATTGAAGAATAAGGTTGGGATATTGATGGGTATCGCATTGAATTTGTAGATAGCCTTTGGCAATATTGCTGTTTTCATGATGTTAATCCTCCCAATCCAGGAGCATGGGAGGTTTATCCACTTGCTTAGTTCTCCTGAAATTTCCTTTGTCTGGTTTTTAACGTTTGCATCATAAAGGTCCTTCACCTCTTTTGTTAAGGTAACTCCTAAGCATTTTATTTTTTGTGCGGCTATTACAAAAGGGGTACTTTCCTAATTTCAGCCACACTCTTCTCATTATTGGCATACAGGAAAGCCATTGATTTCTGAGGATTAATTTTATACCCTGCTACTTTGCCAAAGTTCCTGATAAGCTCAAGTAACTTGGGAGTGGAGTCCATGAGGTTCTTTAAATAGATCGTGTCATCTGCAAAGAGAGAGAGTTTTACTTCTTCTTTCCCTATTTGGATCCTCTTTATGTCTGCATCTTCTTATTGCCTAGCTAGGCATTCTAATACTAGGTTAAAGAGGAGTGGAGAGAGTGGACATCCTTCTCTCATTCCTGAATTTAGAGGAAATGGCTTTAACTTTTCACCATTAAGTATAATGCTGGCTGCAGGTTTGTCATATACAGCCTTTATTATATTGAGGAATGTTCTATGGATTCCTAGTTTTTCCAGAGCTTTCATCATAAAGGGGTGTTGGATCTTGTCAAATGCTTTTTCTGCATCTATTAAGATAATCATGTGGTTCTTATCCTTGCTCTTCTTGATGTGATAAATTATATTAATTGATTTGTGTGTATTGAACCAGCTTTGCCTCCCTGAAAAGAATACTGTTTGATTGTGGTGTATGATTTTTTTGATGAGTTGTTGAAGTCGATTGGCCAAGATTTTGTTGAGAAGTTTTGTTTTGATATTCATCAAAGAAATAGGTCTATAGTTCTCTTTCTTTGATGAGTCTTTGCCTGGTTTTGGAATGAGGGCTATGCTGGCTTAATAAAAAGAGTGTGGAAGTGAATTTTTGCTTTCAATTTCATTGAAGAGATGGAGAAGTATTGGTGAGAGTTCTGCTTTGAAGGCCTTGTAGAATTCAGCTTTAAATCCATCCAGTTCTGGGATTTTCTTGTGTTGGAGGTCTTATAAAAGACTGCTGCTTCTATTTTGATAAGAAGTATGTGGTCAGATTATCAGATGAAAATTAGTAAGAGCAGAAGATGAACTACATACAAGGTAGAGGAGATGTATTTCAAGTCATCTGGTTATCTAGCCACTATGGATCATTGACTTGACGCTCAGGCAGCTGGTTCTGGGCCCACTTGGGGCCAGAGTAGGAAGACCACAAAGAGGAAAGAATGGCTTTGAAATGAAGTATGTTTTTTGTTTGTTGAGTTTTTTTGTCGGTTGTGGGGCTTGGGTGCTATCCCTCAGCTCTTCTGCTCAAGGTGAGTGCTCTATCACTTGAGCCACAGCACCACTTCCAATATTCTAGTGGTTTATTTGAGATAAGAGTCTCACGGACTGTCCTGCCTGGGCTGGCTTTGAACCATGATCCTCATATTTCAGCCTCCTGAGTAGCAAGGATTACAGGCATGAGCTACCAGTGCCTGGCTGAAGTACGGTTTTAAGAGAAACAGTTTGGTAGGGAAGCAGATGGGAGAAACAAGAGGCCTTGGAGGACTTTGAGGCAGAAAGACTACTGTTTTAATATCCTGTATATGGATATTCAAAATCTTAGTCTCCATCCCAGACTTCCTCCTGAACTCTGGTTGCCTTACTTCTTAGACATCTCATTCTGGAGACAATAGACTCCTCAGAGTTGACAGGCACTACTCTCAAAGTCATGCTTAGTCTAGCAACTCTGTCGTTATTTGGATCTTAACCCTCCTCTGCAAGTCAATTTATTAAAAGTTTGGTCTCCAGCTGGTGGGGCTAATGGGAGGCAGTGGAAACCTTTGGTGGTAGGAAACCTTAGGTGGAGATCACTGAGCATATGCTTTGAAGGTAACATTGGGATCCTAGCCTCTTCCTGTCTTTCTTTGCTTCCTAGTTGCCATGAGGGGTTCAATTAGTATTATTTGGTTCAAAGCCTCCACTTGTTAATCATACAGTTGGTCTTCCTTGCATAGCCAGACCCATCCTAGAAGCCTTACATTAATCACCTCAATAGCATAAATTCAAGAATCCTCCAAGAGTTCTAGCTCCAATAATAAAGCTCTTCCTATAACTCAGAAAATTCCCAAAGTTTAGAGGTTATCCTAGGAATGAGGGACAATTTTAGGGAAATTATATGATACCCCTGAACAGTCAACTTATTGCTAAGTCAGGCCAACTTCCTCTTCTAACTACTCTTTGAAATTCAAGATTGCTAAACCAGGCCAACTTTCCCTTCTAACTTTCTTTGAAATTCAAGTTGTCTATTGCATGGCTCTCTAGTGAACTATGGCAATAGACTCTTTTTTTAAAAAAATAATTTTTTATTGAGATTAAGTGATTACATACATTTCACAAATTTCACAGTATTGTGAGACAGTGATACTTAGTTAAAGTTACAAACACATTTTAACCGTCACAAGGCAAATTATAATTATTATGGTCTATAATGTTTGTGAATTCTATGAGCCTTGACAATACACCTATTTCTTCCACATTGGGTGTTATGTCCATTTCTTTCCTTTTACTTAGTGTAAGCTGTTCCTTCTTTCCCTCTCATTCCCTTCTTCCCATCACTGTGGCAATGAACTCTTATCTGGTCACTTTTCTTCCAGATGTATTCTCCCACCAAGCTACCCTTCACACTCCTATATAGTTATTGTTCCAAAATCTCAACCTGAATTATTATTATCACATTATTTCCCTGCATAAAAAAACACTCTTAAGGCTCCTAATTGCCAATAGCAGTAATATACATGAGCTGTATATGTAATTGCAAAGTTTTAGAAGTGGGAAAATGAGTTAATTCTAATAAAATTAAAAGCTAAGTTTAATAATTGTGTTTGTTTTTCATTGCCATAACAAACACTTGAAACAGACAATTTAAAAGGAGGAAATATTTGTTTTGGCTCATGATTTCACTGATCGCAGCCCATGGTTGGCTGGCACTATCGTTTTTAGGCTATGGTGAGACAGAACATCATGGTGGAGAGAGCATGTTGAAGAGCTCTTCACCTCATGGCAGCTAGGAGTGGGGAGAAGAGAGAGAGAGAGAGAGAGAGAGAGAGAGAGAGAGAGAGAGAGAGAGAGAGAAAGTAAACAAGGACAAGGTATGTTTTTCCAGGGCACATACCTAGTTTTCTACCACCTTTCAATATATGATGAATCCACCTATTCATTCAGAGCTCTCAGGATCCAATCACTTCCCCAAAGTGCATCAGCTTATAGCCAAAAGTTTAATACATGAGCCTTCTGAGGACAGTTCACATTCAAACCATAAAAATAATGTAATATAACTCAACATTTCTAAAATAATAATTTCAATGTCTTATGTGTATATGTAAGTAAGTATCACACACATACACACAGACAGCATAGCCATAGACTAAAACCATGAGCTAAAATAAACCTTTCTTTCATTTAAGTTCATCTCAGGTGTTTTGTCACAGTGGTACAAAGTGGACTAACACACACAGTGATACAGAAAAGAATCTGCCAAGTCTCCTCTGGTTTATTACCATCAGGTCATACTTTTTGTCTTCCAATCATATTGCTCCACAACTGTCAACTCTTCATCAAGCTTACGTATGAAAACACACACATTTAGTTATTTCCGTAGCTCTTCATTCTGAACTTTATCATGCCCATAAAACTTACACACAATATTCTCTTGTGGATCTTTCATTATAGTAATATCAGCCATGTGCCTAAATTGGGACAAAAAGATATTCTTTTGTAAACCATAGCATTATTATTACCTCTTCTGTGAAGGCATTTCAGGCCCTGTAGGCCAAATCCCTCATGCTCACTTCCAAGCTTCTGTGGAGCTTTAATAACATGTTAGAGCTAACTGTATTTTCTGCATCAAAGATTGCAACATATGATTTGACACTTCAAGTGACAACTAGGCAGGCTAATGGAGAAATAAGGAAAAAATAGTTTTTGTGATTATAGTATTTACAATGTTATATTGGAATTGTGTTTGTACATGCCTGAGAAGTGAGCTTCTCAAGGACACTGAGTGCCCTCATCACCTTCCTATCCCCAGTTTTGGCTGAATGCCTGTGGCCATTAACTCCTTCCTCACTTATTAAGTGGATGGATGCTTTTCCCCTGGTTACAGCAAATACTGTCAGGAAAGGAAGTATATAGACACCATTCTTGTTCCACTTAACTCCTATTCCATCTTGCTTCAAGACACTGCTATCTGAAGTACACATAATTGCTGCTCACAAAACTACCACTAACCATACAGGGCCTTCATTTTGACAGAATTCTAAGGCTTTTACCATAAAAAGATGACATTTGAAGGGCGGAAGGAGAGCTGTCTTCCAATTAGAGGGGAGAGCTCAGTTTAGAGCAGAAATGTTTTCTGGAGGTACTGAAAGCATACCTCATGAAGTTACTGTATGGAAAAGATTAGGTAATTTCAAAAATGCCTTGTGACAGTACAGCCAACTTTGGAAGAGAATTCACTGTTTCTTACAAGACTAAACATACTTCTGCCATATGACCAAGCAGCCATGCTCCTTGGTATTTACCTAAATGAGTTGAAAATATATGCACACAAAAATCTGCACATGGATGTTTATAGCAACTTTATTCATAATTGCCAAAAAAATTGGAAGCAACCAAGATGTTGTCAGTAGGTAAATGAATAAACTGTGGTACATTTAGACTACAGAATATTATTTTTTTTTTGTCTTTTCTTTTTTGGTACTGGGGATCGAACCCAGGACGTTGCACTTGCTAGGCAAGCGCTTTTGCCACTGAGCTACATCCCAGCCCTAGACTACAGAATATTATTAAGTGCTAAAGCAAATGAGTTGAGAAGCCATGTAGAGATGTGGAAGAAATTTAAATGCACATGAGTGAATAAAGCCTATTGAAAGGCTACATGAAGGAATACCATAGGAAAAGTATCTGCCCACGAGTATCTGTGGTGCTTGGAGACAAATCAGCCTTCTAGCTCTCCCATCGCCAAGGTTTCCTGATTCCCGAGCTGAGTGCAGTAGGTACTCACTGCCTCTGATATGGTACTGCATCCATACTGCCTGTTGTAGGCCTGCTGTTAATGCACATGTTCTCAGTAAATTGGAGCCTGTGATTATTGTAATGTATCCAACTACCTTGAAGCATTCTTGACTGCATGCTAAACCCTGGGTGTCTTGAAATGCAGTCCTCCAAGAAGCACCCTCACCATCACTGGTGCCTGGTGCTGCAGGTGATGCTTCCAAACCTAAAGCAAAGGAATTCCTTTGTATTCCTACATGGTGTCACCAGCCATCCCTGCTATGCTTCTGTGTGTCATCTTGTTTGAAATAGCTACCATTGGTATTTCATTATGGTGGTCCTACTCTTAGTAGGACCCAGTCCAGACCGCTGCATGCCTTTCTCTACAAGCTGCCCATTTGTACCCTCTGTCATTGGAATTTGGCCAGTGAAAGGCAGTCAGAGGATTAGAGGAGACAGAAGCTGGAGTGTGTGTTCTCTGTCTTTTTCCTCCTGTCCTGGCTCTCTAGGACTATCATAACCTATTACCATAAATCAGGAGACTTCAACCAGCATAGAGTTACTTTTTATCATAGTTCTAGAGAGCAAAAGTTCAAGAACAAGTACCCAACAGTGGGCCCTTTTAAGAGTATTTTAAGGGAGAATCTATTTCTCACATCTCTCTTATCTTCTGATGGCTTCTGGCAATCTTTGGTGTTCCTTGGCTTGTAAACACATCACTCCAGTCACTGCTTTCATTTTCAAATAGCTCTTCTTCATGTGTTTCTTTCTTTCTTTTTTTTTTTTGGAGGGCTTCCACTTTGTTTTATTTTGTTATTTTAAAACAATCAGTTTTGAATGTTTTCAGGCACTACAACTTATGACAATCAGAAACAGTCTTTTAATAGGCCTAATAGTGTTCAGAGATTCAAGCCCAATGCACTTCAAGGTTTGTCACATAAAACAACAGAAATGAAATCTGACTTAGAAGTCACTGTGATTTTGTAGGGAATTACTTGTAGTATTCTTGATGATCATCATTCTTACTGGATGAGATGGAATCTCAGTGTTGTTTAGATTTATATTTCCTTTATGGCCAGAGACATTGAGCAAATTCTTCATGTGTCTAATAGCCATTTTTATCTTCTGTGATGTTTCTTTTTAGCTTCTTTTCCCATTTACTGATTGAGATTTTGTTGTTGTTGTTGTTGTTGTTGGTCGTGGGGCTTGAACTCTGGGCCTGGGTGCTGTGCCTGAGCTCTTCAGCTCAAGGCTAGCACTCTACCACTTGACTGGTTTTTTTGGCTGGTTTATTGGGGATAAGAGTCTCACAGAGGTTCCTACCTGGGCTGGCTTTGAACCGTGATCCTCATATCTCAGCCTTTTGAGTAGCTAGGATTACAGGCGTGAGCCACCAGCACCCAGCTGAGTTATTTTTTGGAGGTTTAGTTTCTTGAGCTGTGTTTATATTCTAGATATTAAGCCATTGATGTAAAGAACTTCTCTCATTCTGTAGCCTTTCTTTTTAGCTTATTAACTATGTCCTTTGCTGTGCAGAACTTCTTAGTTTGATATAATCTCCCACCCTTTTTATTTTAAATCAATTTTCTTTTTGATTCTATGTGTAAATGTCCCTTCTCTTTTCTCTGATAAGAACACCAGCAATATCTGGCTGTAGTGGTAAATGCCTGTGGTCTTAGCTACTTGAGAGGCTGAGGTGAGAGATCATTTGACCTTAAGAGTTCAAGACCAACCTGGGCAATATAGCAAAACCCTGTCTCAAGCCGGGCACTGGTGGCTCATGCCTGTAATCCTAGCTACTCAAGAGGCTGAGATCTGAGGATCACAGTTCAAAGCCAGCTTGGGCAGGAAAGTCCCAAGAGACTCTTATCTCTAATAAACCACTAGAAAGCCGGAAGTGGGGCTGTGGCTCAAGTGGTAGAGCGCTTGCCCTGAGCTGAAATGCTGAGGCACAGTGCCCAGGCCCAGAGTTCAAGCACCATGACTGACCAAAAATAACAAAAAACCCTGTCTCAAAAACAAACAAGCAAATAAACAAGCAAACAAACCCAAACCATACCCAACAAATGAAAAACAAAACAACTAGTAATTACCCTAAATCCATTAAGCCTAAATCCAAGATGATCTCATCATGAGATCCTTAAATAGATTTGCAAATTAAGGGCTTATATACAGCTGCTAAAGGTTAGGTCTTAGATTTACTTTTTAAGACCGTAACTCAATTCACTACAGCTGCCCTGATATCTTTGATAAAAAGATGGACACATAGAAGACAGGCATCTCCTCTACAGTTCCAATTCTTATTAGTAACACTAGTTTCTCTCCCTCCTAGTAATAATGGCTCCTCTTTAGTGTCTGGACTAAGTGCCTCAGAGACTCTGTTATAAGGGATTGACTTATTTATTTGTTTATTATTGTTATTTTTTATATTTTTAAATTTTTATTTGAAAGATGCTGTACAGAAGGGTTACAATTATATGCGTAAGGTAATGAGTATATTTCTTGTTTTTCTCCCACAATCTCCTCCCCACCCACCAAAGGTGTAAAGTTCATTTCTGACATAGTATCTTGTGAGTATCCTTGTTACAATGGGTCATCCTTTGTTCTTATTTCAGCATTTTGTTATTACCCTTCCCTTCCTCAAAACAGATAAATGTATATACAAGACACAGGGTACCAGAATCAATGACAGTGATTGTCAGGCGTAAACCTATGAAAAAAGAAAAATGAAATAAAATAAGAAGAAAGAACTAGATACAGTACATTGGTGACAACAAGGTCAACAACAACAACAAAAGACTTGTTTCCATGTCTTGGAGTTCTTTTCAATTAGCATCACACTGTATGGTCATATGTACATAGCTATAGAGCTATTAAGATTTCTGCCAGGACTACCCTAGACACATTAATTATTACAAATGAGGGAAGCCGTGGAGACTATGTTTCTTTGGGTTGGCTTACTTCACTTAATATAATTTTTTTCCAAGTTTTTCCATTTCCTTATGAAAGAGGCGGTGTCATTCTTTCTCATAGAAACATAAAATTCCATTGTGTATGTATATGCCACATTTTTTTCTGATCCATTCATCTATTGAGTGGCATCTTAGCTATGGTAAATAATACTGCAATTAACATGGTTGTGCTGGTAACTTTAGTGTGGCCTTGCTTCTGATCATTTGGATAAGTGCCCAGGAATGGGATTGCTGGATCATAGGGGAGTTCTATGTTTAATTTTTTGAGGAACCTCCATACTGCTTCCCAGAGTGGTTGAACCAGTTTACATTCCCCCGAACAATGTACGAGTGTTCTCTTTTGGACACATCCTTGCCAGCATATACTATTATTTGTTTTCTTGATAATGACCATTCTAACTGGGGTGAGGTGGAATCTCAATATGGTTTTGATTTACATTTCTTTTATGGCCATGATGTTGAACATTTCTTCATGTATCTATTGGCCATTCTTATTTCCTTTCCAGAGAAGTCTCTTTTAAATTCTTTAGGTCACTTATCATTAATAAGTTGGTGATTATTTCTTTGGGGATTTATTATGGGGGGTTTAATTTTTTGAGCTCTAGGTATATGTTTTATATGAGACCCTTGTCTGTTGTATAGCTAGTGAAGATCTTCTCCCAATCTGTGACAAGTTTTCTATTTATCTCACTAGCTATGTCCTTTGCTGTGCAGAAGCTCTGAAATTTAATGCCATCCCATTTATCCAGACTTTCTTTGATTTGTTGTGTTTCTGGATCTTTATTTAGGACATTTTGACCTGTTACAAGGAGCCTTAGTATATCCTCTATACTTTTCTGTAATATTTTCAGGGTCTCTACTTTGACCTTGAGGTCTTTGATCCATTTGGAGTTGATTGTGGTGCAAGGTGATATATAAGGATCTAACTTCAATCTTCTGCATGTGTATAGCCAATTCGGCCAGCACCATTTGTTGAAGAGGCTGTCTTTCTTCCATCTGATATTATTATTGTTAATGAAAAGGTGATGTACAGAAGTTTTACAGTTACATAAGTCAGGTAATGAGTACATTTATTTTGAACAGTTTTCTTTCAGTTTTTCCCTCCTGATCTCCTCCCCCACAAGTCATATAGTTCATTGAATGTTTGTCTAATTATACCCTTCCCCTACATACAGCACATGAATAAAAATTGCATTCTTGGAAAATAAATGAAACTGAGCTTAGATATGTTCATAAGACACAAGCTAGATACAAAAGCAAAGAATAAACTTTATATTTTTTTTCTAAAGAAGAGTCATATTTGGTTCATTTTTCCAAGTCTTTTCTCATAGTTCACTTGTTATATTGAGTGCAAAAATGAAAAGTAACTATCAATTTAAGTTAAGGATGTTTCTAGATTTAATATCATCTCTAAAAGGATATCAGAATCATCTAGGATTTTTAAAACAGAGCTATTGATTTTGTGCCTTACTCCTGATCTATTAGGTTAGAATCACCTGAGTTGTCTTCTCGGTATTTTTTTTTTTTCATTCAACTCTCAACACACAGGGAGAGAGAATATTTGAATAGAATTGTCTTTATTTGCATTCCCCAACACAGCATATCCTAAAATAGAAATCTGAAGACAAGTAGGTTTTTGGAGAGAGGTGATCCTAGGGGAAGTGAAAGAGAAAGAAAGGAAATTGATAGAGATTTCATGGTCGAGGTTGTTATCATTTCCTGCAAGTAAACATCAATCCTGGTGGCAGTTCTGGGAGATGGTGTAAGAATGCCTCTATCATATTGACCTTAAAGTGAGGAATCTGCAGTATTTCTCCTGCCATTCCCTACCTATCCGTGGCTGATGGGGCTGCTTCTCAGTGCTGGACTCAACAAGTCCTCAGGCAGGGAGCTGTGGATGTTCACAGTGAAAGCACTGGCTTGTACAGGTAAAGGTTAAGGGGTATCGATAAGACACAGATGGCATTTGCTGAATAAATTAATGTCATTAAAGGAAAAGGCAAGACAATACTAAACATACAGACAAATCAAGAACACAGCAGACAATACCAAGTTGTGTTATAAATCCCAAAGTTTTCCTTCCTGCAATTCCATTCTTGTCATGGCTAAAGGGTGGGCAGACTGTAATTCCCATTCTGACTGGCTTTAGGTTCCCCACGTGACTTGTGTGGTCTTAGGGAAAGTTAAAGGACATCCTAGAGTAAAATTGTCAGGGACTTACATGGTTTGGCTTGACCTTCTGTGCTTTGCATGATCTATAATTTTAACTTGAGCTCTATATTGAATTTGAAGCCCATAAAAAGACAGATATACATGCAAATTATGCAAAATATAGTCAGTGCAGGCTTGAAAATACAGGCAAAAATTTGGAAAGAACATAATGGAAGGTTAGGTAAATTATGGCATATTCCTCCAGTGCAATTTTCAATAGCATGTCTGTGTGAATGGTGTGTGAGCGTGAATGACATGTAAGCTAACAAATGCAAATTGTAGGACTCTGTGTAGCCTTATGTTTTTGTAATGGCAAAAAAAAAAAAAAAAAAGACCAGGTGCAGGAGGCTCACGCTTGTAATCTTAGCTACTCAGGAGGCTGAGATCTGAGCATTGCTGTTCAAAGCCAGCCCAGGCAGGAAAGCCCATGAGACTCTTATCTCCAATTAACCACCAGAAAACTGGAAGTGGGACTGTGGTTCAAAGTGGTAGAGTGCTATTCTTGAGCAGAAAAGCACAGGAACAGTGCCCAGACCTTGAGTTCGAACTCCAAGACTGATTAAAAAAAAATTTTAATGAATGGAAAATGTATCTCTGGCTATCATAGTTGAGCAATTAGAGAGAGAAAACCTCTGATTGCAGTTTTGAAATATCATACTGTACATGTTTGCATGTATAAATTGAAACATTTAATAGTACAAGGTACAAAAAGAAAATAAAGCCTGTCTCTTCATATCAGTTCCTATCCCATTGATAACCGTGTTCTGTATTTCCAACGTTCTTTTAATGCATATGTTCAAGTTATATAGCATTAGACACTTTATTGCAACTTGTTATTGTAACTCTTGAGAATAGAATTGCTTTTCTTTTTCTCACTGAGGCTAGGGCTTAAACTCTGGGTCTGGCACTGTCCCTGAGCTTTTGTGTTTAAGGCTGGTACTTTACCACTTGAGCCACAGCTCCATTTCTACCTCGTTGTGTCTCATTGGAGATTAAAAATCTCACAGACTTTCCTTCCTGGGCTTGCTTTGAATTGCAGTCCTCAGATCTTAGGCTCAGATCTGAGTACTAGAATTAGATCTAGTTACTCAGATCTGAGTAACTAGAATTACAAGCCTGAGCCACCAGTGCTACACAGAATAGCTACTTTTTTATTCCTGCAGAGGCTTACTTAGCCCATTATATGAACTTACCTTATTTACTAAACCTGTGTCTTACAAAAGAATTCTGCATATTATCAGAATTTTGCTCTTACAAAACGATGTAGCAAAAACATTCTTTTATAAACAACTGTATCAACTGGGTAAATTTCTGGCAGAGGGAATACCAGAAAAGATGTGATTTTGGATCTTGGCAGTTGTTGTCAAGGTCTCCAGAAAGAATGCACCAACACACATTTCCACCTACAACATTTTCCCCTCAGGCTTGCAGCACTAAATGTCATCATGCATCTGTATTTGCCTATCAGAGAGACAAGGAGAAATTTAAGTTTTTATTCATTGCTATCTCGATTATTTGCACTTATTTAATTAGAAGTGTGGTTGTGCATCTGGTCGTTTTTGATTGGGTGTTGTTCTGCTGACCATTTTCTCTCTGGGTTGGTCATGGTTTTTTAATTTAAAAAGCTCTTTGATAATGAAAGAAGTTTAATGTTTTAGCATTCTGTTTTGTCATTAGTTGTATTTGATTTTGTGTATGCAGCTTTTTAAAATGTGCATGTGAACGAATAATGTTAAATTTGTTTTTGTGGGTTCTGGATTTTCTTCTTATTCAAAATAGCTTTTCTCAGCACAGACTATAAGTTCTCCTAGAGATTTTTTTTTCTTTTTTTTTTTTTAATTTAATTTTATTTTATTTGAGAACATACTGTAACTCCTAGAGATTTTTATGCTTGTATTATTGATCCAGCCAGCCATGGGTTTTATGGAAAGAGGAATGTTTACTTTTAATTTTGTAGGGTTTTTTTTATTGAGTTCTCTAAAATTAGCATGGTTGCCTTCAGTAGTTCCCTGGTAAATAAAGAAGATGATAATGCATAATATCCTCAGGACAACTCTTGGCGACAGAAATGACTGGTAGAGCTATATTGTAATAGTTATGATCACACATGCCTGTCCAGTACATGGACTACTTATGTGTCAGGCTCCATGCTAGATTCTGGGATATCATAAAAACCTGGATTGGAGAACTGACAATAGTGATAGAAAGGTAGAGAAGAAATGTTTTAGCCCAGGGAGCAATCACCATGGCAACAGGAGCCTGAATCATCACTATGGAAACACTGTCTGAAATTATGATTAGAGGGATAGTATGAGTATTGGTGAGGAATTTGAACAGGTAAATGGGTATGTTATGAATGTTTCAAAATTACACTTGGGACTGGGAAGGTGGCTCAGTGGTAGAGCACTTGCCTTGCATGCATGAGGGCCTGGGTTCAATTCCCCAGCACCACATAAGCAAAAAGTAAAAAAAGCCGGAAGTGGCGCTGTGGCTCCAGTGGTAGAGCACTAGCCTTGAGCTGAAGAGCTGAGGGACAGCGCCCAGGCCCAGAGTTCAGGCCCCACGACCGACAAAAAAAAAACAAAACGAAAAACAAAAAATCAAAATTACACTTTTATTTGCCAAACTGAAATTATTGCCTTCATTATCCCCAGTGTTCTCTTGAGGGAAATTAGAGATATAATTCAGGAAAACACAAATTAACAACACATGAATGAACTTTACATGGTCCTTACTACTTGTGACTGCACTCGCCAGGTAAGAGCTTCTACTCAAAAAGTTACTATCCAATGTAACACACACTCCATATACAGTGTCTTATGGTCTAAAACATCAACCTGTGTTGACGGGTTGTTGGAGAGGATTTCTCCTTGCAGATTTCTGTCCAACATTTAAAGCCACAGAGCACCTTAGTATGTTTGACTATGGGCCTTGATGTCAATGGGAAATTTAATCAGGATTGAGTAAATTGATTATTTGAGCTATTTGGTTATTTGAACTATTTGGTTATTTCATTAGGTGGCAGATTTCACTCACTCATGAGTACAAGTGAGGTTACACTTATCAGTATGTCCAATATTACCTCTTCATCCCTCCTACTTTTCTTTAATTCAGAACTTCCAGGCTTACTTTCATGAGCTTTGGGATCTTGGGCAGTTTTAAGGCAGAAGAGGTTCCCACAGGCTCTAAGTCAGTCTGGAATAGCACTATACTTCTGCCTCATCTGGTAGACTGCTAACAAGGAGCATTACCCTTGTTTAGCCTGATGTGATGTCTGGACACTGTAGGTGGAGGTGGAGTAGCTGCCTCACTCTATCTTGAGGCTCTGCCCTGATCTCTACAGTGTAGCTCAGACCAGGCTGTGACTTTGGGTGAGTATTAGAGCTAAGGAATAACCAGAGGGAAACATATGCCTGATACCAGAGTAGACAACTTTTGGGACCACATCCCAGCCTCAACATCCTCCATGTGACAGAGGCTAGCTTTCCTCCATCCTGGAATGCCTTCACAAGTCTGGATTTCTTTTAGACAATGAGCCTTTAAAAATTGATGTCTGCTTTCATACTTTGAAAATATCTTTTAACTTATCTCCTTGGGTTAGGTGTATTCAACATCATCAGGAATGTTCGGGGTTTCCCATTAATAAGTGTTCTCTGTATTCTGCAGAGAGAGTTACTTATTAATGCTAGGAGGAAAATGTTATGAAAAATGTTTGCTTACTGGGATCTGTAGAAGCTTTGAAAATTATTGATGCTTGGGTTCCATCCCCCCCACCCCACTCGCAGCCCGAGATATTCTGGTTTTATCAGCCTGGGATATAATCTCAGAAAAAGTAAAAAACAAACCAACAAAAAACTCAAGTGATTCTAACACCAGAGTTAATTGAGAACCACTGTTCTTCTCCAAGTAAGAAAAGTAAATAGGAATAATTCTGTTAGAGCAAGAAAACTCCAGTTGTCTCCTTTTGGAGGTTCTAGAATTGGGGGCTGCATACCTTCATGCTTTTTATAGCACCCCTCCGATTCTCTAAAGCAATGAGATGGACTTGATTCCGTTGATCTAGCCTGCCTGCCCCCTAGTACCCATGGAACAATATGGAAACTGGAATAGACTAGATAGCAGAGCAATTCGTGGTGACATATTAAGTACTTGGCTCGCAGTTATCTGATCAGAAGCTGGCTCTGCTGGGCACTGAACACATGCAGTCCTTTCTCTCCACTGACATACAACAGAAAAGCTGGAGGCTCCTGCTAATGACGGTTTACAAAAACCTGCCAGCAATACAATACTTATTGTGGGGTTTGCAGCTGTGGAGAACTCCCATCTTTAGACCACAGATGTGTGTGTCCAAATGCCTGGACCTCTCAAGGTCTCCCTTGTACAATGGTTCTACAGGTGTGGCTGGGATTCGCAGTATCCCGGAGGAAAGGCTAGAGCGCATTGCCCCCTAGTGGCCTCAGGACAGACAGCGGCCCGCAAAGGTGTATCCAGGACTGATGTAACTTCTAGGATGGGTGTGGGTAGTTTGTAGGAAAGGCAGGACTGCTCAGACATTTCACTCTGGGACCAATCCTTTCTGAATCTTCGCCTTGCACTTCAGAAAATAGCTTCTCTGATGCTAGGCGCAGCAACGGTCTGAGCGAGGGAAAGATTCTTCCATCCAAAGCCAATTATGCCCTCCTTCCACAGTTGCAGTGACCCAACCTCTCTACCTGAATGGAGGAAGGACCCAAAATCCTTCCAGAGGGACAAGGAACAGTCCCCGCGCCACTTAATTGAGTGAGTTCTTGACCTCTGAGCCCAGGGCGCATCCAGGCAGGTAGGTGTCTGGGTCATAGCCTGCAATAGTCAGCCTAGACCAAAGGAATAGGACAGAAGTCTCAGTTGGGTTTGGTGTGACTCAAGATAGCAGTAATTGTTCAAGTGGTCTGAAGGAGACTTGGCTTTTGAACCGGGTTTACAGTACAAACACAAGAATTTAATGTTTCTTCAAAGCACAAACATATGTACATACATACCTACATACATACAAATAGATACGTAAGTATGAAAACTAAGACTCATAATTAGAAAACCCTTGATCTTGCCTTCTCTTAACTACATAACTTCCCAAGTTTTTCTTGGGAAAATTTTGCAGCAAATTAGGGTTGGGAAGGGAGAGTGGTTCTGTTACATTAGAAAAATGCAGTAAGTGCCTGTGTTCACTGGCTTTGAACCTGGATCCTCAGGTCTCAGCTTTCTGAGTAGATAGGATTACAGGAGTGACGCACGGATGCGTTGTGTTGACTCTGAGTTCATGTTTGGCCAAGGGATTTCTTTCATGCACTTTTACTGTTTACAGTAATTTAACTCTTACAACAATGCTCAAGTGAGTAGTATTACTACTTCCATCTTGCAGATGAGGAAACAGATAGTATGAATAATTTTCCCAGAGTCACACAATTAAAATAGGAAAAGACAGGGACAAAAGCTCAGGCAGAATGGAACTTCCCCTGGCACACCAGGCTCTTCTTCCCCTGCGTGGAAGGCAATAAGGAAACAAAGTAGACAACAGCAAGAAAAAGTAACAACAGCAATAGAAAGAGGTCTTTATAGGAAAGACACAAGTGTCAAAAGAAATTGAGGATAAAGCTAAGCAAAGATGCTAGACTGGCCTTCTTACTTTGGAGAAGTCCTAGTTCCCAAGGATAGAGAAGGCTCAGCAGGTGGGTGGCAATACAGTGATCTCTGTTTTGGTCCCATTCCAGGTGTAATTCCTCAGGCGTGAATTACCTCCTGGATTTCAACCAATGAGCCGTAACCAAATCTCCTAAAATTCCCTCACAAACTTCTGCCCCTGAGGACAGTTTTTTTTCTTTCTGGGACAACACTTGTGGTTTTCCCTCCTTCCAGAAGGTGATGCCAACAGCTCAGTGTGCCTCCAATATCATCTTCCTACATCACTAGCAGCTCTGGTGACAGTGGGTCAGTGGGGGACCTCTACCTGCCCAAGCATTCGACTATAGGCATACAAAAAGTGTAGTTATTTTGTCCCTTGTGAGGCCTGAACTCTGGGCCTGGGTGCTGTCCCTCAGCTCTTCAGCTGAAGGCTAGCATTCTAGCAGTTGAGCCATAGCACCATTTCCAGCTTTTTCTGAGTATGTGATGCTGAAGAGTCAAACCCAGGGCCTCATGCATGCAAGACAAGCACTCTACCACTGAGCCACCTTCCCAGCCCACAAAAAGTGAGAAAGTGTCAATCACATACTGAGCAGCAGTCAGCAGGAGATTCTTTTCCAATGTGTGCAGTTTAATTACATTTGTAAAGATCTTATTTATTTATTTAGGTCTCATAAATCTCTGTTCTACCCAGGGGCCACTTTTGCCTTTAAGAGGAACTTTTTAAGCCATTTGCTCAGATCCGATGCAGGGCTGTTGGCTGTCAGGCTCCCAGAGTGAGAAGAGGAGCAGAATGACTCCCTTCAGGGAATAGAAGTGTTCTGGGAAGACCTAATGGGCTATGTTCATAATTGGTGTGTGAGTCAGCTTTCTTGTACTGTAACAAATACCTGAGGTAAATAAACATAAAAAGGAGGAAGAGTTTGTTGTAGTTCACAACTTTGGAGGTTGCAGTCCACAGCCAATTGGCCCACTGCTTTGGGGTCTGTTGGGAGGCCCTAGCATTGTGTTGGGTAGTATACTGTGGCATAAAGCCGCTTGCCTCTTGGCTGGGGTGAGAAAGAGAGAGGAAGAAACAGGGATGGTGCCCCCATATTCCCAAGGGCATTTCCCACAAGGCCCCATGCTCAAGAGCATCTACTACTTCCTGAGAGAACCACACTGAGGATCTGCCACACATCAGCCATTGGGGGACACTTACCCCAAACCATAACAGATGGCTACTTTGTGTCATCAGAAGCTATTAGTGATCCTGATCTGCCCTTCAGTGAGTTGAAACTGTACTGCACTTCTACACTTAGCTGATTGTCCTCTTTCTTAGTCTTCTAGTATCACAGCGCTTATGCTTTGACTTGGCATCACTCTAGCTGGAGAAGGAAACTCTACAGAGTAATTTTTAAAGAAAAAGAAAACTAACCTAAGCCATTTATTTAATGTCTGAGGATCATACAGTTGATGATTTCTCTGTCTCTGTGCCTCTGCTTTTTATTCCTTAAATGTTTGTTCCTCCAAGATTCGCTAACTTTAGAAAAGATGCTCTGATCAAGCAATTACAACTGCAACAGTATCCAAACACATTGGAGATGCAGTGCTGACTTGCCAGTATTTGAGGGTTGTGTGGGTAACTTTCATCTGCTAGACTTTCCAGATTCCTCCCATGGTCTTAAAATTTCAGTCCCCAAGAATCCCTGAGAAAGGGCAGCAGCAACTGCAGTTAGCTCTGTGCAGTGCTATCATGGTTCAGTGTTTATGTCCTTCAGGTTTATCTACTGAAGCTCCAACTCTACACATGGCTGGCTTTGGAGATGAGGCTTCTGAGGAGGTATCTAAGGTTAAATTAGATCATTGAGTGGGGCCCTGATGGGCTAGGGTGAGTATTTTATAAGAAGATTCCCTACTCTCTCTCCTCCCTGAAACCATCACCGAGAAGGGGCCATGTCAGAATACAGTGAGAAAGTGGATGAGCTGGGAGAAAGCCCTCACCAGAGACCAATTTGATCATGAAGTTCTAGCTGCCCAATCTAGGAGATAATAAATTTTTATTGTTTAAGCCACCCCATCAGTGGTGCTTTGTTATAGAAACCTGAACAGACTTGTCAAGTACCTGTAAAATACTATGGGGGCCATGCACAGGTGACTCATGCCTATAATCCTAGCTACTCAGAAGGCTGAGATCTGAGGATCATGCTCAAAGCCAGTTCAGGCAGAAAAGGATGTAAGACGCTTATCTCCAATAAACTACTCAGAAAAATCTGGAAGTGGTGCTGTGGCCCAAGTGGTAGAAAGCTAGCTTTAAGCACAAAGAGGCTCAGGGACAGTGCCCAGGCCCTGGGTTCAAGCCCTAGGACTGGATATATATTGGTTTCAACAAAATTCTGTGTAATCCTATGCTGCGTATGCTTAAGAGCATTATTCAAATTTATTATCAGACTGTCAATGAGGCCTGTGCCCCCCACCCCAACACACAAAAAAGAACCTTTTTATCTCCTTTGAGAAGTCATAAGTATATACCTTATGGTATAGGGATGAGGTGACTGTCAACATATTACCAGGATCTAAGATAGTCCAAATGTATAACCTTTAATGATATTAAAAAATCTATAGGCTGATGCAGATATAGCAGGAAAAACATTGTATAAGATTTTCTAAAATATTTAATTCTACCAGATCTTTATGCTGTGTGTGAGCCACAGCAGACCAGAACCTCACCAGATGTAAAGGTATAACATGCCTAGTTATCATGTGCAGAGAGCATATGGATCAGCGCAGTGTGCATGCACTACAGATGACAGTGAGCCCATACAGTGGGAAGTTCAAAAGAAAATTATAACATTGCTACTAATGCTTTAAAGCGGAGCTGCCAGAGTCCCTCCAATAATCCAGAGATGCTGATGTGGGAACTGGAACCACTGCTGGCTATGCCTGCAGTTAGTGAGTCAAAACTCACTCACTGGAGTAAGACAGTCAATCTGTAGAGCACCAGCTAACGAGGTCTGAGGCCCAGGCCTCAAACCACAGTACTTCCAAAGGGAGGGGGGAAGGCAAGGAAGTTTTGTCTTGATGTTAGGTCCTAGCCACTGTAAAGAAGTCAGTGATTTATAAATACCCCAAAAGATTTCTTTGATAGGAAGAAAAATCACTTGCAGAATCTTCCAAGATATCTTCCAATACCTGACAAGTCTATCAACACCAGATCCTAAGACCACAGAAGACAGTGTTGATGAGGACGGAGAAAAATAGGAACTCCTGTACCATTGGAGAGAATAGAAAGTAGCGTAGCCACCAGGGGGAAAACAAGAGAAGAAAAGAAAAGTAGACATACCATATAATCAAGCAATCCCACATCTAAATATTTATTCCAAAGAACTATAATCAGGATTTTAGAGTGTATTAGCAGTCTCATATTTGTGCCATACTAATTAATAGATAGCCAAAGCTGTGGATGAACCTGACTGTTCATTGACAGGATCCAAGGACATCTTAATCCACAGAAGAGATAAAATACATGTGTTACATATATGTGTTATGGAGTGCTATTCAGCCCTGAAAAGGAAAGAATGCTGCAGTACACGACAACATGGCAGAATAAAGACAAAATCACTGGTAGACAAAAATGGCATGATTCTGCTTATACAAGATATGGAAAAATCAGATTCACAAAATCAAATATGAAATTTGATTACCAGGCGGGCTGGAGAGAAGCGAATGGATAGTTACTAGTCATAAAGTTTCTACCTAGCAAGAAGACAGGCCCTAGAGATCTATAGTATAACACTGTATCCATACTCAACAATAAAGCATAATTAAAAATCGATTAAAGTGGGCTGGGAAGGTGGCTCAGTGGTAGAGGGCTTGCCTTGCATGCATGAGGCCCTGGGTTTGATTCCTCAGCACCGCATAATCAGAAAAAGCTGGATGTGGTGTTTTGGCTCAAGTGGTAGAGCGCTAGCTTTGAGCTGAAGAGCTGGGGGACAGTGCCCAGGCCCAGAGTTAAGGCCCCATGATGACAAAAACATGCATTAAAGAAAGCAGATATCATCTTGTATTCTTAAAACAACAACCAAAAAGAATTAAAAATAGTTTTTAATTGGGTTGAGAAGCAAGGGCCCAGTTTTAGGAATATGTAAAAATGACTATGAAAAGAAACTTGTTAAAAACAAACTAGAGAAAACTACCCCTGCATTTTATAAAACATTTTACATAGTCCTCTAAAGGAGTTTAGCTGCTGTCTATATGTGATACATGCTGTCCAAGTACTGGTTAAACTAAAAGGTGATTGAGAATTACTACCAAGTTACAAGTGGTTTTGGTTTTATTAAAGCAGATGTTTGTTTGTATATATATGTCATATAATACGGTAGTTTAAATGGGCTTTTAACTGAATACATTGAAATCAATACTGATGGTTATATAAAGTACCAAGAGAGAAAGAATGCTTGAGATGGACATATAGACATATAATACATGTCATGTACTGTGGCTGTTTGTCAAACATGGATTCAAATCAAAATCTTTAAGGCATATGTCTCTTGGCAGGCAGGCGTGGACAGGGGGAGAAGCAAGGACTGTCCTGGTCCTGCGGAATTAACCTGCTAGTGTTCCTATAGATGGTGGAACCTGACTGAGGCTGTGAGCCCAGAAATCAGCAGAAAAGAGATAGGTACAAAGGCCATGGGTCACATGGGTTGTTGCAGAATACCATGGAGAGTACAGATGGCTATGGAATTGTGGAGGGAGGGTTGATGTGTATGAGAGATGGACAGGTAAGTTGGGCTCATTCTGTAAGAAAATTCGAATGCCAAGGTCTGGAGTTCAGTAGCTAGCCAGAAGCCATGAAAAGGCGCAATGGATAGCGGCTGGATTTGTTTTTAATTTAAAAATGAACAAGTGGAGTCTTTTGAGGAACCTCCATACTGCTTTCCAAAGTGGTTGAACAAGTTTACATTCCCACCAACAATGAAGTAAGGTTCCTTTCTGTCCACATCCCCTCCAGCATCTGTTGTTGTTAGAGTTCTTGATTTTTGCTGTTCTAACTGGAGTGAGGTGATATCTCAATGTTGTTTTGATTTGCATTTCTTTTATGGCTAGGGATGTTGAACATTTCTTCATGTGTCTATTGGCCATCCTTCTTTCTTCTTCAGAGAAGCTTCTCTTTAAGTCTTTCGCCCACTTACTTATTGGGCAGTTGTTTCTTTGAGGATTTGTTGTTGGGTGGTTTAATTTTTTGAGTTCCAAGTATATTTTAGATATGAGACCCTTGTCCGTTGTATGGCTAGTAAAGATCTTCTCCCAGTCCGTGGGCTTTCTATTGATCTTGCTAGCTATGTCATTTGCCCTGCAGAAGCTCTGCAACCTTATACAATCCCATTTGTCCAACCTTTCTTTGATTTGTTGTGTTTCCGGGTCTCTATTCAGAAAATTTCGGCCTGAGCCAAGGAGACCCAGGGTTTCTCCTATTCCATCCTGTAATGTTTTCAGAGTGTCTGCTTTGACTTCAAGGTCTTTGATCCATTTGGAGTTGATTCTGGTGCAGGGTGATATATAAGGATCTAGCTTTAGTTTTCTACATGTAGTTAACCAGTTTTGCCAGCACCATTTACTGAAGAGGCTCCCACTTTTGGGCATTTACCCTAATGTTTACAAAAAAGACCACACTAAAGCTACCAGCACAACTATGTTTATTGCAGCATTATTTACCATAGCTAAGATATGGAACCAACCCAGATGCCCCTCAGTAGGTGAATGGATCAAGAAAATGTGGTATATATACACAATGGAATTCTATGCCTCCATCAGAAAGAATGACATTGCCCCATTTGTTAGGAAATGGAAAGGCTTGGAAAAAATTATATTAAGTGAAGTAAGCCAGGCCCAAAGAAACATAGGTCCCATGGTTTCCCTTATTTGCAATATCTAGTATAGGTATGAGTCAAGCGGAAAAAGTCAGAGAAGGTGATGTTAGGAAAACGAACCCTCAAATATGTATTTTAATGTTTTTGTTTCTTTCATGCATGTGTTTCTAACGCATTTATAAGATTATTTCTTTGTTGCTTTGTATGTCCCTCCCCCACAGTGTAACCCCTGCTTTCACTATATTTGATGTCAGTATAACATGTGGAGGAGATGGGGACAAACAAGTCGTTTAAGGATTCAGGTGGACCTGTTGCAACAATGAGAAGTACAAAATGTCATGTCAAAACCAGCTTTACAATGTCGGAGGGGGGGGGAGGGGGGGTATGATTGGGTGGGGGGGAGGGGGGAGGCTGGGAAGGGAGGTGAAGGGTAAACAAAGGAGGAGGCTGCAATGCTTGGTAAGAAATGTATGCATTATCCTGACCATGTAATTGTAACCCCTCTGTATAGTATGTTCTCAAATAAAATAAAATAAAATTTAAAAAAAAAAATGAACAAGTATAGGTCAATGTTTTGCTCTGGAGTTTTGAGACTCAGAAGACTTTGCTTGTTCACCTTTGCCTAGCCAGCACCCACAGCTTAGGTGCCAGGCACCTAACAGGATGCCACTGAGTTCAGGTCACCTGGAAAGTGACAGGACTGGGACAAAGTTGCAGGCAGGAGCAGGCTGGTATGTGCGCACTGGAGTGGCAGGATGGAGCTGGAAGAACGTGTAAGCTTAAGGACCTTATTCTCTGTGGAGCATTTGTGAGATTTGTTTTGTAGATAGTGGGCAGGATTATTTTAAGTCTTTGGTAGGCATTTGACAAGCTTTCCTATTTCACCCCAAAACTACTTCTGGTGCCTATCTTAAAGTGATAATCCTAAAGAAATATTTTGTGTATAAACATCATTCACAGTATTGTTTTTTTAAATTTTTTTATTGTAAAGGTGATCTATAGAGGGGTTACAGTTACATAAATCAGTTGAGAACATTTCTTCTTGAACAGTGTCACCCCTCCCTCATTTTCTCCCAGTTTTTTCCCTCCTGACCCTCCTTGCCCCGAAATTTTTTTTTTAATTTTTTTTATTGTGAAAATACTGTACAGAGGGGTTACAATTACATGGGCAAGATAATGAGTACATTTCTTATCAAGCATTGCAGCCTCCTCCTTTGTTTCCCCTTCTTATCCGCCCCCCCCCCCCCCCCCACCCAATCCTCCCTGGCGAAATTGTATAGTTCATTTCTAACATAGTGTCTCGTGAGTATCACTGCTCAATTAGTTCAATATTGTTTTTAATAGAGAAAAATGGAAACAGTCTAATAACCAGAAAACACCTGATATATTGGTATCTATTTGTGAAGTTTTGAATTCACTGTTATCATTATTATAAAAGATAATAATGGGCCTAGTATAAGTGAGGCCTTGAGTTTCATCTCCAGCATTATAATACCTGTAAGCCTGGCACTGGTGGCTCACACCTGTAATCCTAGCTACTCAGGAGGCTGAGATCTGAGGATAGCGGTTCAAAGCCAGCCCAGGCGGGAAAGTCCATGAGACTCTTACCTCCAATTAACCACCAGAAAACCAGAAGTAGAGCTGTGGCTCAGTGGTAGAATGGTAGTCTTGAGTAAAACCGCTCAGGGACAGCGCTCAGGTCCCGAGTTGAAGCCCCACAACAGACAATATAATGATAATAATTAATAATACTAAGTATGTCAAGCCTTTAAAGGATGCAAAATTGATCATGGGTGAGGAAATCCTTCAGTTAAACATGTTTTTCTGAGAGTGTCTGCATTTTCCTATGAGTTAAAATCCTTCAGTAAGTCCAGTATGTTGCAGAGGGTGCTCTGGAGGCCACAGGAAACCGTGGAATAAACCTAAATTCTGTCTTAAGGGACGTGGGGAGGTCGGCCTCTGGAAGGCGGGCCGACTCCTCCCTCCTCCCGGCCGTCCCCGCGCAGCACCTGTGTCACCCAGGTAACCGGCACACCTGGAGGACCTCGCGGACGTGGAGTTCGGATGGAGAAGTCAAGCCGACGCCCTAGTCGATGACTTCTTCTGTTTTGTTTTGTGCTTTTGACTTGGCGAATCAGGAATGCAAGGAAGGCGACTGGGAATGAAACTGCATGCACTTTTTGACCCAGAGCCGAGAGCAGGGAGCGGCGGCAGCGGCCAGGACGCGCCCGTCCTGCAGGCGACGCTGCAGCGGGACCCGCGAGCGGGCGGGCGGGCTGAGCTCGGGCTCCAGCCACAAGGTGAAGCGGACGGACCACGTGACCCGAAGGGCGGGGGTAGGAGGACAGGCTCTGGCCAGGCATCTTCCTTTACTGTCAGGCGGGCGGAGCCGTGAACCAAACCAACGTCTTCGGAGCGGCTGGGGGCGGAGCCCACGAATGCGGGCTCAGAAGTCGGGAGCTCCGGCTTCCGCCGAGTTGGTTTTTCGGTTGCTGAGTCGCGGTGACTCGGTGGTCTGCGGTCGGGCTGAGCCGCGCGGTGCAATGGCGACCTTTGTGAGCGAGCTGGAGGCGGCCAAGAAGAACTTGAGCGAGGCCTTGGGGGACAACGTGAAACAGTGAGAGCCGCCGGGGCGCGGCCTCTAGGCCTGGGCGCCGGCGATCTGGCCTGGGGCGGCCACCACGCGCCGCGGGTTTCTCCCCACGGCTCCGAGGCCTGCGGAGCCTAGCGCCGGCCTCGGCGCCCCCGGGGTTCTGAAGCAGGGTGGGGCGGCCGCGGGGACCCACCGCGCCGGGGGGCGGGGAGACGCGCAGGAGACACCCTTGAGCGTCCCCGGGGCACCCGGGAGGGGCGGGAGGAGCGGGGTTCACCGTCCGAGGGGCTGCGGAGCAGGGGCGTCCGGCGCGGGGTGCGGACGCGTGGGGCGGCGGGACCGGGAGGGCTTCCTGGAGGCGGAGGTTTGGGGGAGCTGGGTCGCGCGGGAACTTTGACAGCGGCACGGGGAGGCCATCACCGAACCGCACCACAGTTACTACCTTGGCCAACACTTGAGTGTGCCAACTGCCCCCACGACGCAGGCTCAAGGAGAATTCCCTTTTGCAGAGACCTAGCGAGTTTAAGCTGACTCCTCTACAGCCACTTGCGGGGATTGCGCCCACGCTCCGGATTGAAAGCCAGACGCCCGATCACCCCCACTCCTGATCAGGCTGGAGGCCAGGGCCGGGGACTCAGTAAAAGGCACTTCCAGATTAATGGTGCCCCTGATTGAACCTCTGACATACACAGAAGAGCTGGAGAATTTAAAAATTAAAAAAAATATATATCCTAATAGCTCTTTGCTTTGGTAGTATTGATGACATTTAGTTTTTTTTTTATTATAAAGATACTATACAGAGGGTTACAGTTACATGAGTGAGGTAATGAGTACACTTCCTCTTGAACATTGTTACCCCCTTGACATTTAGTTTTTTAAAATAGCAGTTGCTAGCTGATTAACGAAGGCAGAGGAAGGGGCAGGATCAGAGAACTTAGTGATGCTAAATTCCCTCCCACCCCCAACAACACTTTCTTTTCATCCTTCTCCATGTTTATTGTTCCACTGGATTGGATTACTTAGATTAGATAGATGATCTGGAGTCTTTCCCCTCATATAAAATTTTGGGCTGAAAAATTAAGTTTGTCTCATCCTGTCAAGATCTTAACAAGTTTGATACAATAAGTCAAAACGTCTATGAAGACTAGATTTATAATCTAATCTACTGATTGACCGAATTTTTTTCTATTTTTAGTAAACATTTGGTGACCTCCAAAATGCATTGTTCTACTTAGAGTTATATTTTAATATTCACGTTCATGGACAGGCTATTCTTTACTTGTGTAGTGAATTAAAAATTCTTAATTTTAACAAGCAGTTAAAACAGTTTTCATTCTCATTAGTTGTGATAGCTTTTTAATTTTCTAATGCTGGTAAAATTTACATTTCTATAAGCATAGTTGGACATTTGTCCTCGCACCAACTTACAAGTATTTGGAAGTACACTAAATCTGAAAGACAATGTATGTATGAATTACTTTTTTTTTGGTGGCAGTACTGGGCATGAGCTCAGGGCTTTGTACGTGTTTTCCACTCATGGCTGGTACTCCACTACTTGTAGAGTATTACTCAGATCAGCTTTTTTGCTGGTTAATTGGAGATGGAATCTCTTGGACTTTGCTGCCTGGGCTAGCTTTGTACTGTGATCCTCAAATCTCAGCCTCACTAGTAGCTAATCAGCACCCAGGTTAAGGTGACTTTAACCTGACTAGCTGCAAGGATTCCTCCCCTTTTACCCCACCCTCCAGTTGACTTCAGGACTGCTGGAAATATATTTTGAAGTTACCATTTCCTATTCCCCTCCCCCCTTTTTTTTCTGTATTGAAGTTTGGACTGAGCCTCCTACTTACTAAACAGATGCTCTACTACTTGAACCATGCCCCCAGTCCACTTTTGTTTTACTGTTTGAATAAAGTCTTGCATTTTTTTGCTTGCACTAACCTCTAATCTTGATCATTCTACTAAGGCTGAGTATGCAGGCCTGGACAACCATACCTAGTTTATTTGTTGAGATGGAGTCTCACTAACTTTTTGCCCCACCTAGCCTCAAACTGTGTTCCTCTCAATCTCTGCTTCCAGAATAGATGGGATTATAGGTGTAAGTCACTATGTCTAGCTTCCTCTTTTCCTTGTTAAAGGTCTATACTGACTACCCGACGGCCAAACATGAATGCCCCAGCTAAACTGGGTGCATCTGTAGTGTGAATTCCCACTAGCAATGTAATCCAAGGAGTTCTTTCTGCTAAGAAGTAATCCAAGGAGATCTTTGTGCTAAGAAAAGTTAATGGTGTAGTATTATATTGTTCTACATTTGTATTTCTATTGTCTAGTTCCCCTTCTAGTCCTTAAAAAGTGCCTCGTGGTTAAATAGTTTATTTTTTATTATCTTTAAGTAGTTGTACAAAGAATTTCCCATTCTACAAAACAGTATATGAATACAAAGTGTCTGACAACATTGTCACCCATCGCTGCTATTGGTTACATAGTTTGTAAATAGTTTTTATAGTGATATCCTTGATGAACAGTTTGCTTTGCTTTGTGCATCCTACCCATTGAAAGGCGATCCAGGGTGGTATGTAAAACATAAGATTATACCAAGAGTCTTATGCCCTGTGCTCATTGTCTTTTATGTCTGCCTGAATTAGATTGGATGATCACGTGGCCTAATTTAAATTCTAAATTCTGTTAAAAGGTAGCCACTTTCTAAGGTTCTGAAATTTATCTTCCACATATGCATTGGGGAGGGGACACATGACATAGTTCAGGCAATGTCACTGGGGACCATACCATTCCTTCCCTGGGAGTTGGAACAAGTAAGGTGAAGAGGGGGGAAGAGACAAAATCAGTGGTTATTGATGTTATTTCTGCTCTTGCAGATACTGGGCTAACTTAAAGTTATGGTTCAAGCAGAAGATCAGCAAAGAAGAGTTTGACCTGGAAGCTCATAGACTGCTCACACAGGACAATGGTAACATACCAGACCGTGGAGTTACTCTACTGCTTCTAAGCCTTCCCTGATGTTCAGGAAATGAAAGTCTTTTCACTTTTTAGGAAACAAAATTTTGGTAGATAAGTGAATCTCAATATTTTAGATATTAAAATGAAGTATGAAGAATGGCAGAGTAGGGGATAGTCAGTCTTAAAAAATAATCTAGTGGTTCTTTTCTGTTGGAAATTATATTTGACTTGTGACAACCTTCCATTTTCCAGTTCATTCTCACAATGATTTCCTGCTGGCCATTCTCACGCGCTGTCAGATTTTAGTCTCTACACCAGGTGAGAAAGGGATGGGAAAGCTTCTTATATATGTTGCTTGGCAAAGCCAGGGAGCAGTAAGCTTTTGTTTACTTCAACAGATGCATCTGGTTTGCAAATGAAATGTTCTTTGAACTGTTCATCAAAGAAAAATTCATTGGTTGTAAATTATTTAATTATTTCACAGATTTTTTTTCTTTTTTTTTTTTTTTTTTTGTCACTTGTGGGGCTTGAACTCTGGGCCTGGCACTGCCTCTGAGCTCTTTAGCTCAAGGAGAGCATGATACCACTTGAGCCACAGCGCCACTTCCAGAATTTCTTTTTTTAAATACTAGTATCAAGGTTTGAATTCAGGGCCTTGAGTTTGCCTAGCTTAATTGCTCAGGTGACACGCTACCAATTGAGTCACAACTCCCACTCAGCTTTATGCTGGTTATTTTGGAAATGGAGTATCAGAGATTTCTCTACCAGGGCTATCTTTGAACACAATACTCTGGATCTCAGCCTTTTAAGTACAAGACTACAGGTGTAAGCCAATGGTGTTCAGCTCACAGAGTCCTTTGAAAGCACATCTCCCTATACTTCTACTAACTTTTAGTGTTTACTTCCCTTCTGCTGCATTTTAGGATACTTAAGTGAGAAATGTTGAAGTGGTAGGACCTCAGGTTCAGAAAGTGAAGAGCAGGAAGAGAAGGGCTGGCATTAAGAGAATGTAGGAGAATGTGTTTAGTAGACACTGGGGAGGAGTTGTATGGTGGGCAACTAAGGTAGGTGTTTTAAGGAGGTTTGAGCTTCAACATGCATGTTTGACAAGTTATTGATTGAGAGATTAGTGATACTAAACCTATCACTTCCTCCACAAGAGTTACAGCTAGAAACACTGACTCTTAAAAAGTTCTTGGAGTGGGAATGGTAGTTTTGTGTGGTAAGAGGAAGATTGAGTTACAATATACCTCATTTAACCATCCTACGGTAATTAGGTAAAAATAAGTAATACATTGTAAACTTCTCTTATGACAAAAACTGTCCTAGACTTTACTAAGAACTGAGCTTCATGGATATCTCCTGCCTTGGTAGATTAAGTTGATTTATTTTTAGTGCATTGGTGATTTCTCTTGAATCAAAAAGCAATCAAGAAATGACTTGTGGTTGGGTGAGGTGGGTATCAGTGGCTAGGAGAGTCACTGTGAGTCTGGCAAAAAATAACTATCTAAAAAATAAATAGGGGCTGGGAAGGTGGCTCAGTGGTAGAGCGCTTGCCTTGCATGCCTGAGGCCCTGGGTTCGATTCCTCAGCACCACATAAGCAAAAAGAAAAAAGCCAGAAGTGGCGCTGTGGATCAAGTGGTAGAGCGTTAGCCTTGAGCTGAAGAGCTGAGGGACAGCGCCCAGGCCCAGAGTTCAGGCCCCACAACCGGACCCCCCCCCCCCCCAAAAAAAAAAAAAAATGAAGCAGGAAAGGGCTGTGTATGGCTTGAGTGGTAGAGCACCTGGTTCAAACTCTAATACTGCTGGGGTTTTACTTTTAAAACCGTAACGAATGCCAAATAGATATGAAGTGCCATTAGTAAGTTCAGGTAACTGACTTAATCAAATAAAAACCTTGATGTTCTTGTGTTAGTATTATTGTCTATTTAAAAATGAATGAATTCAAACATCCCATTTGAATCCTGAGAATTAATCCTCTGTTCAAAACTCCACATTTATTTCCTCAAAATGAAACAAAGCAAAATTTACTTTATACTTACCAGTTGTATTGGCTGTTTTTCTAGGCAAGGCTGGGAAAAAGATTTTTATATTATTATTTATGGAGCACAGCACACCATATACCCTATGTGTATTGTTTTTAATCCTTAAGCAACTCCACAGATGATGTTAGCCTCTTCAGACAGAGAAGATGACTGCCTCCCTCCAAGACTAAACTGAGGCCTTGCCTACCTAAGAGGAAGTGTTGGCTCAAAAATTGTATCTTCAGTGCTGTGAAAAAGTATCCCCCCTTTTTTGGGGGGGGTCAGGGATCCTCACCCTTACTTTTAGCAAGGTCTTAGAGGAGATAATAGATGTGTTTGGTTCACCACCTTGGACTAGAAGGTTCTTTTGTAGCTTTTTTTTTTTTTTTTCAGGGCTAAGGACCGAACCCAGGGCCTTGTGCGTGCCAGGCGGGTGCCCTTCCACTGGGCTAAACCCCCAGCCCCTGGACTAGAAGATTCTATTCTGATTTTATAATGCTATTACTGATAAATATTAATTAAAAGATGAGAAAACTGTTTTCCTAAAATAATTTTGGTTAGAGCTAGAAAGAAAAATTTGACTTAAGAGTTTGTTTAGAGAATTATAGTATGAAGAGAAGATCTAGGTTTGAGCATTTGTTATTTATTTTTCTTAATAGAGAATTCCATACTTTCTAGCACCAAATGAAAACAAATGTAACCGTTGTCCATTGTCATCATTATATTCACTTACGCATATTATTTTTCTATCTCATAGAGGGTGCTGGGTCTTTGCCCTGGACAGGGGGTTCTGCAGCGAAACCTGGAAAACCCAAGGGCAAGAAAAAGCTTTCTTCTGTTCGTCAGAAATTTGATGTAAGTGATTTCCCTGGTAGGTCTTGGAAGCCATAGCTTTAAGTTCTAGTGTTATGAACCAACTTTACATTTGAAATGAATGTTAAAATACTGGTAGTAGAGCTGAAAAAAAAAAGGGTATGATTTAACACAAAAGGGCCTCAAAGATTGTGAGTCTGCACGTTCACAATTCTCGTTCATGATTGCTTAAATACTACTATGTAATCAGTAGAACCTATAGTTTTTTTCATTGATTCAAAGTATGCCTATGTTCTTTTCCCTCTTCACATTTTTTGTTGAATGAGTAATGTTTTTCAGAGGGAAGGGATCAGTTCCCAGCGTTAACAGCTAGGAGGCTCTTGTTTGTGCCCAGCTGCCCAGCTGAGTCCTGTTCCTTTCATGATCACTACAGATGTCAGAAAGCATTTGGCTCTAAAACTATTAAACACTTTAGATTAGCAAGATTTTTGTTGTTTCTTTATTAGAAAATTTCTAAAAATAATCCTTTGTAGATTTTACTGGGTATTGATAGTTTTATATTAATAGCAACATATATTTATTTCTTTCCACCTCTGGCCTATGGCTTACATTAGTAATATTGCTCAATCTGGAGGACCTCAGTATCTCCAAAAAGGCACAGATGGCTTAAAAAGCTGTGTTCAATATAAAACATAGCTTTATACTTGGAAAATGGGAAAAAATAACTTCAATATTATTATTTTTATGCTGGTCATGGGGCTTGAAGTCAGGTCCTGGGTGCTGTCTTTGAGCTTTTTTGCTCAAGGCACTGCACCACTTGGAGGCAGAGCTCTACTTTTGGTTTTTTGGTAGTTTATTGGAGATAAGAGTCTCATGGACTTTCCAGCCTGGGTTAGCTTTGAACTGTGATCCTCAGATCTTAGCCTCCTGAGTAGTTAGGATTATAGGCATGACTACTGGTGCCTGGCTCAGTATTGTTTTATAATACAAATTTTAAATAGGGACAAACTTTTCCTATACAACCTTTTATATTATGCCAGGAGCATATTTCACATCTCCCAGTGATGACTGAGGATGAGTGGGCTATCAAGTCCAGAGGAAGCCTGAAATTTTTATGCATGAGGACAGGTTGAAGAAAATAGTTTTAGTTAGTGTGGCCATCTCTTAGATTCTGTGTTGGCCACTGTAAGTAGTAAATAACAGTACCTGAATAGCTCTGTCTTACAGTATTATCTTAGGGTATTGCCTGTTAAAGCTGTCATATTGATAAAGCACTAGTTATATGTCTATTATAATTTTGTAACCAACTTTCTCACAGTAAAGCTTCTGCCTTTTTGAATGCAGTTCTTCATCTCCTTCCTAACTGCTATTTTTTAGCACAGGCCCCACCAACATCTTGTGATCAGCATAGTATTAATGCATAGAATAAACTGCTGTGCACACAGCCATCCTTCTTAATTTATGTCTTTATTATTATCATAAATTGTGGGGCTTGAACTCCGGGGTTGGGCGCTATCCCTGAGCTCTTTTGCTCAAGGCTAGCCCTCTACTTCTTTGAGCCACAGTGCCACTTCCAGTTTGGGAATTTCCTGCCTGGGCTGGCTTTGGACCACAATTGGTAGATCTCAGCATCCTGAGTGGCTATGATTATAGGTGTGAGCCATCAGTGTCTGACAAATACTATTTTTAATTTTTTTTTTCTCCTATGATACAGTTTCCATGGCTTCCATTTGTCTGGTCTCAATGTAATACTTGGTTTGTTTTTGTTTTTGGTTGAATCTTATTATTTGTTGGCATAAGAACTAATCTTGAAGTATTGTTCCTCATAGCATAGATTCCAACCCCAGAACCCCCTCTCTGGAGCTCAGCAGTTCGTGGCCAAGGATCCCCAGGATGATGACGACTTGAAGCTTTGTTCACACACGATGATGCTGCCCACTCGAGGCCAGCTGGAAGGCAGGATGATCGTGACTGCGTACGAGCACGGGCTGGACAATGTCACTGAGGAGGCTGTTTCTGCTGTAGTCTATGCTGTAGAGGTTGGTTTGCTGTTGGCAGAAATAACTTCACAAATTGCATTTGTCTAGTTAATGTGCAATGTTAAAGGGTTGATATTGCCAGAAAAGAACCAAAATGTCACCTTTGTTTCATAGAACTGTCATCATTGAGGTTGTTTTCTTCACAGTCCAAAGAATTACCTTAGTTAATAAACTCATCTTTTTCACAAAGGTTGCTTGTGGCCTACCACTTCTGCTTGATCTGGTGTTCAATTTGTTGGCAAAGGAGTAATTTTTAAGGAATTAGAAATGACAGCAGAAGTCCCAATAACCCAAGTTACTTTTTGCTGTGGAAGTGTTTAGAGAGTGTTAGTCTTGGCAGCTGAACAGTAGGATTTTCATTCAGCACACTATTTCATTCATTTAGTTATGTGATAAGATGTTACATGATGGTACTCAGTTAACATGCATAATTCCATTCATTTCTTTGGGCCTCATTTTCTCATCTATATGTCATAGATGATAATAGCTATCTCACAGAATTAGAAGAATTAAATGAATTCTGCATGCAAATGCTATTAGATTGCTCAAAGATGTCTTTATAGAAGATGGTCTGATTGGTATAATGGAAATGCACAACCTAATCCTGGCTCCCTGGTTAGTGGCATGGTGGGACTAATGTATCTATTTTCAAACAATGTCTCATGTACATTGCTAATTGCTGATTGTGTTTGAGTGTTCATGCGTATCTATTTCCTATGTGTCATGTTTATATGACTTGAGAATGCAAAGGTTCTTTTTCATAGGATTTTGATCGTCAGTTTTTCCAAACAAAATTTTAAGATAGTTTGCCTTTTAAAACTAATTCTAAAATAAGCTTTAAACAGCCTTCATGTACATATAAAGAGCCACTTTTTAAGAGAGCTGAATAAAAACCAGTGTGGCAGGGTGCTGGTGGCTCATGCCTGTAATCCTAGATACTCAGGAGGCTGAGATCTGAGGATCATGGTTCAAAACCAGCCCAGGCAGAAAAGTCCATGAAACTTATCTCCAATTAACCACCAGAAAACCAGAAGTGGTGTTGTAGATCTCAAGTGGTAGAGCACTAGCCTTGAGTTATAGAGCTCAGGGATAGCACCCAGGCCCAGAGTTCAAGCCCCACAACTGACAACAAAAACAAAAAAACAACAAACAAAAAACCCCAATTATATTATTCTCTTTCTCACGCCCTCCTCTGAATTGGCACTAACCTGCTGGCCTGCCCAGGTTTCCTAAATGCTGTGAACACTTTTTGGCCAATGCATATCTAATAGTATGCTTTCAAGGAAAGATTGTGCTACTTTTGTTTTCACAGAATCACCTCAAAGATATACTGACTTCAGTTGTGTCAAGAAGGAAAGCTTATCGAATACGGGATGGCCATTTCAAATATGCTTTTGGTAGTAATGTGACCCCACAGCCATACCTGAAGAACAGTGTGGTCGCATACAACAACCTAATAGAAAGGTAAATGGCTCTTGTCCTTTTTGCTTCCATCCTTTGCTAGTTGGTTACACTGATCTTATACTAAACCGCTGATAAGTAATCAATTAAAGGACAGTAGAACAATTTTATTTTCTAAGGTTGTTCCCTGCGTCCCTGTATGTTATTTAGTGAATTATTTTGGCCCTTTTTTGTGTGTGTTTGGCAATACTAAAGTTTGAACTCAGGACTTCACACTTGCTAAATCAGGGATCTGTTGCTAAGCCATACTTCCAGCCCTTTTTTTGAGCTTACTATTATTATTGTTATTATTATTATATTATTATTATTTGGTGCTAGTCTTGGGGCTTGAACTCAGGGCCTGTGTGTTGTCCCTGTGCCTTTTTGCTCAAGGTTAGTGCTCTACCACTTGAGCCACAGCTCCAATTTCAGCTGTTTTGATGATTAATTGGAGGTAAGAGTTTCATGGACTTTCCTGCCTGGGCTGGCTTTGAACAGTGATCCTCAGATCTCAGCCTCTCTGAGTAGCTAGTATTAAAGGTATGAGCCTCTGGTGCCTGGCTGAGCTTGATATTTTTGAGATAGAGTCTTGCTTCCTGCTGAAGTGTATGCCTGGAATATGATCTTCCTATTTTAGCCTTCCTGTTGTAGCTAGGATGGCAGCTGTGTGCTGCTGCCATGCCCAAATTCTGTTCAGATAGTGCTGGGGAACTTTTTGGTCCAGGCTGGCTTCAAACTGTGATCCTCCTGTTCTCAGCCTCCTGATATGAGCTTTTAAGGGTGGTTTTTTTTTTTTTTTTTTTTTTTTTAACATCAGAGTAGAAGGTTTCATGTGGGTTTAATACAGTCGCCTCCATCCTTTTCTGATGTAGAATGGAGTTACTGTTTGGGGCAGTTCATCCTGATGTCAGCATCTGTCTAGGAAGGAAGTAGTTCTGCTCTCAGCCAGAAGCTTGGCCTATGATAGCCAGGTCAGGGCTGAGGATGACTTCATGATGGTGGTAGGAAGATTGATGGGGTTTTCTCTAAGTCCTCATCTGAGTCCTGTAGTTCAAGGAAGCAGCCTATGCTCTTAGCACCATCTTGGGATGATGTGGTCTCTTGGCTCATTTTCGGTTTCCTACATCTTTATTCCATGGAGGCTTCCCAGAACCTCTCTTAAGTCCTAAATCATTCCTTTATGAGATGGCCTAGAGTACCTTCACCTCTTTGCTGTCTTTCTTGTTCTTGCACCTACCTCTCTCCCTCATCTTTCCCACCTTCCAAAATTGAAATGTGAATCTTAAGCCTTTGGGAAAGAAATAAGCAATAACACTATTTTCCTCGTTAGTGAATTGAGTGAATCTCCTTCAAGTGCTGTATGTTTCCTATCTGGTTTTCTAGCTAGTTATAAAGAAGGGAGGTAAAGAAATGACAGAGAGATAGAAGTGTAGAAGAAAGATGAGATTGGGAAGGTTGTCAAGAGTGATGTGAGGAGAGCAGGAAAAGCAGGCAGCTGGGGCTAGAGGGGGAGAGCAATTGTGGATGGCATGTGGATAGGGTTGTACCAGTGTCATCTTCAAGACCACAGGGACTGCTACCAGAGTCATGAGCCTGTTTCCATCTGTGCCACCTTCAATTGTGCTCCCTGTTCAGGTTGCCATTTTTTAATCATTTCCTGTCTGAATCTCATGCTGGGCTGTCTGTCCATTTACAGTTTTCATGTCATTCTAACTGTAGAGAAAAGCCAGAAAGGTGGCTCCTTGTTATAAGGTGATGGAGCCCTGTCTGGTCTGGCCAGGCTCTGGAACTTTACTTCCCTCCTGCTGGCCAATCCCTGACAGGGCTCTGGCCTCCATCTACTGCTTGTTACTCTAAAAACAGGGCTACTTTTGTCCAATGTGTCAAACCAATTCTTGTTGCTGCCTCACTCTTGTTTCACTCTGTTCTTGAGAAGTATGCAGGCCACCGTGACTGTACTATGATGAAGAAACCATCTCTGACATCTCAGCTTATGTTTTTTTGAAAAATACTGAGATTTGGGTTGATTTACTCCCTTTTCCCCTTTGCCTGTTACTGCTTCTCTGCTTTTGTGATAGCTCTTCCTTCTGTTTATTTTTGAGCTTGTTCACTCTAGTACTATCTGGAGTGAACAGCCCTTAAAAGTCCAAATTATAGGCTATTCATGTATACATTGATTGAGTTTCTAATTCATTTAAAGCTATTTAAATAAGATGTATTCTAACAAGCTACACTATTCTAGTTGCTCAGTTGTCTCCATTGCAGATGCTGGGAAAATTAATAAATTAATTAGTTTATTTATTTATTCAGCCCTTCAGCCTTTTCCGCTCCCTATGCTGGCCAGAATCCAGCTTCCCACCCACCATCTGATGATGCTGAACAGCAGGCTGCCCTCCTGCTGGCCTGCTCAGGGGATACTCTACCTGCATCTTTGCCTCCAGTGAACATGTATGATCTTTTTGAAGCTCTGCAGGTAACTGTTAGCTCCTTAACACTTACCTAGTCTTCTGGACAGGTTAAATATTCCTCAACTCAGTGAAGATATTTACTAGCTTTCCTACTTTTTAACTTGGTTTTTAATCAGTTAAGCATTAAAAAAAATCATCTTTAAGTAGTTGTACAAGTGTTTCAGTTCAACATGTTGGTTCATGTGTACATTGCATGTTGAAACTGGGCTTTTACTGTTTTGGGGTGGTACTGGGGTCTCAATTTAGAGCATTGTGCTTGCTAAGCAGGTGCTTGTTTTTTGAATAGGGTTTTGCATCTTTGCTTGGGCTGACCTTGATCCTTCTATTTATGCCTCCTTTTAAGCTGGGATGATGGACATGTGGCACCACAATCAGTTTATTGGTTGGAATGGGCTCTTGCTAACTTCTCCCCTGCTGGGCTCACCTTAAACTGTGAGCCTCCTAATCTGTTTTTCAAATAGCTGGGATTACAGACATACTACACTATTTCTAGTCTGTTTTTTCACTTTTTTTAAAACTGTTAATTATTAAAGCCATCAATGCTAGCCTCATTTTAAAATCCTGAGCCAAGAAATCCCTTCTAATTTGGCACCCTTATCCCCTACCTCTCCAATTAAAAAGGGGAAAACAATCTTGTTTTTCCTTACTTGTGTTTCAGAACTTTTCTATTTCCTTGTCTTATCTGATTTGAGATTCATTAGGTTCTGATTTAGAGTTTATAGGTTGTGTCTGTCATGAATATTTTGCTGATTTCTAAATTACAGGTGCACAGGGAAGTCATTCCTACACATACTGTGTATGCTCTTAACATCGAAAGAATCATCATGAAACTCTGGCATCCAAATCATGAAGAGCTTCAGCAGGATAAAGTCCACCGACAGCGTTTGGCTGCCAAGGAGGGGCTTTTACTCTGCTAAAGTAGGATTTGAGAATGTGGGGGATCATCATTACTGATAATGGAATGCTTTTTTGGGTCCACATTTCAAGGCTGAAGTGTATAGTGTATATATAACTTTTCCTATGGAAATGTTACATTGAGTACATTTTGTGTTGCTACTGTGAAGCCGTTAGTTATAAATTTGACTGATAATGAACTATATGTCTGTCTTTATCTTCCCAACTGTGGAAACAGGCATTGATGAATTCTGTGCCCGGGATAGGGATGTTTAGGCAGCTAAAGCTTAGTGTTTCTGGTTTGCATGTAAGATAGCTGACAGAAGAAAAAAGCTCTTACAACTTGGTCTCTGTGACTACCACAGCATTTGTGTCTTCACTGATTTAATATATTCTCTATGTGGCAAGTCCAAAAGTGCTGCCTCTTCTAATCTGTATTGTCACATTTGGTTGGGATAACCTGTACAGTGTTAAAATCAGACACTTCCTTTAATGACCAGTAAATAGGTCAATTCGTCCTTGAACAATTTATCATTATAACTCCATAGAACGTGTGACTTGATAATCCTGTACCATTACACAAAAGAGTCATTTCTTTGCATTTACAACAACAAAAACCCAGAATTCTTGGACTGTAATTACTTTATTCTTTTCCCTGTAGCTCATGATACATTTTTTAGCATTAATATGTGCGGAGACTCAGGTTCACTATTTAAATTCCTATAGGATGTTTTGAGAAATCTTACAAATTTGATTTATGCCTACTAGTTCTCCTGTTCCCATGGAATATCTGTTTCAACCCTTCCAGGTGATGACATGAAAATGATTTACTTTTGGCAGTATTACTCATGACCAACTTGTTTTCAAGATAGGTAGCTTTCTATTTGAGAAAAACAGATGTTGATATAGATGGGTCTGTGTAGGTTGAAGTAGTGAATAGATTTATAAGTGTACATGTGGTTTATGTATTTGGATCTGTGTATTTGACTTTGTATTTTGAATGTGATAAATAAAACGTTTTAGGAGAAAACTTTTCTGTTGTAATTTTGTAAATATAGATGGGATACTACCTCCTAAAGAAGACTTGTTTTATGAAATCTAAGAATGTAGTAGATGAGAAAGATCTCAAAAGAAGGTTTCCTGGTGTGGTATGCCATTTCTTGCCTTTCTGATGTGTAAGTTAGACTAAAGAGAAAACAAAACAAACAAAAAAACATGCCAGGTGCTGGTGGCTCATGCCTGGAATCCTAGCTACTCAGGAGGCTGTGAGTTGAGGATCGCGGCTCAAAGCCAGCTTGGGCATGAAAGTTCATGAGACTCTTATCTCCAGTTAACCACCAGAAAACTGGAAGTGGTGCACTTGCCTTGAGCTGAAGAGCTGAGGGACAGCACCCAGGCCCAGAGTTCAAGCCCCATGACTGACCAAAAATCAGTAACAACAACAAAAAAAGCGCAAAATAAACTCCATCATCAGTTGTTGGCACAAGCCCTTTGAAGTGTTTGGTGAGAACCTTTAGGGATTGGGATTAATTTTGACTGACGTCCACACAAATGTAGTTTTGTTTTGTACGGCCATGTACCTGGGCCTCTGCTTACCAGGACTGTATTGTGATCATGGAGAGGCAGGCAGGAGCCTCAACCTGTCTTTGCCCTCTGCATGGCAGGTTCCACAATGGGAATCTTGTCCAGCATAGCATAAATTCCAAGTTAGGCAATCCCTCTCTACTCTAGGCGCTAGCCTAGTCGCCCCTCTGGTGGCACACAATGACAGATGACTCCCTTAGTCTCACCTGTTTCAGATGTGCATCTTTAAAAGGCCTGTTCTCCAGTCCCCTTGTCAAGAAATCAGTTTTGAATGTGGGAAGACGGGGTTGAGGACAAGGTAGGGAGGCAGAAAGAGTAATGATCTTGAAGAGATAGCCTGAGACTTGAACTTCATTCCTACAAAAGCTGGCTTCATCTGTGACACTGTCAGAGTGAGATATTGTGTGCAGCCCCTTCTACAATTAAGAAGTCATGAGTACTTGTTGCCAACCATCATTTAGAAAAACATTTGAATGAAAAACAAAGCTGTTAAAAACCAGGTATTTCAGAGTTACTCCAAGTGATTTATCCTGCAGGTTCCCAGTCATTGCTTTTTAGCCACAAGTGTATCAGTGTGCAAACACATTTGTGTAGGCCTGCTGCCTTTACCTTTATTGTCTACAGTGAGCAGCCACCCAAAGTTCCTGTAATACTTACCATTGCCTGAAGTCACTGGAATGTCCTAACGTTTCACTCTTTGCACAACAAAATGCCAACAGACTGCTTGGTTTACAAAGGAAAAATCCGATCTCTAAATCGTTCTTGGAGTAGACTACTACTTAGAGTCTATGGGCACGGTAAATCGTCAGGGCTAATTCTAACAACATGTAGATTTGATGCTTTTAAAAACACTTGTGAAAAGAGGATACCAATTTAGCTATATTCACTCACTTTAAATTTATGTCTTGTGGATTTCTTTCATGCTATTCTGGCAACATAGCTATTCTGAGGATATCTAAAACATGACCCTGGGGAACGGAATTATTAGTGTTCCTCCCCTCTATTTTGAAAAGCCAACTTAAAGTCATGCAATTCTTCATTCTGACTTCAAAGATACCAATGTTACTTTCAGTACATTCCATGGACACTTTTTGAGTCAAAGGTGTAAATATATTGGAACTGGATGGAGAATAAAGTTGAGGCAACAGTTTGAAATATAGCTTGTGACAATGTTAGTAGGTTAAGAAAACCACCATAGCCCACTGTTTTAATTATCAAAGTTTATTGTTGGGGTCAGTTCCTATCACTAGGAGATACAACTATATCTTGTGTGCTATACGAATTCTAGGCGAACAGCCTTTCTGCAAAACAGTTGGATAAGGGCTCTGTTAGGCATAGATCATAGTAAGGGAATGGAAGAGTGAGCCCAGAAGACCCTGACAGCAAAGCCATCACTCTAGGAAAGTTCCAGTGCTATGCAACCTATAAGGCATTATCTCGCAGCTGACAATGAGACTTGAGGTGATGGGGAATGAAACAGGAGTCGAACCCATTTTCTACTATTCTGGGCAAGACAACTGTGGCTCCCATGCAGGAACCTTAAATTAGATTTCATGACATCTTTTAAGCTCCCACTGCAAGAGAAATGACATGAAAAAGAAAGGGCTAGAAAGTACGCTAGTGGGAGGAAAAAAATTAAATAGAAATGGAATGGAAAATAGTAAGGTTTAAATGCCACTTCTGGATGACCAAAGGCATTATAGGTAAAAAAAAGCAAAGAGGGACTTAAGTCAAACACTGAACAGCATTCAGATACTAGAAGTGAAATTGCCCACCTTGTGTGTGACTGTGCAACTGGATTAAAAAGATCAGAAAAGGACCAACAGGAAAATGAGTACCTGAGTAGAAATAGGTGTTGCAGGAAGCCAAAAACATCTTATAAAATGTATGTGAGTCCAGTGTACAGGAAGGAGAAGTGGTTTTTGGAATGTTAATTCTAGCAATGGCTTTGTCTTTGAGGTTCTGATATACATTTTTTTTGTAGCACAGATAGCTTTGAAGAAATGTTTTCAAATACTCAAATTATGTGGGAATGCATGTAATGCATGTAAAAATCCAATGGCCTCCTGTTCTTGGAGGTTAGTCATGAAACAGCTGGGGCTAAAACCTTCCACTGTCTCTGTGACACGAACGTTACAGAAATTAAAACAAGTATCAGATGAGCCAAAGGGCCTTATACCATGGAGACAACAGAGTTCAGTGACTTCTGCAGGCAGCTTGAAAAACAGGACTTCAGTACTAAGTGCTTGCCTTATCATCAAATACAACAATGAAAAAAATAGGGCCATTAAACAAGACCCTAAAAGTCTAGCTGCCAACCAGATTTGGAAGATAAGTAAAACAGCATTATTTGTGTGAATTCCATCTTCCACAGTACTGTTGTTTGTCTATAGAAAAGCCATCTTCTGGCACCAGGCCAGTATGTGTTGATTTTATAGTTATCCTTAGTAAATCAGTTTCTCAAAAGGAAATGTGTAAGTAGCAGGTGTGCATAAGTGACATATTTGTACAAAATCTTTTCTGTAGTCTTGATCCATGTGGGGACAGGTTCTACTTTTGGAAGCATTTTCAAAGGCAGAGTATTGAGTTTTTTTTTTTTTTTAACCAAAGGACACCACTAGAGCTGTATCCATAAGATGTCTCTTGTTGGTGGTGAACAGATGGTCTCTTCTCCAGCCTACATCTTTGCTGGGTAGTATTTACACATTTCTTTGATGGACAGATGGAGTCAGCTCCAAAAGAAGACAGGGGCCAAGTTTCATTTCTGTTTTAGTCTCTGGTGTGCCTAAAGGTCCGAGATTTTGCTGACACTTCACGGGCAGGGCATGAGGGGCTGTGCCCTGAGACGTCCTGGCTGCTGGTGGATCTTGACTGTTGTGAGCCCCACACTGCCTCTTCCTGGAGCTCCCTGGGCATCCACACTTTCAAGAATGATCTTGAGGATTTTCCCCAACCGTTTCAACCATAGTGTCATTTGCTGGAAAATACAGAGAATCTTAAGTGTGAAGGAACCCCTGGATTTCTGGGTATTTCACTTAACAAAAATATTATTTTACCAGTTAAATTTCCAAATAGATGACAAAAAGTAGTTTCATGCCCATGTGTCTGTCTTCCCTTCCTCCCCCCCTCCTTCTTTCTTTCCTCTCTTCCTCTCCCTCTCTTCTGTGCTAGGGGTTGAACTCAGAGCTTTGCACTTGTGAGGCAGCTGTTCTACCACTTAAGCCACGTTCCTAGTCTTTTTGTTCAGATAGAGTCTCGAGTTCTTGCACAGCTTTGGACTGAGTTCCTATCTCCAGAGTAGCTGGGAATACAGGCATGTTTTGCCAAACCCATCTGGTTTTTGAGATAGGATCTTGCTAACCACAATCACAATGCTCCTGTCTGTGCCCCTGGAGTAGATGGGGATTACAGGCATGCTCTGTCAGATTGGCTCCTCTGATCCTCTCATTCACTGCAAATTCCTGACTGCTTCCATCACTTCCTCAGCAGCTGTACAGAGAACTATAGCATTCTGGAAGAGCAAATGGGAGGCACACAATGGAATATTATGCAGTCATTAGAAAGGACAAAATTATGGCATTTGCAGGGAAATGATGGAGCTAGAAGAAATCATGTTGAGCGAGGTAAGCCAAGAGTAAAGAGACAAATGTCACATGGTCTCCCTGATAAGTGGATGTTAAATCCAAAATGTAAGGTGATAAAACAAGTTCACAAGACTTAAGAAACAAAGGACTTCCACACAGCTGGTCGAATCACCACTAAATAACCCCATGCTGCTGATCATATATATGGTATATATGTGCACATTGGAGGGAAACCAGGAGGAGGACACAGAACTAGAGGGAATCAGGGAAAATCAACAGCTGGATCCATCATCTGCACTGGACATTGATCAAAATGAACTAAGCAACTCAATGGCAGTGACAGGAGGGAAGGAACAAATGGGAAAGAGGGAACAGCTGACGCTATGCAAAACGAAAGAAATGTACATATCACCCGATGTGGAAGAAATAACTATTGTCAAACATCATAGAACTCATAAATGTTATAGACTACGATAGACAATTGCCCCATGAAAGTTAGAATGTGTTTGTGACTTTAAGCATCACTATCCCACAATACTGTGAAATTTGGGAACTTTATGTAATCACTTAATCACAATAAAGAATTTGAAAAAAATTAAAAAATTCCCTGAGAAAGGGAAAAAAAAACTCAAACCCCCAACAAAATGGCAGAAATTATTACATACTTTTTAATAATGACACTGAATGTTAATAATCTCAATTCTCCAATCAAAAGACAGTGTGGTAAGTTGATAAAAAAGCATCACCTGACCACTTGTTGTCTACAGGAAAGGCATCTTGAAGGAAACTGAAGACACTAGAAGATGGAATGAAGACTCACTGCTTATGGCTTGGCACAATTAATAAATAGTTATACTACCAAAGCAACTTACAAATTCAATTCAATCCCCATCAAAATGCTAATGTCATTCTTCATAGAAATTTGAAAATTAATCCTAAAAATTCACGAAAACACAGAGGATCTCAAATAGTCAAAGCAATCTTGAGAAAAAAAACAGTAATGCTGGAAATATCACAATGCAGGCTTCAAGTTACAATACAGAGCCATACTAACAAAACCAGCATGGTATTTACACAGAAACCTACATGAAGACTAATTGAACAGAATAGAAAACCATGAAATAAATCCACACAGCAACAGCTATCTGATTTTTGACAAAGGAGTCGAAAACATAACTAGAAGAACAGATAACCTTCAATGCTTGGTAAACTGTTTATCTACAGAAGAAACTATTTTTATCTCTTGTACTAACATCAACTCAGAGTGGATCAAGGATCTTAATCTAAGACCTAAAACTTTGAAACTACTATAGGAAAGGATAGGGAAAATACCAGAACATACAGGCATAAGCAATAACTTCTTGAATGGAATTCCAATAGCTCAGCAATTAAGAGCAAGGATTGACAAATAGGATTGTATCAAAATAAAAAGATTCTGTGCAGCAAAGGAAACAGTAGATTGAAGAGATAGCCTAGAGAATGAAAAAAATATTTGTCAGTCACACATCTAACAATGGATTAATAACAAGAATATACAGGGAGCTCCAAAACTAAATTCCCAAAGAATCAAATCCAATTAAAGGGGTAAATATACTGAACAGATAGTACAAATAGCCAATGAACAGACAATTCTCAGAATAATACAAATAGCCAATAAATACATGGAGAAATGTTCACTATCCCTGGCCATAAAGAAAATGCAAATCAAAATGACATTGAGATTTCATCTTTCTCCACTCAAAATTACCATCAAGAATACAAATGAAAATAAATACTAGTTAGGATGCAAAGGAAAAGGAAACCTTACATATTGTTGCTAGTAATGTTAACTAGTACAACCACTATGGAAATCAGTTTGGAGGCTCCTTAAAAACAGAACTACAAATAATCCAGTGATTCCCTCTCTTGGGCACATATCCAAATAAATGTAAGTCAGTATCTACAGAGATACTAGCACACCCATGTTCATTACAGCACTATTTACAATTACTAGGCTATGGAAACAGTCTAGATGCCCTATAACTGATAAATGGATTAAGAAAATGTGGTATGTATGTATATATATATATATATATATATACATATATACATATATGTATATATATATACATATATACATATATGTATATATATACATAATTGAATATTATTTAGCCATAAAGAAGAATGAAATTATGTCATTTGCAAGGAAATTGAAGGAACTAGATGATGTGTTAAATGAAATAAGCCAGGTTCAGAATGTTGCATGTTTTTTTCTCATACATGGATCCTAGATCTGAAAGATAAACATGTATGTAATCACACACAGTATCAATCACACATACACACACACACACACACACACACACAGAGGTTAGTAACAGTGGGTCTATTTGAGGGGATTTGGGAAGGAGGAAAAGAGAATGGTGGAGGGTAAACAATGAATCCCTGATGACCAAAGATAACAAAACCAAACTTACTGTTGAATAGCAGGGGTAGTGAGAATAGGAACCATACTAGTAAGTGAGGTGTCAACTGATTAAAATAATGCCATCCTGATGCCAGTAGCTCATGTCTGTAATCCTACCTACTTAGCAGGCTAAGATCTGAGGATCACAGCTCAAAGCCAGCCTGGGCAGGAAAGTCTGTGAAACTCTTATCTCCAATTAACTACCAAAAAAAGCTGGAAGTGGATCTGTTGCACAAGTGTAGAGTCATGAGCAAAAAAGCCATGAGCAATAAAGCTCAGAGACAGTGCTCAAGCACTGAGTTGAAGCTGGCACACACACACACCGTGGGGGGCGGGGAGGGGGGAATGGAGAATGCTTCAAAATGTTATCTGGAAAGAAGAGAGGGAAGTATAAAAATAAAAATGACGTTACTCTAAGTTTGGTAGGCAATAGAGTCTGAATTCATGTTTTTTTTTGTTTTTTAAAGAGTGGGGAACATGACGAAAGTGATTTCAGTGATTTTTAATGCCATAGTAAAAACTGCTTCTTGCTCAATTTAAATTCTAGGAACCCACCAGAATTACCCCAGAGTTCAATAACATGAGTTCAGCTTGTTGTAGAGTCAAGGAAGGAGCCTATTGGTTTTCTTTTTTGCTGGTACCAGGTTCTGAAATCAGGGCCTCCCAACTGCTTGGCTGGTGCTCTTCTACTTGAGTCACACCGCTAGATTTGTTTTTTGAGACAAACCAAAGAAATGGAGTCTTACTTACATTTTTGTTCCAACTAACCTGGAAATGTGATCCTCAGGATCTCAGCTTCCTGAATGGCTAAGATTACATGCATGAGCAACCAGTACCTGATGTCACTTTTGAATACACCGATGTACTTATACAGTGGGAAAGTAAGAATTCTACTACCATTTCACTTGGAGAAAAAAATGAAAGTAGAAGAGACACACAGAACAAAATATAAAAGGACTCTTGCCTTTTATATACTACATCTGGAAGCATAGATTGACAATTAAGAAAATGAGAACAAAGTTAAAGTGAGTTGTTCTTTCTGCATATTACCAACTCTGTGGCCATTTTCTTCTTTCTCCAGGTGTGTAGGTGGGGAGGGAGGTTGAGGGAAGCTGTGGACTTATCCCCCAGTATTGGCTCTTTTGGGCACCTACTCCTTGTATCCTTTCAACTCATCTTCTGTACTTCAAAATCTCAATCCTATTGTCCTGGGTCTTTTAACCTGGCTCACTGTAGTCCTAGACTACTGGTGCCAAGACTGGGTTTAAAAGTACTTTCCTTCAGACCTCTGCTGACTACAAGCAGTTAAGGAAATTGTCTACTTGATCTAAAGGTCTATATGAGACTAAGATGCATTTTAAAACTTCTGCATTTCCTAGGAAAAAGCAAATGGGAGCTAAATATATCACACATATATCTATACATATGTATATGTGTATATATATGAATATATGTATGTGTATATATATATATTTTTATATATATACACATATACATATTTAATCTTTATGATGGGCATTGTGTGACCAGCTAAGGAAGAGCCCTGAAACCCAGAGACTACTATTTTGAATGTAGACTTCATGTTCACTTGTGTCATGGGCCTATAGGCCAGTAAAAATCAATACAACAGTCCCAACTAAATCAGGAACACATACCAGTCCTAAAGGCTTAACATGATTTATAGGGAAAAGAGAAGTCTTTCAAAAACAAGTTTTTATAAACTATGCCATGTCAGAATGGGCCTTTTCAGGCCCAAATAACTTCTTCTGTCGTTATAGCTCTCAGATCTAATGTTTTGGAAGCTCACCATTTGTTCATTTTACTTATTATTTAGGTTCTGACTTCAGAACCAAATATATACAAAGGAAGTCAAACAATCAGTTGCCTATAAATAAGAAAATTCTGGTGGCCTGTCATCTATACTCATGCATACTAGAATCTAAAGAAATCAAAAGTAGGGAAAAGTAATGAGATAGTGTGTGTTGAACAAGAGCAGGGCCATCATTGAACCTAACGAAGCATTTATTTCCAACCACTTACCTTGGTCCTTCAGTTGCCCTCAGTCATGCTCTCAGCATCACATTCTTTCGGTGGTTCTCCTCCTCCTGGCAACTCACTTTCGATTTCCCACAGTTCATCATCTTCTTCCTCCAAGTTGCTAGAGATGTGGCACTTCTTGAACCCTTGGACAATGGATTCACTTGAGATGCTGTTCCATGCCACCATGACCCATTCCAGGAAGAGACCCAGGGGTGGTTTCTTGGCATTCCCAGTAGGGCTGAGCGCCAGGTTCCCAGCCAGAAGCCAGTTAGAGTACTGGGCACGCACACTGTCATTCAGTGGCTTGTAGACCACCACATCCAGCACCTGCAGCTGTGGGGTTAGGCTCCCGGGGATGATCACCATGTCCGTGTTCAGACTCTCCATGGAACTCTTCACAGAATCAGTGGCATGTCCCCGGAAGCCATTCAGGATCAGCATCCCTCGTTGCTTGGGAAGTGCTCCTGTCCTGCGTCTCCACACCACTTCCAACCAGTCCTGCATCAAGTCTTCAGTCATCCACCCATAGCGATGGCAGCGGATTTCCATCCCGCTGGGGAACTTTCCTGGGGGGATGTAGGTTCCCCTCAAAATGATATATGGAGGTAACTTCTTCCCATCAGCCAAGACACCAAGCATGGCCGTGATCCTTAGTTTCTCCCTGCCTGGAGTCTTGACCAACACAGGTTTTTCACCCTGGTTGTCAACAGTAACCCTGGATGGCACCTCCAAGCAGATGGGTGTCTCGTCTGCATTCCCCATCTGTGTCACCTCGTAGTCATGCGCCCTGCGCAAAGATAACACGGTCCGCTGGTAAGTGATGAGCTTCTCAGTCAGGTCTTCAGGCAGGTGCTGGGGTACAGGTACTTTGTGCCTCAGAGACAGGTCATACCTTCTCATCATTCTTCGACACCAACCCAAGCTTGCTTTGAACCCTTTCTCTGGAATGTTCATTTCCTGGGCAATTTCAAGAGCTTTCAGCTGCATCGCCTCCCTGGTTATGGGGTCCCCTTTGGCCTGCATGTATCTGACATACTCAGCCACGCGTTGGTCCACCAGAGCAAACCTGCCATTCTTGGGGCCTCGAAATGCCCGTCGCATGGCATGGGCATTCTGCAGCTGTGGCTTCACCTTGCGCCAGTCTCGAACGTTTTTTTCGAATACTCCAAACTGCTTGGCAGCCTGGCAGTTGTTGGTGCTCTCGGCATACTCTACCACCATCAACTTGAATCCTGCGTCATAACTGCGGCGCATGCCCCGGCTGAACTGAAACTTCCCAGCTATGTCATCAGCCGAGAGGTCATACCCCGGGAAGCCCATGGCCATGCAGAAGGGATACCCCTCACTCCATTCAGGCAGCTCAGTGATGTCCCGAGGCAGGCGCAGACCAAAGCTGTCAAGATGCTGAGGCTGAGGGAAGTGGGAGGTGGTATTCATGGGGGTTGCCCAATCTGGAGGCTTCACATCAGATTCTTCATTTTCTGGGAGACAAATGAGGGGGAAAAGAAGTCAGTGATTAAGTGGCTTAATCCTTGATTTTTTTTTGAGTCAAAATGTTTAATAAGGTTCACCAAAAATAGTAACTTGAATAATAGATAATACTAAGTTGTTATCCCGGTGTTAATTTATACAGATTCCATACAGACTCAGCCACGGTGGCCATCAGTGTTCCTTCTCTGTAGATGAGGTGAGAGAAACTACAGAGGTTATAAATGGAGTCAAGATTGCCAAGCTAGGACATAGCAGGAGAACTTGGGACACAGGTTCCAAGTGTGGATCAAATAAAAGCGATGCTATGTTGGGGTCCAAAAACAGTATTTATGTGGATGAGAAACCAAATACAATTCACCGTGCTTGTGCTTCCTAACATTGCAGAGCTTTGGTGGAATCATAGCCCTTGAATCAAAAAAACCTGTAAGAAAATTCATGCCAGCAAATTTAAGTTTATAGTTTTAAGTTGGTTCTTGCATACCAATGTGTATACTTATATTTGGAAGATCATTACAGAAATGCAATATGATTGGAAGATTTCTCCTTTCACCAAAACTAAAATGCTATCAATTGTAAAATGCACCTTTATGTGCTACTAAAAGAATTAACAAAATGCCTTTAGTTCTAACAATCACATGCAATCTTTTCCACAGGTCTTCTCAATTACATAAAGTGGCAGGGAAAAAAGTGCTTTAGAATCAGTAAAATATGGAAGCTATGCTGTATTTTTCCAACTACTGCTCTCCTAATCTTTTTTCATGTTGATAAAAAAAGAAACTAGGTGCCTCTTAAGACTTATCTACTCAAATGTGAACTGTGGCCTTTTATATCCAGGATGAAACAGACAGGAAGCTCAGGGTAAATACACTGGATGCACACTTCCTCTCACTAGTACTGAGTTTGAAGAAGCATGGCATGTGGCATGCTGCTGATGTGGCCACACTCAGCCAGAAAGTGCACTGGACCACACACCATGAAAACTTCATTTTGCTCCAGTCAAATATAAGGTCACACACATCAAGGCTTATTTAAATCTACAACTGACCAACGAGGAGACTGAGGCCCAGAGAAATAAAAGAAGTTGCCTAAGGTCACAAAGAACTGTCAAGAGATTTTTAAACTCTCCCATTTTTAAAGTCCATCGTCATTGTGCTTCATCTCTCAACATCCCACAAAATGTATGCAGAAACTGAAAATCCGGCTTTAAGATGCTATTAGGGCTGACACTGAAGTGTAGTTGTAGTACCTGTAACGGGTCCTCCTTGTAGCTGCCACTCCTCAGAATTATGAGACTCTTCCTCCCGTTCCAAACGAGTGATCATGTCTGGCTTAGGGAATGGGAATTCTGTTCACAGAAAATAGAATAGGTAACAATTGGGCTACTGTCCTGAAGCAATGCAAACCTAAGTATTTTATAATACTTAAGAAACCCTATTCCCTCCAATTGTAAAATATGGGACAAGTTTGGTGATACTCAAAGAAAAAAATATGATAGAAAATACATCTGTCTGAGGGCATTTCTGGATCTCTGTGAATGAGGGCTGGGGCCAGCATTGGGCTTAGTATAATAACATAAAAACTGCATTTAGCAGAGAAGTGGGTGGAGGCTACCACAGATGCAATAAGCATGCTGGTACTTCTGTGAGCAACCTGGGCAATCCAAATGGATCATGTGGGAGTGTGGGAGTGTGTGTGTGTGTGTGTGTGTGTGTGTGTGTGTGTGTGTGTGTGCATACTTTGGGGGACATGTCCCTATGTTTCTGAGGCTGATAACAATGAAGGCCTTTCTTCATTGTGGGCTTGTGAAGCACAAGCTCAAATACAAGGTGACATTTCTAAAGTTGTCCTTCTTGGGCTGGGAAGGTAGCTCAGTGGTAGAGGGCTTGCCTTGCATGCATGAGGCCCTGGGTTCAATTCCTCAGCACCACATAAGCAAAAAGAAAAAAAAGCTGGAAATGGCACTGTGGCTCAAGTGGTAGAGCGCTAGTCTTGAGCTGAAGAGCTGAGGGACAGCTCCCAGGCCCAGAGTTCAGGCCCCACGACCGGACCCCCCCCAAAATAAACAAATAAATAAAAAATAAAGTTGTACTTCTTTAAAAGTGTCAAAGCCTGGGTTAAGCTCATTCTAAGAGGTGGCATGAGCTGAGTAGAAAAATATAGTATGTATAATATATACACCCTGCCCAATCACAAGTAGGGAATTAAGTGGGCACATTCAGCAGAGAAGGGTGGTGGGGTATACCAGGGAAGAGAGATGTGTAATTAATTCTCTGGGCTCAGAGCTTCTGGGAGATTAAGGGAAACAACTTTACCCAGGGACAGAACAGTTTCATAATTCATCCTCATCACTTCCCGGTAGAGGGCCTTTTGTTGGTCCGTCAAAACTTCCCACTCCTCATCAGAAAAATATATGGCCACCTCATCAAATAGGGCTGGAACCTGCAACATGAACAGGTCTTTCTCAATGCACATGCAGACAGATGTTCAGACTTCAGAAGATCTCGTGAATAAGTGGGCTTAGCCCTTCCTCTCACAGTTCAGGTCATGGTCCTGACTTGAGGAAAATGGCTTGTTCACATTCATATAGCTACTGGGGGCAAGATGAGGCAGGAAAGAGCACAGTACCCTACTACAGCCGCTATCACACCCTCTGCTCACCAACACAGCAAGGGCAGCGTGAAAAGAAAACTCCCTACTGCCATCAACAGGCTGGGTGCCCTGGATGTTGTACTCATGCAATGCATGAGAGCAGCTCACCGTTCACCTGACTCCAGAGGCAGAACACTAATCCTGCCTGGAGAAAAGTGCATCCAAGGGGCTGGGAAAGTGAATTAGTGGTAAAGTGCTTGCCTTGCATGCATGAGGCCCTGGATTTGATTCCTCAGCACCACATAAGCAGAAAAAGCCAGAAGTGGTGCTGTGGCTCAAGTGGTAGAGCGCTAGCCTTAAGCTGAAGAGCTTAGGGATAGTGCCCAGGCCTAGAGTTCAAGCCCCATGACCGACCAAAAAAAAAAAAAAGTGTATCCAAGTCACTCATCTTAATCTGTACCTCTCTAGACCTCCTAGACTTGCAGCCTAAAAGGAAGAAGAGCTGGATGTGTAAATTTACATAGGGCTAAATGCTTTCCACAGACTTTTATGGTTTTCTGGGGCATCACATTCCAAAGGTATCAATCTTATTTGATTTGGAACCCAGGGCTGCCCAAAGATCCATCAAGGCCTTTCCAATCCACAAGAACATGAATTGGAGAAGGGCTAATTAGATCTTAATTTATACTATGAGATGCCAGAGCAAACCTGATTACTTTGATGCCCAGACCAGGGCTGCAGTGTTCCTGTGCAGAGAAGCTTGCTCCCTCTCTTGTCCCTCTATCCCCACTCTCTTCCTTATAGCTAGGGGCTGCAATGACCAAAAACAACCTTCTCTTTGTTTTAAAAATACTTTGCTTTACTTTCTACTCTATGTTCTTTTCTTTTGGCTAATAAAAACATCTTATTATAAAGCCCATCACATTCAAAGGTAAGAAATCACTGGACAGCTTACAGCAGGGTGGCCACTTCACATCCTCTCCAAAGCTATTCTCCAAAGCTTGAATCCAAATCCTGGGTCTGGGGATCCATTGTTTGTTTTGTTTTTGTTTTTGTTTCTCATCCTAAAAAAAACCAATGTCTATATAGCCTGCAGTGTTTTCAAGTGTCAGGTCATCAATCATTCTGACACCCTGGTCTTTCTTCCCTGACTCAGTGAGACCATTTACTATCTTTCCACCCTTACAGCATCTCCCTGATTTTCTCCCAACAAACTTGTGGATGAATAAAGATATACCAGTTAAACCCAGGGGAGAAAAACGGGTTCAAATAGGCATCATTTCCAGGCTGAAGTCAAACAGCTAGTAAATGGCATGGTGAGATGTGGACTCTACTATCTGATGCCAATGAGACACACAACTGAGAACAAAGTTGTTTTCTGGGTGAATAGTCCTTAACTCTCCCCCACCTCTGATCTAGCTATACCCAGCTCTTACTGTCCCATGTCACCTCTGCCATTCTTCCCCCTGGGCCTCCTATGTTCTCTGCATTCTTGACCTATGGACACACATTCATCTTTTTAAGACTTCAAGACCACCCTCTTCTCCAGGAACGCATTCTGTCCTAGGCTGTGAGCATACGTACATGTGTTCAACACTATGGTGGCATGGTCACACTGCACATTGTTTATTTGTCTGTTCTCTCCCCTAAAATGAGTTTGCCAAGGACAGGGGTGCATTTACTCTGTCTTATTTCCCAAGTCTAGCACACTCGAATAGTGACTTAAAATGTGTTTTTGAACTAGTGAGGCAAATCATCTCTGAATTTTCCCTCTCTTCTGGCACATGGACCATTTTCAAAGCATTGTTAAGTTTAATCTGTCAAAAAATTCTCTGGAGGAAGAATGGACAAAAATTGATTTGTTTCTGAGCTTTCCTCAGACTTCTTCCTCAACCTGACCAGCGAGACAGCCCAGTGATTTTCTACCCCACTACTCCCTTCACACTTCTCAGGCTTTTAAACAACTTTCTCTCTGGCCTTTCCTGTCCCTATGAAGTTCCTGATGTAGGCCATACCTATTTATAGTCACTTTCCCTTTACTGACAAAATGGGGCACAGGCCTGGCCCTGTCAGTTCTTGTAGAAGATCTGGAAAAACACCAGATATCAGGAGCACAGATGTTATGAGAAGTCTAGAAGCTGGTATGTGTGGGATTTGTCCCCTCCTAGTAATGCCTGAACCCCAGAGGAACTTCAAACAAGCCCACATGATGTGCCATAGGCACAGAGCAGGGGATTAGAAAGGCTCCCTCACAGCGGCCCTCTGTGAGAATGAATCAAGCCTTCAGCCAGGCTTTGCTGTGCAGGCCTCCTTTGCTCTACACAGCCCTTTTATCTGGCCAAACACAGCAGAAGGTAAACAACACTGGCCCTGGACACATCTGAGAAGTTGGGCAGTCTGAATTCCATCTTCAGTGACCCTTTCTTGGCTTCAAAGGTAAAGGCTCTCAATTCCTGTCTTCCTCCCTGCCCTCAGAAGATCAAGGACTCACAGGATAGGGGGTATTCTATTAGCTGTGTGCACTGCCTTGCTCTCCCTGGGCATTCCAACATTAATCTCCAAGTGCAAGTGTTGCAAAGTATTTACATACTGCACAGCTCCACTGAAGCCTTACAGATACTCAGCAAAGCTGGTAGGGATCTGAGGGTAGCCAGTCTACACTGATGTACCAATGCAGGTACTCCTGTTTATACACATATATTATCTATATGAAAGCCTCTAAATACATAATGGATATGGGAATCACTAACCCACTTTTATGGGTAAGGAAACAGTAGTTAAGTAATTTGGCAAACGTTACAGAGGTAGAGTCTGATTCCTAACCCTGTACTTTCTCAATAGGCCACTGAAGCATTAACAAGGTGTCTGTAGAGCCTTAAGCTTTCCTTAGAAAGATGGATTCAGGAATACTAAGAAAAGCCCACACTCCCCAGCACAGAATGCCATGCTCTGGCCTATGGTGGCCCTGACCCCTGGCTGACCCTGGTTCTTAGCCAATGGCCCTGCTTACCACATTCCCCATCTGGGCTTCCCAACTCTATATGTACCTTCTTTCTCCAGTGCCTTTGGAGGTACAAACCCACTCTGTTCCCTTTCATGACTGATGCTCAAAATACATCTTTTCCACTTCACATTTTACTATCCTAATGTAGAGAATGGTTCTTCTGTTGAATGGCTTTTATTACTTTGGAATATGCATTTAAGTAGAATATGCATTTAAAATATAGGTTCAATTCTTTCCTTCCCCTAATTTAATAGTCTAGAGCAGTTTTTCAACCTCATACTACTTGGGGCCAGATAATTCTTTGTTGTATCAGAGGGTTTTCCTCTGCACTATAGTTGTACAGGTAGATCCTTGATCTCAACCCATTAGGTATACCAGTAAGATCTCCTACCCCCTTACTCCACCTTGAGGATGAACAGCCAAAATGTCTCCAGATATTGCTAAATGTCCCAGGGTGAGAAGAGGACAAACCAGTCCACCATTCTAGACTAAGTCATCTCTGCAAAGCAGTCTCTAGCCTAAGTGAGGCTTTTTTGCTCCTGGCTGCTAGACTATCCTGAACTGACCTACAAATTACAATGTATTCATTTGTACACCATCCTATTAATTATGCTGACTTTCTTGCCTGGCTCTTAAGATAAGAAACTCTTCTATGTGTGTAGGTAGCACTGTACACAGTAACTTCAGATGTGTGGCAGATTGCCTGGAGGCCAAAAATGACCAATCTCATCACTATGAAGCTGCCAGACTCCCTTTTTTGAATCATCTGGTTACTTCCTTCTTTCCTGCCCCAAGCATCATCTTCATCTTGTTCTTTTTATCCTTGTCCAACACATTCAGATGTCCCCTTTTACTACAGCTGTTTTTCATGCTTCTCTACTCCATTTGGAAATTCTAGGTTAGCCAATGTAGCCTCAAAGCCCAGGCTTTCCACTGTCTTGAGGTTTCATTACAGGCCAGAAGTGACTGAATCCTACCTGGATCAAAACTTGGAAGGAGGGCAAGATAGAACACTGAGGAGACCAAGGAAGTGGAGCTTGATTAGTAAACTCAAAGCCTGAGTTGCACTATTTGCTTTTACTGAGTTAATATACAATAGCAAATGCACAACTTTTAAAGGTACTGCTTAGGAGGTCTTTTTTTTTTTTAAAGAGTATCACTGTTCACATGTATACAGGGAGCAAAGAAGATCACTTGTCTGTACTCCTGTAGGAGAGGGTTGGACTGTTGGACTAGATAATGAAGAAGTGCCATGGTTCTATGAATTAGGGCTTCTCACTATACACAAGATAAACACATGAAGTCCAATAACTGTGAAAAACTATCCATAGATATAAATACCTATGGCTCTAACATTTGTGTAAGTTCCCTCTAGTTCTTTTACACTGCTCTGTTTGCATGTGTGAAATCTGCATATTCCCACTGCTAACCCATTCAATTCAGACCAGGTGGGTATACAGCTAGATTCCCTTCATGTCAGCTTGATGAACCAACTTTGATATAAAGTGAGTGGTTCCCTGTGACCAGCAGTAAATCAGCAAATAATTATCTGATGTTTACAATGTACCTGGCACCAAGCAAGGTATATAGGGGAAATGGGAGGCACAAAGTCCCATCTTCTGAGACTTCCAATCTATTGATCAGCCTTGTGGCCAAAGGAGCTGTTCCCACAACCACCTCCTCCATTCTTTGCACTGCCATTTAAAGCCATAGTGTTTTCTCAGGAATGCACACACACACACACACACAGGACTGGGCTACTTTTACTTTCCATGTCTACTTTAGAAGACTTAAAATAAAGCTTGACTTTCAAGCCTGGCCCCACACCTTACTTACCCATCCACCTTCTGAGCAGATTCGTACTTTTTGCATATCGGTTGGGCCATCCTTCAGTTCCTGGCACTGAATCTCTTCTTCTTCCTCTTCTTCTTTCAGGGTCAAATTGAGAGGGTAGGTTGTAGACTCCATTTCTGCAAGCAAGATTTAAGTTCAAACAAATCAGGTGTCAATGGGAACTTTCCAAAGCCAGTAAGAGAGAGACTTGGCTACACATCAACTTCCATAACCCAAATGTTGATGGAGTTGAGCAGAGTGGGGGCCTGAGAAGAAAAGGTTATGGGAAATCCCAGAAAGATGGATAAGAAACAGTGATAGAAATAGGATAATAACAGTGGATAGAAAACCTATCTGGTTGTCTTCAAATACTTTTTTTTTAAAGCTTTCTGTGCCAGAGACTGGACTGGATTGTAGAGATGGAAAGAACAGAACTACGGCTGGTGGTGGGTAAGCATTCCAGGATGAAGTTTTAAACAGTACAAGGGCAGGCTGAAGTTTCCCACAGCCAGTACTACCCAAACACATCCTCAGTGGCAGCCAAGAGGTGTTGATCTGTTATCTGTGAAATGTCTGGAGGCGGGGCGGGTCAGGTACTCAGCTGGATTGGTCCCAGACACTAATGAAGGAAGGCGAATGGTTTGCACATCACCTTTCCAAATTCACAGGCGCTGTCCACGAGCCAGTTCAAAAACTGGTCGTTCTGTCTCAAAGGAATTCCCAAACCTGAGTCGGTGGAACGTAATGAGGGGTATGCCTGGAATTCTCTGGAAGGGATCAAACTACTGTGACCTACCCGCACCAGGAAACGACACCCCTCTACCACGGCGGCCTAAGAGCCTGATTCCCTACAAGCCGATGCACCTCAGCCCTGTCCCCTAGGGGAGCGGCAATTCCTAGGTGAGGGGTTTGTGTTCGCCCAGAGCCTCATTTCCTCCAGGTCCTCCAAAGCAAAGCCCCTTGCAGGAGTTCAAAGTCAGCTTCAGTGTTTTCCTACAACGATGGGTCTGGGCCAAGCAGAACGGGCTTCAGGCCCGAGGGTGGGGCCTGAACGAACTTGGTCACGAGTCCCACGGCAGTACCGGAGGGAAGGGGGCCACAGCCGAGCCGGGGGTGCCCGCAGCCGGGCCAGCCGGGCCGCCGCGGTCCGCCCCGCCCCGGCCCCGCCGCGCCCCCAGGGCGCGCTCCGAGTTCTCCAGCCATCTTGTCCTCCCTTTCTCCGCGGACTGTGCCGCTCCGGCAGCGCCCCCTCCGCCCGTCCCCACCCGTCCCCGGCGCACCTGCCCGGGCGCGGAGAACCGGCGCCGCCCGCCGCCCGCCTCCCCCGGCGAGCTCGCAACAAAGGCGGCCGCGGCCGGCAGCGGCAACCCCGGCGCCCCCGCCCCCGCCGCGGCCCAGGAACCTGGCCCGGAGGAGGACGAACCGGCGCCGCCAGCGCCCAGCCCCGCCCCGCCCCGCCCGGCCCCGCCCGCGATTACGCACCCGGCCGCAGGGGGTGGGGTGGGCGCGTCGGCGGCGGCCCCGGCTGTCACTGCGCCATCCCGGCCGCCCCTCCGGCTTCCCGTGCGCGCGGGCCCTCGGGAGGGAGCGCGGAGAACACGTGGTGGGAGGAGGGAGGGTCCGGCCGGCAGCTGAGGGTGTTGGGAGGCGAGGGGGAGGAGCGCGGTTGATGTCAGCAGGCCTCGGCGGCGCCGGGGGACGGCGTCCGCGCAGCTCCCGGACCCTCCTCCCCGTGCCGCTCCCGGACCCTCCTCCCGGCGCGCGGCTTCCGGCCGGCGGCGCGCCGCCCCGCGGGGCCCCCCGCGGTCAGGGTATCCCCGGGCTCCCGGGACCTCTGCGGCTTGCCTCTACCCTCCCGCTCCCCCGTGCAAAGCGCCGGGCCGGGGGTGACCGCGGCTGCGAGAGCCCAGATTTATTTTTATTTTTCAGCAGCGTGTAATGTGGGAGCCCACGTCCATGTGCTCGTTTGCGTTCGCCAATGGCTCGCTCTGGCTCGGAGGAGTGCGCACAGTGCCCTTGCCTGGCTTCATCGACTTTGCCTGCCAGACCAGACCCGCAAGAAGGCCAGTGAAGGGTCCAAGGTCTTTAGGGAAGAATGTTTCTTTTCGGGCACTTTTCTTTCTGCTCCAGAACTTCGTTCTCAATATGCTAGAGAAGAGAACTTCGTGGGTTTTGCAAGCGTTGCCTATCAACTCCCCAAGCATACCCTAGATGAAGTATCTGCAGGATCTTTCTTCTCTGATTGTTCAAAGGGTTGTTTGCTTTGCAACCTTGTGGACTGACTAACAAACATTATCCAGAAAATCCAGAAGGCTTCTGCTTCCAGATAAAGATAACGGGCTTGGGATTTTTCTGGGAGCTTTTTTTTTTTTTTTTTTTTTAAATACTTTTGGCATCGAGTCAAATACTAAGGGCGACTTTATTCAGAGAAAAGGGGGATTCAACATCAGAAGAAGTATAGAAGGGCTGAAGATTGACAGGCGGCAAGCAGAATAAGGGGTGTGTCATGGAAAATTACTGAAAGGAGCCATCACAAGTAAAGTGACTCTTCCTAAACTGACAGAACAGGGTTTTTGCTGAAGGGAGGTCAGGGTGATCAGATATCAAGGGTAGGGAAATGAATTATTTGTTCAGCCGTGGAGGTGATTAGATATCAATGGCTAAAACTGGCTTGACAGGATTCTCCGCAAATCCAGAGCAGGGCCGGCAGAAGGTGCACGAGGGGGGCCAAGATGGAGGCTAGCTCAGAGTAGTGTTCAAGAGCATGACTAAAGTTTGGTCTAAGAGGTGCTCTTCGTTGGACTTTTCAGATTGTCTCCAAGATGGGAGTACATGCTGGGATAGGTCTTTTTTTTTTTTTTTTAAGGTCCTGCCTATTGATTTATATGGAATTTTTGCCTTGTGAGAATCCTCTGTGGGGCTGTACTCTTAACAGTATGACAGACACATCTTTGGAGCGTTCGTTTTTTGTTTTCTTCCTCTTTTTTATTTTAATTTTATTGTCAAGGTGATGTACCGAGGGATTACAGTTACATAAGTAAGGTAGTGAGTACATTTCTTGTCTAACTTGTTACCCCCTCCCTTATTTTTCTCCCTTCTCCCCTCCTCCCAATCCCCCCTCCAAGTTGTACAGATAGAAACATTTCAACATATTGTCTTTTGAGTATCGCTGTTGCCACTTTGTCCTTTGTCTCACCATTTTGTTGTTCCCCTTCCCTTCCCTAGTTCAGATAAATGTATGTACAATACCCAGGTTACCAAAATCGAATACAGTGACAACAGGGGATAAACCATAGGGGGGAAAAATCACAAAAGAAAAAAGAAAAATGTAGTACATTGAAAACAACAACAAAGAAAAATCTCTTGTGTCCATATCTTGTAGTCTATTTCACTGAGCATCAAATTATATGGTCATATGTACATAGCTATTGAGCTATTCTGCTCCTCTGCTAAGATTATCCTAAATGTATACTAATTGTTAAAAATAAGGTAACCCAAGGGACCTATGTTTCTTTGGGTCTGGCTTACTTCAGTTAATATGATTTTTTCCAAATCCTCCCATTTCCTTACAAATGGGGCAGTGTCATTCTTTCTGATGGAAGCATAGAATTCCATTATACACACACATACACACCCACACACAGATATATTTTCTTGATTCATTCATCTATTGAGGGATCTCTAGGTTGGTTCCATATCTTAGCTATGGCGAATAATGCTGCGATGAACACAGTTGTGCTGTTTAGCTTTAGTGTGGCTTTGTTTGTGGTCATTTGGGTAAATGCCCAGAAGTGGGATTGCTGGGTCATAGGGGAGCTCTATGTGTAGTTTTTTTGAGGAACCTTCATACTACTTTCTAGAGTGGTTGAACAACACCAACAGTGTAGTGGCGTTCCCTTTTGGCTGCATCCTTGTCTGACATTTAATCCAGGGATGGAGACTAGCCAGATTTTTGGGAAACAAGGTTGGAATGTTTTGTTTGTTTTAGTGAAATTTCTTTTGTGTATAAAATTAGTATTTTCAAGTGGTGCTGTAGCTCAAGTGGTAGAGCGCTCCCCTTGAGCTGAAGAGCTGAGGGATAGCGCCAAGGCCCAGAGTTCAAGCCCCACAACCACCAAAAAAAAAAAAAGAAATTTTTTTTTTTAAAAATTAGTATTTTCAGAGCCAGAAATAATAACTTAATTTGATTGATATTCTCAGCTTAATTTTTCTGAGGAAGTGTCAGTTCATTCACATGGAAAAGAGAAAATGACTGCTAGGAGTAGAGAAGGATGCTGGGACATCTTAAAAGACTAATATAGACAATGATTTAAACCAAAAGCAATATTATGTTAGAGTTTTAGTCTTGAGAATCTAAGTGTTCTTATACAGTTTAATTATGTGTCCATGGGAAGAGGCTAACCAGTGACTCATTGAAAAGTTGGTTTCGAATTCAGAGCCCTATAATTTTAGTTACTATCAAGAGATCCACTTTTTTACATGTTTGTAATTACTAACAATTATGTTGAGTACAAAAAACACATAGATAAGCACAAAACGTTACAGACATATTTAAGTGGCTTTGTCAGTCATGTTGCTTCTCTCTGCTTGCATTTATTTCCCCATCTGCTAAATAGAGAGTTGAAGCAGATATCATTCATGGTGTCCCTTATCTCTCCTATCCAGGAATTTCATTATTGATATAACTTTGTATTTACCTAAATATGAGTGCCTGAACCAAATCTTTGAGACAGTGCTTGGTGTTGGTAATTCAGTAGGATGTACCTCTTTTAGTAAGTGATAATTAAATATCAGCAGAACAGTCAGTGTAATCAACTTTAAAGAGGCTGTTGGTCTTACTTTATCCTTACTTACTGCTTTTGAATCATTTCAGTATATAAGCCTGAAGAGGCCCTTCCCCTCCCACCTTCAGGTTCAAATTCTATGAAATACTCCTTTAAATGTAATGCCCCATGGCAAATGCACATTTATTTTTTACCTCCTTTGGTAGGGATTCTGTAGCCCTCAGGTCAATCTCCATTCTTCTATTCTTTGGGGCTTTGATTTAATTAGTAGTGTGATACTTTGTGTCTTCTCAATAATAGTATACATTGTGCCTTTTTAAGGTGTTATGTTCAATGCACCTTCACTTGGATTGGCCATGTGATACACTTCAGCCACCAGAATGTGGGTAGAAGTGACTACCTGACCTGCATAAGTCCAAGTAGAAGTTATAAGAGGTATCATGTGTTTCTACTTGAGCCCTGGGAGCCTTTGGTCTCTACATGTTAAAACCCTGAAGGGTTTACCCAAGTGCTGGTGGCTCACAGCAGTAATTCTAGGTACCCAGGAGGCTGAGATCTGAGGATCACAATTCAAGCAAACAGATTTAAGAGATTTTTTTTTTATTGTTGTTGTTGGTCGTGGGGCTTGAACTCTGGGCGTGGGTGCAGTCTGTGCGTTATTCAGCTCAAGGCGTGTGCTCTGCCACTTGAATCACAGCGCCACTTCCAGTTTTCTAGTGGTTTATTGGAGATAAGAGTCTCACGGACTTTGCTGCCTGGGCTGGCTTTGAACCGCAATCCTCAAATCTCAGCCTCCTGAGTAGCTAGGATTACAGGAGTGAGCCACTAGTGCCCAGCTTTAAGAGATTCTTATATTCAATTAACTAGCAAAAAGCCAGAAGTAGAGGTGTGGTTCAGGTGGTAGAGCTCCAGAAATAATAAAATAGGACTTCCACCATAGAAAATAATCAAGCTAGAAGACACTTTTGGAAGACTTTGGTAAATGGTAAGGGAAATCCTGCTGTAGAGAGTTCTTGGGAAGGCTTAAAAGTTCCTGGAGAGGAGGCTTGTGACTAGAGACCTAGAAGATTAAGGAATACAATTTCTTTTGTAGTTTTTTGTTTTGTGTGCCAGAATCCCGGCAGAGGATATGATCATCAGTAACACTCCATTGTCTACTAGGTCTTTTCTTTCCTTTCCCATCCAGGATTTCTTTGTCTACACCTCAGATCACAAAATGGGAATTCTCCATTCTCTTGCTTTGGCGCATCCCATAGCTCTAAGTCCAATGCTGTATTTTTGTCACTGTCCTAATTATGAATAGCTATAAATAAAATATACTATATAACAAGACATACCAGTACGTGTTGATTACAACTACAACAATCTCTTTCCAGGCCACTGGCCTTTCTATTGCCCAGGAAAGCTCTATAACACAGTCTTATTCTGATACCCGAGATTAAAGGTCAATGATGGCTCTTCAGTGTTTGGGGGGTTTGTTTTGTCTGTGAGTACTGGGGCTTGAACTAAGGGTCTCATACTATCACTTAGCTTTTTCACTAAAGGTTGGCTTCAGCCTTTTGAAATTCTGAAAACAAAAAGCTTAACAAGACAAACAAAAACTCAGTGGAAAGTCTTTCCTGTATGGGAGATCCAACTGAAGCAGAATATCAGGGCTAGAGGACACAGGGGATGTATTAGAACAGTACAATAAATAAATAGGAGAAAAATAAAGATGTACAAATGGAACATGGGAGACAGCTGTGGCACTTGAAAGACCAAAGAAATTAATGATGGGCATAGAAGAAGAATAGCTGCAAGCTAAGGGGATAGAATAAAACAAAAAATTTTCTGAATCCTGAGAAAGAAGCAGCCATTCAGATACAGAAGGCTGTAAGAACACACAATAAACAAGACTAGAAGAAGAATCATTTCAAGACATTGTAGCTAAAACATTAAATGTACAGAACAAGGAAAGAGACACAGAAAACTTCAAGAAAGTAGCATCAACTCACTCTTCTAGCAAGCCCTTCAGAACAATGGTAGATTTCTCAACAGAAACTTTAAAAAGCAAGGATGCCATGGAATGATGTGTTTTAAGCAGAGAAAGGGTATAACTTTCTAGGTTACTCTAGTAAGCAAAGTATCATCATAGACTAAAGATAAATAAAACCTTCCATGATAAACAAAAGCTAGAGCAATTTACAACCTCCAAATCAGTACTACAGAAGACTCTCAAAGGAATACTGCACATAAAAAAGAAAAATAAAAATAGTATGAGAAAAGGGAAGAAAAATCCCAACATTTCCTCTAAAGTGAGAAGAGTGTCTCATCCCTTTTCTCATTCATTTTGGTCCTGGAATTCCTAGCAACAACACAAGAAAAAGAAAAAAAAGCTACAAATAGGAAGGGAAGATGTGGATCCCTATTTGGAAATGATATGATCCCTCTTTCTTCCATCTTGTGGCAGGGAAATCAAAATGGAAAATGACAAAATAAAAATATGACAAGAAACTAAAATTTACTATGAATTTATAGACCTATCTTTTCATATGCATTATAATCTATAACATTGTTGCTAAATTTCTTATTTTATAGATGAATAAATAGGAGAAAAATAAAAATATACAAATGGAACATGGGAAACTGAGGCTTAGAAAGTTTGTTAGCAAAAATAAAGTAGATTCTCTTGGTCTACAGTGATACAATGTGGGGTTATTATATTCTGGAAAGTCTTATAAGACTTACATCTTAGACTATAGATCTTATACCTTGGATAAGACTCTCCCAGATGTTGTAGCCAAGAAAAGCAAATCAGATCTAGAATAGGTTCCAGTTTGATAAGGACAAGTTGCTGCTTCCTCTTGTGGATGAAAAAGCCTGACATACTCAACTTGATACCAAGGGTCTGAGTAACCTCCTCAAGGAGTGGTGCCATATCAAAGCTCATTATTGGTTTCTACTACTGGAATATTGGGCACTCAGCATGATAGGAACTAGATCTGCTTTAGTGATGGGGAAAACAGGATTTTTGACCTATGCATAGCACCTATGGCTGACCCTATGGCCACCACTGACACATTGCAAATGCAAAGGTGTGGCTGAGGACAGAGGCTGGCCAGGTTACTAAGGACTCCTTTCTCTTGGGTATCAGTGTGAGGCACGTAGCATTTTGTACTTTGTGTACATTACAATGGAACTTTCCACTGTAAATCCCAATGCCTCATCCCTGTACTTAATTTATTTTTGTCTCTAGTCTTCCAACCTTACTTTTTCTGGGACCCTGATCAAATCATCGATCCATTGTTCATTACTTGGTAAATGCTATCTCTTCCTCCACACTAGGTAAGTAAACTGCTTAAAATTCTGCCCTTTCAGAAGGTTTTGTTTTTCTACTGTCTTTCCATATCATTCACTTTCAGCTTATGCCAACATATCAAGGCAAATCATGTTTGAACTGGGCCTGAAATGTTCTTCCTCTATTAGCTGGTTGAACCCTTCTTCCTTAATATCACCAATGAGTAAGTGGAACAAAAGATGTCAACACATTAGAAATAAGTGGTTTTTATGTTGTGTTCAGGCCAGATCACAATTACTTTGTACAGTGAGTTGGTATTGTACTATTATTACATTATGACTCAATGGATTTGATAATTCTTACCTCATTAAGGGGGGGGGCTCTTGTTGCATGTGTAGGGCATATTGTTTTCATAGCACAGGACACGAATCCAAGGGGCCAAAGGATGTGTATTTAGACTTTCTGGTCATAGGGTTTGCATTCCCATTATGCAAAGTGAGTCACTTAACAGAGCCTGACTATGGAGCATGGAAGCATACATCATCCTTGCGGAGGTAGAGTGAGGGAGTGTTTGTATAATGCTCTGATGAGGGAAAGAGCAGACCATTGGTGGCAATATTAAAATTTGCCATATTTTTACTTTCTTTGCCCACGTCTCATCATTATTTCTTTCTATAATACATACCATCTATGCCACTTATAATCTCCTGCTTAGTTATAAAGTCTTCATGTTATTCTTCTATTTTCCTGGTTACTTTGAAAATAGGATACAAGAATTATATTTTCCTTACATTTTGGCACAGGGCTAAGAGTATCATTGTTCTTTAATATAATTAACTAAAGGAAGATAACGTTTATTTGATAAGTCACCAATCACATCAATTTTCATCTGGTTGCTCTATGATCCCTGCAGATACACATAGGAGATGGTTGGCATTATTACTTTACATTTGTGAAGAGGCTACCACTTTTTAAAAAATTTTTAGAAAACAAGTTCAGAAAAGAAAAAAAAGTCCATTTACTTATTTGAAAATATTTTGGACATGTCTGTAGATATACTCCTCCTTCCCAGAGCTCATGTAAACTCTGGGGTGATTTTTTTGGTGAGACTCCGATGTGATCTCCATTACAAAGAATGACATGGTGAGAAGGACATTCAGGATATATCATCTTATTCTCTTTTAACACTGCTATAGAAAATTAGCTTACATTTAACCACTATGTGGTAATATAATGGCATAGTTAGACACAGTGTACTTAGGGTTTTTTATTTGCCAGAAATTTCTAGTCAATTAATACCAGCAGCTATTAGTATGAGTCCAGGAGGAGTTAAACCAAATGTTTTCAGCACCAGCTGTTATGTTTTCTTTTTCCAAGAATCTAGTTTGTTCATGTGGTTATTAGGAGTCATCTCTTTATTATGTCATCTTATAAAAGAGTCTATAGCTAAATACTGATCTCTGGATTGCTTCTGTTTCAACCAAGATAATCTGGTCAGGAGCACCTGAACTGCTCTGGTCATCTCTGACCACAGCACAGGCTTCCACAGGGGATCTAGAGGTCTCTTAAAAAATCAAAGATGGTACTAGAGTGCTCATTTCTGTTTGATTGGCCCACTGATTTGGAATAGTAACAGAAATAAAACAATAATTTTCAAGGATCAATCTGGCTTTGTCTTATTCACCTATCCAGGCCTTTTGTAATACAGGTAATTTATTATGTTTTTTTGAGATGATTCACCTTGATTGAACTTAAATCCCACTTTGTCCCCCCTCTTGCCAGAATGGCCATTGTGTATATAGATGTGGATATTCAGAATTGTTATAAAAATTTCTCTGATTGGCTAAAGCTAAAAAGTTGTGTTGTTTTTTGTTTGTTTTTTTGCAGGTCCCAGGGCTTAAACTGTGGGCCTGGGTACTGCCCATGAGTCTCTTTGTGATTAAGGCTAACACTCTACCACTTGAACCACAGCACCACTTCCAGCTTTTATTGGAGATAAGAATCTCATGGACTTTAATGCCCAGGCTGGTTTCAAACCAAGATTATCAGATCTCAGCCTCCTGAATAGCTAGGATTACAAGTGTGAACTATGGGTTCCTGGCTAGTTAGAGTTATATTTTTGGTGGGTTGTAGGGCCTGAACTCTGGGCCTAGGTACTGTCCCTGAGCTCTTCAGCTCAAGGCTAATGCTCTACCACTTGAGCCACAGCTCCACTTCCCATTTTCCAGTGGTTAATTGGAGATAAGAATCTCATGGCTATCCTGCCCCGGCTGGCTTTGAATCATGATTTTCAGATCTCAGCCCCCTGAATAGCTAGGATTACAGCCTCCAGCGACCAGCTAGTTAAAGAATTTATTTTTATTTTTTTATTGTGAAAATACTGTACAGAGGAGTCACAATTACATGGGCAAGATAATGAGTACATTTCTTATCAAGCATTGTAGCCTCCTTTGTTTCTCCTTCCCATCCCTTCCCATCCTCCCTCCACCTCCCCCCACACGATCCTCCTAGTTGTAAAGTTCGTTTTTCGACATAATGACTTGTACATCTCATTGTTGCAGTGGGTCCACTGTATCCCTAGTTAAACGAGTTGTTTTTGCCCTTCTCCTCCACAAATTATACCAACATCAAATATGGTGAAACTAGGGGTTATACTGTGGGGGAGGGACATACAAAGCAACATAGAAATCATCTTATAAAAATGTTAGAAACTGGGCTGGGAAGGTGGTTCAGTGATAGAGTGCTTGCCTTGCATGCATGAGACCCTGGGTTCGATTCCTTAGCACCACATAAGCAGGAAAAAAAAAAAGCCAGAAGTGGCGCTGTGGCTCAAGTGGCAGAGCACTAACCTTCAGCTGAAGAGCTGAGGGACAGCGCCCAGGCCCAGAATTCAGGCCCCACAACAAGACCAAACAAAAAAAAAAGTTAGAAACAATTGCATGAAAGAAAAAAAAAAACATTTGAATACTTATCTTGGGGTTCATTCCCCTAACATCAACTTATCTGACTTTTTCTGCTTGACTCACAATGTACTAGTTATTGCAAATAACAGAAACCATGGGACCTATGTTTCTTTGGGCCTGGCTTACTTCACTTAATATAATTTTTTCCAAGTCTTTCCATTTCCTAACAAATGGAGCAATGTCATTCTTTCTGATGGAGGCATAGAATTCCATAGTGTATATATACCACATTTTCTTGATCCATTCATCTACTGAGGGGCATGTGAGTTGGTCCCATATCTTAGCAATGGTGAATAATGCTGCAATAAACATTGCTGGGTCATAGGGGAGTGCTACGTGGAGTGTTTTGAGGAACCTCCATAATAATTTCCAAAGTGGTTGAACAAGTTTACACTCCCACCAACAGTGTAGGAAGGTTCCCTTCTGTCCACATCCCCTCCAGCATCTAGGAAATCAAAACAGAACTTAGAAAGTGGCAAAAACTCCCATGCTCCTGGATTGTAAAGATCAATATTGTGAAAATGGCAATACTTCCCAAGGCTATCTACAAATTCAATGCGATACCTATCAATATTCCAACCTCATTCTTCAAGGAAATAGAAGAGGCAATCCAAAAATTCATATGGAACAATAAAAGACCCTGAATAGCGAAAATGATTCTTAACAGAAAGAACAGTGCTAGAGGAATATCAATACCAAATTTCAAACTCTACTACAAAGCCATAGTAATTAAAACAGCCTGTTAGTGGCACAAGAACAGACCCTAGGACCAATGGAATAGAATTGAAAACCCAGAAATGAACCTACAGACCTATAGCCATCTAATCTTTGATAAGAGGGCTAAAAAAATAGAATGGAAAAAAGACAGCCTCTTCAGTAAATGGTGCTGGCAAAATTGGTTAAAGAAAACTAAAGCTAGATCCTTATATGTCACCCTTCACCAGAATCAACTCCAAATGGATCAAAGACCTCGAAGTCAAAGAGACACTCTGAAAACATTACAGGATGGAATAGGAGAAACCCTAGGTCTCCTTGGCACAGGCTGAAATTTTCTTAATAGAGACCCAGAAACACAACAAATCAAAGAAAGGTTGGACAAATGGGATTGCATGAAATTGCAGAGCTTCTGCATGGCAAAGGACATAGCTAGCAAGATCAATAGAAAGCCCACGGATTGGGAGAAGATCTTCACTAGCCATACAACAGACAAGGGTCTCATATCTAAAATATACCTGGAACTCAAAAAATTAAATCCCCTAATGACAAATCCACAAAGAAACACCTGCCCAAGATGACATGATCTTGTATTTAAAGAATCCCATAGACTCCACTCCCAAATTACTCAAGCTGATTCAAAACTTCGGCAAAGTAGCAGGTTATAAAATTAACCCCCAAAAATCAATGGCTTTTCTGTATGCCAACAATGAGAAAAGTGTGGCTGAAATTAGGAAAGCAACTCCATTTGTAATAGCCCCACAAAAAATAAAATACCTCGGAATTAACTAAAGAAGTGAAGGACCTCTATGATGAAAACTTTAAAATCTTGAAAAAGGAAATCAACACAGAACTTAAAAAATGGCAAAACCTCCCATGCTCCTGGATTGGAAAGATTAACGTCGTGAAAATGGCAATACTTCCCAAGGCTATCTACAAATTCAACGCAATACCTATCAAAATTCCACCCTCATTCTTCAAGGAAATAGAAAAGGCAATCCAAAAATTCATATGGAACAATAAAAGACCCCAAATAGCAAAAACACTCCTCAACGGAAAGAATACTGCTGGAGGAATATCAATACCAAATTTCAAACTCTACTATAAAGCCATAGTAATCAAAACAGCTTGGTATTGGCATAAGAACAGACCTCAGGACCAATGGAATAGAATTGAAAACCCAGAAATGAACCTACAGATCTATAGCCATCTAATCTTCGATAAGGGAGCTAAAACAATAGAATGGAAGAAAGACAGCCTTTTCAGTAAATGGTGCTGGCAAAATTGGTTAACTACTTGTAGAAAACTAAAGCTAGATCCTTATATATCACCCTGCACCAGAATCAACTCCAAATGGATCAAAGACCTTGAAGTCAAAGCAGACACTCTGAAAACATTACAGGATGGAATAGGAGAAACCCTAGGTCTCCTTGGCTCAGGCCGAAATTTTCTGAATAGAGACCCGGAAACACAACAAATCAAAGAAAGGTTGGACAAATGGGATTGCATAAAGTTGCAGAGCTTCTGCAGGGCAAATGACATAGCTAGCAAGATCAATAGAAAGCCCACGGACTGGGAGAAGATCTTTACTAGCCATACAACAGACAAGGGTCTCATATCTAAAATATACTTGGAACTCAAAAAATTAAACCCCCCAACAACAAATCTTCAAAGAAACAACTGCCGAATAAATAAGTGGGCGAAAGACTTAAAGAGAAACTTCTCTGAAGAAGAAAGAAGGATGGCCAATAGACACATGAAGAAATGTTCAACATTCCTAGCCATAAAAGAAATGCAAATCAAAACAACATTGAGATATCACCTCACTCCAGATAGAATGGCAAAAATCAAGAACTCTAACAACAACAGATGCTGGAGGGGATGTGGACAGAAAGGAACCTTACTTCATTGTTGGTGGGAATTTAAACTTGTTCAACCACTTTGGAAAGCAGTGTGGAGGTTCCTCAAAAGACTTCACATAGAACTCCCCTATGACCCAGCAATCCCACTTTGGGGCATTTACCCAAATGTTTACAAACAAGACCACACTAAAGCTACCAGCACAACTATGTTTATTGCAGCATTATTTACCATAGCTAAGATATGGAACCAACCCAGATGCCCCTCAGTAGATGAATGGCTCGAGAAAATGTGGTATATATACACAATGGAATTCTATGCCTCCATCAGAAAGAATGACATTTCCCCATTTGTTAGGAAATGGAAAGGCTTGGAAAAAATGATATTAAGTGAAGTAAGCCAGGCCCAAAGAAACATAGGTCCCATGGTTTCCCTTATTTGCAATATCTAGTATATGTATGAGTCAAGCGGAAAAGGTCAGATAATGTGATGTTAGGAAAACGAACCCTTAAATATGTATTTTAATGTTTTTTTTCTTTCATGCATGTGTTTCTAACGCATTTATAAGATTATTTCTTTGTTGCTTTGTATGTCCCTCCCCCACAGTGTAACCCCCGCTTTCACTATATTTGATGTCAGTATAACATGTGGAGGAGACAGGGACAAACAAGTCGTTTAAGGATTCCGGTGGACCTGTTGCAACAATGAGAAGTACAAAATGTCATGTCAAAACCAGCTTTACAATGTCGGTGTGGGGGGGGGGTATGATTGGGTGGGGGGAGGGGGGAGGCTGGGAAGGGAGGTGAAGGGTAAACAAAGGAGGAGGCTGCAATGCTTGGTAAGAAATGTATGCATTATCCTGCCCATGTAATTGTAACCACTCTGTACAGTATGTTCTCAAATAAAATAAAACAAAATTAAAAAAAATAAAATATACCTGGAACTCAAAAAATTAAATCCCCCAACGACAAATCCACAAAGAAACACCTGCCCAATAAATAAGTGGGCTAAAATCTTAAAGAGAAACTTCTCTGCAGAGGAAAGAAGGATGGCCAACAGACATATGAACCTCTCTAGCCATAAAAGAAGTTTTAAAGTTAAAGAATTTTTAACAAATTGAAACTGCTAGAGAAAATTTTAAGATGTAGAAATGCGAACAGGTTTTGGATTATTTGCTGTTTACCTTGGTTTCACTGACTCTAATGTCCTTCCTCATCAGTTTTTCAGTGAATGGATCTTTGATGCCAATGATGCCAGTGATGAAATGTTTTCACATATTTCTTTAAATCTTAGAATCAGGAATATCTGAATAAACTCTTGCTGTTCTGATATTAACATAATGTTCACTGACTTTCATCATCAGTTTATTGTGAGAGGTATTTGTGTCTTCTTTGGTAATCAAGAATAAAGTGCTGTGTTCTTGCACACTTTCTGAGCAAAAAAATGACCATTTATTCTAAAATGTTGTCCCCTGGCCTGCTTAACATACAAGAAAATATAATGAGAAGTTAAATTATGCATAATTCGTTATAAATTTCTGAACTTTAAACAGTAGCAATGCAGTATTAATAATAGTGTTAGTAATAGTAATAGCTCCTTTTTATTCTATTAATTTTTGTAACATTTTCTTTCCTTTAGATTTTCTAAAGTTCCAAATATTTTGTTTTTATATACACTAACTGACTTAAATTTAGTCATGTTATTGTTTTCTGTTCTTAGATTTAAAAACCTCTTTTAATTTCAAATATAAAATAAAGCATTGACATTCAAGTAAAGGCAATACCATCTATATCTATATCAGTTTCAAAATAAAGTTTCTTTCAAATGTTAGATCCTGGCTTAACACAAGTAGATGGTGACAGACATGAGTCAATATCTTTCCATATAGATAATGTATTTATAGTTCCACAAATACACACACATACACGCATATATATATGTATATAATACCATAGGCTAGATTTTCAAATTATATTTCTGCTAAGTTTATTTTTGTTCTTCACAAATTCTATGTGTGCATGGATGTGTGTGTATGTGTGTGTGTATGTGTGAATCTAGTGGTTTGAATATATTTTTCTGATAGAAATATTAGTTTTTATTTAATTTTTAAAATTTATATTTATTTAATGGTGCCAGGGATTGAGCCTCCCACATACTGGACAAGTATTCTGCCACTGAGCTATACCCTCAGCCTAAAACATTGTATATATTGATAGCAACATACAATAACATGTAAATCTCTACTTGTCAGATTTTTTGACTTTGCCAGGTACTAGCAGCTCATGCCTGTAATCCTGGTTATTTATGAGGCTGAGATCTAAGGATGTCAGTTTAAAGCCAGCCCAGGCAAGGAAGTTCATAAGACTCTTATCTCCAATTAATGACCAAAAGTCCATAAGTGGATTCAAATGGTAGAGGAAAAAAGCTTAAGAGACAAAATGCTCAGGTTCTGAATTCAAGCCCCAGGACCACCCTCCCCCCACAAATGGTTTGAATTTAGCATTTATGCAGTTTACGCTAAATTAATCTTCAATATTCTGGGAAAAAATGTATAGAGGCCCTGGGTGCCGGTGGCTCACACCTGTAATCCTAACGACTCAGGAGGCTGAGATCTGAGGATTGTGGTTCAAAACCAGTCCGGGCAGGAAAGTCCGTGAGACTCATCTCCAATAAAACACTAGAAAATCGGAAGTGGTGCTATGGCTCAAGCGGTAGAAGCTTGCGTTGAGCTGAAGAGCGCTGGGACAGCACCAAAGCCCAGAGTTCAAGCTCCATGACTGACAAAAAAAAAAATGTATAGAGGCAAAAAATAAAACCCAGAATCTTACCATTCAAAGGTAACTACTGGTAAAATTTTAGTATAGATCATTATAGTTTAAAATTATATTTAACATTTAATACATATCCTTATTGTACAAATGATTACAGAAGAATGGTCATATTAGGCAAGTAAGTTTACAGCCTTTTGTGTGCTTAATATAATGTGGACATCATTCATGGCAATAAGTGTAAACACACCCATTGTTTTTAATAGTTTCATAGGATCCCATCAAATAAAGCATATTGTTTGCTTTTAAGGGTACTCTAAAACTGCCTAGAAAGCAGAACAGTGTGTTCCTGGTTCTCCAGTCCCACCTTATTTCTCTACTCTTACCTTTCACTGCTTCTGTGGATTTGCCACTCCAGTCCTATTTGCTCTATCTATCTATCTATCTATCTATCTATCTATCTATCTATCTATCTATCTATCTATCTATCTATCTATCTATCTATCTATCTATCTATTTTTGTGATTAAGTGATTGCATAATTTCCCAAATTTCACAGTATTGTGGGATAGTGATGCTCAGTTAAAGTCACAAACACATTCTAACTTTCCTGGAGCAAATTGTCTATCACGGTCTATAACATTTATGAGTTCTATGAGCTTTGCGATACAGTTATTTCTTCCACATTGGGTGGTATGTACATTTCTTTTGTTTTGCATAGCATCAGCTGTTCCCTTTTTCTCATTTGTTCCCTCCCTCCCATCGCTGCCATTGAGTTGCTTAGTTCATTTTGCTCAATGTCCAGTGTAGCTGATGGGTCCCTCTGTTATGTTTTTCCCTGATTTCCTCTAGTTCTGTGTCGTCTTCCTGGTTCCCCTCCAGTGTACACACATATACCATACATGTGATCAGCAGCATGGGGTTATTTAGTAGTGGTTCGACCAGATGAGTGGAAGTCCTTTGTTTCTTAAGTCCTGTTAATTTTGTCATATCATCTAACATTTTGGATTTAACATCCACTTATCAGGGAGACCATGTACCATTTGTCTCTTTGCTCTTTGCTTATCTCACTTAACATGGTTTCTTCTAGCTTCATCCATTTCCCTGCAAATGTCATTATTTTGTCATTTCTAATGGCTGCATAATATTCCAATGTGTATAGATACCACAATTTTTGGATCCATTCATCTGTGGTGGGACATCTGAGTTGTTTACATATCCTGGCTATTGTGAACAGTGCTGCAATAAACATGGAGGTGCACATTTTCTTATGTACTGGTTCCTGTTGTTCAGGATAGATGCCTAGAAGTGGTATGACTGGGTCATAAGGGAGGTCAATATTTAGCTCCCTGAGGGCCCTCAAGACTGCTTTCCAAAGTGGTTGTATAAGTGTACATTCCCACCTGCAGTGTAATAGGTTTCCTCTTTCTCCACATCTCCTCCAGCATTTGTCATTGGCTGACTTGAGGATGTTGGACAGTCTGACTGTGGTAAGGTGGTATCTCAGGGTTGTCTTTATTTGCATTTCCTTCACAACCAGGGATGGTGAACATTTCCTCATGTGTTTCTTTGTCATTTTTATCTCTTCATCTGAGAAGTCTCTCTTTAGTTCCCTTGCCCATTTAGTAATTGATTTGTTAGGTTTGGGAGGGATTAGTTTCTTGAATTCCCTGTATATACTGGATATTAACCCTCTGTCAGATATATTGCTGGTAAATATTTTTTCCCAATTAGTTGGTTGTCCTTCTAGCTTGGTTGTGATGGCTTTAGCTGTGCAGAAACTTTTTATTTTAAGGTAGTCCCATTTGTTGAGTCTCTCTCCAATTTGTTGTGACCCTGGGACTCTGTGCAGGAAGTTCCTTCCTGTGCCTATACTTTCAAGTGTCTCTCCTACTCTATCCTGCAGTAGTTTCAGAGATTCAGGTTTAATGTTAAGGTCTTTGATCCATTTTGAGTTGATGTTGGTGCATGGTGATTGGCTGGGGTCCACTTTTAGTCTTCTGCATGTGGCCACCCAGTTTTCCCAGCACCAGTGTTTGAAGAGGCTGTGTTTCTTGTATTGCATGTCTGGCACCTTTGTCAAATATCAGCTGACTGTAGGCATGTGGATTTATTTCTGGATCTTCTATTATATTCCATTGGTCTTTGGGTCTGTTTTTGTGCCAGTACCAAGCTGTCTTTGTTATTATGGCTCTATAGTAGAGTTTAAAGTTCGGCATGGATATCCCTCCCACATTGTCTTTATTCCCTGGAATTGTTTTGGCTATTCTAGGTCTTTTGTTGTTCCATATGAAATTTTGGACTGTTTTCTGTATTTCAGAGATGTATGTCATTGGGATTTAATAGGAATTGCATTGAATTTGTATATTAATTTTGGAAGTATTGCCATTTTTCACTATATTGTCTGCCTATCCAAGAGCATTCCATTTCCTAATGTCTTCTGTAATTTCTTTCTTTAACTTTTTATAATTTTTATTAAATAGTTCTTTTACATCTTTGTTTAGGTTAATTCCTAAATATTTTATTTTTTGGGAGTTTATTGTGAGTGGGGTTGCTTCCTTTATTTCCTTCTCTGCTTGTACATTGTCAGTGTACAGGAAGGCGACTCATTTTTGTGGGTTGATTTTGTATCCTGCTACTTTGCTGAAGTGATTTATGATTTCTAAGAGTTTGGGGATGGAGTTTTTGGGATCGTGAAGGTATAGCATCATGTCATCTGCAAAAAGGGATAGTTTAACTTCTGCTTTCCCTATGCAGATCCATTTAATGTCTTTTTCTTGCCTTATTACCCTGGCTAAGAGTTCCAGGACTATATTGAAGAGGAGTGGAGACAGTGGGCATCCTTGCCTTGTTCCTGATTTTAAGAGAATTGTTTGTAGCTTTTCCCCATTAAATATAAGATTGGCTATTGGTCTGTCATATGTGGTAGCTTTTCCCCATTAAGTATAAGATTGGCTATTGGTCTGTCATATGTGGTTTTTATTGCTTTAAGAAATGTTCCTTCTAGTCCTATTTTCTCCAGAGCTTTTAGCATGAATGAATGTTGAATTTTATCAAAGGCCTTTTCTGCATCTGTGGAGATAATCATGTGACTCTTGACCTTGGTTCTGTTGATGTGTTGGATTACATTTATTGGCTTATGTATGTTAAACCATCCCTGCATCTCTGGGATGAAGTCTACCTGGTCATAGAGTATGATTTTTTTTATGTGTTTCTGGATTCTGTTAGCTAGAATTTTGTTAAGGATCTTTGCATCTGTGTTCATCAAGGAAATTGGCCTGTAATTCTCTTTTTTGGTTGAGTCTTTGCCTGGTTTGGGGATGAGTGTGATATTGGCACCGTAGAATGAGTTTGGGATAGCTCATTCCTTCTCTGTTTCTCTGAAGAGCTTGAGGAGTATAGTTCTTCTTTAAAGGTCTTTTAGAATTCTGCTGTGAATACATCTGGTCCTGGGCTTTTTGTTGTTGTTGGAAGACTTCTCATTGCTTCCTGTATCTCATTGTAGGATATTGGCTTATTTAATTGATTTACTTCTTCTTTGCTCAGGTTGGACAACTTGTATTTCTCTAAAAATGCATCCATTTCTGCCAGGTTTTCTTTCTTTAGAGAGTATAACTTTTGAAAGTAGTCCATTAAAATTGTTTGGATATCTTGGGTACATGTTGTGATTTTTCCTGTGGCATACCTAATCCTGTTAATATGGGTTTCCTCTCTTCTTTTTAAAATTAATCTTGCCAATGGCCCATCAATTTTATTTATTTTTTCAAAGAACTAGCTTTTTGTTTGGTTAATTCTGGCTATGATTCTCCAATTTTCTAATTCATTAATCTCCACTCTTAGTTTGTTTATCTGGCTCCGTCTAGTAAGATTAGGTTCCATTTTTTTTCATGTTTTTCTAGCTGTTTTATTTGTAACATAAGATTATTTACTTGGTCTATCTTTATTTTCCTCTACCACTGAGCCACTTCCCAGCCCAACATTTGCCTTTTTTTAGATGACATGCTTTATCATGTTGTGGTTTATTTTCAATTTGTCCTGTCTATAATTATTGTTTTCCCCCTCTGTTTTCTGCTTTTTCCATTAATATTTTATTTTATCTATTATATTATAATTAAATGATTCTCCATTATTATTACTTTAGTGATTAGGATTTACAACTTACAGTTTTGAGTTCTACAGTCCATCTTCAACTAGTCATTTCTCACTTTCAAGCAAAGCAGTAATCTTGCAATAGCTGAAAGCATTTATTTCTCTCCCACACTTTCTTGCGTTTTGTTAGTTATTTTGGAACCCTAGTTTCACGAGCTTTTCTGCACAGACTGGCTTTAAGCCATAGTCCTCACACTTTCAACTTTTTTTTACTTTCAACTTCTTGAGTAGCTAAGATAACAGATATGAGCCACTGGTGCTCTGCTAACATTTTTTACTGTACAAAATAATGGGTTTTGTTTAGATATTTTTATATATCTATAATAATGTGCTTTGATCACATTCACACTCTATTACCCTCCCCATTCCTTCTGGTGGTCCCCTTCCTATTCTCAAATAGCACTCTTCCTATGTTCAAGTCTTAAAAAAAATAAGATGTAAACTAAAGCTAGATCCTTTTATATCACCCTGAACCAGAATCAACTCTAAATGGATCAAAGACCTCGAAATAAAAGCAGATACTCTGAAAACATTACAGGAAGGAATAGGAGAAACTCTAGGCTCCTTGGCACAGGCTGAAATTTTCTTAATAAAGACCCAGAGGAAGTGGTGCTGTGGCTCAAGTGGTAGAGCACTAGCCTTGAGATGAAGAGCTCAGGGACAGTGCCCAGGCCCAGAGTTCAAATCCCACAACCAAAAAAACCCCCAAACAACAACAACAACAACAACAAAAAATAAAGACCCAGAAACACAACAAATCAAAGAAAGGTTGGACAAGTGGGATTGCATGAAACTCCAGAGCTTCTGCATGGCAAAGGACATAGCTAGCAAGATCAATAGAAAGCCCACAGATTGGGAGATCTTCACTAGCCATACAATGGACAAGGGTCTCATATCTAAAATATACTTAGAACACAAAAAATTAAAGCCCCAACAACAAATCCTCAAAGAAACAACTGCCTGATAAGTAAGTGGGCTACAGACTTAAAGAGAGACTTCTCTGAAGAGGAAATAAGAATGGCCAATAGACACATCAAGAAATGTTCAACTTCTCTAGCCATAAAAGAAATGCAAATCAAGACAATGTTGAGATTCCACCTCACCCCAGTTAGAAGGGCTGTGATCAAGAAGTGTAATAACAACAGATGCTGGGGGTGGGGGGGATGTGGCCAAAAGGGAGCCCTACTGCATTGTTGGTGGGAGTGTAAACGTATTCAACCACTCTGGAAAGCAGTATGGAGGTTCCTCAAAAGACTCCACATAGAGCTCCTCTATGACCTAGCAATCCCACTTTTGTGCATTTATCCAAATGATCACAAACAAGGCCATACTAAGGCTACCAGCACAACTATGTTTGTCACAGCATTATTCACCATAGCCAAGATATGGAACCAACCCAGATGCCCCTCAGAAGATGAATGGATCAAGAAAATGTGTGTGTGTGTGTGTGTGTGTGTGTGTGTGTGTGTGTGTGTGTGTATTTATATAATGGAATTCTATGCCTAAATCACAAAGAATGACACTGCCCCATTTGGAAAGACTTCGAAAAAATTATATGAAGTGAAGTAAGCCAGGCCCAAAGAAACATAGGTCCCAGGGTTTCCCTTATGTGCAATAACTACTATATGCTAGGATAATCTTAACAGACAAGCAGAAAAGGTCATGTCCATATGACCATATAAGATGATGCTAAGCAAAATGAACCCCAAGATAGGAACACAAGAAGTTTTATCTTTCTTGCTGTTGTTTTTAATGTACTATGTGATTTTTTTTGTTTCTTTTGTATATCTGTCCCCCATGATATAACCCTTGTTTTCACTGTATTTGATTCTGGTGCCCTGCATTTTTCTAATTTTTCTATTATACATTTTTCTAATTTGGGGAAGGGAAGGGAAATAACAAAATGCTGAAATAAGGATACAGGTTGACCCGTTGTAACAATGAGATGTACAAGACACTATGTTGAAAATGAACTTTACAAAATGAGGGTGGGGGATGGAGGAGTTGGGGAGGTGGGGAGGGAAGGGATGGTAAGGGAAAAACAAAGGAGGTGGTAACAATGCTCAATAGGAAATGTACACATTACAGTTACTCATGTAACTGTAACTCCTCTGTACAATATCTTTACAATTATATTTGTGTATATATTGATTGATTGTCCATTTTATGAGACTTAATTATGTATCTTTAGTCATTACAGGAATGCAGTTCCAATATTTTCAAGCTTAGCAATGCATTCTTTCCACTCTCTTTTTCTACAGATTTCTTTTGGCATTCCATTAACTTGTTCTTATAGCCTCCAATGCCTTTTTGAAGCTTTTCATTAAATAATTTCCTAGACTCTTTTGACATCTCTGATTATTTGTGAAATTTAGTAAAAATCCAATGCAACAGTGATATTCACATATATGTTGGAAATTCACATATTTACAATATGTTGGAAATGATCTGTACAACTTGGGGGAGGATTGAGGGGAGGGAAAGTAGGAAAAAATGAGGGAAGGGGCAACAAGTTTGACAAGAAATGTACTTATTACCTTAATTATGTAAATGTAGCCTCTCTGTATATCACCTTGACAATAAAAAAGAAAAAAGATATAGAAACATATTAACATTTACAATCAGTTAATAAACATTAATCCCTTTCCATGATTCTATATATGGTCCCTGAGTATATACCTTAGAATGTTTTTCATGTTCAGAAAGAAACAATAGTTAATTTGATGCCACAGACTTTTGAATTTTTAATATGTTGATATCCTCTATTATAATTTCATCTTACATAACATTGTAAGCATACAGATTTTAACCAGCAAGACAAGGTTATTAAAAGCATGATGAACAAGTTATATATCTCAACCCACTCAATTCTTTATATCATCTCTCCAGTATCAGTATTCCCACTTGGCAGCTTGAACTGTGTAGTATTCTTTATAGGTAGGCCAATTGGCATTGTGACTGCTGGTCTTAGTCAGTGGCTCAGACTATAGTAAGAATAGTTCACTGCTGGAAATTACTATTCTAAAGTTATATATCTAGCTTTTAGTCCTACTAAACAACTACCTGTCTGGGGACAGGAAGATTAGTAGGGTCTCATTTTGTTTCCCTCCTCAATAGTTATGTAATGTCTTTCGTATTAGAAAGCCTTCCCTAGAGTGTTTATAGGCACCTGGGAGATTAGAACTATGTATAGAGAAGGAGGTGCTCTTTCAATTCTTAGAGGATCTTTCTTCCAAGAAAGAATGATTTCTACATGAGGCCTCTGTTCAGCTCTAGTATTCCTCATTCTAGTGAGACCTTGGCCCCATCTCTATCCACTTCTAAGAGCTTGCAATGCTAGAGAAGTGAACTTCTACCTCTTCTTTGAAAGAGCAGATGTGAAAGGTGGGAACTGTTGTTCAGGACTGAGTTCTTTCCACAAGGCTACTAAGATTACATTAGGTTTGTAATCAATCTTTTTCTCTATGGTGTCAGCAAAAAACAAATCATGTCATATTTACTTCTTGCTATCTTGACCAACATCTCTTTTCTGTCTTCTCCCATTTTTATGTGTCATTTGTCTTGTCAGGTTTTGTGGCAAGGCACACCCTTTCCCAACCATATTTAGTCTCTCCCAGGTTTGTAATACCCTCACCAACATTATAATCTAACAATAGGGCTATTCTCTCAGGGCACTTTGTAAGTTTATTTTTCATTCCAGCCATAAAAACAACTTCGCCAGTTCTTTCAAACACTTGGGCATAAATTCTCAATTGTTCAATTCCCACAGCATTCCTTGGGCTTCCTCAGGGCTTTTTCTTGGGGATACTTGTCCTTTTTGGTCACAATCTCCTATGGCCCCAAAGATCCAATTCTTAAGGGAATGATTTTCTCCATTCTTGAAAGCATTACAGAGGTACTCTCTAAGGGCTATATGAATAGCAGTAAAACAAATTCCAACTTCTCTTCCTTCCAGAGAAATAATATCCCTTTCAATGTTTCAAAGTCTGAGTATCTAGGTAATCTTAGCAATTCAGGAGGCTGAGATCTAGAGATCATGGTTTGAAGCCAGCCCAGGCAAGAAAGTTTGTGAGACTCTTATCTTCAGTTAACCAGCAAAAAGCTGGAAGTGGAGCTGTGATTCAAGCAGTAGAATGATAGACTGAGCAAAAAAGCCCAGGGAAGTGCCAAGGCCCTGAATTCAAGCATCAGGGCTGGTATAGAAAGCAAGGAAGGAAGGAAGGAGGGAAGGAAGGAAGGAAGAAAGGAAAGAAAAGAAACATTGAAAGAAGATAGGAAAGAAGGAAGAGAGGAAGGAGAAACAGCCAATATCTAAGCTAGGTGGACCATAACTGTAAGTGTGATGCTGAGCAGCATTTTCCTGCAGGAATAGAAAAGGAAGCTCCTGGACCAGTGGATCTGGAACTCAGGGCCTGTCTGTGGAACTACCTCTTGGGAGAGCACGCTTCCTGTTCCCTGTCTTCTCCATCCCAGGACCTGGCTGTCATGGCTGGGAAGCACTCTTAGTAATGTTAATGATAGGAGGAAAAAGTTATTTATATGGGATGGTGTTGGACTTTGTTTCTTAGGATAAACTCTACTAATACTGCCCATGTGGAAAATGAGCAAATAACTCTCTTGATTTTAATCTCTTCTTCGTCAAGAAGGGCAGAAGAATACTCACGAGTAGTCATATTAGTGTTGAAATTAGCCTCTACAACAATTTAGGAGAACTTAGCAATTATATGACTGCTGGCCCAGAGATTTTTATAATAGCCTTCTTTGATACCATTCCTAATTTATTTTTGCTTATTTATCAAGTTAAAGTTCTTGGTCTCTAGATAATTTTGAGGATTTATGTATTTTAAGATTTTACCCACATATATAACATAACACACACACACACACACACACACACACACATACATAAACACCCCCCTACCTGGTTCTAGGTCTTAAACCCTGGGCCTGGGTGCTGTTCCTGAGCTTGTTTTACTCAAGACAAGCACTCTACCACTTGAACCACAGTGCTACCTCCAGCTCTTTTGAGTAGTTTCTTGGAGATCATAGTCTCATGGAGTTTCTTGTCAGCGCAGGTTTTGAACTGTAATCCGCAGATCTTAGCTTCCTGAGTAGCTAGGATTACAGGTGTGAGCCATTGGAGCCTGGCTAGATTTTACATTTATTTTTTAATGCATAAAAGTAGTTGCACAATTTCATAATTTTATTTCTGCTCTTATGCCCCCTTCTTAATTTTGCTTCCATTTTCCCTGCTCTGTGGAATAAATTTATTATTAAAATATCCAAAATTTCACCAGATATACCAGAATCTACATTTAAAATTTCCATCCACAAAGATGTTTGTGCTTGACATCTTGGCATTGTAAGGATTCCTGTATTTTGTTTTGCTTTTTCTCTTTACTCAAGCTTGCTCACTGCAGTTGCGTCTGAGTACTCACTAACATGCCCAGTACTCCACAGAACAGAGCAAGGACTAACCTACGAGGTTAGGCTCTCCTCTTTACACACAAACCTTCAGCTTAAAGATTTAAAGTAAGCAAAGTAACTTAAACCAGTGGAAATAAACTAGTTAAAATAAGAGAAGCTAAAAGACAAAGGGTGCTACCAAGAGTGGAATAAAATTAATAATACAGATTTAATAATAATAATATGCTGGTTTATGAAAGGTAGCAAGTTTGAAGAGACATAATGAACTAATCACAAAACAGTAAAAATTAGAAATTACAAATAGCAAAGTAGGAAAAAAGTAGAAATAACTTAAAGTAATGAAATATTATTTTTCTTTTCCTTTTCTCTTCTTTTCTTTTTTTTCTCATCCTGAGGCTTGAACTCTGGGCGTGGGCACTGTCCTTGAGCTTTTTTTTTTTTTTGTGGTTTTTTTTTTTTATTGTGAAAATACTGTACAGAGGGGTTACAATTACATGGGCAAGATAATGAGTACATTTCTTATCAAGCATTGTAGCCTCCTCCTTTGTTTCCTCTTTCCATCCCATCCTTCCCTCCCCCCTTCCCCCACCCCAACCAAGGTTGTAAAGTTTGTTTTTGACATAATGACTTGTACGTCTCGTTGTTGCAATGGGTCCACCTGTATCCCTATTTAAAGAATTTGCTTTTTCCCTTCCCCTCCACAAATTATAACAACATCAAATACAGTGAAAGCAGGGGTTATACCATGGGGGTGGGGGAGACATACAAGGCAACAAAGAAATAATCTTATTAATGTGTTAGAAACAATGGCATGAAAGAAAAAAACATTTGAATACATATCTTAGGGTTCATTTCCCTAACATCAACATAACTGACCCTTTCTGCTTGACTCAGACATATACTGGTTATTGCAAATAAGGGAAACCATGGGGCCTATGTTTCTTTGGGCCTGGCTTACTTCACTTAATATAATACTAGATTGAAGAGAAATGGAGAGAATGGACATCCTTGTCTTGATCCTGAGTTAAGAGGAAATGGCTTTAGTTTTTCACCATTAAGTATAATGCTGGCTGTAGGTTTGTCATATACACCCTTTATTGTATTGAGGAATGTTCCATGGATTCCTAATTTTTCCAGAACCTTCATCATAAAGGGGTGTTGGATCTTGTCAAATGCTTTTTCTGCATCTATTGAGATAACCATGTGGTTCTTATCCTTGCTCCTGTTGATGTGATGAATAATATTAATTGATTTGCGTATATTGAACCAGCTTTGCATCCCTGAAATGAATCCTCTTTGATCGTGGTGTATGATTTTTTTTTTAAATTTAATTTAATTTTATTTGTGAACATACTGTACAGAGGAGTTACAATTACATGGGCAGGATAATGCATACATTTCTTACCAAGCATTGCAGCCTCCTCCTTTGTTTATCCTTCACATCCCTTCCCAGCCTCCCCCCTCCCCCCCGATCCCAATCCTTCTCCTTCCCCCCCCCCCCCCCCCCCCCCCCCCCCGCACCAACGTTGTAAAGCTCGTTTTGGACATGACAACTTGTACTTCTCATTGTTGCAACAGGTCCACCTGTATCCTTAAACAACTGGTTTTTCCCCATCTCCTCCACAAGTTATACTGACATCAAATATAGTGAAAGCAGGGGTTATACTGTGGAGGAGGGACATACAAAGCAACAAAGAGATAATCTTATAAATGTGTTAGAAACACAGGCATGAAAGAAAAAAACATTAAAATACACATCTAAGGGTTCATTTTCCTGACATCACATTATCTGACCTTTTCCGCTTGACTCATACATATACTAGATATTACAAATAAGGGAAACCATGGGACCTACGTTTCTTTGGGCCTGGCTTACTTCACTTAATATAATTTTTTCCAAGTTTTTCCATTTCCTAACAAATGGGGCAATGTCATTCTTTCTGATGGAGGCATAAAATTCCATTGTGTATATATACCACATTTTCTTGATCCATTCATCTACTGAGGGGCATCTGGGTTGGTTCCATATCTTAGCTATGGTAAATAATGCTGCAGTAAACATAGTTGTGCTGGTAGCTTTAGTGTGGTCTTGTTTGTAAACATTAGGGTAAATGCCCAAAAGTGGGATTGCTGGGTCATAGGGGAGCTCTGTGTGAAGTATTGAGGAACCTCCATACTGTTTTCCAAAGTGGTTGAACAAGTTTACATTCCCACCAACAATGAAGTAAGGTTCCTTTCTGTCCACATCCCCTCCAGCATCTGTTGTTGTTAGAGTTCTTGATTTTTGCCATTCTAACTGGAGTGAGGTGATATCTCAATGTTGTTTTGATTTGCATTTCTTTTATGGCTAGGGATGTTGAACATTTCTTCATGTGTCTATTGGCCATCCTTCTTTCTTCTTCAGAGAAGCTTCTCTTTAAGTCTTTCGCCCACTTACTTATTGGGCAGTTGTTTCTTTGAGGATTTGTTGTTGGGTGGTTTAATTTTTTGAGTTCCAAGTATATTTTAGATATGAGACCCTTGTCCGTTGTATGGCTAGTAAAGATCTCCCAGTCCGTGGGCTTTCTATTGATCTTGCTAGCTATGTCATTTGCCCTGCAGAAGCTCTGCAACCTTATACAATCCCATTTGTCCAACCTTTCTTTGATTTGTTGTGTTTCTGGGTCTCTATTCAGAAAATTTCGGCCTGAGCCAAGGAGACCTAGGGTTTCTCCTATTCCATCCTGTAATGTTTTCAGAGTGTCTGCTTTGAGTTCAAGGTCTTTGATCCATTTGGAGTTGATTCTGGTGCAGGGTGATATATAAGGATCTAGCTTTAGTTTTCTACATGTAGTTAACCAGTTTTGCCAGCACCATTTACTGAAGAGGCTGTCTGTCTTCCATTCTATTGTTTTAGCTCCCTTATCGAAGATTAGATGGCTATAGGTCTGTAGGTTCATTTCTGGGTTTTCAATTCTATTCCATTGGTCCTGAGGTCTGTTCTTATGCCAATACCAAGCTGTTTTGATTACTATGGCTTTATAGTAGAGTTTGAAATTTGGTATTGATATTCCTCCAGCAGTGTTCTTTCCGTTGAGGAGCGTTTTTGGTATTCGGGGTCTTTTATTGTTCCATATGAATTTTTGGATTGCCTCTTCTATTTCCTTGAAGAATGAGGGTGGAATTTTGATAGGTATTGCGTTGAATTTGTAGATAGCCTTGGGAAGTATTGCCATTTTCACGAGGTTAATCTTTCCAATCCAGGAGCATGGGAGGTTTTGCCATTTTTTAAGTTCTGTGTTGATTTCCTTTTTCAAGATTTTAAAGTTTTCATCATAGAGGTCCTTCACTTCTTTAGTTAAGTTAATACATAGGTATGTTATTTTTTGTGGGGCTATTACAAATGGAGTTGCTTTCCTAATTTCAGCCACACTTTTCTCATTGTTGGCATACAGAAAAGCCATTTATTTTGGGGGGTTAATTTTATAACCTGCTACTTTGCCAAAGTTTTGAATCAGCTTGAGTAATTTGGGAGTGGAGTCTATGGGATTCTTTAAATACAAGATCATGTCATCTGCAAAGAGAGAGAGTTTTATTTCTTCTTTCCCTATTTGGATCCCCTTTATGTCTGCATCTTGTCTTATTGCTGTAGCTAGGCATTCTAATACTAGATTGAAGAGAAGTGGAGAGAGTGGGCATCCTTGTCTTGTTCCTGAGTTAAGAGGAAATGGCTTTAGTTTTTCACCATTGAGTATAATGCTGGCTGTAGGTTTGTCATATACAGCCTTTATTGTATTGAGGAATGTTCCATGGATTCCTAATTTTTCCAAAACCTTCATCATAAAGGGGTGTTGGATCTTGTCGAATGCTTTTTCTGCATCTATTGAGATAACCATGTGGTTCTTATTCTTGCTCCTGTTGATGTGATGAATAATATTAATTCATTTGCGTATATTGAACCAGCTTTGCATCCCTGAAATGAATCCTGTTTGATCGTGATGTATGATTTTTGGATGAATTGTTGAAGTCGATTGGCCAAAATTTTGTTGAGAAGTTTTGCATCAATGTTCATCAAAGAAATGGGTCTATAGTTCTCTTTCTTTGATGAGTCCCTGCCTGGTTTTGGGATGAGGGTTATGATGGCTTCATAGAATGTGTTCGGTAGTGAGCTTTCTCTTTCAATTTCATTGAAGAGTTGGAGGAGAATTGGTGTGAGCTCTGCTTTGAAGGCCTTGTAAAATTCCGCTGAAAAACCATCTGGTCCTGGACTTTTCTTAGCTGGGAGGTCTCTTATTGCTGTTTCTATTTCAATGCTTGATATGGGCCTGTTAAGCTGGTTTAACTCATCTTGGTTTAGTTTTGGCATGTCAATATTTGCTAGGAAAAGGTCCATTTCTGTCAAGTTCTCAAACTTATTAGCATAAAGTTTTGAGAAGTATTCCCTTATAATGTTCTGAATCTTGCTTGTTTCCGTGGTGATGTTTCCATTCTCATCTCTGAGTTTATTAATTTGGGTGTGTTCTCTTCTTTTTCTGATAAGATTTGCTAAGGGTCTGTCAATTTTGTTAAGTTTTTCGAAGAACCAACTCTTTGTTTTGTTGATTCTTTCTATAGTTTTTTTGGATTCTAATTCATTTAATTCTGATTTAATTTTGATTATTTCTTTCCATCTACTGGATTGGGGTTTATCTTGCTGTTCTTTTTCAAGGAGGTTTAGATGTGTCATTAAATTACTAGTTTCAGATCTCTCCAATTTGTTGATGTAGGAGCTCAGAGCTATAGACTTGCCTCTGAGTACTGCCTTTGCTGTGTCCCAGAGGAGCTGGTAATTTGTGTGTTCTTTTTTGTTGAATAGCATGAACATTTGAATTTCCTTTCTAATCTCTTCCATGACCCACTCATGATTCAGCAGTGTGTTGTTCAGCCTCCATGTGATACTGCACTTTCTTTGGTGGCTTTTGGTGTTGAGTTCTAATTTTATTCCCTTGTGGTCAGAGAGAATGCAAGGTATAACTTCAATGTTTCTGAATTTAGACAAGTTTGCTTTGTGGCCTAAAATGTGGTCTATTTTAGAAAACGTTCCATGTGCTGCTGAGAAAAACGTGTATTCTGATGCTGCTGGGTGAAATGTTCGGTAGATGTCTGTTAAGTCTAGTTGATCTATGCAGCTGTTTAGATCTGCGGTTTCTCTGTTGAGTTTTTGCCGAGTTGATCTATCTAGTGGGGAGAGTGGTGTGTTAAAATCCCCAACAATTAATGTCTTTGGATCTATATGGGATTTGAGGGAAAGTAGTGTTTCTTTGATAAATTTGGGTGCTCCATTGTTTGGCGAATAGATATTTAGAATTGTAATATCCTTCTGAAGGAGAGATCCTTTAATTAGTATGTAGCGACCTTCTTTATCTCTTCTCATGAATTTTAATTTGAAGTCTATTTTATCTGATATTAAGATTGCAACTCCCGCCTGTTTATGGGGGCCGTTTGCTTGGTAGATTTTGTTCCAGCCTTTAACATTGAAAATATGTTTGTTTTTACGGGCAAGATGTGACTCCTGAAGGCAGCAGATAGAAGGGTCTTGTTTTTTAATCCAACTAGACAGTCTATGTCACTTAATTGGAGAGTTCAGTCCGTTAACGTTAAGAGATAGGACTGAGAGGTATTTGGGAGTTCCTGCCATGTTATCCACCTTCTTGGGGGCTGCGAAAACTGGGTTCTTCCTATGGTTCTTGGATTCTCAGTTTGGGTGCAGTTTCTTGGCCTTTGTTGCGGTCTTGTTGGTTTTCTATGTGTAGGACATCTTTAAGAATCTTTTGTAGGGCTGGTTTGGTGGAGATGTATTGTTTCAATTTTTCTTTGCTATGGAAGGTTTTTATTTAGCCTTCAGTTATGAAGGAGAGTTTAGCTGGGTACAGTATTCTTGGTTGATAGTTGTTTGTTTTTAGGGCATGGCATACATCATTCCAGGCTCTTCTTGCTTTGATTGTCTCTCCTGAGAAATCTGAGGTGATTCTAATTGGTTTCCCTTTATAGGTGATTACCCTTTTCTCCTTGACAGCTTTAAGGATCTTTTCCTTGGTCTGAGTTGATCCTGTATGGATTATAATGTGATGGTGGGATGTCCTATTCTGGTCTGGTCTATTTGGGGTTCTAAAAGCTTCTTGTATCTGAATAGGCCTATCTTTTTGTATGTTTGGGAAGTTCTCTGCTAGGATCCTGTTAAACAAATTTCCTAGACCATTAACTTCTGTTTCTAGGTGCTCCTCTACACCCATTATCCTTAGATTAGGCCTTCTGATGGTGTCTTCCAGGTGTTGGATAGATCTATCATACTTCTTGGACTTGTCTTGGATGGTTGTATGTTCTTTCTCTATAATATCTAGGCTGTCTTCAATCCCTGAGATTCGATCTTCTGCATGGTCTAACCTGCTGTCAAGACTCTCTACTTTGTTTTTTATCTCTTTTCCTTCTAATTGGTCAGCTTTGATGGCTTCAAGTTCTTTGTTGAAGCTCTGTTTTAGGTCTTGTATGAATTTCTTTACTTCCTTAATTTGGTGTTCAGTGTTTGTTCTCAAATCACTTAGTTGATTGGTTATGGTTTCCTTGGACTCCCATTCCTTCTGTTGGGTTCCATTCAGCATTCCCTTTGTGGTCTCCCTGACTTCCTTCAGCTCTTTGTTAATGGATTCCATGAATGCCTTTAGTGATCTTTGTGTGTTCTCTACCTGGTCTCTCAATTCCTGAATTACTCTTTGATTAGCTTCCTCCCGTTTGTGGGATTCCTGCAGTTCTCTTTCCTCCCGTTCGTGGGATTCCTGCAGTTCTCTTTGCGTGTTCTCAGCCTGCTCACGCCATTGCTCCCTTTCTCTTTGAGTATTCTCAAGTTGTTCACGCAAATCCTGTATCAGTTTTTGAGTAGCTTCCTCACGCTTATGATATTCCTGTATAAACTTTTGGGATGCCTCCTCTCTCTCCCTGTCACGCTCATACAGAGTCCTTTGTAAGTTGTCAAACTTCTCATTTATCATGTTTGCCACCAGTGTTTGTAGAGCTATTTGGGAACTCTCCTCTGGATTGTTCATTATCTGATCTGACCCCTGATTATCAAGATTGGGAATTGAGATACCCGGATTTGCCATTTTTCTTGTGTTTTTCCGGCTTACTCTGCCCATTTGAGATGAAAATAGCACCAGTTTTGTGCTAGAACACTATCTTAAGGCAACCATCAACCAACGTTTGCATTTATACAGTCAATAGTCTACAGATACAATCTAGTTCAACAGATACATCTATTCAACATCAAACAACTATAGGTTAATGGGCTTCGAACCGCAGAGAAGAATTTGGAAAACCAGAAATTTTTAGGGTTAGGGAGAGATGTGGGTAAAAATTAGGAATAGATTGGTGTGGGGAGGCACAGGGAGAGTTAACTATGTCCTAATCTCAATGCAGGAAATAGGTTGGGCAGGATGCAAGTAGAGAGGGAGAGAAAAAGAAGAAAGGGAAAGGGAAATGAAAAGAGACCAGAAAAAAAATTAGAAACGTAAAAATTAATATAGTTATGGAGATTGAAAGACCATCTATTTAGGGAGGAATGTGAATATAATGAGAAAACAGGAGGGAGATAGAGGAGATGTGAAAAACTTAAAAAATGCTTAAAATATTATATAGGTATAAAGAGGTAGTACTGCTATTAAGGAATTTAAGTCTCAGAGGTTTTGGATTGAGTAATAAATTTGTGGATTAAGTGTGTACACAATGGGGGATAGGGTCTACTAGTTAACTATGGGTTTATCTGAGGATGTGCAGGACAAGAGTTAAGTCACATACAGAAGAACAAAAGAAAGGAAAAGGTGAAAAGGATAAGAAAGGGAGAAAAAAAAGATCAGAAGTTCAGTAGAGCTAGACAAAAAACAAAAAGATAATTAAGAAAGAAAGAAAAAGAGAGAGAAGACAAGAAAAGAAAGGAAAACGTACATTCACGTATTCCTAAAATAAAAATTATAAGAGGGAAAAAAAAGTTACTGGAAAACAATTATTTTTTCAAAAAAGGCAAATATTAAAGATTAATAAAAGTTTTAGAAAAGGAAAAAAAATTTTATATATAAGGTACCAAAAAAAAAAAAAAAAGAAAAAAGAAAAGAAGAAAAAAAAGTTCTTTGATTTTTTTTTTTTTGATTTTTTTGGGAGGGGTGGGAAGAATCCTGTATCTCCCTTTTGTCTGTAACCAGCCTCTTGTTGGAGTCTCTGGTCAGCTTGAGGTCCTGTGGCTTGATTGGTTTCTTAAGTCAGTTTGTTCGAACAGGCAGAAAAATGCTCTGCTTTACCCAAGATTTTGAGATCCCCCTCCCAGGTTAGTTTAATGGGAGGGTGATCTGCTTTGAGAATCACAAAAGAGGGGTGATGAGGCTAGGTTCTGGTAGAGTTGAGGCCTTTCAACAAACAGTAGCTTTTCCCTGGGGCTATTTTGTGAAAAATTCACAGAGCCCACCCTGGAGCCATTCTCAGGGTTTCTGTTTTTCAATTGATTGTGGAGGCTGCTAGAGGGAGGGGCAGCCTCTGGCTCTGGTTACCCAGTGAGGAGAGCCACTCCAATGGCTGGTGCCTGAGCTGGGTGACTTTTCCCTGGATGGAGCTGAGTCTGGCAGGTCACTTTGCCGTTAAGTTCTTGTGACCTGTTATATGACTCATTTTATTCCAAGGCCTGAGTTGGAGCTAGCAGCTCCTCCGAGCTTTGTCGGTATCCAAGATGGAGATCACCGGTGCTGGGGGGGGAGGGGTGGCCTTTCCTCCTCTGCTCCCGGAGAAGGAGTGAGGATGTCGGGCTTCTACTCACGCCGAGTCTTGGATCCTGGGTCGTCTGGTCTGCAAACTACAGGATGAAGATGTCCGCTCCTTGTCGGTTCTTGCTTGTGTTGAGTAGAATCCTCTCCCCCTCTGCGTCTGGCTCCTTCGTCCCGGACTCTCTGTGTGAGCGCTCAGGTATGGCCGCGGCTGCGGTCGCCGCCGCGACCCTGCCGCCGCCGCCGCGGCTGCTGGCAGGCGCTCAGATGTGTCTCCTTGTCTTGGCTTCCCCTCTCTTGTCTAACTCTCTGTCCTGTGATGGCACACTTGGTGTGATTCTCTGGCTTAGGACTGTTCACTGGAACTCTAAACCTGCTTTCTATGCGAGAGCTTGTTCAGATTCCAGCTTCTCCTCCGCCATCTTCCCGGAACTCGTGGTGTATGATTTTTTGGATGAATTGTTGAAGTCAATTAGCCAGAATTTTGTTGAGAAGTTTTGCATCAGTGTTCATCAAAGAAATGGGTCTATAGTTCTCTTTCTTTGATGAGTCCCTGCCTGGTTTTGGGATGAGGGTTATGACGGCTTCATAGAATGAGTTCAGTAATGAGCTTTCTCTTTCAATTTCATTGAAGAGTTGGAGGAGTATTGGTGTGAGCTCTGCTTTGAAGGCCTTGTAGAATTCCCCTGTAAAGCCATCTGGTCCTTGGCTTTTCGTAGATGGGAGGTCTCTTATTGCTGTTTCTATTTCAATGCATGATATGGGCCTGTTAAGCTGGTTTAACTCATCTTGGTTTAGTTTTGGCATGTCAATATTTGCTAGGAAAAGGTCCATTTCTGCCAAGTTTTCAAACTTATTAGCATAAAGTTTTGAGAAATATTCCCTTATAATGTTCTGAATCTTGGTTGTTTCTGTGGTGATGTTTCCATTCTCATCTCTGAGTTTATTAATTTGGGTGTGTTCTCGTCTTTTTCTGATAAGAATTGCTAAGGGTCTGTCAATTTTGTTAATTTTTTCGAAGAACCAACTCTTTGTTTTGTTGATTCTTTCTATGGTTTTTTTGCATTCTAATTCATTTAATTCTGATTTAATTTTAATTATTTCTTTCCATCTACTGGATTGGGGTTTGTCTTGCTGTTCTTTTTCAAGGAAGCTCAGATGTCTCATTAAATTGTTGGCTTCAGATCTCTCCAATTTGTTGATGTAGGAACTCAGAGTTATAAACTTGCCCCTGAATACTGCCTTTACTGTGTCCCAGAGGAGCTGGTAATTTGTGTGTTTATTTTTGTTGAATAGCATGAACATTTGAATTTCCTTTCTAATCTCTTCCATGACCCACTCGTGATTCAGCAGTGTGTTGTTCAGCATCCATGTGTTACGGGATTTTCTTTGGTGGCTTTTGGTGTTGAGTTCTAATTTTATTCCCTTGTGGTCTGAGAGAATGCAAGGTATAACTTCAATGTTTCTAAGTTTGGACAAGTTTGCTTTGTGGCCTAAAATGTGGTCTATTTTGGAAAATGTTCCATGTGCTGCTGAGAAAAACGTGTATTCTGATGCTGCTGGGTGCAATATTCGGTAGATGTCTGTTAAATCTAGTTGATCTATGCAGTTGTTTAGATCTGCGTTTTCTCTGTTATGTTTTTGCCGAGTTGATCTAGTGGGAAAAGTGTTGTGTTAAAGTCCCCAACAATTAATGTCTTTGGATCTATGTGGGATTTGAGTGACAGTAGTGTTTCTTGAATAAATTTGGGTGCTCTGTTGTTTGGCAACTAGATATTTAGAATTGCAATATCCTCCTGAAGGAGAGATCCCTTAATTAGTATGTAGCGACCTTCTTTATCTCTTCTCACTAATTTTAATTTGAAGTCTATTTTATCTGATATTAGGATTGCAACTCCCGACTGTTTATGGGGGCCATTTGCTTGGTAGATTTTGTTGCAGCCTTTCACATTGAAAATGTGTTTGTTTTTATGGGCAAGATGTGACTCCTGAAGGCAGCAGATAGAGGGATCTTGCTTTTTAATCCAACTAGACAGTATATGTAGCTTAATTGGACAGTTAAGTCCGTTAATGTTGAGAGATAGGACTGAGAGGTACTTGGGAGTTCCTGCCATTTTATCCACCTTCTTGGGGACTGTGGCAACTGGGTTCTTCCTATGGTTCTTGGACTCTCAGTTTGGGTGCAGTTTCTTGGCCTTTATTGTGGTCTTGTTGGTTTTCTATGTGTAGGACATCTTTAAGAATCTTTTGTAGGACTGGTTTGGTGGAGATATATTGTGTCAATTTTTCTTTGCTATGGAAGGTTTTTATTTGACCTTCGGTTATGAAGTAGAGTTTAGCTGGGTACAGAAATCTTGGTTGACAGTTGTTTGTCTTTAGGGCATGGCATACATCATTCCAGGCTCTTCTTGCTTTGATTGTCTCTGCTGAGAAATCTGAGTTGATTCTAATTGGTTTCCCTTTATAGGTGATTGATCTTTTCTCCTTGACAGCTTTAAGGATCTTTTCCTTGGTCTGAATTGATCCTGTGTGGATTATAATGTGACGGTGGGATATCCTATTCTGGTCTGGTCTATTTGGAGTTCTAAAAGCTTCTTGTATCTGAATAGGCCTATCTTTTTGCATGTTTGGGAAGTTTCCTGCTAGGATCCTGTTAAACAAATTTCCTAGACCATTAACTTCTGTTTCTAGGTGCTCCTCTACACCCATTATCCTCAGATTAGGCCTTCTGGTGGTGTCTTCCAAGTGTTGGATAGATCTATCATATTTCTTGGATTTGTCTTGGATGGTTGTATGTTCTTTCTCTATAATATCTAGGCTGTCTTCAATCCCTGAAATTCGATCTTCAGCATGGTCTAACCTACTATCATGACTTTCTACTTTGTTTTTTATTTCTTTTCCTTCTAGTTGGTCGGCTTTGATGGCTTCCAATTCTTTTTTGGAGCTTTGTTTTGGATCTTGTATGAACTTCTTTGATTCCTTAATTTGGTGTTCAGTGTTTATTCTCAAATCACTTAGTTGATTGGTTATGGTTTCCTTGGACTCCCATTCCTTCTGTTGGGTTCCATTCGGCATTCCCTTTGTGGTCTCCCTAACTTCTTTCAGCTCTCTGTTTATGGATTCCATGAATGCCTTTAGTGATCTTTCTGTATTCTCATCCAGCTCTCTCAATTCCTGTATTACTCTTTGATTAGCTTCTTTACGTTCATGCAGTTCCTATAGTTCTCTTTGAGTGTTCTCAGCCTGCTCACGCCATTCCTGACTTTCAATTTGACTGATCTCAGCCTGCTCACGCCATTCTTTTCTTTCTCTTTGAGTGTTCTCAAGCTGCTCACGCAATTCCTGTATCAATCGTTGAGTAGGTTTCTCATCCTCATGTTATTCCTGTATTAACCTTTGTTTTGCCTCCTCTCTCTCCCTATCATGCTCATATAGAGTCCTTTGCAGGTTTTCAATCTTTTCATTTACCATGTTTACCAATAGTTTTTGTAGAGCTTTTTGGGAACTCTCATCTGGATTATTCATTATCTTTTCTGTCTCCTGATTATCATGAGTGGGAGTTGAGATACTCGGACTTCCATTTTTCTTGTGTTTTTCCGGGTTGCTCTGCCCATTTGGGATGAAAGTAACACCAGTTTTTTGCTAGCACACTATTTTTTTTTTCTTTTTTTTATTGTGAAAATACTGTACAGAAGGGTTACAATTACATGGGCAAGATATTGAGTACATTTCTTATCAAGCATTGTAGCATCCTCCTTTGTTTCCCCTTCCCATCCCTTCCTATCTTCCGCCCGCCCCCCACCCAATCCTCCCCGCTCCCCCCTCTCCCCACCACCAAAGTTGTAAAGTTCGTTTTTGACATAACGACTTGTACATCTCATAGTTGCAATGGGTCCACCTATATCCCTATTTAAACGATTTGTTTTTCCCCTTCCCCTCCACAAATTATACTGACATTAAATACAGTCAAAGCAAGGGTTATACTGTGGGAGAGGGACATACAAAGCAACAAAGAAATCATCTTATAAATGGTTAGCACACTCTTTTAAGGCAACTATCAACCAAAGTCTGTAGTTGCACAGTCAAAAGTCTGCAGATACAATCTAGTTCAACAAATATGTCTGTTCAACATCAAACAACTATGTATTAATGGGCTACAAACCGCAAAAAAGAATTTTTATTAGGTTTAGGGAGAGAAGTGGGTAAAAATAGGCATAGAGGGATGTGGAAAGGCAGTTGGAGAGTTAACTAAATTCTAATCTCAAAGAGGGAAATAGGTTGGATAGAATGATAGTAGAGAGAGAGAAAAAAAGAAGAGAGAGAAAGAAAAAAAAGACAAGAAAAAATAGAAAACGAAAATTAAAAATTAAAAAGTGCAAGACCTAAAAATTATGTAAATTTGAAAACGTAATTTTCAGAGAAGAACAGGGATAGAATAAGAGGAGGGGAGGGATAGAAAGGAGATTTAAAAAACTTAAAAATAAAAATACTTAAAATATTATATAGGTATAAAGAGGTAGTACTGCTATTAAGGAATTTAAGTCTAGAAGGTTTTAAATTGAGTAATAAATTTCTGGATTAAATGTGTACTCAAATGGGGGCTAAGGTCTAATAATCGACTACGGTTATAACTGAGGATGAGCAGAACAGCAATTAAGTCACGCAAAGAAGAATGAAAGAAGAAAAGTGAAGAGAATGAGAAGGAAAGAAAAAAAAAGAATCAAATGGTCAGTAGAGCTAAACAAGAAAACTTTTTTTAAAAAGAAAAAAAAGTACACATATATATACCCCTAAAAATAAAAATTATGAGGAAGAAAAAAAGTTAATAGAAAACAAAATTTTTTTAAAGTTAAAAATTAAAAAAGTTTTAGAAAAAATTTTTTTAATAAAAGGTACAAAAAAAAAGAGTTCTTTTTTTTGGGGGGGGGGGGAGATAGGATCTTCCTTGTATCCTGTATCTTCCTTGTATCCATAACCAGTCTCTTGGTGGAGTCTCTGGTCTGCTTGTTGTGTTTGATTTTCCTGTGGCTTGAATAGTTTCTTAAGTCAGTTTGTTTGAGCAGGCAGAAAAATGCTCTGCTTTACCCAGGATTTTGTGATCCTCCTCCCAAGTTAGTTCAATGGAGGGAGATCTGCTTTGAGTATCACAAAAGAGGGAGATGGCTGTTTCCTCTAGTTTGGAGATGCTGTGATGAGGCTAGGTTCTGGGTAGTTTTCCCTGAGGAGGTAGCTGCTGAGAAACTCACAGAGCCCAGCCTGGAGCCATTCTCAGGGTTTATGTTTACTGAATTTCAATTGATTGTCAAGGCTGCTGAGAGGGAGGGGCAGCCTTTGGTTCTGTTTACCCAGTGAAGAAAGCCACTCCTGGGGCTGGCCTCCTGAGCTGGGTGACTTTTCCCTGGGGGGAGCTGAGTCTAGCAGGTCAGGTTAGGTTCCCGTGACCTGCTAAATGACTCTTGTTTTCTTCCAAGGCCTGAGTTGGGGCTAGCTGCTCAGTCAGGCCTTTGTCAGTATCAAAGATGGAGATCTCCAGTAGTGGGGGTGGGGGGGGGAAGGGTGGCCTTCCCTCCTCTGCTCCCTGAAAAGGAGTGAGGATATCAGGCTTCTACTCACTCCGGAGTCTTGGTTCCTGGGTCCTCTTTGGTCTGCGAACTGCAGGATGAACATGTCTGCTCCTTGTCAGTTCTTGTTGGTGTTGAGTAGAATCCGCTCGCCCGCCGCATCTGGCGTGTTTGTCCCGGACTCTCTGTGTTGCAGGTATGGCGGCTATGGCCGCTACTGCCACCACTGTCGCTGCAGCCTCGGCTGCTGACAAATGCTCAGATCTGTCTCCTTGCCTGGATTTTCCCTCTCTGGCCTAACTCTCTGTCCTGTGATGGCACACTTGGTGTGATTCTCTGGCTTAGGACTGTTCACTGGAACTCTAAAACTGCTTTCTATGCGAGAGCTTGTTTAGCCCTCCTCCATCTTCCCGGAACTCCTGTCCCTGAGCTTTTTTGCTCAAGGCTAGAACTACTTGAACTACCACTTGAGATACTACTTGAGTTACACAGGTCAACTTCCGTTTTTTTTGGTGGTAAATTTGGTTTGAGTTTCATAGACTTTCCTGCCAGGCTAATCAACTATTCTTGACAATGACAAAACTCTTACAGAGTGATGGATGTCATATTGTTGACTTGCCTTTTTGTCTCTTCTCCTTTTGTCTTGTCTACACCCACAGCTCTTGGAATAGGACAGGAGTTGCTCAGGGCTGTGTTAGGAGGGGCCTGCAATTGGGAAAAAAATGTGTAATGTTCTGTTGCAGGAAGGGATTTTTTAGGATTTTGTTAGGTTTGGATAGAACATTGGATCAGATTTGTAAACTGTCATATTAAAGAATCTCATGTTGCTATACAGGATAGCATTTTGAAAATTAGGATGTAATTTTTGTGTATGGGTGTGCCCATCCTGGGGCTTAAACTCATACGTAGGTATAGTCCATGAGCTTTTTTTGCTTAAGGCTAATGCTCTACTACTTGAGTCATATCCCTGCATCTGTCTTTTAATTGGAGGAAGAGACTCATGGACTTTTTTGCCCAGGCTGGCTTTTAATTTCAATCCTTAAATCTTAGTTTCCTGGTTATCTAGGATTACAGACATAGACACTGGTGCCTGGTTGGGCACAGCATATTTTTGCCTCTTAAAAATGTCATTTCATGCCAGGTGCCAATGGCTCACACATGAATGCTAGCTACTCCTAATCCTAGTTGAGATCAAACCAGCCTGGGCAGGAAGGTCCGTGACACTTTTATCTCCAATAAACTCAGAAAAAGCCACAAGTGGAGCTGTGGCTCAAGTGGTAGAGTATTAGTCTTGAGCACAAAAGGCTCAGTGACAGTACCCATGCCCTGAGTTCAAGCTCCAAGACCAGCAAAAACAATGCCATTTCAGAACTGAGGGCACAACTCAAGTGTAAGAGCGCCTGCCAAACAAGCAGGGGCCCTGAGTTCAAATCTCAGTACTGCAAAAAATGCTATTAGTTTTAAAAGGCCCTGGTACCTCTAAAAAGACCATCCATCATTCTATGAATAAATTGAGACCATAGTAAATGATCACTTAATTAAAATGTAATAAACGGTGATATTGCTTCTCATGACCAGATCTTCTTTTTCCAGCAATATCTGTATTACTTTAGCTAATAGTCTTCCTTGCACTAAGTTCTTTAGCAAATATAATTTCTGGGTTGTGCATTTTGCATTTTGTGTAGTTTATCCTAAGTATGTGTTTGTTTGTTTTATATTTTAGTGAAAACATTTGCTGCTACATTATATGAGAAAAAGCCAAGTTATTACTTACTTTTTAATATCATTCCAGTGTTATAGAACAATTAAATTACTTGTATGAATAACCTTCATGCAATGAATATGTTATTGATGGTTGATTCTGAAATTAATATTTACAAGTTTCTTTGACTTTAGGAAATACGCTATGTGTGGGTCCTGCTCTGTAGAAGTATTTGAAAATCTGTTGAATGTGGATAAGATATGTTAAAGCGTCTAATAGATATAATGAAAAGTTTATGTTTTCAGAGAACAGTTTATCTTCTTACTACACACAAATGTACCACAGTCATTAATGTCTTAATTCTTTAATCACACAAATCTTCACACTATTATTTGTTAAAATAAGGTTCTGCTTATCTGTGCTTTGGAGGAATGATCCAATATGAGTGTCAATTGAAGCTACACACAGATTTTGAAATCCGATGTCCTGGTGGCTGCATTTTAGGTTTTCATTTTGATTCTTAGTGTCTTTGAAGGGTTTATATTTGGTAAATAAATAGAGGTTTCAAGTCCTATTGAGTAAATAGGAAGCCTAGGAAAATACCCTCTTATACCTTTGAGAACTCATGATCCTAAAACAAAAATGCCTTATTTTGGAAGTGTTTGAAAATGCTATGAATCATCTTTGGTGAAAGTGATATGACACAATGAGTATCTGATCTGAGTAAGTAGAACTCTACAGTGTTCACATAATAATTTAATTATGCAATGAACTTGTGGCTGGGCTTGTTTTTATACTCTACATGTTGTTGATTGAAATTCACACTCTGAAGCAGAAAACAGATGTATGAATTGCATCCAACATCAAAGATGAACCGAACTTTAGAATAGGTTCTCCTAACTCCAAAATGTGCTTATTTATACATTTTACAAATGGAAGTGAAATTTCTATCTATAAGCCATAAACTTATTTAAAAATTAAAATAAAGTGGAATTTTCAAAAAATGTGAAGCCAAAGTTAAATTCCTCACTTTAAGGGGGAACTTGTTTTCTTGTGAGTGTGCATAGTAAACAGAGATACAGATAAATTTGTTCACTTGTTTAGTATTTCTTATTGGACATTTACCTCTTTCCAAGTTTTTATTCTTATAAACAATGCATAGTTGACTATCCCTTAAGGCTATCATTTAATAAAAATACGTCTTCAGATCTGTTCCTAGAATTAGATGATTAGGTTAAAGACCATTTTTTTGGGGGGGTCCGGTCGTGGGGGCTGAACTCTGGGCCTGGGTGCTGTTCCTCAGCTCTTCAGCTCAAGGCTAGCACTCTACCACTTGAGCCACAGTGCCACTTCCAGCTTTTTTCTTTTTGCTTATGTGGTGCTGAGGAATCAAACTCAGGGCCTCATGCATGCAAGGCAAGTGCTCTACCACTGAGCCACCTTCCCAGCCCCCTTAGAGACCATTTTTGAGAAAACTTTTTTTTTCCAAACCTGCAGCATATTATTCTCATGCCCAAAATCATAAGTATGTCTACTTCTCTATATTTTTGTTAGCCCAGTGAATTCTTAAATATTTTATCTTGAAAATCTTTACCTAGGGCTGGGCATGGTGGCTAACTTCTGTAATCCCAGCTATGCAGGAAGTAGACATTGGAGAGTTATAGCCTCAGGCAAAAGTTCAAAAAATTTAAAACTATAAACACAGAAAAACCCCATAGATATCAGTTCAATATGTATTCATAACTAAACACACTCAAGTAATCAAAACATAGCTCATGAGTGTTAGATTATTTGGACTTTGTCAGAAAACCATGTAGCTATCCAGGTACACAGAACAAAAAATGGTTTATTGCCATGAAAGAATCCGGCAAGACCCCTTCTCACAAGGAAGAAGTGAGTAGTGCCTGCTATTGTCTGAGGTGACCTATATAACCTAGAAGGTTTAGGAGAGGAAAGAAGGGGCTAGGAGGTGGAGGCCCTGGTGTCGAGGTGAGTGCCAGGTTGGACTAGGATTTATGGCTGCTGCCCAAATAGTAGATAAGGGGCCTTGCAGCTGCTCAGACCCAAAGGTCACTCTAAGGGGCTCTTGTTGCCTTATATGGTGGTAGCTGCCCCAGAGAAGTGCCAGCCCAAGGCAAAGGGGGTTGGCGGCTGATTATTACTGGTTGATTATTTACTGCCTTTAATACATGGGCTAGCATTTGCTTAAGAAGGGAGCATGCTGGGCTGGGAAGTTGGCTCAGTGGTAGAGCGCTTGCCTTGCATGCCTGAGGCCCTGGGTTCGATTCCTCAGCACCACATAAGCAAAAAGAAAAAAAAAGCCGGAAGTGGCACTGTGGCTCAAGTGGTAGAGCGCTAGCCTTGAGCTGAAGAGCTGAGGGACAGCACCCAGGCCCAGAGTTCAGGCCCCACAACTGGACCCCCCCCCCCCAAGAAAAAAAAAAAAAAGAAGGGAGCATGCTAAGCTGTGGAAAGGGGAAGGAGTGTACTAAGCTGTGGGAAGAGAGCTCATTGAGCTAACAATGATGTAGAATATTATACATTTCCCATGTTCCCCTTAAAGTTATCACCTTCCATCAGGGGTAGCTAAAAGCTGGGTTTCTAATAACAAAAATTAATTTAGGCTATTTCCTCTTGTACCTAGTTTCTTATACTTGACAATTCTACTTACTTTAGTATTTTTGGAATGTGTTGCTATAGAATGGAATACATATTCTATGCCTATTCCTACAATGGAAATGGAAGTCTCTATGAGATGCTGTGGATTTCCACAGGCCCTCTTGATATTGGCTTTGTTACTAGAAAGCAATTTGAATCCCTTAATGGCTATTCTAACAGTGTTTTTCTTCTGTTTAAACACTGAAGCAGTCTCTGGTGTTTCATGTGGGAAGGGGCCAGGATCACAGCTCCTCTGTGACACCCAGCCAGTCTTATCAGTCATGTGTTATATGCTGATACAATGGGAATGGGACAATTCTGAGGATCCTCACAGTGCAGTGTTCACATAGTTGTTATTCCTCTCTGCTGTTTATGTGGAAATGAGTGTCCAAAGGTGAGCAGCGACCCTATTTGTTGTGCTTATTATAGTATTGGTCATTGGTTCAGAGCTTTTGTTTACCTATTCTTGCAGTTGAAGTATGTAAGTATTCCCAGTTTGAGCAGGACTAGGTCATGGCTGGGAGCTAGGAGCAATTCCTCTTATCTGAGTTGGGAATATAGCTCAATGGCAGAAGTACACATTCAACATGTGCCAATCCAAGGCAACACTAAGTGTAAAACAGAACAAAAAATTAAACAAAATATAAAAATAAGATTTACAATAACAGAGGGTGTAGCTTTTCTTAGCATGCACAAGGCCCTGTGTTTAACCTACATCGCAAACAACAAAATAAAATAAAATGACAGAAAAAAATGAGGAAATAATACACAATTAACCAAGAAGATCAAGAAAACAACAGTGGAAAGGAAATAAGGAAAGTCAAAAGAATATCAAAAAGGAAAAAAAAATGAAAAAAGAGAAAAACAGAAACTCCAATAAAGAACAGCAATGGTATATATTTTTTAAAAAAGGAAATTCCTCCCTAAGGAATATCTCCAAAAGTAATAATTGCAGCCTATATTGAAAATCTTTTCTTAGGGACTAAGCAAAGGCTAGGAGTCATTCACGCTCTGATTATTTTTGTTTTCCTCCTCCTCCTCCTCCTCCTCCCTTTCTTCCTTCTCTTCTTCTTTTTAAAATTATCTTTAATTACTTGTTCATAAGGGTTTCAATTTGACATGTCAGTTTGTGACTTTAATACTTCTTGGTCAGTGTCACCCTTTTCATCCTTTTCCTCTATCTCTCCCAACCTTGCCTATCCCTTCAAGTTACTTTGTTCTATGTTCACATATGTGCATTGACTGTTATGACTGCATTTGCCCACCTGTCCTCCGATTCTTTAGCATTTGCCAAGAGACTAGCAGGAGTGATTTGTCACTGAAGTTAGTTGCAATTCCTCCCAGCAGATTTGCACAATGGAATGAGTGAAGGGAGAATGTGGATCTCACTCAGAAGTAATTTTCTCCATACTCTTTTGGACTTCACACTCTGAGGGTGGATAATACACCAGTACTACAGCAAGCAACAGAGCTACTAGTTCACTAAAAATAAATTTGTCCCCCTAAGGGCAAAGCAAGTGAAGGAGCTGAAAAGATCTGAACTGTGAGTGAGGGAAGAAAGGGTTTTGTGGAATCCACTGGCCATAATCCTGCCTGGTGCCCTCAGGTCTTGATTTCTGTGTGTATCCCACTGTTTTAAGTATGGGTAGAGGCCACCCATGTAGTTGTCATCTAGTCCAATCATTGCTACCTAGGCAGTACTAATCACAGAAATTCATATTGGAAAATTTAGTGTGATATTCTGAAATAGCTGGGTGCTGTTAGTCTGAGTAGAGTTGCTTTTGTATATAAAGAGACTTTCTTGATAGACAGGATCCAGATCTTTCATGAGAATTCTATAGCCCCGAAGGTGTGAGGAATCTAGTCTGGGGGATGTTTCATGCTTCTGCATAACCCACGCTTATGGCACCAGCTTCAGCTAACAATTCTCAAATCTTCTCTTTCTCCTGAGAAAGCTGCTGAACTCTTCAGAGCCTCAGTTTCTCCACATGTGAAATGCATCCAATAAATCATCCATGCTACAGTGTGATTAGGAGGAGGGACAGAAAAAAATAAAGCAAAACAAAACAAAAACCAACAACAAAAAGCACCGCATTGTCCCTTTCAGTTTGTGAGTTTCTTTAGTCTGTGCCACAGAAATAGCTAATTCAAACAAAATGCGGAAACAAGGATACAGTTGACCCATTGTAACAATGAGACCTACAAGACACTAGAGAGGAGGGAGGGAGAAGTTGGGGAGTTGGAAAGGAAGGGATAGAAGGGGAAAAACAAAGGAGGGGGTAACAATGCTCAATAGGGATAGGAAATGTACTCAGTTCCTTACTCATGTAATTGTAACCCCTTTGTACAGTATCTTTACAATAAAACAAATTAAAAAATAAAAAAGAATTCAAAAAGTCATAGGTTTAAAGAACATGCTGACAATATCATAGTCTCTTCTGTGCTTGCTTCTACCTGATCTGTGTGAAGGTGCTGGAGAAGATTTTGAATGGAGTTCTTACTACACTTGTCAGAAGTCTATTCAGTACACATAGATTGAGTGAAGAGCAGATCAACTACAATGTATGGGTATTGTAGAGGAGATGTAATCTTTTTTTTCAGTTTAGGTTCATTCAGGGGGCTGCCATAGGTACTGAGGTAAAAATAACACAGCATTTGGACAACACAGAGGAGCTGGGAGGGAGCCCAGGGCAGATCCTGGCAGCTTAAAGGCCGTCCATGCAAATGAAGTCATTCCCATAGAAATACCTGGCAAAGATACGTACAGTGGAAAACTTCAGAGGGTGAGGGTTAGAAACATGGTTGAGGAGCATTTGGCACACCTTCAAGGCAAATCAACACACTAAGTTTCTGTAATTTCATTGTAAGGTTAATATTTCTAAGATTTGATGGAGAAAGAACTGAGGTTTTTGTATACTGCATCAGAACTGGAACCTCCATCCTATATCATTTACTGTACATATTTTTAGAGAGATCTGTTCGATTTACAGCAAAACTTTATTCACTGTATCTTCTTGCTTCATGGAGGAGACTCTCAGGGTCCATGAACATATAAAGTAACTCTCCCCCACCCACAGTTGCTTGCTTCAGAGGTGAAAAATCGATCCCAAGGGGCATTACACCCAGGGAACTTACAACAGAAATTGAGGAACAAGCATTGCTTTAGTGTTGGTGGACCCATAACTTTGGGTGGAAAGTTGTGGGCAGCTATATTTCACCTTACAGGTTGAGAATAGAGGCACCCATTTTGTTTTTTTCATGTATAAAGCATTGGTATCATTAAAAAAATTGAAGCTATGCAACAGTGATGCTCACAAGACAATATGTTGGAAATGATCTGTAAAACTTTGGGGGGGTTAGGGGGAAAAGAAAGAGGTAAAAAAATGAGGGAAGGGGTAAACAAGTTAGGAAATGTACTTACTACCTTACTTATGTAACTGTAACCCCTCTATACATCACCTTAAGAATAAAATTAAAATAAAAATTGAAGCTATATAACAAGTGACAGTGAGAAGTCTTACCTTCACATCCCTTTCTTTGCCTAAATCCTCTGCCCATATGTGCATCTATTTGGAATAATAGTTCTTTGGTCTCCTTGAAGTATTTTTACAATGTAAATACTCGCAAATGTCAACTACACTCATATATTTAATCTCTATTTTAAGTTGTAAACATTATTTATACTTTTTAGTACTGTATTTTTTGCTCAACAAATACCTTAGTAATTGTTCCATATAAAGACATGGAAGATCCTTTCTTATTTCTTACTTTTGTATCATATCTCTGTTTGCCTGCATTATACATTTAGTCAGAATGGAGTAGTTAGATATTTAGCATTTGGAATGTTTCTGCTCTTTTGTAATTATAAACAAGGCTGTAATATAATTTTATTTATTTTTATTAAATATATTTTTATTGTAAAGATACTGTACAGAGGATTAGTTACATGATTAAGATAATGAGTACATTTCCCATTGAGTATTGTTACCCCCTCCTTTGTTTTTCCCCTAAGTAACACATAATTTTAAAGATTTTATTTTAGTTAACAAATAATCTTTAATGATCTGAAGTTTTATTGGCAAATTATTTAATGATTGTTAATCTATGCACATTAAAACCAGATATATTTCTTTTAATGATAAGGCATCTAACAAATTTGAAATTTAAATGCAAATGTCAAGTAACTGATGCCATTTTGGTGGATAAGGAAGTGTGCTCACGATACAAAGGTACAGATACTATAGCAACTCCTTTGGTATCATAATACAGGCATCAATCACAGATGCTCTGTGCCCAGTTGGTTTTCTTTCTTTCACAGAACTTTCTTCTCTTCTCTTTGCACTCAAACTTGCTTTATTCTTCTGGGGTTGCCTACCGCTTGTATATTAGTATCTCATTGGAGCCAAGACAAATTTGAATCAGTGCAGGTAAGAACACAAATTTGGTCACTGGTCATTTAGATGATCTAGTTTGCTAACCTAAGTTTTTTTTTTTTGTTGTTGTTGTTGTTGGTGGTGGGTCTTGAACTCTGGGCCTGGGTGCTGTCCCTGAGCTCTTAAGCTCAAGGCTAGCACTCTACCACTACAGTGCCACTTCCAGTTTTCTGGTGTTTAATTGGTGATAAGAGTCTCATGGACTTTCTGCCCAGGCTGGTGTTGAATCACGTTCCTCAGATCTCAACCTTCTGAGTAGCCAGGATTACAGGCGTGAGCCACCGGCTCCCGGCTTAACATTAGTTTTTAAAAGAGGAGTATCTAAATTCTTTGAGAGAAGTAGTGTGCATGTTTACAGAAAAGCACTGATGACTAGATTGTGTGTTTACAATACTGTAAGAACCCATTTTAGTGCTGCTTGTTATAAAAACTCCAATGGTGTAGGAACTTACAAAGCTGGATGCAAGCTTTGTGGCTCCTTGGCCAGACTTCTGTGTCTTTGTCTTGTGTGGCTTTACTGTTTGCACAATTGCTTCCTTCATCATTCTATTTGTTGCCTCCCACTTGAGTTGGGGAAGCCCATCTGTGGTTCACTGAACTCTTGACCTAGAAGAACCTCCATATTTGGAAGTGAGCTGGCACCACAACAGGCCTGGGAGTACAAATGTAATGCAAAAATGGAAGAGGGAAGCTGGCTCACTGGCTCTTGAGCCTTCTACAGCAGGTGAATGTTTCTGCCTTTATTAGACATTGATATTAGATTCTAGGCTCTATAGCATTTGAATAAAGACTTGTACAAGCAGAACCCCAGGAGCTGCCTCATAGGCCTCTCTCACTTTCTGAGTCTTCTGGCTTCTTAGACTGAGCAGTTATTGGTTTCCAGAGGTCTATTCTGGGATTGTTAACTCTGATTGTGTAAGCCAATCTAGTTACCCTATTTTATTATTAAATATATTCTTAGTATTAAATATATATTTATTAAACACACATAAATATACTTATGTAAATATATATCAAAATGTTGGGAAAAATTGAAATTAAAATTTACACATATCAACCTTGCTATAACATACATCTTTCTGATTTTTTAACCTTTTAATATAATTATATAATATATATAATATATAATTATAATTATATAATTATATAATATTATAGACTCAGATGTCCTCAATCTCACATGTAATACATTTTGATATGTACTGCTTTGTAAAATCACGTCATTAATAAAACTGTAGGAAGAACATAATTTTTAGTTTTGAAATATTTGCCCATTTTGTTTATTGATTAATTGCTTGCTTTTTAAAAACAATGTCTCACTATATAGCTCAGGCTGGCCTGGCATTTCCTGTACAAAATTAAAGCATGAACCACCATGCCTGGCCTCTAGCTCAATTTTGTATATAATGAGCTAATGTAGTTATTATTTTCCTTAGCAATTGATCCATTTTTGTTTTTGCTTTCTTATTCTTCTTCTAAAAAGTTTTCAAAAAATTTTTTAAAACAAACAAACATCACAGAAGAAGAATGAGCTACCTGGACAAATGAAAGAAAGTTAGAAAGGAACATAAAACAAAGGTGAAGAAATAAGAAGAAAGCACTGAAAAGAACATAAAACAAAGGTCAAGAAATAGTAAGAAAACACTAAGAGAAAATAAATTCAGGAAATTAGAAAAAAGGAGAATTGATAATCTTGGTTGTTTGGAAAAATAAAATAATAAAATAGACAAATTTCTTGAAGTTTTAATAAAAATAGAGAAAAGATAAGTATTGCACAAATAAATCTGAAAGAATTTATTTAACATTTAAGAGGGCTTATAATATTGTATATTACTACATCTTCAAACTATACAGAATTAGAAGAAAACAGTAATTTTAAATGCAATATATTTTTTTCCAACTTTAGAAAAATTTATTATTATATCTTTAAGTAGTTATACAAAGAAGATCCCATTCTACAAAACAGTCACCTAACGCTCCTAACCCATCCCTTCTCTCACTTTTTTTTTTTTAATTGTGAAAATACCATGCAGAGGGGTTACAATTACATAGGCAAGGTAATGAGTACATTTCTTATCAAGCATTGTTGCCTCCTCCTTTGTTTCCCCTTCCCATCCCTTCCCATCTTCTCCCCTTTTTCCCCCTCCCCCCACTCCTGGCCAAAGTTGTAAAGTTCGATTTTTGACATAAAGTCTTGTAAATCTCATTGTTGCAATGGGTCCACCTGTATCCCTATTTAAACAATTTGTTTTTTCCCTTCCCCTCCACAAAGTATACCAACATCAAATACAGTGAAAACAGGATCTCACTTTTTTTAAAATTGAGATTAGGTGATTACATAAATTTCACAGTATTGTGGAATAGTGATACTTAGTTAAAGTCACAAACACATTTTAACCATCACAAGGCAAATTGTCATTATCATGGTCGATACAGTTTGTGAATTCTATGAGCTTTGACAATACAAATTATTTCTTCCACATCAGGTGATTTTTACATTTCTTTCCTTTTGCTTAGTGTAGGCTGTTCCCTCTTTCCCTCTCATTCCTCCTTTCCCATCGCTGTCCTTGGGTTGCTTAGTTCTTTTTCTTCTATGTCCAGTGCAGCTGATGGGCCCCTTTGTTGTATGTTGTTCCATTTCCCACTTACTCTGTTCCTCCTTCTGGCTTCCTTCCATTGCGTGCATATATCTACCCAATATATGGTCAAGAACATGGAGTCATTTAGTAATAATACGACAAAGTGGGTGGCTGTCCTTTGTTTCTTGGGTCCTGTTTACTTTGTCATATCTTCTTGCATTTTGGCTTTAGCATCCGCACATCAGGAAGACCATGTGCCGTTTGTCTCTTTGTTCTTGGCTTACTTGGCTCAAAATAATCTGCTCTAGTTTCCAAATCTTGGCTATTGTGAACAGTGCTGCAATGAACATGGAGGTACATGTGTCCTTGTATACTGGTTCCTGTTGCTCAGGGTAGATGCCTAGGAGTGGTATGGCTGGGTCATAGGGGAGGTCTATATTTAGCTTTCTGAGGTACCTCCAGACTGCTTTCCAAAGTGGATGTATTAGTGTACATTCCTACCAGCAATGCAGTAGGGTTCCTTTTTCTTCACATCCCCCCCAGCATTTGTCTTTGGTTGAATTTAGGATGTGGATCATTCTTACTAGGGTAAGGTGGTAGGTATCTCAGTGTAGGTTTTATTTGCATTTCCTTTAGAGCTAGGGATGATGAACATTTCCTCATGTGTTTCTTTGCCATTTTTGTTTCTTCTTCTGAGACGTCTCTCTTTAGCTCTCTTGCCCATTTAATGACTGGTTTGTTAGATTTGTGAAGGGTTAGTTTCTCGAGTTCCCTGTATATAATGGATTTTACACCCTTGTCTGATATTTTGCTGGTAAATATTTTTTCCCCAATTAGTTGGCTTTCTTTCTAGTTTGGTTGCTATTTCTTTTATCTGTGCAGAAACTTTTTATTTTAAGGTAGGCCCATTTGTCCAGTCTCTCTCTAATTAGTTGTGACCCTGGGAATGTGTTCAGGAAGTTTCTGCCTATGCCTATAAGTTCAAGAGTCTCTTCTACTCTGTCCTGCAGTAGTTTCAGAGATTCAGGTTTGATGTTAAGGTCTTTAATCCATTTTAAGTTGATGTTAGTGCATGGTGACATGCTAGGGTCCACTTTCAGTTTTCTGCATGTGGCATTCCAAAATTTTTTTTTTTATTGTAAAGATACTATACAGAGGGTTACAGTTACATGAGTGAGGTAATGAGTACACTTCCTCTTGAACATTGTTACCCCCTCCATTGTTTTCCCCCTACCATCCCCTCCCTCCCTCCCTTCCCCCAGGTTCTTTTTTTTTTTTATTGTGATTAAGTGATTACATAATTTCTGGAAATTCACAGTATTGTGGAATAATGATGCTCATTTAAAGTCACAAGTTCATTCTAACTTTCCTGGAGCAAATTGTCTATCACAGTCTGTAATATATAACGGTGTTCACATGTTATATACCATATATGTGATCAGCAGCATGGGGATATTTAGTAGTGGTTCAACCAGATGAGCGGGAGTTCTTTGTTTCTTAAGTCCTGTTAGTTTTGTCGTATCACCTAACATTTTGGGTTTAGCATCCACTTATCAGGGATACCATGTACCGTTTGTCTCTTCGTTCTTGGCTAACCTCGCTCAACATGATTCCTTCTAGCTCCATCCATTTCCCTGCAAATGCCATTATTTTGTCATTTCTAATGGCTGCATAATATTCCATTGTGTATAGATACCACAATTTTTGGATCCATTCATCTGTGGTGGGGCATCTAGGTTGTTTCCATATCCTAGCTATTGTGAACAGTGCTGCAATAAACATGGAGGTGCACGTGTCCTTGTATATTGGTTCCTGTTGTTCAGGGTAGATGCCTAGAAGTGGTATGACTGGGTCGTAAGGGAGGTCAATCTTTAACTTTCTAAGGACCCTCCAGACTGTTTTCCAAAGTGGTTGTATAAGTGTACATTCCCACCAGCAGTGTAATAGGGTTCTTCGTTCTCCACATCCCCTCCAGCATTTGTCGTTGGCTGATTTGTGGATGTGGGACATTCTGACTGGGGTAAGGTGGTATCTCAGGGTTGTCTTTATTTGCATTTCCTTCACCACCAGGGATGATGAACATTTCCTCATGTGTTTCTTTAAATGCAATATATTTTTACATTTGACAGAAGAGTAAAGGAATTCAGCCATACCAGTGATGATAGAAACAATAAAAAACGTGGTCTGAGAACTATTCCTAAAATAAATGTTTGGCTGTAATTATGTTATTTGTTTACTTAAAAACTTTAATTAATGTGAGATCTTCATCCTTAATGAAATCTGCATGTTTTCAGAATATTCAAAAGTCCTAAATTTTTATTCTTTGTATGATTAGCATCATCGTGACTGGCCAATATAACAAAATCAGAAAAGGGACAAAGAGGAGGAAAATTAACACATCAATTTCATTTATGGCTATATTATGGCTGTAAAACCTATAAATATAATTTTACCAAATGTGTTTGAAAATAGTCATATACAATGAGCATGTAATCCCTATTCCTAGAAATTAGAAGCGTCTAGAATTAGGAGATGGCATCAACTTGCTGTGGTGAAAATCGATGTGATTTTCGAAAACAAATAGCATTTGATAATATTCAGTATTCATTTCTTTGAAAAAAGTTGGAACAGAAGGACCCTTTGTCAATCAGAAGATAATACTATACTTAAAGGCAAACACTGGAGGTGTTCTCATCAAAATCAGAACAAAGACAAGAATACCTGTGGTCTCTATTAACTATGATCATCCTACCCTTAAGGTAGTAGTTGCACCAGAGGAAAAAACCCTCACAGAACCCAAAAACACAAATGTGAGAGAAATTTGGAATTAGTCATTTTCTTTGTTGATATGAAAATCATATAGTAAGTATAATAGCTAACAAAATGATGTGAGATGATCACAAAATGAGTGTAAATAAACTATAACTTTTCTATTTTGGTGGTATGAGGATTTGAACTCAGGGTTTCACACTTGCTGGGCAGGCACTTTATTGCTTGTGCCACACATCTAGCCCATTTTTTTTTTGCCCAGACTGGCCTAGAACTATGATCCTCCTGATATCAGCCTTTCATGAAGTTAAGATAAGAGACATTTATCACTTTTCTGAGCTATTGGTTGAGTAGGGTGTCTCATAGTCTTTTTGTCAGGGTGGGTCTCAATCTGCGATCCTCCAGACTTGTATCCTCCTGAATAACTAGGTGTGTGCCACTGGTGCTGAACTGCTGCTGTAAGTGTCTTAAAATTAGTAATAACTAAGTAAAAAATACATGATGAAATTAATTTACTTTAACATCCAAAATATAAACTAAGAATAAATTTAGAGTCAGAAAGCCAAATAACTCATAAATGGCCCTTATATATCATACCTAGTTCCATGGTCTACATTGCTTTATAGTTATGAAATTATAATAAAAGTATTATATAATTTCATCTAAAGTTACCATTAGAGAGTTCATGAATGTAAATTCATTGCAAAGTACATATCGTACATGTTTAACAAATTAAATAAATGTGCATATTTTCAGCTAGTCTTTATTTGATTATATATTTGAAGAGATTTCTTTTCCTTATATTCTGAATTTAGCTATTTTCTCCTGTAGCATTTGTGACTTCTGTTCTTACAATGGAAAAGTGACTAATTCCTGTGTTTCCTGAGGTCCTTACTTTGCAACCTGCCCATTTCATAGATATGACAACCAGTGGCTATTACACAAGTGAGAATTCTGTTCCCCAGTCAGATATTTTACTCCCATGGGTGAATCATGTACGTGGCTCACCATGAAATCACTGAACTAAATGGGATCTTACCAGATATAGCTGCAAACTATATAAAAAGAAAAATCATGTGAAGGGTAAACAAAGGAGGAGGCTGCAATGCTTGATAAGAAATGTACTCATTATCTTGCCCATGTAATTGTAACCCCTCTGTACAGTATGTTCACAAAAAATAAAAATTAAAATTAAAAAAAAGAAAAATCAGGGCTGGGAAGGTGGCTCAGTGGTAGAGCGCTTGCCTTGCATACATGAGGCCCTGGGTTCGATTCCTCAGCACCACATAAGCAGAAAAAAAAAAGCCAGAAGTGGCACTGTGGCTCAAGTGGTAGAGCACTAGCCTTGAGCTAAAGAGTTGAGGGACAGCGCCCAGGCCCAGAGTTCAGGCCCACGACCGAACCCCCCCCCCCCCCCCCCCGCAAAAAAAGAAAAATCAAATATGTCTTTCCAAAATTATTTAATCTACTTTAAACAAAAATTGTGTTCCTTACTCTTTTGCCATTTCTATCTATCTTCTGTTGGTCAGCTATCATGTCATATTCTGAGGGTAATTTTTTCAGTCCTAAAAAAAGAGAAATTTAAAAATTGTCAGGAGGAGTGGGAGGGAGAAGTAAACAAAAAGTGATGCTGGAAAAAAGTAGTTATAATAAGCAGGTCTTCATGGTTTTTATTATTAAAGCCTTCTATAAAAATTACAAGGAAGATAATGTCCTATCAGGTAGAAAGAGGAACCAACCAGCTTTTCCTTAAAAAAAAAAAGAGGGTTTGAGTTGTTTTTCAGTTTCAATATACGTTCAAAACTCTTGAATACTAAGAATTCCCTTTAGTATGTTTTATTTTGACTGACAAAAGTTCTATGTAAATTTATGAGGTGCAGTGTGAGATTTTATGAGGCAATAATTAACTCAGGGTGATTATATAACCATTACTGTCATTAATAATTTCTTTAAGGTGAGTACATTCATAAGCTTTTCTTTAAACTGTTTTGAGAAACAAAATTCATTATTTTGTATTCACTCTACTGTGCTATAGACCATCAGAACTTCTTCCTCTCTGATTTATTTCTCTTATCATCTGTCTGTGACATTTTACTCATTGATCAACCTCTCCCTTCCACTTCTTTAGTCTTATAAGTCTCTAATAACCACCATTCTATTCTTGACTTCTATGAGATCAAGTGTTATTATTACAAATAGGGCATGACACTATATTGGAAATGAACTATACAACTTGGGGAGATGAGAGTGGAAAGGAGGGAAATTGAAAGAAACCGAGGGAGAGGGTAACAGTGATTGACAAAAAATAGACTCATTACTTATGTAACTGTATATCACCTTTACCAAAAAAGATTAAGAAAAAGAAATAGGACATGATAATTATCCTTGGTGGTACTGGAGACCATGTGAAACGAATGAATGGGGAGCTTTGAAGAAACAAAGAAGTCTAAATGACAATTGAGTGAGCGGGACCTTAATTGTGAAAATTAAGCAAGCTATTCAGTAGTGTTATATGCATTTTCCTATGTATACATTATATTAAAAACAAGTGCTCAGAGAATTTCTTTTATAAAAAGGCAATTAAATATTAAGACAGAACTGAAAATAGAATAAATGTGATAAGTGCTTATTTATTTTCTCATACAATCACCATCCTACTATCTTATTATTTTTTAATTTGTTTTGTTGTTTATGTGGTGCTGAGGAATTGAATCCAGGGCCTCATTCATACTAAACAAGCACTCTACCACTAAGCCACACTCCCAGCCCTTATCTTACCATCTTTAAGCATTCTTTTGGCCTCATTTGTTGGTCTAACCATAGATTCATGGTTGTAGTCATCCAGAAAAATTTGTATGTGGTAGATGAAACACAAGATCTATGCATTAAAATTAACATACCATACTAGAGCTATGTTGGAGAGTTTTTTTTTGAATGAGAATCTAATCTTTTTACCTCAAATGTCTTCATTGAGGGAATAGACACATAGCTTTAGAAAATGAGTGATATAGGAGACACACAACCAAATCTCATTTAGTGAAAAGCATTGCATCTTATAGTTGCCTGATTTACCCAACTGATAATTGTATGTCCCAGAAGGTAGAAGACTTAATGATTTTGTTTGACATTCTAACACATCTGGGAAGAACTGTTTTGAGAAGACAAAACCCATGTTCTCATTACTTAGAACATGGGGATCTTACTCACCATTATTTGGGATGGAGAAAAAGAGCTTCATCATACAAGTTATTGAATTTACCATGGTTCTCAGAAACTGTGAAGCAACTCTGCCAAATTCTATATTAATTTTTCTTGTATAATTTGCGCAAGGATTTGGGAAATAAGTCAAGAATATGAGCTAAATATTTGTAGTTGGATAGGAAGCAAATAGCTATCATTCTGAAATATGTTCATAGGCAGGTTCTCTGTAATTTGTTTTCCTACTTTGATCTATTTCAGTTTTGATAAAGCCACACCATATATTATCTTTTCGCTAGAAAGAACTAAATGAATGGTTAACCAGTACTGAAATGAAAGCTGATTAGAATCTCATAGTTTCACATGTTAACTCCTTAGATGATTTCATTTAAATAAGATTCTCATAGTAATTAACAACAAAATTCTACAGAGCCTCCAAGTAATCAATTCTAATGGTGAAGTTTCAGATGTCTTGGTAGAATAGGAATAGAAGACCTCTACATACTCTTATAATCTGAGTACATAATTAGAAACCTACTTTGCTCATGAGCAAACTATCACATACCTGCAAATACTTGCACAACCCATTGGCAATATGTATATATGTAAATATATTCTAATATATTACATATCATCTACATATATACATATTGCAAGGACAGTATAGTTGAGGAGATCATAACTGGGCTTCCCTCTATAAGTATGAAGTCTCTATACATAAAGATAATGAATTGTCCTAGTTGCCCTAGGTTTGACAATATTATGGAATAATAGTTTTGAATTTAGAGAGTGAACATGAAGTGATTGATATGTGAAAGTGTAAAAGAGGAAGTAGATTTTATGAAGAGGTAACAAAGTGAGATGATATGAATCATAAATAAGACAAGTATTTAAATTTAAATTTGCCATTTCATCTATACCCCAATATCAATTTCTTAAACCTTAGGCACTAAGTGTAAAGACTAAGAACTTTCAGTTGAAAGGAAATAAATTGGATATTCCCAGTGAAAATAAATTCTACAAAAACTTTATAATGGCACTTTTTATTTCTTATCCTACCTATGTATCTTATACCTTTGTTAACTAATCTCATAGTATGAAAGTATTATTTGCTTCTCTTACATGTTAGACCGTACCTGTGTTTAAGTTGTAACCCATAATTGACATGGTTAAATCTTGCATTTAATTTATATTCTCTGTCCATCAGTTGATCAGGAGTGTAGGAAAGAATTTTTGGACTGTTCTGTTATAACAGGTAGAGAGTGTTGCATCCATGGGATTTCCACTAACCCAGACCCAGTCTGTATCCATGTACTTCATCTCATGCTGAGGAAAACCTACAAGAGAGAAATGCCTGATCAGCAAGCTTGTTTGTTTTTCCTGATCATTCTGACCTAACTTTCCCAGAATATTTTTTTAATTGTCAGATGGGACCATTCTCTTTGCATCACTTTCTCTTCTCTCATTGTGTGATAAGGCCCAGTTTCCTGAAATCCTTTCAATTTACTTTTTGTTTGTCATAGGCCCATTTCTATTGTAATGTGTATCTATCTGTACTAATTCTCTTAAGTTACCAAAATTGCAAAAAATAGTTAATACAGATTATTGTTTTGGGAGTTACAGATAGTACAGGTTCATGACTCTGCTATGCAGAATCTATAATATATAATGATGGAGAAATAGCTTAATCTAAAGTCTGAGATAAAAACAAAATATAAAATGGGAAATTCACACTAGTACTTTCAAATACTTACAAATGGATAATTAAGTGTGAAAAGTTTTTTTTTTTTTTTGGGGGGGGGGGGGAGAATCTGGTCGTGGGGCCTGAACTCTGGGCCTGGGCGCTGTCCCTCAGCTCTTTAGCTCAAGGCTAGTGCTCTACCACTTGAGCCACAGCACCACTTCCAGCTTTTTTCCTTTTGCTTATGTGGTGCCGAGGAATCAAACCCAGGGCCTCATGCATGCAAGGCAAGTGCTCTACCACTGAGCCACCTTCCCAGCCCCAAGTGTGAAAAGTTTTAAATGCTTTAAAAATACAGTATATGATTAAGAATTGATTTGCTCTACAGTTTTTAGTTATTAAAATGATACTTGAGCTGGGCACTGGTGGCTTTTGCCTGTAATAATCCTAGCTACTTAGGAGGCTGAGATCTGAGGATTGTGGTTCAAAGCCAGACTGGGCATGAAAGACTCTTATCTCCAATTAACCACCTAAAACTGGAAGTAGCGCTGTGGCTTAAAGTGATAGAGTGCTAGCCTTGAGTGAAAGAGCTCAAAGACAGTGCCCAGGCCCTAAATTTAAGTTCCATGACCAACAAAAAATAAAAAAATGATGCTTCATGAAAATAATCCAACTTTTTAATCAAAATACAAGCACTGTTTTATGAGATTCTAATCACAGAATACTGTATCTTATATCAGTATTTTTACAGAGTCTTCAAAATGGCTGATTGAATATCACTCACACAGAAAATTTGAGGTATTGAAAATCTTCCATGTGGAAACTGAACTGGGTATGTTGTGGGTGGGGATTGGTGGGAAAAACTAGGAGAGATCAACAGAAAGGGAGATATGGTTCAAAAAGAATTGCACTCATCACTTATTACCTAATCCATGTAACCGTCCTATATATCAACTCTACAATAACAATAAAAATTAAAACAAGAAAATCTATGTCTCTTGCTCAACATCCTGAATCAAAACCAAAAATTGAGTTTGAATTTCTCATGATCCTTCCATGTTTTTTTTTTTTTTTTTGGTCAGTAAACAACATACATTGTAGAAAGAAAACAGTCTTCTCTTTGTGATCTTAATTTTCTGTCAGTGAGAGCACATAGAATTCTGCTATATTTCTATCCACTTACTAAATAGGTCAATAGTGCAATTTTGCTCATGTTTGTGCTTATTGTTCTCTGCTTCAATATTATTTCAATACAAACACTTGGTATTTTCTGTAAAATTACTTTCAGCTTGAAATACCATATTTTTCTAGTGTTATGATATCTAGGTATTTCTAAGTTACTTAGCTGCAGTTTGATGCTTTTTCTCATGATTCTAATGCTAAAGTATGATGCAGGATCCTATTGTTTTAGTTTTCTGTGTTCATTCATACATATATAATTCTAAATTCATACATATACTATTCTAAATTTGACTAAGATTTCCTTGTTGAGCTAGCAGTCACAATCCAAATACTACTATTTTTTTTTTTTTGGGTCCGGTTGTGGGGCCTGAACTCTGGGCCTCGGTGCTGTCCCTCAGCTCATCAGCTCAAGGCTAGCGCTCTACCACTTGAGCCACAGTGCCACTTCCGGCTTTTTTCTTTTTGCTTATGTGGTGCTGAGGAATCGAACCCAGGGCCTCAAGCATTCAAGGCAAGCACTCTACCACTGAGCCACCTTTCCAGCCCCCCAAATACTACTATTCAAACAACAATGAATGTTTAGATCCTGCCAGGTGTTGGTGGCCCATGCCTGTAATCCTAGCTACTCAGGAGGCTGAGATCTAAGGATCCCAATATAAAACCAACCTAGGCAGGAAAGTTCATGAGAAAAGCCAGAAGTGGAGCTGTCTCTCAAATGGTAGAACACTATCCTTGAGCACAAGAGCTCAGTGACAGCACCCAGGCCATGAGTTCAAGGACCAAGACCGACGCGCGCACATACACACACACACACACACACACACACACACACACACACACACACACAGTCTAGATCCCATGGCCCATACTCTCCAGTCATGAAGCTTACATCCAAGAACAGAATCAGTGTATAATGCCAAACCTGCTCAGCAACACGACTGATCTCCCCAGCCACATCAGCTCCAGAATTCCCAGTGCCAATCACAACCACTCTCTTCCCCACAAAGTTATCTGGGTGTTTGTACTCCCAACTGTGAGGTATTTGCCTCTGAATTTCTTGCCCCCTGTAAGGAAAGAGTCAAAGCCTTTAAATTATAACCAGTAGGTATGATAGACTGTTCAGAAAAAAATCTGAACATGAAATTATGTTATTTAAATCTTTCTTGTGGGACAATTGTTGCCAATATTACAAGAAAAAAATTCAATAGTAATGACCAGCTAAGACCAAAATCAAATAATAATCACAGTCTATTTTTAAATATCTGATTTTAAATTTGTTCAGTATGATAACTCATGCCAGTATAAATTGTCTTTTTCTTTTTCTTTTTTTCCTTTTCCTTTTGTTGGTCATGGGGCTCGAACTTAGGGCCTTGCTGCTGTCTCTGAGCTCTTTTGCTCAAGACTAGTGCTGTACTACTTTTGAGCCACAGCATCACTTCTGGTTTTCTGGTGGTTAATTGGAGATAAAGAGTCTCACAGACTTTCCTGTCCTGGCTGGCTTTTAATAGAGATCCTCAGAACCATACCCTGCCCACTGTGACTTCTATTGTCAGATATTGTCATATATTTCCTGAATATTCTAGAAAGTTACCATACCCTTCTTACCTTCCCCTGTCTACATACACACCTTGGCCCAATGTCTATGATAGTGTAAACACTGATATTCTTAGGCTCCAAAAATTTATCTTACATATTCATCAATTAGGTACCTGCAAAGTCCTGTAAGGGCAAATGCTCTTCAGTGTAATGGCCACTGCAGATCATGATTCCATCAAAGATATAGGCTTTCTTCTTTCCATCAACTTCTACCACAACATCCCACTGGTCAAAGGATGAAAAATCAGGATGCTTCCTTACACTGTACACCTTTGTATGAGAAACAAGAAAGAAAAGTAGCCTTAACTCTAGAGCATTGTTTTTAGTCTTTATTTTTTCTTGTTTGAAAATTCTGTGCTTTGACAAATTAAGCACATGGTAATTTTTGTACCAATAGCTCCTGATTCTTCAGGATTTTTATGTATACCTTACTAAAATATTACTTCACAAGGACTAAGGTTCTTTGAAGAAAGTGTACTGATATTTTCTTAAACCTACATTCTGTGTTACATACAATTAATTGAAAGTTAGATTTCAAGAACAAACCATGATACAATACTTTTATGGTAGGTATAAATAAGACAGAAATAAGTTTTAATAATCATGAAAACACAGAAGTCATGGTATTTCTTTTGGAATTGTGGAAAATTGAAATCCTATCTCAGTTTGTTATGGCTATATAGACTGCCTTTACCAATACACAGATAATAAGTAGAATTTTCACTCCTTACCTGGTACTGGATATGTTCCATAAGAGAAAAAATATATACATATACATAAATACATACATATATTATATACATACATATATGTACATTTGTATGAATATATGTAATATATAAAATACATCACATACTTGTAACTATGGGACTGTTTGGGGATAAAAAGAGGGAAGGGAGAGAGAAAAAGAGGACAGAGAATGGTGAACACTGAAAACTAGTTCAGTAAGGGGACTAGTGAAAGAGCAATATAGGATTTAATCTGATTAAAATACTATATATTCACATGTGAAATGCCATGACGAAGTCCCCATATACAATTAACAAACATTAAAAAAATAGTGGATAGTGAAAGAGGTTTTAGTGGGGGTGAGTACCTGCAGGTAGGAGGATTGTAAAAGGGGAAGGTGAATGAGGGCAAATACAGTCAAAGCAATTTATTTGCTTGTATGAAAATGGAACAGCCCTTTGAAATTGCTTTAAGAGGGGAAGAAAGGGAAGGGGAAGAAAGAAGAGGATGAGTTGATTAGGGTGCATTGTACAAGTACTAAATGATGGGGGGCAGTCTGGGCAAAAAAATTACATGGTTTGTGAGGGAAAACCATGAAAAAATGAGCTATATTAAAATATTAAAGGATAATAACTGACAAAAATTAGATAAATGTATAGCATGTGTGAGACAAAAGTGGTCACTTTTGAGACAGCATGTTTTACTTTTTTTTGTCGGGAGCTTGGGCCTGGGCGCTGTCCTTGAGCTCTTCAGCTCAAGATGAGTGCTCTATCACTTGAACCACAGTGCCATTTCCAGTTTTCTGGTGGTTAATTGGAGATAAGATTCTCATGGATATTCCTGCCCCAGGTTGGCTTTGAACCGCATTCCTCAGATCTCAGTCTCCTGAAGAGCTAGGATTACAGGCATGAGCTACCAGTTCCTGGTTCATATTTTAAAATTTTAAGACATTTTAAAGGCTACCCATGTTCTTCAATCTATTTGGGATACTATTCATGATATAAAGTCACTTAATAAATTTATATATGACTACTTTTGTGGGCACATATCCCATTTCAGGTAGGAGCATTTTCCAGAAGGTAATCAATGTCACCAAGCAACGTAATGGATGATCCTCTATTATGGGGGGAAATTCAGGAGATAGAGTCTTTTGACCAAGTTTACTAGAAAACAAGTAGCTGTGCAACTTTCTGAGTTTCCATCTTCTCATATGCAAAAATTTCCCTGGTTTTCCAATTATTCCTTGTAGAGGTGTGAAGGAAATAAAAGGCAGATGACTATTCTTGTCAAATTGATTGGATTGAGAATCACCTAAACACACATAAATGTATTTCCAGAGAGGACTTGTATGGGGGGGTAGATTTGCCCTGAATATGGGTGGTACTATCTCCATAGAACAGAAGTCTGGATGGAAAACAAGCAAAGGGAGGAAGTCTTCTAGCACAGATGTTTTTCCTTTCTCATCCTGGACACTAAAATGTAAACTGATTGGTCCACCACATTCTCCCTACCACAGTAGAGGAAAGGAATTGTTTCCTCAGTTACTTTGTCACAGTGTTGCTAAAGCTACCAGAAAATGGGGTCTTGTGAAAGTTCTTGGAAAATTTCAAGTGTATTTAAATGCAAGGTATTACTGTGTTGCAAAGAACATTTAAGATAAAATAAAGCTTATCAGAGTTCTGTTTGCTACTTCAAAGGAAACATCTCCCTTATGAATAGAGAACATCATAATTCAAGAGAATACTTATAAAATTACCTCATATCTCCACAGACATCCAATGTCATTGCTCTTTTCAAAACACATAGGCTCAAGTCCCTCCTTCCAGCATCTATCTAATCAGTTGACCCCAGAACCAACATTTTTTTACTCCCATGGTCTCTTGAATAAAGAAGAGATTTTTAAAAATAGTTTTGTTTAAGAGGGAACATCAATGTTTATTTCCTTGTCAGTATCTCCTTTTCTTTTAGCATCTGCATCATTTGTTTTGTTTTTGCAGTTGTGGGGCTTGAAATTGGGGCCTGGGTGCTGCCCCTGAGCTTTTTTGCTCAAGGCTTAAGCTCTACCACTTTGAGCCACAGCACCACTTCTTCATCTTTTGTTTTGATAGAGACTTGCTTGCTTTCCTTATAGCTTACATCATCTTAAACTGGAATGCACACACTCACATACAGTCAAGCCTGTGATATCATGTGACATGGTATGTACCACATATTCAAGCAACTACAGATTGAAAACATTACCAAAAATGAATCTACTGGACATATGAAATTTCCTTCATATGATTATTCAGCAATACAGTATAACAACTATTTTCATAACATGTAAGATATATTAGGTGTTATAAGTAATGTAGATATTACATAAAGCATATCAGAAGATATATGTATGTAAAGGACATGTTTTATGTAAACAATTTAAGCTGCTGAAGATATTGGTGTCTGCAGGTCATCATTAAACACATTCCTCACAGATAACAAGGAATGAGTTATATATGTGTGTGCATATGTTATACACATATGCATATACATATGTTACACATTTACACACATACATATGTGTATATTTATAACATATAGATGTTGAATGTGTGTCTCTGTCTCTCTTTCTTCCTGCTAGATATTCAGTCATTTTGTTAGAATCATTGAGGAGTCATACCATTTAATCCACACAAAGTAACTTCTGATTTAAATTCTTTCGAAATAGGCATGTCTCAGATTTTATATTGTACTAACATTTGATTAAAGTATCTTTTTTTTCTTTATTGAGATATGTACATTTTTTTAATTGTGAGAATACCATACAGAGGAGTTACAATTACATGGGCAAGATAACAAGTACATTTCTTATCAAGCATTGTTGCCTCTTATATAATGAAAATGACTATAAGATGGCCTGCTTATTCAGAGTTGCCAGAAGTGTGCATATGAACATTACATCCGGTTTTTCTTCAATGTAAAAACAGGAGGTAATCTCTGAGACACTACTTGATTTCTATCTTATTAGCTCAGGTTCAATTATGCTTTACCACCATTGTAGAAGTGGAGAAAGAACAGAAACACTGAACTATAATCTGCCTTGACTCTTTGTTTGGTAAACATATGAAATCTTTTAGGGCTCTTAGTTTTAGTAGAAGCCAATAATTATACAACTTTCTGAGTTTCAGCCTTCTCATATGCAACAATTACAACTCGTTTCCCAATTATTCCATTGTAAGGTATTAGGGAAATAAAAGTTTGATGGCTAATATTGCTTGTCAAGCAATTGATTGGACTGAGAATCATAGAGGAGATTCAGAAAGAGCTCACTGCTTTATTACATCAGAGCTCAGATCTTTACCTGGATTTCAAGAATAATGGTCAATCTGACTTGTCCCCATGTAACCATGTATGCATGTCAGCCATGTAACCTTCTCATTTCAGTATCTTTTGTTTGATTTTTTTGTACCTTTATTGCCATCCTGTTCCCCCTTCCATTTTAGTATTCTCAGCATTTGTTTTAATAGCAATTCTCTTTCTTTGTTAGGTCTTTGAATATCTTAAATTGGAAGACACACTCAGTTTATCATGTCAGATGAATGTGACTTTCCACTCCCCCCCATATATTCACAATTGCACCTATTCATCAAGACTCAGTTCTGTTAAATGAAAGAAATATTGATGATTTTATTTTACTACCTCTTTGAGTTTTTATTGGCATATATTAATTGTACAAAATAATGAGTTTCACCGTGACATATTTATACATGCATATAACATACTTTGCACAAACTTAACCCGCTGTTCTCTCTTATCTTTTGTCTTTCCCCCAACCCAGTTCCTACACAAACAAGTTACTCTCCTGCTTCCCCCAATTCGGATTCCATGAACCAGAGAAACTTGTGTCTTTTTTTTTTTTTTTTCTGATGTAGAATCTGGCTTATTTCACTTAACATGATAATCTCCAGTTCCGTCTGTTTTTATTTTTGCAAATGACATGATTTCTTTCTTCTTTATGATTATAATAATCCTCTGCTGTGTATACCTATGATAGTTATTTATTCATTTGTTCATTGGCAGGCACTTAGGCTGATTCCATAACTTAGCTATTGTGAAGTCTTGATCATTTTCATGTTAATCATTCTTCTCTTCTATACCTATAATTGTCAACATACAGTTTAAAACATCACTGTAATTTTCTACTGTTTTAGTACTTTGTGTTATTTTAGATGCTTCCAATTTCTCCTTCAACCAGAGGGTGAAATTATGATGGGGACATCACCACTCTCAGTGACCCTTTGTCATATGTCAAAGGACAGCAGAGGGATTCAGTGACAGATAAATATGTGTAGCTTTTTAAGGTCAAGCCTTGTTTATCTTAATCTCCTCCTTTACTCCTAAACATTTAAGGGACATTTGGAGCATTGCTAATTGTTGTTTACTCTGATTTACAGCTCATGTGGGAAGACGAATGCTCGTCTACTATGGAGCATGAAGCAATTCTGGGACTCTGCCCCTCTCACTAAAAATCTTTCTTATGGTTTTTAAGGGTCTGAAATGTACTAAGTTCATCTATTCATCTCAAATGATGAAATCTCTGAAGAATTCATTTTGGGGGGAAGTTTCCAAAAGTTGGATTTGAAGATGAAGATGTAGAATTCTATTCAGATTGTAAACCCCAAAATTCCCCAAGCCAGTTTGAATGGAAAACCTTTACTTTGGGAAATAAAGCTAGCACTCCATTTTAATGCTTGCTCTGCAGTGCCCATTCCTCATTTAGTTAGAACCAGTAAGGGAGGAATATATTTACATTGCTAGACCCTTTCTGTCCACAACAGTTATATATACTTGCTTCTCTTTCTATTTATGTTTATGGATTTATGTTTATTTCTGAATGGAGTTCACAATTCATTTAATATTTGAGTAAAAGGGACTTACGTTGTCTTAAATTAGATATACAAAAGTCTGGAGGAAGATGATGGAGGAGAAGCTGGAGGCTAAACAAGCTCTCACATAGAAAGCAGTTTTAGTGTTCCAGTGAAAAGTCCTAGGCTTGAGAGTTGCACCAAGTGTGCCATCATAGTATAGAGAGTTTGGCCAGAGAGTAAAAATCCAGGCAGCTTAGTTAAGGAGCCAGATCTGAGCACTTGTCGGTGTTTGCTGCCTTGGCAGCAGCAGCTGCTACCATGGCCACCATATCAACAGAGAGAGCCCGGGACAAAGGCACTAGATGTGGTGTGTGAGCAGATTCTACTTACCTCCAGCAAGCACTGACAAAGAGCAGAAATCTTCATCCTGCTGATCACAGACAGTTGAAGACCATGGATGGCCAGGAAACCAAGGTTTTGGCATGAGTACCCCAAGACGTCCTCACTCCTTCTCAGGGAGCAATGGTGGGAAGGTAGCCTCTCCACCACCACCAGAGAAGAACTCCACCTTTGATACTGACAAAGATCTGGCTAGAACAGCTAGCATGCAACTCAGGCCTTGGAAGAAGACAATAGGAGCCATTCAACAGGTCATAGGAACCTGACCTGTCTGGCTCAGCTCCAACCAGGGGAAAGTTACCCTTCCCAGGCAGAGATAACTCTGCCCCCAGAGGAGTAACTTTCTTCACGGGGTAAACAGAGCTAGGCTGCCCCTCCCCACTGCAGCCTAGGCAGCAGACTCAGCAGTAGGAGTGGTAAAAGAAAAACAATTGAAACTCAGCAAACATAAATCCTGATAATTGCTCCAGGCTGGGCTCTTTGAGTGTCTCAGGAGCTAGACCATCAGGTAAAAGCTACTGATTGATGATAGGCTTCAATCCTACCCACAACCTAGCCTCATCACAGCAACTCCAAGCCAGAGAAAACAGCCATCTCCCTCTTTTGTGATACTCAAAATAGATCTCCCTCCCACTGAACTAGCCTGGGAGGAGGATCCTAAAGTCCTGGGTAAGACAGAGCTTCTCTCTGTGTGCTCAAACAAACTGACTTAAGAATCCAATCAAGCCACAGTGAAACCAAACACCACAAGCAAACCAGAGACTCCACCAAGAAACTGGTTATGGACACAGGGGAGATACAAGATACCCTCCCCCCCCAAAAAAATCAAAGAACTCTTTTTTTCTACCTTTCTTTTAAACAAACAAACAAACCTGTTTTCTATTTTTTCATAATTTTTATTTTAGGTGTGTGTGCTTTTAAAACTCTTTTTACTCTTTTTCCTTTTAGTCTTTTTTTTCTGACTTAAATGCAATTCTATTCATCCCCAGATATATACCTGTCATCTATTATTAGACCTTATCCTTCATTGTGTGCATACTTAATTCATAAATTGATTACTCAATCCACAGCCTCTTAGGCTTTACTCCTTCAATAGTAATGTTATTTCTTTATACTTATATATTTTTAAGTGTTTCATTTTTAAATTTTTTATTTTTTCATTTTTCCTTTTTATATCTCTCTTCCTGTCCTTCTATCCTTTTCTTCTATCAGTATTATTTCTTTATACTTATATGAGTTTTGAATGTTTTATTTTTTTAAGTTAAATCTTTATTTTTTCATTTTTTCTTGTTTCTTTATCTCTGTCCTCCTTTCATTCTATCCATTTCTTCTCTGAAATTAAAGCTTGGTTAAATTCCCTCTTTCCTTTTACCTCTCCACATTCCTCTAATATTTTTTTCTCCCCACAATTCTCCTTAAGCCTATTAATTTCTGGTCTGCTGAGTCCCTCCTTGACATTCTTAGTCCATTAATCCATAGCTGTTTGATGTTGAATTAGATTGTATCTGTTGAACTAGATTGTATCTGTACTCATTTTGACTGTGTCAATCTATCTGTGTGCAACTACAGGGTACTGGTTGATGCATGCCTTAAAATAGTGTTCTAGCATGAAATTGGTTTTTCTTTCATACCAAATGGGCAGAACAAGCCCAAGAAAAATGGCAGGTCCAGGTATATCAACTCCCACTCATGATACTCAGGTGACAGATCAGTTAATGAATAATCCAGAGAAGAGTTCCCAAAATACTCTAGAAATACTACTGGTAAACATGCTGAATGAAAAGATTGAAAGCCTGCAAAGGACTCTGTGTGAGCTTGATAGGGAGTGAGATGAGGCTAACCAAAGATTAATACAGGAATTTTGTGAGTGTGAGGAAGATAATCAAAGATTAATACAAGAATTGTGTGAGCTGCTGAGAATAGACAAAGATTAATACAGGAATTGCATGAGCACGAGGAAGCTAATTAAAGATTAATATAGGAATTGTGTGAGCAGGATAAGAATAGACAAAGATCAACGGAGGCATTCATACAATGCACAAACAGTTGAAGGAATCCAGGGAGGAAAGGGAATGATGAATGGAGCCCATCAGAAGGAAAAGGAGCCCAATAAAACTATAACCAATCAACTAAGGGATTTGAGAATGAATACTGAAAAACAAATTGGGAAGTAAAGAAGTCCATACAAGATCTAGAACAAAGCCCCAACAAAGAATTTGAAGCCATCAAAGCCAACCAATTAGAAGTAAAAGAAATAAAAAAAAAGCAGTAAGTCTTGACACTAGGTTAGAGCATGCAGAAGATTGAATCTCTGGAATTGAAGAGAGCTTAGACATAGTAGAGAAAGAACAGACAAGTATTCAAGACAAATCTAAGAAGCAAAATTCTCCACAAAATTTTAGCCAATTGACTTCAACAACTCATCAAAAAAAAATCATACACCACAATCAAACAGGATTCATTTCAGGGATGCAAAGCTGGTTCAATAAACACAATCAATTAATAGAATTCATCACATCAACAAGAGCAAGGATAAAAACCACATGATTATCTCAAGAGGTGCAGAAAAAGCATATGACAAGATCTAACACCCCCTTATGATGAAAGCTCTGGAAAAGCTAGGAATCCATAGAACATTCCTCAATATAATAAAGGCTGTGTATGACAAACCTATAACCAGCATTATACTTAACAGTAAAAAGCTAAAGTCATTTCCACTAAACTCAGGAACAAGACAAGGATGTCCACTGTTTCCAATTCTATTCAATTTAGTCTTAGAATACCTAGCTACAGCAATCAGACAAGAGGCAAACATAAAGGGGATCCAAATAAAGAAAGAAGAAGTAAAACTCCTTCTTTGCAAATTACATGATCTTGTATTTAAAGAATCCCATGATCTCCACTTCCAAATTACTCGAGCTGATTCAAAAGTAGTAGAGTATAAAATTAATCCTCAAAAATCAATGGCTTTTCTGTATGCCAACAATGAGAAATGTGTGGCTGGAATCAGGAAAACAACTTTTGTAATAGCCCCACAAAAAATAAAATACCTAGGAGTTAACTTAACTAAAGAAGTGAAGAATCTCTATGATGAAAACTTTAAAAACCTAAAATAGGAGATTAAAGCCGAACTTATGAGGTGGAAAAGCCTCCCATGTTCCTGGATTGGGAGGATTAACATTGTAAAAATGGCAATACTGCCGAAGGCTATATACAAATTCAATGTGATGCCTATCAATATTCCAACATCATGCTTCAAGGAAATAGAAGCAATCCAAAAATTCATATGCAACAGTAAAAGACTCCAAATAGCAAAAACGATCTTTAACAGAAAAAAAAAAAACCAGTACTGGAAGAAAATCAATACCAAATTTCAAACTCTACTACAAAGCCATAGTAATCAAAATAGCTTTGTACTGGCACAAGAACAGACCTCAGGACCAACAGAATAGAACTAAAGAACCAGAAATGAACCCACAGACCTATAGTCACCTAATCTTCCATAAGGGAGCTAAAAAAATAGAATGGAAGAAAGACAGCCTCTTTAGTAAATGGTGCTGGCAAAATTGGTTAATCACCTGTAGAAAACTAAAGCTAAATCCTTATATATCATTCTTTTCCAGAATCAACTCCAAATGGATCAAAGACCTCGAAGTCAAAGCAGACACCTTGAAAACTTTACAAGAAGGAATAGTAGAAACTCTATAGCCCCTGAGCACAGGCTGAAATCGTCTTAATAGAGACCCAGAAACACAACAAATCAAAGAAAGGTTGGACAAATGGAATTGCATGAAACTGCAGAGCTTCTGCATGGCAAAGGACATAGCTAGCAAGATCAATAGATGGCCCATACATTGGGAGAAGATCTTCACTAGTCATACAATGGACAAGGTCTCATATATAAAATATGAGACCTTCTAAGTATATATAAAATATACTTAGAACTCAAAAAACTAAATCTCCCAACAACAAATCCTCAAAGAAACCATCACCTGATTTATAAGTGGGCTAATAAAGAGAGACTTCTCTGGAAAGAAAATAAGAATGGCCAATAGACACATGAAAAAAAGCTCAACCTCTCTAGCCATAAAAGAAATGTAAATCAAAACAACATTGAGATTCCCCCTCACCCCTATTAAAATGGCTATAATCAAGAAATCTAATAACAACAGATGCTGGAGGGGATGTGGACAGAAGAGAACCCTACTGCATTGTTGGTGGGAGTGTAAATTTGTTCAATCACTTTGGAAAGCAGTATGGAGGTTCCTCAAAAGGAGCTCCACATGGAGCTCCCTATGACCTAGCAATCCCACTTTGGGGAATTTACCCAAACAATCACAAACAAGGCTATACTAAAGCTACCAGCACAACTATGTTTAGTTAGCCTAGCTAAGATATAGAACCAACCCAGATGCCCACCCTAGGTAGATGAATGGATCAAGAAAATTATATATATGGAATTCTGTGCCTCCATCAGAAAGAATGACATTGCCCCATTTGTTAGGAAATGGAAAGACTTGGAAAAAATTATATTAAGTGAAGTAAGCCAGGCCCAAAGAAACCTAGGTCCCATGGTTTCCCTTATTTGCAATAACTGGTATAGGTCTAGGTCAAGCAGAAAAGGTCAAAAACTATGTACCTATGACCAGATAAGATGATATTAAGTGAAATGAACCCCAAGACAGGGACACATGTGGTTTTTTTCTTGCTATTGTTTTTATCGTACTAATAATGTACTATGTGATTTTTTTTTTGTTTCTTTGGTATGATTCTCCCCCACGGTGCCTTGCATCTTGTATATATACTTTTCTAATTTGGGGAAGGGAAGAGAAAAGGCAAAATGCTTAAATAGGGATACAGGTTGACCCATTGTAACAATGTGATATACAAGACATTATGTTGAAAATTAACTTTACAACTTGTGGGGGGGAGAGAGGGAAGAGTTGGGGAAATGAGGAGGGAAGGAATGGTAGGGGAAAAACAAAGGAGGAGGTAACAATGCTCAATAGGGAATAAACTTATTACCTTAGTCATGTAACTGTAATCCCTCTGTACACTTTTTTTACAATAAAAACATTTAAAAACTAGATATGTATTTAACACCTCTAACATCACCTACTTACATTCAGCCATTACAGTATGAATTATTGAAATAGGTTCATGAATCTTCTTTTATGCCAATCTCACAATAAATTCATGCTTGATACTTAAAAACATTAAAAACGTAAAAACCAAGATTAAACATTTAAAATATTTGTTCTGTCAGCAATAACTATACAGTGTACATGCTTTAGGCTTTCATTTTATGAATATATGTATAGATAGATAGAAATTTTAAGGTACTCTATATTATGTCACATTTTTTATCTAAATTTTTTGTAAATATATCTCAATACACAAGATGACTCTCAGGAAATATTTATTAAATTAATTGATGGATTTTAATGTTGGCAGAAATTTTTCATTATATAGTTTTCTGTGGTACAATTTAGATGTTTCCTGATTGCCACTATTGCAAAAAATGCTTATTTTTTAAAGGTTTTTTTTTCTGCTCCTGAAGTTCTATTACTTTATTCTCTTTTCATTCAAGTAAATATACTTCAGCTCTTCTTAGGTTATAAGAGCATAAGTATCTTTCTTGGTAGGGTGCCTGGGACATTGTACTTGCTTAGTATGTGGTGGCTGGCATTTTACTAAGTACTTTCAAATTTCCATTGTGTATAAAATTATAATGAAAATATAACTATTGAGAAGAAAGGCAGAATCAATTAAATTTCTGTGCAGTCTTTTAGGGGCTCCCTGGCTGGTTTTATATAGTCTTCTCATTTCATTTCCCCAAGTTCCTGACTTTTATTGGCACTCAATTTTATGTCAATATGGAAGTTTGATTTTAGATAGATATTAAGCAATTATAAAGTAATGTTCCTAGCCATAGAGGCAGTATATTATAAGGAATAAAATTTAAATTGATCAGAAATATAGAGTTCACTGAGGGGACAAAGTACAGAAATAGGTATGGCACATTATAAAGCACAAGTGTTAAAATATAATTGATCCATTTCCTTAATACAAGATTGGTATTCACTCAATTTATGTCTTGGTATAGGACAACAAATTTAGGATTGAGAAATTCTGACAGTTCTAGTGTAAGTTGTTGCTGTTACAAAGGAATGGGAAATTAGGGAAAGAGATGGAAGAAAACAGAAAATCAAATGGACCTGCCTTGCTAATCACAATCTTCTAGGGTCTTAAGGGATGGGGTGTCCAACTCACAATCCTGTGGATGAGGATGGTCCTGTTTCTGGATTCCAATGGTTCACAGCTGTGTTTTTGATTCTTCTGTTCAGGATCCTTCAGGTTGGGTCACTTTTGTGCCAAGTGACTGTGTAGTAGAAGATACAAGACACAATATACTCCCCTTGTTGGACATTTCTGTGGTTTGTCCTCAAGCTGTCCTCTCAATCCAGAGGAACCTGGGTGCTGTCAGTGTCTTCTTGCTCTTAATTCTCTTTTATACTTTTTGTACTTACCTAGTGTCTTCCTCCCAGCATATTTACATTGGCTTCTGGGAGGACCCACCCACTTTTCTTGGAATGTGTGATCACTACAGATAGAAGCAAACTGTCTCCACATAAGTGCTGTCAAACACTTTGTGGGAGACTTGTCTCAACGTGCTTCTTTTGTGCCTCTCAGGCACAAGGCAAGACCCCTTTTGAAATCTCATTTAGCATCTGCAACCACAAAGCACTGCTCACATTTCCAAAGTGATGTGTTCCTTACCTCATTTATGAGTTAGCATTCTTAATAGGCTGTCAGTAGATGTATAGATACAGATACAGAGATACATGAGATGTGATTGATTAGAGAAACTGACTCACATGATTATGGAGGCTAAGAAGTCCCATGGCAGATTACCTGAGCCCCGGTGATGCTAGTAGTGATTTCCATCTAGGTCTGGTGGCTTCAGAATTTGAGAAGCTGATCATTTAACTCTGAGGCTGAAGGCCACAGAACTGAGGGAAATAATTGCTATTTTAGGTACTGAGGTAGAAAGGCTGGAGAGCTATAAAATCTTGGAGTTCTTCTATCCAATGACAGGAGATTTTCCCATCTCTAAGAAAGCTCACATTAATTCTAGTCATACCTCCCAACCAATTGGCTAACACTTGTGCACATGATGGTGTATCTTCATCACTCAGTCTACTGTATCACAGTCTTTTCCTTGGAAACATTTTCCTAGGCACACCTTGGTTAATCCAATCATTCTAACCAAACAGTTCCTCTTCCAGCAGAAAAGGAGTTGGCACTGCGCATATTCAACTTTAAATAGAATTTAACTTTTCCAGCTATCTGTACATCTCTTAATTCAGATTACTCAAATTTACTGTTTGTTGACTTGGCACTAATATATGCCACCTTAAACTATCCATAATGTACAGATGGAGGCAATAACATTCCAACTACCCTGAATACAACTGAAAGACATGAGTCCTATCTCAAAAGAGGAAGGAAAGCTATGAATGATGCTTTTGCATCTCCTCACATCCTCCCAAACTCAAAAGGTATGATATATAATTGGTAATCCACAAATATTGATATAAAAATTAAAAAATGTTATTTACAGGATAAAGTAAAATAAGTATGAAAAGGCACTGTTTGCATTACACACATCAACAAACATAATAAAAAATTCAGGAAATACTTATGGAATGATCAGGAAATACTTATGGAAAATACGGTACTAATTTCTATAATTAGTCACATAAGTAACGCTGGTATTTGTGATTACTTTTTGTCTACTATCAGTTTTTTCTTTTGCCAGGAAAAAGCACCTCTTCCACTTACTGTCCCCAATCCCTTAGTGCACTGCCTAACCATCAGTACTATCAGTTACTGGCTCATGAGTTCTTACCTCCTATACCACCCACATTTATCCATTGGCTGCTCTGATTATTTTCCCATCTCAGACCCAATAATAGTGGTGAAGGGTTGTATTGCACCAGTAGTATGGACATGAAGGTTATTTCTCTGTGGCCCAATTATATGCAAGCATTTCTAGGTATATGGATCACCTCACTTGCAGGAGATCATAGGTACTAGGCAGCCACCTGGTTTGGGGGGGTGAGACACTTCCATAGGTGACCAAGCTCATCACTGAACACAGAGAAGGCCACTTAGAGCAGGGGTCTATACTGTAGTAGATTTCATTGATGAAATAGGCCATCTATTCACCCCTTTGTAGGCCAGTTTTCATTGTGACTCCTAAAGTATTGAATTGCACACTGCTAGAGCTGTGATTCCTCAGGTTTTTATCTGAAGTTTCAGCCCCTTGTAGAGCTGTGACTAAAATAATGGCTATCTTTGGTCTTATTCATGTCAGAGGGCACAAATAATTTTGTTATATTGATGACATGTAACTGTATGGGTATGTCTGGTAGAGTGATGCTCAAAGTCTGGACCTGGACTATCAAATGCTTGTTTGGACTATCAAACTTCTTGTTTTGTAAAATGTTACCTACTGGGGAAAATCCATGTCTTTGTAGCTCTCTTCTTAATTGGTCAACATAGTAAGTATAGATATTGAGATTTCTGAGGAATAAATACCTGCTAATATCCCAGGTGCCCTACAGATGCTTAACTTCAGGAGATGGAATGAAGAGCCATTGTATTTTATTTCATGCCACGCCAAGAATCACATGAGACTTACCCAAGTAGACCACTCCTACTTGGTAACATGCATAGCCCACAGTCCTGAATCTTATTGGAGTTGATGGGCTATCCTCTCAAACATAGATGAGTGCACAGATAATTTACTGAAGCATATGAAGAGAATTAACATGCTGTTACCAAAGTAATGGAACCAGTAATATCAGTAGAGAATGAGAACAAAGTAAGGCTCTGACTTACCATGCTCTGACAAATAGGACTGTTGTAAATGCTTGGAATGTTCCTGATTTCCCTCCCAAGTGAAGGCAATTTCTTTTCAAATCCAGTTGCAAAGTAGTGCTTTCCAGAACCAAAGGAGGGATTCCTCTCCCTCCCCTGCCCCCAGATCCTGAGTGGTATCAGACACCACTGTAGGGTCAGGAGGTATGACCTTATTTAGCTAATCGTCAGAAGTCACTTTTCTAGTCCTATACAGCAGTGCAACCAGACAACCAAGGCTCTGAAAGGCACGGCAAATAGGCTGTAAAATTACAATCTACTCTAATCACACGATCTCTCCAATCTCAACATGCCCACCTTGCAGCGTGTACTGCTTGGTATTTTCCCATCCACCTGGGGCCAGGAAGGCTAACTGGGTCCGGTGTGGGTTCCCTTTTCAATATCAACTTTACTACTTGAAATTTGAGGTTAAATATCCCAACTGAGATCTCAGCTTTAACTTGATTGCCTCTGTTTTCTTAAGATGATAAGGCTATGCTCTCAGTTTGAGATATGAAGAAAGAGATGAAAGTCTTCGTCCTCTTCCAAGGTTAGTAATACTTTATCACGTGAGAGAACTCATAAGGGACAAATGGCATTTTTTAGTGAGGAATGTGTAATTTCCATATGTTGTGAGTTCCTGGAGAAGTTAAAAATGTCTAAAAGTATTTTCTTTGTAAAGTTTTTGATATGGCTGGAATAAAGGTTCGGGCACATTTCTTGAGTTCAGAGGCGTTTGCCTTTCATGCCGTCTCCATAGTTCCACACTGCTGTTTTGTCAAAGGCTGAGGTACAGCCTGCATTCTTGACTTCCTCAGGAGACTAGAGATGCAGTAGTGAGCTGTAGTAGTGATGGCAAGTAACAGTTAAAAAGGCACAGTGCTAAGATGCTCCTTCACCTTTATTTGTTGTGTCCTCAGAAGCCATCTGTGGGTATTCACAAGTCGTGATGAGGACTCATTGACATGGTTAGGTGAGGCTTCTAGTCTGGTCATACTTAGCAGAATGAGATAAAGCTAGGGTTTGAACCCAGGATAGTCTGACTTTGATATCTGAGGCTTCCAGAAACATGTATCTAGATCCTACCTATGGCTTACAGTTTTGGGAATTGGGTGTGAAGGAAGAGTTAAAGATGATTTTGATAAAATGTTGTTCAATAAAGGTCTGAGTCAAGGCAGCTTAAAGATTTTTTTTGGTTGGTCATGGGACTTGAACTCTGGGTTTGGATGATGTCCTTGTGCTCTTCAGCTCAAGGCGAGCACTCTACTGCTTAAGCCATAGCGCCACTTCTAGTTTTCTAGTGGTTATTGGAGAGTCTCACGAACTTTCCTTCCTGGGCTGACTTTGAACCGTGATCCTCAGATCTCAGCCTCCTGAGTAGCTAGGATTACAGGCATGAGCCACCAGTGCCCAGCTAGCTTAAAGATTTTTAAGGTAAATTACATTCTATGTACGCTTTTGTTATTACATTTGATTATTAAAATACCACCTTCTAGATGAAGAACTACATCCAAAATATATTTCAGAATATCATCTTATGGGAAGAGAAGATACACTAGTGATTACCAATGCCACCTGGAATTTTATGTTAAGATGGAATTTGGCTGCCTCTTATGAAGCCTTTTCTTCTCTCTCGCCACTCTTACTTCCAGACCTAGATGTGCCATCAACCCAAAGTTGAGATGCATTTGAGGCTATACTTTTTCTATGTAGAAAACATGAACAGCAACTCTTAGAAAATAGTAGACTCACAGTAGTGGTAGTTAACATGTATGAAATTGGGACAGTGATTGGAATAAGTGTGGTATGCTAAGAGGTATATTGTCTACAAGCAAAGCTGTGTAGGAGGGGAACACGAGGTCAAAGTACTGACAAAGCAGTCTTTACAGATACATCTTGTAGAATCAGATGTTAACTAGGAAAACATGTTTCAAGGTCCAATTGAAATATCTGATGATGATAAAAAGTGGAAAATTGGGAACTGTTCAGATCAACCTGTCTTTCAGCTTTTGTTCTGAAAAGAGATTTTTGATCCTACATGGAGAAAGAGATGGGCCTAGTTCAAGACATATAGGACAATATTTAGGAAAAACAGAAATTTTCAATATTTGTATCTTGCTTGAATAATGTAAAATGACCTCACAAATTAGGCATGATACAATATAATGGTTTATGAGGAAATAGTTATGACCAATTTCAATGTACAGTGTCATTATTATAGTTGGAAATGAAATTAGCTGGCCAACTGCTTTCTACGTGACTTAATTTTCATATGATCTTTTTTACATTCTAGTGTAATGGTAAAAGTTAAGAATTGTTCATGACAAAAGCAATGAATAACTTAGGCATGGGAAGACCATATATCCACATAGTAGACAATACTATGAAAACCTTAATATCACACTGAAACAAAAATAAAAAGATACTGTCTGAAATCAGGAACATGCTAAGGGTTTCCACGTGATCTACTCTTACTCAATAAAGTACTAGAAATTTTGGCTAGTGCTATTAGGCTAGATATAGAAAATTTTAAAAAAATATAAAAGGGAAAAGAAAAATGTAAACATTCCTATTTGTTGATTATATGTGTGATCACATGTTCTGACAATGATAAACACTGGAAAATAAGAAGAAGAAATTAAGAAGGATATTATACCCCTTGTAATCTTGCATGTATCTTCTTTTTCTGGTCCTAGGGATTAAACTCAGGGCCTGGGCTCTGTCCTTGAGCTTTTCTGCTCAAGGCTAGTACTCTACCTCTTGAGTATTACCTTCATTTAGGGCTTTTTGGTTTTTAATTTGAGAAATAAGTTTCACAGATTTTCTTGCGGGTTGGCTTAGAACCTTGATCCTCAGAACTCAGCCTCGTGAATAGCTAGGATTATTACAATGAGCCACCCGTGCTGAAACCATATGGTTTCAGCATACATCTTAAAATTCCCCAACAATTCCTAAAATGTTTCACCTATATTTAAATCTTGTGCTTTCATTTTTTCTGCATATTCTTTATAATTACATTGCAGTTAAACATTTTGGGAGCAATGCTAGATAAAAGACTTTGAATTTCCTATTGGATCATATTAGGAGCTACAAGATTTTCTGTTGATGTTGCATTGATGGGAAACTTATCTGATGGCTAAGGTGGTCACTGTCAGATTTTTCATTGAAAAGAAATGTGTTCTCCTTGCAATGAATATGTTATGTGTAGGAAGCACTTGAAGCCCATACAATTTTGAGTCTTACATGTGGTTTAATTTTCCATATTTTTGTCTGTTTATTGAATTCCACTATGTTTTTTATTGTCATTATTAAAGTGATGTACAGAGGGGTTACAGTTGCATAAGTCGAGTAATAAGTATAGTACATTTCTTTTTGAACAGTGTTACCTCTTCCCTCATTTTCTTCCAGTTTGTTCCCTCCTGACCTCCTTCCCCCACAAGTTGTATAGTTCATTTTCAACATAGTGTCCAATGAGTATCACTGCTGCATTTTGAACCCCACTTTTACCTCTCTTACCCTCTTTAACATCATATTTTGTTCTGCTTGTAAGACATTTCCAATTACTTGTGGAATAACATGGAAATAAGCAATGCATCTTCAAACTTTACTGTTTATGAAGCAACTAGGAAAACTACATTGGAATAATTTTTGTCATTTGAATGTCTAGATGTGAGCTAATCAGAAAAGAAGCATTTCCCCCCATGTAATAGATTGGTGCTGAGGTACGTGGACTAAAATGTCTTGCTTTTCCCTAGTTCCATAATCCTATGACAACATGAGGTTAATAATGCATCACCTATATGGTGACTAACATGAAAATAAAGAGACAAATGACAACACAGATACTTTTGATCCAAAACAGACTACAAGAGGAAGACTCAGACTGTTTGAGCACACGTGTTCTCAGGGGTTTGAGGATGCGATCTCTCTGAGTGAGGATGGCTGTGCGGGCTCCGGTCCATATCCCAGGTCCCTGTAGGCGGAACTGGTATGGAGAACAGGGACCAAAGAACATCTCTATGGCTAGCTTTGGATCCCAGAGAAGGAGAGAGAACAGATTAGGCTTGACTCCTATCTCAGAAGCAATTTCATCCATGTAGTCAATATATTGTACTCGATGTGAAACTCTTGGGCTTTTCACAAACCTAGAATAAGAAAAAAATGTTAGAAACTCTATCAGAGTTCTGTTGTTATTGTTTCCTAAAGTTTTGTTTACTCAGTTCATTATCCTCAACTTAAAAATTATCTTGATTCCACACAGACATACAGACAGGACTTTCTTAGTATACTACAGTCTCTAAACACAAGACATGTAACACTGACATGATTAAATGTCCCAAAGTCTTTAGCAGAGTAAGAGGTATAATAAAAATGTTGAGTAAATGAATAAATGGAAAACCTGGGATGTTGATCCCTCTTTCAGACACAGAATTTACTATCTAAATTTGATTAGCAATGAAGATCTGTTATATAGAACAGTGTAAAAATAGGTTTCTCATTTCATGCTTTCAAGCTATATGAAATATCTTTTCATGTATTAATTTTGGTTATAAACTATATGGCATAACTACATGGATATAAACTATTTGCATAACATGTTCCACATTTAATTAAAACACTGTTAAATAATTATTTGGTAAAAGAAGGAAAACTAGAACTAAAGATTACTTTTAACAAATGCAGCAGCGATACTCACTAGACACTGTTGAAAATGAACTATACAACTTGTGTGGGAGGAGGGTCGGGAGGTTAAAAATTTGGAGAAAATGATGGGCTGGGAAGGTGGCCCAGTGGTAGAGCGCTTGCCTTGCATGCCTGAGGCCCTGGGTTCAATTCCTCAGCACCACATAAGCAAAAAGAAAAAAGCCGGAAGTGGAGCTGTGGCTCAAGTGGTAGAGCGCTAGCCTTGAGCTGAAGAGCTGAGGGACAGCGTCCAGGCCCAGAGTTCAGGCCCCACGACCGGACCCAAAAAAATAAAATAAAATAAATACAATAAAATAAAACTTTAAAAAAAAAATTTTGGAGAAAATGACAGAAGAGGTGACACTCTTCAAAAGAAATGCACTCATTACCTGACTTATGTAACTGTAACCCCTCTGCACATCATCTTTACAATCACAATAAAACTTGTCAAAATTTTGAGAGGAAGCCGGGCGCGGTGGCTCACGCCTGTAACCCTAGCTACTCAGGAGGCTGAGATCTGAGGATCAGCCAGCCCAGGCAGGAAAGTCCATGAGACTCTTATCCCCAGTAAAGCACTAGAAAATGGGAAGTGGCGCTGTAACTCAAGAGGTAGAGCCCTCCTCTTGAGCTGAAGAGCGCAGTGACAGCGCCCAAGCCTAAAGTTCAAGCCCCACGACCCACCCCCCAAAAAAACATTGGCGGGAGGAAATTGTGGATCATTATGAAAGATGAATAAGTCAGGTAGCCAAATAAAGAGATTAGAAAGAAACACCAAAAAGGCAAAGGGAGGCAGGTATATAACATTATAGTAAAAGACTAAATGCACAAAATCAAGAAAAAATAGGAATTGACAAATACTAACTGTGGCTACTTGCAAATTAAAAAAAACATTTCTTATATAACAAAAGATGTTAATAAAAAGAGAAAATATTACACATTATTACATGATCGAAATTTCCCAAATCAGAAGAAATGGTAATTTTTAATGAAATGTTTTTATCTTTTATAGAAAAATAGATGAATGCAACTAGATCAATGGGGATGTAAACAATGAAAAAATGTGACCTGAATTATTCCCTAAAATATATGCTGGGCTCTGTATTAATTATTTCAAAAATTTTAAATAACGAGTCTTTTTTTCTATTTAAATCTGTGTAAATTGTGTTTAATTAGATGAAATCATTAAATATTTTCTAATCATTTTGTGAGGATGGTATAGGCTTAATAACACTGCATAAACAACATAGGAAAAAAAGTTGGGGAGAAAGAAAGGGAAAATTATAAGCCAATTGGTTCTATATACTATAATTGTATAAACTATAAACACAATATTATCAATTATATTTTAAAATAATCACATGCAATAACCAAAAGGTTACTATTCTAATATTAGGACATACATTACTGTAGTTCATGGCATCAATACCTCAGTGGTGAAAATCTTTGTGAGTTTTGAATGTAGACAGTCTTTAATGAAATTCACCATCAAACTTTTTGCAGTAAGTGTGAATAAAAGGACCCAGTTTGCAAACTAAGTGGGCAATATTATAATTAAAGGTGTACACTGGATATGATTTCAAGACAATCAGAACCAGAATAAGAATATCTGTTGTTTATGTTATCTAAGATCATCCTGTAAGTCATAGCTAATGACACCCCCAAATCCAAATATATATCCTATAAAATTTAGAAAAATGAGGGAAGAAGTGGGTAGTGGAAGGATGTGTAATAATATTGAAAGGGGTGACATTGATCAAATATATTGTATTCATAAACTGCTTTGTTAAATGGCAAGTCCTTAGTACAATTACTTAAAGGTAATAAATATTTAAATAAAAAGACATAAATATAGGAAAGAAAGAATTCCAATTACACTTATTTAGATTGTCAATCAAATCTAAGATGGCAAATAAATATCAGTGATGGGTAAAGCAAAATTTATTTATAAAATAAATATCTGTAAAGGAATAACTTCTAGATATAAAAAGTATTCAATTAGAAAATAGATGGTTAAGAAAAGAAAATGTGATATATCACATTTGAATACCACATGATAGAATTTTATTCATCCATTAAAAAGAATGATATTGTACCATTAATAAGGAAATATTAAGACTTGGGAAAAATTATATTAAATGAAGTAAATCAGACCCAGGGAAACAAAGGTTGCATGGTAGCTAAAACTTGCCTATAAATATGTACATTAAACACTTTGGGTGGCATGCAAGTGATTACAAATGTATCAACTAAAATATGGTAAACTCTAGGGAGAACTCAAATAATGTAATTCCTTAGAAAGACAAAGTCAAAGCTTAACAAAGTAAGCACCAGGAAATGAGTACTTGCAAGAAGGGGTGTGACCAATAGGAAAGAAGTAGACGAGGTGAGAAGGGGAGTAGAGGTGGAGAATGCAGTAAAAAATTCATTGTATAAGCCAGGCAGCCATGGCTCATGCTGTAATCTTATCTACTCAGGAGGCTGAGATCTGAGGAACACGTTTCAAAGCCAGCCTGGGCAGAAATATTTGTAAGACTCTTATCTCCAAGTAACCAGCAGAAAACTGGAAGTGGTGCTGTGGCTCAAGTGAAGGAGCACTCTCCTTGTACTGAAGAGCTAAGGGATAGTTCCCAGGCCCGGAGTTCAAGCCACATGACTGACAAAAACAAAAATCATTTTATATGCTACAAAATTAAGAAAAGTAAAGGAAGGAGTGGATTGAAGTTGAAAGGGGTAACACTAATCAAGATGCATTGTATTCATAAACTGCTTTGTTAAATGGCAATTCCTTTTGTGCAGTTATTTGAAAATAAATCATTTGCAGAAAATAGAATGGGAAAATCTACTTATATTATTAACAAAATATAAATGAAAAATAAACTGTAGTATAAGCATATATCACAAATATCACCAATCATATTTCACATCACATCTAGTTTACCCATTTGTATTGTGAAAATAGATATGAAGTTATAATAAGACAACTCCTCATTTCTTCCAAAGATTCTCTAAGCATGGCCTGGAATGAAAGTTTATTAAAATGCACAGAATAAATGTTTAAGAAATGGAAATAAATATGCATCTTCTTAAGCCAGTCATAGCTATCTATCTATATGTATGTATTTTGTAGTATAGTGCCTTTGCTTTTACTATGTTTTTTGGTAATATAAATATTTTTTTAATGTGAGGTCTTGCAATTTCATCTCTGATAGCGACTTTCCTATCTGCACCTCCTGAGTAGCTGCTATCACAGGCATGTACCACATTAAGACACTCTTTCATCTTTTTTCTTTTCTCTTTTTCTTTCTTTGATTCTTTTTTTTTTTTTGAGGTGGGATACTGATACAAGGGTTTGAAATTGCTTGCTTTGTCTGCTGGTGATATATGATCTGAGCCACACCTCCGGTCAGGCTTTTGGCTGGTATTTTAGTGAGAGAGTCTTGCAAATTCTTCTGTGGGCTGGTTTCACACCTCTAGATGTTAGCCTCTTAAGTAGTTAGGATTGTAGGTTTGAGCTAATGGTGCCCACCTTCGAGTAATTCTCGATTAGAACTCTGAAAATATTTCTTTTCTTTTAATTCTGAATTTAACTACTTTCTTGTGTATTTTGCAACTTCATACTTTGCAGACTGCTCACATCATAGATCTGACATACTATGGACATTGAGCAAAAGAGACTTACATTTCACATCCAGACAGTTTTATACATATAGTAGTTGTATATTGTTACATAGGTAAAACTGCTTACCATGCTAATGTTTACCAAGCTATCAGTGAACTAAAATTATCCCATTACATTTAGGTAGGCACATGCTACATATTGAGAGATACTGAAAGTTCTGTCTAAATTTAGGTTTCTTACTGTTTTGCTATTTTCCGTTTTCTTCTGCTGATGTCAGCCATCATGTCACTTTCTGAGGGCAATTTTTTCAGTCCTGAGAAAAAGAGATAGAAATTCAATACTGTCAAGAGGGCTGAGGGAAATGAATAAACAGAAAAAGTTTTGAAAGAAATTGGGTGGAGTTGAGAGAGATAGAGGAGAATTATGAAAGGAATGACATTGATCAAGATGATTGAGTTGGGTTGGGAAGGTGGCTCAGTGGTGCTTGCCTTGCATGCATGAGGCCCTGGGTTCAATTCCTCAACACCACATAAACAGGAAAAAGCCAGAAGTGGTGCTGTGGCTTAAGTGGTAGGGTGCTAGCCTTGAGCTGAAGAGCTGAGGAACAGTGCCTAGGCCCAGAGTTCAAGCCCCATGACTGACAAAAAAAATGTATTGTGCACATAAATTTACATGTTGAATTCAAACCCCTTTATATAGCTACTTAGAGATAATAAAAAGGAAGAAAATGGCTATCTTAATCAAGTTCTTTTATAACTCATAATCAAAACCCTGTATAAAAATATTTCACAAAGTATATTTTTTCCATCATTGGCAACTCATCAGGAAGAATCAGCTTTTTATTGAAGTTGTTTCTCAGGTTTAATCTACGGTCAGGTTAAATCCACACTCAGGTATATATGAGGTAATAATCAATGCTGGGTAATTAACATAACTATCACTTTAAGCTTTTAACATAGTACATTCAGAAGCCTGTTCTTTAACTTTTTTGAGATATATAATGCATTATTGTTAAATATACTCACTCTGTTGGGCCATAAATTCCTTTTGTCTGACTGGGACATTTCCCCATTGACCAACCTCTTCCTTTCTCTGCTTTCTCCAGTTCGCCATTCTCCATTAGCACTATTCTATTTGTTAGAGTTTCCTGGTCAGCATTTACTTAGTTAATTCCACTACCTTAGCCCTTTCTCCTTTAGTCTTCACAGCCATTATTGGCTTATACTACCTGGCCTGGCCAAGAGATGCAGCTTTAACACTCATTAGCAACCCATCATATATCAAAACCACAAAAATGTTCTCAATCTGAACAGCTCTGTCAGGTTCCCCCACTCCCAATGATCAGCCATAAATGTACTGAATCTATAAGAACAAGTGGGCTCTAGCTTCTGCTGGAGACCCTCTAAAAGTTTTCTTACCTGAATAAAATCTGAGTTGATGTTGAGGCAGTTCCTTGCTATCTTTAAGTGGCCATTCCAATCTAATATCATTATCAATTTCAAGGAAATCAATATTTTAATCAATGTTTTATGAGAAGGATCTGATATCTTCCTTTCTGTGTCTGATTTTCATAATTCAATACATTAGACTCCATGATCATCCATGTTCCCAAAATGACAGGACTCTTTCTGGTTGATTAATATTGAAATGTGTCCATATACACCCACAAAGAAATGGGCTCTATTTGATTCAATTTATTCTAGTTCTCAGAAATAATAAGACAATTCTGCCAATTTGAACCTGCTTCTTTCTGGTATAATTTTGTCTTGCTCAGAAGCATCTATTTGGGCAAGTATTTGGGAAGTAAGTCAAGCGTCTAAGTCAAATACTTGGAACTGGACAGAGAGCAAGCAATTACCTTCCTTAATATGGATATAGGTAGGTTTTCCCTAATTTGCTTTCGTACTTTGACCAATTTCTTTTCTTTTCTTTCTTTCTTTTTCTTTTTTGTCGGTTGTGGGGCTTGAACTTGGCTTGGGCGCTGTCCCTGCACTCTTCAGCTCAAGGCAAGCGCTCTACCACTTGAGCCACAGCGTCACTTCCTGACCAATTTCTTTTTCCATGCAACCTACCATAAATAATCTTTCTGCTAGAAGAACTGCATGAATGGATAACCAATACTGAAATGTTACCTGATTTTTAATCTCTAGGCTTCTAATATTCACTCCTTGGATTCTTTTGTTTAAATAGGATTCTCAAAGAAATTAGCAACAAAATTTTACAAAGCCTCCAAGTAATCAATTCTAATGGTGAAGTTTCAGATGACTTGGGAGAATAGGAATAGAAGACCTCTGCATGCTCTTGTCATCTGAGTATATAATTAGAAACCTACTTTGCTCATAAGAAGACCAGCACATACCTGCAAATACTTGCACAACCCATCGGCTCTGCAGTTCTGATGTGGGGATGATAGCTCCCACTGGTTGGAGGAGGCCAATGAAAGCTAGTGTTGGCTTCTCTAGCTGAGGGGGGAAGACAAACTTAAAAAGGGTGTGCTGGCTGTCTAGTAGTGCTTCATCCTCCAAGAAAGGGAAAGACAAGGTGTAGCCGGTGGCAAAGACAACAGCATCAATGTTCTCTTTGGTTCCATCCTCAAAGATGGCCGATGTCTCAGTGAACTCCTTCACATTTGGTTTTATCAGCACTCGTCCAGTGATTATGTGACTTGGCAGGTCATCACTGATAGTAGACGGATGGCTGAGAAATCTGAATGGAAATAAGTATAGTATAAAAAACTAAGTATGAGGTAGTTGTGGTAGGTAAATGGTCAGGAAGCTACCATAGTGTTCTGCAAATTTAATACTTTTATCAGTATTCACTGAGATCAATTCAGTTTATTGGTTAAGGACTTGATTTTAGAGTCAAAACTGGGTCTCACTACTGGTACTGGGTTTATAGCTTTGGGACCTTGGACAAGTCAAGAAACACTTTAGCCTCCATTTCCTATTCTGAAGTATAATAAGGATGGAACAACAATCTAGTGAATCAATGCATTAATTATACTTAATTATTAGTATATTGCATTATAATTATCAGATCATGTTATGCTGATCAGGTAATAATACACATTACTTAAAAATTTCATTATTAAATGTGTTTGTGCATCTGCATGCGTGCATGCACTGTATTGGGGCTTTGCACTCTCGCTTATCTCTTTATACTTGTGGCTGATACTCTACCACTTAAGCAACATCTCCACATCTGGTTCTTTTGCTTGTTAATTGAAGGTAAGTGTCTTAGGTTTGTCCCTATCTGGCTTCCAACTGTGATTCTCAGATCTGAACCTCTTAAATATTTCAAAGTTGGGATTATAGGCAAGAGCTGCTAGTGCCTGGCTATACGTATGTATGTATGTATATATAGATATATCTATCTATCTATCTATATAAAGTAAGTTGATATTTTGCATGTAAGTTTGACCTGATTTAGTCATTAACATTTTTCAAGGTTCTATAAGATGTAACTGCAGCTGTTTTGTTTATTGTTATTGTAAAGGTGATATACACAGGGATTATGATTACATTAATCAGATGAAGACTGCATTTCTTTTTGAACAATGTCAACCCTTCCCTTGCTCTCTCTGTCTTTTCCTCCTGTCCGCAGCACAGGTTGTATACTTCATTTCTAACATAAGTACAGAGTATCACTGCTGCATTTGTTCACCTTGTGTCCCTCCATTTCTGTGCCCCCGCTTACTTCCCCAAGACTGATAAACTCACAAACAAGACAAAAGGAAATGAAACAAACATAGCATTAAAGAAAAAAATCTTGTTCCACTTCCCAGAGTTTATTTCAATAGATATTATTTTGTATGGTTAGATTTACATAGCTATTGTGCCTATGATCCTCTCCTAAGAATATCCTCCTTTGGTCTCACTTATAACTGCAACTTTTTAAGAACAAATCTTCAATGGAAAAATGTTTTCATTGCAATAAAGAACGTTAATACTGCATTTACAGCTTGAGTTATGAATTAAAGCAGAAGTAATATTTTCTGGTCTACAACACAATTAAATAAGTAGATCTTTCATCTTCTGAATACTTTCTCCCTGTACGAGAGTCACACACTACATGAGTCATGAAGCTCTACATGTATTTTTCCAGGCACCAATACATGTAGAAAAACACATGTAGAGCTTCTTTAGTAATCTTTTATTTTTTGCCTTTATACCAATTTAAATATTTAATTTTACTTTTTGCCTAGATTTTTACAATGTTAATACAGAGAGCCCTGTATAAGTTGAAAAGGAGAGAAGGCCAAGAATATACTTGAATAAAGTGTTAGATGGGAAGGACAGACCAAAAATAGAAAAATAGAAGAATGACCACAGAGTCTGCAGCACCAACAAAGGGAGAGTTAGAATGAGAAAAGTGGAATGCTAGAAAGCTAGAATGCTTACTGGAGTGAGATGGGTGAGAGAATAAAGATGCACTTACGGAATGGCTCCCGGAATAACATCCAGAGTCACTGCAGTTCTGGGTGGTAAGCTGTATGTAGTATGGTGGTAGATGGGGAAGGTACAATTGGAGTAAAGCAGTAAGCCATTGCTTACTGCCAATTGGAGTATATTGTGTGATTATTGAGTAGTTATCTTTATATCTATCTATCCTTCTATAGATACATATCTATCTATCTATCTGTCTGTCTGTTGGTCTGACAGTCTGTCTATATATCTATAGATTCCTTTACCTATACAGATAGATAGACATAGATATAGATATCTATCTATAGATCTATATCTATTTGTAGATATAGATATGGAAACGTCATCATTGGTGGTAGGTTTGAGGGTAAATATAAAAGTGTATATTAGAATGTGAACAGGAAGTGTTTGACAGGCTAAAGTGAAAGAGAGATAGTAGAGGCCGGCATAGCTAGATGGCATGAGTCTCAAATGATATATATCTATTACCTCATGCCTCAGAACTTTATTTTTTTTCTTATACTTTATTAAAATGACCAAAACCTCCTTGAATATTCCCCATTATAATAAATTCTATCAAGGATTAAATTACACTCTTTATTTCTTACAAATAGCACACAGATTCTGCTGACTAATGCTATAGCTTAAACATTGTTTACTTGCCTTAAATTCTTGATCTTACCTGTGTTTAGCCTGTAGTCCATAGTTGGAATGGTTAAACCTTCTATTTAATTTATTCTCTGTCCATCTTTTGGTCAGGAATGTGGGGGAGAATTTTTGGACGGTTCTGTTATAGCGAGTGAAGAGTGCTGCATCCATGGGATTTCCATTATCCCAGACCCGGGTCCATATCCATGCACCTTGTCTCGTGCTGAGGAAAACCTACCAGACAGGAGTTGCTGTTGAGTAACTATTTTTTTCTCATCCTGATCTCATATTGTCAGAATATTCCAAAAATTATCATGGGAATGTTCTCACCTCAACTCACCCTCCCTATTGGTCTAGTTGCTTAAAATCCTTTCACTTCATTTTCTTTTGTTATAGACCTACTTCCATCATAATGTCTGCACTACCAGTCTGTCATCTCTTATGTCCCAGCATGTGAAAAAAAGTTGACATAAATAGGTTACTATGTTAGGAATTATAAGATAGTATTCAACTTTTCTGTCAGCTCTTTTGATCTTAATTTATGAATGATAGAGATGTTTCAAGATAAAAAGAAAAATCTAAATCTAAACATAAAGATAGAAGATTTGTTCTGGCAATTTTCACATATCAAACAAAATATCCAGTATACAAAGTGTAAAGTGAATGGAAAAATTATATTCTGAGGAGTATTTTTCTACTTATTTTCAGTTATTAAGCTGAGACTTTGAAGAAATCTTATAATTAAAATACAACCTCATTAGCTTATGAAGTTAAAATCACAAAAATTTGTGACATATAACAGTATTTCTAGTTCAGAAAGCTTAATATAGGTAGGGGCCCTCACAGTGGTTGATTGTACACTACTCATATAGAAAACACTGGGTATTGGAAATCTTGTTTCTCTTGCTGGAAATGCTGAATCAAAACCAAATCTTAATTCTTAATCATGGAAATAATACCTCCATGTTCTTAGTAGTAAACAACCTTCACTGCAGAGATAAAACGCCTTTTCTTTTCCTGCTTTTTATTTCCTTCACCATCAATGGGAGCACACAAAATTTCTGCCACTCATTCAATAGAACAACACTGCAATTTTACTAATGCTTATGTATATTGTTCTCTGCTTCAATTTTATTCCAACACTAATTCTTTTTTTTTTGTAAAATTCATTTCATTTGAGTTTTTTCTAGTATATTAATGTCTGGATAATTCTTCTTTCATCTGTGTTTCAAATTAGCATTGATTAGGTCTACAAAGGGGTATAATTTTGAAATGCCTACATTGGTGAGACTCACCACACTATCAATTTTCCATATCCTCTTCTTCCCTTCTCAAACCAATCTCAACAAACTTCATTGTTTCATTTTCACTCATGCACAAAAATATTTTGACCATATTCTGGCTAATTCTAAACTATCGGGCTATAATTTGCTTGTTCTCCAATCATGGCTGGAATGTGTTATGGCATAGAAAGATATTATTATTCTGGTTTTCTGTGTTTTTTCACTCTTATAGAGTCAGAATAAAACATGTGTCATTTCCTTGTTGAGCTAGTAGTCAAAATAGATACTACTGTTGAAGTAACACTGAAAGTCTAGATCCCATGGCCCATGCTCTCCAGATGTGAAGCTTACACCCAAGAACAAAATCAGTATATAATGCCAAACCTGCTCAGCAACACGACTGATCTCCCCAGCTACATCAACTCCAGAATTCCCAATGCCAATCACAACCACTCTTTTCCCCACAAAATCATATGGGTGCTTGTAGTCCCAACTGTGGAGGTATTTGCCTCTGAACTTGTTGATCCCTGTGAAGAAAGATCCAAAGCCCTCAAATCACTAAGAGAAGTGGGATAAGCTGTTGTCAACTTTTATATTTGAACCTGAAATACATGTGACTTAAATCTCCTGTCTTGTGGTACAGTTATTGCCAATGTTACAGAATGAGATTGTGTAAAAGAAAAAAAAACAATGGTAAAAAGAAGTATGCTAAGACCAAAATCAAATAGTAATATAATTTTAAAATGTCCAATCTTAAATTTGCTCAATATGATTATGTATATTACCACTGATGATTATTTCCTTTTCTCTTATTATTGACTCATATATAAAATCCCTTTTCTAGTTTTTGTTATTTTTGTGAAGGAATTCACAAATATGTAAAAGTTCTAAGCAATGTGGAGTCATATTACACCAAAGAAATTAAAAGCAAACCACACATGCAACTTTAAATTTGAAAATGTATTAAAACATACTGATTTTTATAGTTTATTTTAACATACTATAATCTAAAATGTTGACATATTATAAAAACAAAGCTATCTGTGAGATATTTTGTATATTTATTATATCTTCGCAGTCTAGTATTTATTTTATATTGAAAGCATGTCTCAGTATTAGTCACATTTCAAATTATCAGTAGTGAGACTTGGCTAATGGCTGCTTGACTGAATGAGTCAAATCTCAGTGATTATAAATTTCTAAGCAACTTGAAGAAAAAATTGACTTGTATTTAAAAAATACTCTTAAGTATGGTATAATGGCTAACATTATCTTGTTATATTTTTCACTCATTTAGTATTTTCACAACTTCTAAAACATCTCCTGAAATTTTACCCTCTTCTCTTGAGTTCTACTACCATTGCTTCAACATTCCACCACTGTCTATTTAATGGACTGTTTAAAAGACCTTTATTAATAAATTCCCTGCTATGTTTCAGTGTCCTTATTTACTAATGTTCTGTTCCACCACAAAAATTGGTCCCTATGAAATACAAATATCATGGTGTATCTTCTTTCTGCAAAATACACTTATAATTATGGGTTTTCCTCAACTCTTACGTACTTGTCTACCCATCTGCTCCAGACACATCAGATGTATGTCATTCCCTGAGGTATCTCAGCTGTTTTACAGTCTGCTGCTTCTCAAAGACTGCTTCATTTTTCTGGAAGGCCTATTCCCAGGTGATGCTTGCCAGTATGATTTGCTATATCAGATTGTTCCTGAATGTTTCAAAAAGTTATGCCTTTTTCAGTAACACCACTGTGACTTATAAACACGGTGTCAAATGCTTATGAGAGCAGAACTATTAGGATTCTGAGAATCAAAATGTTTTTCCTACATACACATCAGTTAAATACCTGGAAAATCTTTTAAAGGCAAATTTTTTTCAGAGTATTGGCCAATACAGATCATGACTCCATCAAAAATGTAAGTTTTCTGTTTCCCATCAGCTTCTACCACAACATCCCATTGGCCAGAGGATGAAAAGTCAGGATGTTTCCTCACACTGCACACCTTTGTCTGAGAACCAAGGAACAGAAGTGCTGTTACTTCTAGTGCATTGTTTTTCCCAGGATTCCATTTTTACCCCACAGCTCTGTGCTTACATAAATGAAGTACGTTATAACTTCCCTATTCATATTTTTGGGGATTTTTGTACATATAAACTTCCTAAAGTTATCCTTTTCCAAGAATCAAGGTACTTTTGAGGATAATATGTTTTCTTTCTTTCAACCTGTATTCTTTTTTTTTTTTTTTGGCCAGTCATGAAGCCTGAACTGAACTTTGGGCCTGGGCGCTGTCTCTCAGCTCTTCAACTCAAGGCTAGCGCTCTACCACTTGAGCCACAGTGCCACTTCCGGCTTTTTCTGCTTATGTGGTGCTGAGGAATGGAACCCAGGGCCTCATGCATGTAAGACAAGCACTCTACCACTCAGCCACCTTCCCAGCCCCAACCAGTATTCTTAATTAGCAAAATTAATTCAAGAGTAGGCTTTAGGTTTGAACCCTGTGTCAATGCTCCTCTGGAGTGGGGGACAAGACAAATTTTCACTAATCACCAAAGTGGAGAAATCATGATTTTTTTTGGAATTGTGGTGAGAAATGCAAATTGAAATCATGCCTCGACTTGTTCTGGTTGTATAGACTTTGTCTTTACTGATGTACAGGTAGTAAGTAGAATTTTTACACTGTACCTGGAACTGGATGTGTTCTGTAAGTTCAAAATGACTGGCATACAACCTGAGATACTCCATCATTTTGGAATGGTGCAAATAGTTGGGATAATGATCAGGCATAGGGTAGTCACTGAAGGCTGTCATCTCCTTGGAGGTGTTGCAGGTCAAAGATTTATATATACCAGGACTTCCGCTTTGAGGTGTTTCCTAAAAGAAACAAACCAACCCCATGCTTTTGGGATCCAGGAATACAACAAAGAATGTGGTAGAGTTGAACAGATTTGCAATTTTATATGTATTTGTCATTAAAAAGTCATGTTTTATGTCTAGTTTCTATAATATGGCTCAACAGAACAGAAACATGAGACTTGCTTTCATAAAGAAGGATCTCTGGGAATTGTGTTCATAGGGATGGTCCCAAAATGATAGCAGTAATTGTATCACAATAGGAAAAATTGTTGTAGATACTACAAACATCACAAACAAAACCAAAATAAATAAAATTAAAACTAACACAAAAAGTGTTGGAAAAAGATCATTTCAAGGAGCAATATCAGAATCACAATGAAAGGTATTTGGCTTAAGAGAAGAAAAAAGGTTATATGATTTGGAACAAAAAACCTAGACATGTGAGTTATTTTAACAATTTAGAGGATAAAATAGACAAAAATAAATATTTTGACAAGTATTTAAGAGAACAAGTGAGTTTTTAAAAAACAGTTTATAAAGACTTTTTCATTATTAGTAGTAATATTTTGCATTGCTGAGGATCAAATGTATACATGTGTTCTCTTCAGGTATTCCATCACTAAACTACATCCTCAGCCACATGATATCATTATGATTGTATTTACTTCCTTCTGTCTAGCTAGAATAATACTTCTGATCTGGAAATTCTCTAGATACAAAAGTTGTATATAGAAATTCTCCTGAAGGTTCATGTATTACAGCTTGTTCCTCATCTTGTGATGATGCTATAAAACATGCACCTTATTTGTAGGTAGAAGAACTTCTAAAATCTGATGTTGATGTAAAGGAGTCAGATTGCAGGAGGCCTGCTCTTTACAGGCAATTGGAACTCCAGTCTGTTCTTGTCCTCTTTGATTCACAGCTGCCATGAGGTGAACAAAACTGCTCAGGCTTCCTCTCCCACCATGCTATACTGGGTTGTTACTGAAACAAAGCCAGAGGACCAAGTGTCCATAGATTGAAACCTTTGAATCATAATCCTAAATAAACCTTTCCTTCTATTTATTGATATCTCTTAGTCATTTTGTCACTGTGGTAGAAATCTGAAAAAGACACTGTTCATGATATAAATCCTTCCCTTTTATTTCTACATGACTATATTTATAATCATAAATACACATCTTCCTTAGTAGTGATAATTTTTTGAGTGTCTGATATCACAAAGCAATGTACAAGGCAATCCTGTATCTTAAACATTGAGTAAAATGTCAGAACCAATATTTAGGAGTTCTTGGGTCCTTTACCAAGTCTGGTAGAAGCATAAGTACACATAGTTTCTAAATTTTAGCTTTATCATCCATATAACTGGAGCTGGTGTTAGGGAAATGAAAGAGAATAGGATTCTGAAAGTACTTGAAAAGTTTTCAGTTTATCTGTCTACAAGATAACTACTACTTGGAAAGAATATTTAAGGAATAAACAGTTTGAATATCAGAGTTCTGTTTCTTATTACATAGCAATAGTATTGTAACTCTAAGAGAATACTTGTAAAATTACCTCATATCTCCACAGCCCTCCAATGTCATTGCTCTTTTCAAAACATATAGGCTCAAGTCCCTCCTCCAAGCAGCTCTTAATGGCACCTAATCCGCTGACCCCAGCGCCAATCACTGCAACTTTTTTTACACTCATGTTTTCTTGAATAAAGAAGAATTCTTTTAGTTTTGCTCAAGGAAGAAAATTAAGTTTAATTTCCTTATCAGTGTCTCCTTTTAGCATCCTTATCATTTGTTTTGATAGAAGTTTGTTTGCTTCTGTTATAGCTATGTTAACTTATGTTTATATATATACATACATACCCACAAATATTTACATCATATATATGTATGTACAATACACACAAATACATATTTTATATACAACTAGATATACAGTTAGTATTATATATATCTGTATGTGAACATATTTAATATGTGTACAAAATACACACAATTGGCTTTCTATATACTTGAGCTGTGCTTCCACAGATTCAACCAACTACAGGTTAAAAATATTAAAAGAAAAACTGCATCTGTATTTAATATGTGCAGATTTTTTTCCTTGTAACTGTTTTCCAAAAGATATAGTATATAACCATTGATCTGGTAGTTGTATTACATTAATTTCTATAAACAATCCAGATATGATTTAAAGTATATTGGAAGATCAAATAGATTATATGCAAATATTAAACAATTTTATATAAAGTATGTGACATTCCATAAAATGTATGACATATAAAGTATATGACATTCTGTTTATGTGGGGGTCCTGGAATCTGGGCTTGAATCACTGGTAGCCCGGGATAATTGTGTACATATAGAACAAATCTGTGGTCATTTAATAAGGATCATGAAAAAGTTGCCTCATTTAATTAGAACAAGTTTTCGTGAATTTCCAAGGCAGCCAAAAATTCTTTACTAGAAACATCCCAGAATTTTTATATTGTCTTATAATTCAGTTTTAAAAGTAATTATATCCAGGCACTGGTGGGTCATACTCAGGAGGCTGAGATCTGAGGACCACAGTTCAAACCACCCTGGTCAGGAAAGTCCCTGAAACACTTAACTCCAATTAACCACCAAAAAACTTGGAGTGACTCTGTGGTTATTTTTTCAAATCCTAGAATAAGATCTTTACAAAGAAGGACCTACCCATTGTATCTGAAACACATGATTGTTAAAGATAAGAGTCAAACTTTCCACAAAACTGCTGTCAATCACTCCTGAAGGAAAACAATCTCAGTGTCCCATTTGGGCTCACAAGTGAAGAAAGAATTCTCCTTCACAAATCTTATGAGGAATCTGCACTGATAATGTACTGCAAAATCATTTCAAAGTGTTAAGTTCCTTCCTACTGTATTAGTCAGACCTCTCTAGGGTGGCTGAATAGGTTATCAATATATACATATGAACAAATACAGATATAGAAATAGGTATAGATGCATAAGAGACTTATCACAAGAATTCACTCACATAATTGTAGTAGCTGAAAAGTCCTACCACAGGTTGTGTGCAAGCCTGGGGTCCTATAATGCTGACAGTGTGGTTCAGTCTGGATCTGAAGGCCTCAGATCTGGGAAGTTGATGGTGTAAATCTCTGTTTGAGGCCAAGGATTGGAAAAATAGGAGCCACTTGTGGAAGTCCTGGAGCCCAAGGGGTAGAGATCCTGGAGCTCTGATGTCTGGTAGCAGCAGAGTGTCCCAGGTCTAGAAGAGAGAGGTGGGGGATTGGGAGAAAATAGCTTTATCCCTGCCTTTTTATTCTGTTTGTGCCCCCATTGGATGGTGTCTGCCCCACAGAGGGTGGATCTTTCTCATTAAGACCACTTAGTAACAGGCCAGTCCTCTGGAAACACCCTCAGGGATATGCCTGGCACACCTTGGCAGCCTTATCATTCTAATCAAATGCCAAATTACCTTTGATGAATTGGCACTCTGTGTAATAAACTTTGGGAATAATTAGTGCTTTGCCAACTATCTGGTTATCTATTAATCTAGTCAAGTTGACAACTAAAATTCACCATCGTAAGTCCACCCTTTTGCCCAGTTAAGCCACACATAATCTCCAAGTAGAGAAAAGAACAAAGTTATGGTTATATACCTATGAATTGCTTAATATGTACACAATCATGTAGTACTGAAGAGTAAATACTCATGACAATTACCATACTAGTTTCTTCAACTGGTCAGATTATCACAGCTTGTATGTATAACAACAATATTTTGGGGCAAGGGACACATGGCTCAAGTGATAGAACACCTGTTTGGCAAGCATAAACCCAGGCTTCAAATTGTATTACAGAATCATAGTTGTGAAGATAGCAATGGTACTGGCATAGAAACAGAACAATGGAGTAGCAGAGAGGAACCTGATAAAATTCTGTACAGATACAGTCTTAATTTTTGACAAAGATGCTCAAAACTTACATTATAGGAATGGGAGTCTTCAACAAATGAGGCTGAGAAAACTATATGTACACATATAGAAGACTGAAACTGGATGTCTATTTCTCATCCTATAAAAAATCAACCTGAGATGGATGAAAGATCTTTGTATAAAACCAGAAACTATAAAAGTGATAGAGGACACCAACATAAAATACAGTGAAAATAGGGGTTATACTATGGGGGCGGAACATACAAAGCAACAAAAGAAATTCACATGGTACATTATAAATACATTAGAAACAATAGCAAGAAAGAAAAAAGATATCTGTGCCCCTATCTTGGGGTTCATTTTGCTTAACATCATCTTATATGGTCATATGTATGATGTCAATGTCCGGCATCTTGTATATACACTTCTCTAATTCGGGAAGGGGAAGGGAAGAAACAAAATCCTTAAATAAGGATACAGGTTGACCCACTGTAACAATGAGATGTACAAAACACTATGTTGAAAACTAACTTTATAACTTAGGTGGGGTGGGAGGGGTTAGTTATGGAGGGGAGGAAAGGGATGGTAGGGGAAGAACAAAGGAGAAGGCAACAATTCTCAATAGGAAATGTACTCATTACCTTGCTCATGTAACTGTAAGCCCTCTGTACACCATTTTTACAATAAAAAAACATACTGTCGGGTCTTGGTCCATCCCGCGAAAGATGGATGGGGTCCAAGGAAAGGTAAGTGCGGCTGCTCGCCCGTTCCCCAGCCTCCCTCAGCCCGGGAGACAATCAGATGCAGCAGGGAGTCAAGTCAAGCAGGAAAACTCATTTATTAACAGAGCAAGCCCTTTTTAAAGCAAAAAAGAGCAGGTGGCATGGCAGGGGAGCAAAAGGAACCAATCACTGTCAAGGCCACACCCTATCGTGCACCTAAGCTTCCACGGGCTAGTTATGCTCTGAACGGAAAGCAAATTGGGCTCTGCCCACTCAACTCCCTCTCAGCGCCATCTTTGCTGCCCATGTGCTCTACAGATTCCCCCTTTTTTGTTTTAATGGCAGACCCACCTCCCAGTTAGTTATCCTTTTCCCTCCTCTGTAAAGGTTATTTTAACAGGAATACATTGGTAAGGATAGCATTGGCCATGCAGGGGGTTTGAGGCAAGTCTGGGGGGTGAGATTTGCCAGACAAGGATAGGGAGGGCCCTTGTGCATGATCCAAGAGCCTGTCCCAGTTACCTCACATCCCCACCTAGCACAGTAATAAACATCAGTCCCACCACAGTTAGAAATGTCCAAAGCAGTTTAATTAATTCCTGGGTATATAAAAAAGTCAGTATCTCATAAGGTCATCCTCTTCAGAACATGGGAGCAGCATGGGTATTGGGAGTTTCATACATGTGGCATGGAGCATCCTCATGGGCCCCCACACTCAGGCCATTCTACTATAGTCCAGAAAAACAAGGAAAATTTAAAACAAACTCTGCAGACATAGCAAAGCAATCCTGGGCACCTGGTGTTCTTTTAAGTGAGCCAGTTCCTTGTACGTGCCTTTAAGGGAGCACAGGGGTCAAGATGACAATTGAGCTTTACTGTCAGCTCCCAACAGCTCCCAACATCTCCCCCATCTTTGTTTAAAGAAGTGAATCCGCCTGTCTTAGGTTGGGTGGATTGCCTTGTCTGCCTTACCCATCATCAGGAACTTCTTCAGAGTGAAGCTGAAGGCCCTGTCTTAGGTTGATCAGACTGACACCCCCTCTTACCCGTCTCTGGCTGATTCCTCTTGGGGGAAATTCATTCACTTGGAGCTTGATCTTATGTAACTGGCTGGCTAAGCTCATAAGAATTTTGTAGTGCACGTATAATACAAGGAAGGCATAGAAAAACCATCAGCAAATGCATTACCACACCAAGAAATGTCATTAGCAGTCCTTTAACATTAGTCAGGGATGGGATAGTGGTCTTTGACACTTCAGAGTCCAGAGGTGGGGCTTGTTCTAATCCAGCTATTTGCTTGGGGGTTGGAAAAGATCTAAACAGAAAGCATAACAAAAGGTGGTTGTTTAACAATAAGTATGGATTCAATAATGCAGCTATGCAAGCAATTAGTAAAAGAACAATTAGAGCAGGAAACATTAAAATAATTAGCTCCTACAGAAATATTAAACAGTCCATACATAATGACATAGGGTGGTGATAAAAATGAAGGTCAGGCCACCAGGTCAAAGGGACAGCTTCTCTTGTGATACTATTGATGATTTCTGCATTGCCAGCACTGATCACTGCCCAGGTCACCCATTGAGGTTGATGCAGATTCTGTAGGGCCATTGCCGGGACTGGCAGGTCAGGACAGCCAACAGCTGGAGTATCGCCATCTGCAATTGTTAGAGAACACAAGAGCTTCTCAAGGGCTAGTTGCCCTTGGGGACAGTTATCTTTCAGGCTTTCCTCTTTTAAACACAAGCCTCGGCCACCATACCGTTTTTCTTTCCTTGTTGGTTAGTTTATCCTTGGGCATCCTCCTGTAGAGAGGAAATTGGTAAAAACTTAAGGTTCCTGGCAGGGATCCAAATGGGGGCTGTCTCCCCTATGGGAAAAATGCATCCAAATCCCCTGCCCATAGTAACTAGGGGGTTAGGTCCTCTCCATTGTTGTGTCAGGGGGTCCTTCCACCTGACTTTCACTTGGAGCTTAGGGTTTAGTAGTCCCCAGTGCTTCTGAAATCTGGATCCAGTTGCCTCTTTTGAAAAATTTAAAATGTTAATGGTAAACAATGCTATCTGTAACTGTATATAACTCCCCTTTTTGTTTTATAGGCTATCAGAATACAAATTAAAGGGTTTTTGAATGTCCTGAAGGGCCATAATTATGGCCAGCATTTCTTTATATTGTGCTGACCCTTGACAAGGTTGAAATCTTTGTTGGCTCGGGGTCTTTTATTGCTCCTCAAAGGCTGCATACGCAGAGCCTGCTTTACCTCCATCAGTAAAAACATGGAGGGCGCAGGAATAGGCATAGGAGAAAATAGAGATGGCATTTTGAGGGGAAGTCGCCATAACATGACAGTCCCTTTGGATGGCCCATAATGGCAGTCAATTTGGCCTAGAAACCCCTCCAAGGAGAGAGCAAGATGAGCATTGGCTTGAGTGAACCACTCAATGTCTGCCATCCAAAAAGGAAAAAAAATGGAGTGAGGGTCAAGGCCATAATGCCTTTGGGATTGGGTCTTTCCCTTGACGATAGCATCTGCAAGTTTGTCTGCTTGAGAGTACACCCGAGGTGTGCCCCCCACCCAGGGGAGTGTGAACCCACTCTAATGGCTCCCCCCTTTGAGTTAAAACTGCAGAAATCAATGTAACACCTGCAAACAACCAAAGGGAAATGGGCTCAAAAATAGAATACCTCTTCAGGGAAACTTCATCCAGGGCTTTTTGGAACTGAAAAATATTGCTCAATGGCTGTAATTGTAATAACTTCTTGGGATGTCCTGTATTTTAGTAGGGCAAATAAGGGCACAAGACTATCTTTAGGGACAGAAACCCATGGCAACAACCAATTGATTTCCCCTAAAAGACTCTGAAGTTCAGTTAAGGTTAGAGAGGCTGGAATATCCAGCAAAGGCTTAAGGGGGCTGGCCTGAGTCAAGGTAAGGTGGGACCCGAGCACCTTAAAAGGAGGTACCTTTTGAATTTTATTGAGGGCTATGGTAAAACCCCCCTTTTTTAATATGGCAAGAACCTGGGCCAGAAGGTCCTCCAGGCGGCTTGGGTCTTGGTGCCCCAGAATTATATCATCCATGTAGACATAGGCAAGGGATGTATCTGAACCCAGAACAGGCCCTAAAAGTGTTGCCAAGTATTGTTGGCAAAAGGCCAGGCTATTGGCCATTCCCTGTGGCAGCACTGTCCATTCAAACCTCCGATCAGGCTGGGAAAAATTATGAGAAGGGATGGAGAAAGCAAACTTCTCGCAGTCATCTGGATGCAGGGGGATAGAAAAAACAATCTTTAATATCAATCACAACCAAGGTATATTCTGAAGGTATAGCAGGAGTCCAGGGCATACCTCTTAGGGGCATTCCTACTAGCTCCATCCTTTCATTTACCTTAGGTAGATCTTGGAGCATTCGCCAAGCCCCGGAGGCTTTTTGAATAACAAATATGGGTGTGTTCCAAGGACTCAGAAGGATGTACATGCCCTAGGTTCATCTGTTCCTTCCACAAAAAGGTGGAGGGCTACAAGTTTAGGTTTGGTCAATGGCTATTGCTCCACACAGATAGGGCTTCCCATCTAAATCTAACTTGGATCGACAATCCTTTTTCCAATGGTATCCCTTCCTGCACCTGGGGCAGAGTGTAGGGGGTGGTTTGGCCCCTCTCCCCCTCCCCCAGCCCGGTTGTCAGGGGATTGTTGTAAACAGTCCCTCTTAATGTGTCCCTCCTGCCCACATTTAAAACAAGTCCCTCTCCCCGATGGTCTTGGGGTTCCTTGGCCCTGGGCTGCCAGCGCCTGAGTAATAGCCTCAGTCATTACAGACGTCTGAGCCTGTAAAGCTAAAGCTAATGATTGGGACTGGTACTGTTGCATTCCCACATCCTGTGAGGCCACCACCCATCTGCTCAGGGAACTCTCTCTCAATCCCGCGCAGGCCATGCGGTGGTCTGCATTCATCCCTTCCCAGACCAGCAACTTTACAAACTGATCTCAGAGATTCCCTGCGGGCAGCTTGCGGTTAATACTCTGTTGGACTCGGTCTACAAACTCAGCTGAAGGCTCACCAGGTTTTTGTCTCACTCCTGCTATGGGGGACTCAGTGGGCCCATCATCCAGTTTGTACCACGCGGCAAGTCTTGCCTACCTCACCTGGTCACGGTAAGGCCAGGTATTGCAGCCTGTTGGATGCCAGTGGAGTACCCTTCCCCCATCCCTGTTAACATGGCGTAATAGGTATCCTGGGTTGAGCCTGCTGGTTATTCTCTGCCTTGCAGAGCTCTTTAAGATCCTTAGCTTCCCATGCATTCCATTCCAAGGGCCTGTTAGCTCCTGTTGCCAGATTGACTGGATACACTTGGGGAAGCAAATCCTGTGGCCTAGGGTCTGGGCTCCCGGGTGACACTTCCCTTAAAGGGCAGGCCTCCGAGTAGGTTACTTCCCCAGCCCTCGGCCCCTCCATGGATGGTTGGTAGGGGTCCAGGTCTTGCAGGTCCCTCTCGCAGGTCACGTAGGGTGCCATACCTTCCCTCCAATCAGGAGAATAGGGAGGGGTCTGAGGACCATTAGGGGCACCTGAGTCAGAGGGGGTAACTTCACCCTTGTTTTGACTTCCACTGTGCATGTTTCAGTGCGTTCTTGACCTGTTCCTTTTCCTTCTCACTTCCCAAGTCCTCCTTTACTTCTTCTAGGCCTAATGTTGCCTCCTCCTCCTTCTTCTGTGAGATAGCATTACCCATACTAAGGGTTTCACTTACCCTGAGAGACCACTTAGCCTCGGCCGGTATCTTTTCCTTTTGTGCCCCACATTGGGCGCCAGATGTCGGGTCTTCGTCCATCCCATGAAAGATGGATGGGGTCCGAGGAAAGGTAAGTGCAGCAGCTCGTCTGTTCCCCAGCCTCCCTTAGCCCGGGAGACAATCAGATGCAGCGGAGAGTCAAGTCAAGCAGGAAATATTAACACAGAGCAAGCCCTTTTTAAAGCAAAAAAGAGCAGGTGGCATGGCAGGGGAGGAAAAGGAACCAATCACTGTCAAGGTCACACTCTATCATGCACCAAAGCTTCCACAGGCTGGTTATGCACTGAATGTAAAGCAAATCAGGCTCTGCCCACTCAACTCCCTCTCAGCACCATTTTTGCTGCCCATGTGCTCTACAATGTACCAAAATTTTTTTGACCACTAAAAAAAAGTGCCAAAGGAAAACATAAGGGAAATTTTTGAAGTAATAGATACAGGAAATATTCTAAAAACAGCCCCAATTACTCAGAAAGAAGAACATAAATTGCAAATCATGACTACAGCAAGTCAAAATTTTTCAGCACAACAAAGGTAGCAACTTTAGAAATGAAAGAAACCCTATAGAATGAGAACATGAAAGGGGAGTTTATGGAGGTGTGTATGAATATTGTCAAAGTTAAAAAATATATTGTGTATGAAAATAGAAATAAAGAAACCTGTTGCATTTATTCTAAGAATGGACGAGACATGAGTGAGAGTGCTGGGGGGAATGGATTTGATCCATGTTGATTATGAAGATATACGGAAATGTCACAATTAAACCCCTTTGTACAACTAAAAAAATGCCAATAAAAATAAGGAAAAAGTGGTATTAAGAAGAAAGTCATTGACTCGGCCCCATGGCCCTGTGGGGGGAACCCCAGAACTACAGGGGACTTCCCATAATACACCAGTACAGAAGAGTTCTGAGGTGCTGGTGCTGACCCAGAGAGTGCAAACAGAGGCAGAAACCTCGGAGCTCAGAACCTGCATGAAGACCCTACCCTCCACCCCACAGCCAGAGGCCAGTGCAGCCTGCAGAGCCAATCCAGACAGCATCAACAGAGGCAGAGATAGGAAGAGACACTGACCCAGAGCCCCCACCTGGCTGAGCCCACAAGCATCTCAACCCAACGCAGAGTGCAGTGGCAATCAGCGATCTGCATTGCATAGAAACAGCGCCCTGCCACAGCACAGCTGGAGAGTTCCCAACTAGCTCCAGAGTGAGTATCCCACAGGGGACAGCATACCCCCTCCCAAGGGGGAACAATGCTGGCAGTAACCCCCAAAGCTTGACCCAGACACCTGCCCCAACACCTGTACTACAGGTCCCACTAAAACTGGAAACTGTTCAAGCACCCCACCAGCCCAGGGAGCACATCCAGCCTGCCAGGCTTGATCAAGAGTGCCCCTGGGAGGGAGCTTAAATACACAAGCCAGGAACAGTGCCTGTGGCCACAGCAGCCAGCAGCGGAAGAAATCCAAACTGTGTACCCCAGGATGCGTACTCCAGGTGGGATACCCAGCATCACGGTTCCAACCCGGGTACCCCAGGTGCAGTTTCAGGAGCCAGGGCAGGCAAGGGATAAGGTGCCTGAGCTGCACAAACCAGTCCCAATTGAAGTCAGAAGCTGAGCACACACCTTACTTAGCAGAGGGGGAAAAGCAGGGAACTGCACCCTCTGGGAATCATGCCCATGATGGCAAAAGACCAGAAGCCCAAACCCAACAGGAACCTGACCTGTATATCCTAGGTTAGGGAATGGACATCTCAGGCCGCCAGCACCTGAGTATGATCAGGAACTCATAACAGACTCCAGCAACTGGGAGAGTACAACCAGCACACCCAGAGTACCTGTAGGAGTAAGCAGGAGCAGTCTAGGCTTCTCAGTCCTTGGCTAGAGGCAGGAACTGCCAGTGATTTCCAAAAGACAGCTGAGAATCCTATGTGGGTCAGACTAGCAGCTGGAGGTCGGCCTCTCCCCCAACAGAACTGACACCAGGTACAGAATCTCTCAGCCAACCCAGGGCTCAGAGCAAGTTTCATCAATTGATTCAGAAACCAATCCAAAACCAAGCAAAGACAGGCATCTATGGACCATAACAGCCAGAATTTCAGATTACTCTCCAATAATCCCTGAATCCCCATGTGAATATCACAGAGAAAAAATACAAGATCTATCAAAATCCAGGACAGCAAGCTACCCCAAAAGCCAGCAGCCACCCAGGGGAGAGCCCCAGTGGAAGTAAAGCAGGAAGGGAAGACAAATGCTACATCCAAGAGATGCTGGAGGCAATTACTCAAGAGTTAAAGTGAGGGCTGGGAAGGTGGCTCAGTGGTAGAGAGCTTGCCTTGCATGCATGAGGCCTTGGGTTCGATTCCTCAGCACCACATAAGCAAAAAGAAAAAAGCCGGAAGAGGCGCTGAGGCTCAAGTGGTACAGCGCTAGCCTTGAGCTGAAGAGCTGAGGGACAGCGCCCAGGCCCAGAGTTCAGGCCCACGACTGGACCCAAAAAAAAAAAAAAGAATTAAAGTGAGAAAGAGATCAGAAATTTAAAGAACACAGAAACAAAATATCAAACAGGAGCTGCATGCAAAAATAGATTCAGTGCACATCTCACTAAGAGATGAGATTAATACTCTGAGAGCCAACATAGAAGCCATAAGTGGCTCAATTTCCTCCATTCAAACCACAAGCCATAGTGAATGAAATGGAAAATAGAATATCAGATACTAAAGACAAAATGTAGCAAGTGGAGAAAATCACAGATATGGAAAAAAATCACTTAAATTATGCCAAAGGGAAATTCAAGAGCAAGCAGACAGTGCCAAGAAATTTAACCTTCATATAATTGGAGTAGATGAAGGTGAGGAATTGAAAGCAAGGGAAGGCAATGCCTATTCAGCAAGATTATCAATGAAAATGTCCCCCATCTTAAAAGAGAACATCTTACCTACATAACAACCCTATAGAAAAACCTAACAAGCAGGATTCCAGGAGAAACACTTCTAGGCACATAATAGTAAAAATGATAGGTCTGAATAATAAAGAAACAATCTTGCATCGCAGCCAAAACAAAGAAGGAGCTATACTACAATGGGAAAAAAATCAGAATCACTGCAGATCTCTCCACACAGACACAGAATGCAAGAAAGACCTGGGAAAGTACGGTACGAACCCTCACAGCCAATAACTGCCAGCCCAGATGATATATCCAGCAAAGCTAGCATTCACATTCCATGAAGATACTAAAATTTTTAATAGTAAAGAAAAACTAGCCGAATTAATAAACAATAAGCCAGCATTACAAAGAATATTAAGAAGGGAACACAATCTGAAGAAAGAAATCAAGAACAGGGATCCTCATCAGACTCATATCACTAGAAGTACAACTTCGTAAGCACAGGAGGAAAGGAAAGAAGAAAAACTTAGGAAAACAGAGAATGACAGAAACCACAATGCATCTCTCTATAATAACCTTAAATATTAATGGACTTATTTCAACAATCAAAAGAAAAAGAACTGCAGACTGGATCAGAAAACATGACCCATCCATCTGTTGCCTTCAGGAGACCCACTTCTCAGCCAAACATATAAACAAACTCAGATTGAAGGATTGGAAAAGGATCCACCAATCAAATGTCCCCCAGTAAGAAAGCAGGAGTAGCTATCCTGATATCTGACAAAATAAACTTTTCATTAAAATCAATAGAAAAAAGACAAAGAAAGACACTACATATTAATACAAGGAATAATCCAAGAAAAGGAAATTAACACTACCAAATTATACGCCTCAAATAAGTGAAACAAATACTCTTAAACTTACAGAATAGAATAGATACAAATACTATAATACTAGGAGACTTTAATACCCCACTCTCACCAAAGGACAGGTCTATCAACTAGAGGATTGGCAAGGAAACCACCGAGTTCAGTGAGGACATATTTCAAGTGGATCTAATTGACATCTACCGAGTTTTCCACCCTAAAATGACACAGTACACATTCTTCTCAGAAGCTCATGGAACTTTCTCCAAATAAACCATATCATAGTTCATACAAGGAATTTAAGCAAATACAAGGGGATTGACATAATCCTCTGTATCCTATCAGACTATAGAGGAATCCAGCTAGTTCTCAATAACAAAGCATACCATAGTAATTACTCAAATACATGGAAACTGAACCATACACTTCTAAGCAACACCTGGGTAAAAGAAGAAATTAAAGAAGAAACTAAAAAGTTCCTACAATTCAATGAAAATGAATACACATCACAGAGAAACCTGTGAGATATGGCAAAAGTAGTCTTCAGGGGCAAATTTATTTCTTTCAGTGCACACATTAAGAAAATAGAGACAGACCAAGTAAATAATCTCATGTTGCAATTAAAACTGCTAGAAACGCATGAAAAATTTGAACCTAAAGTTACTAGAGGAAGCCAGATAACCAAATTAAGAGTGAAATCAATGAGATAGAGACTAGGAAAATTATAAATGAAATTAATAAAACCAAAAGCTGGCTTTTTGAGAAAATTAATAAAATTGATGGACCATTGGCAAGATTAACTAAAAAGAGAAGAGAGGAAGCCCAAATCAATAAGATCAGGAATGCCATGAGAAAAATTACAACAAATATCCAAGACATCCAAACAATTATAAAGAACTATTTCCAGAAACTATATTCACTAAAGAAAGAAAACCTAGGGCTGGGAAGGTGGCTTAGTGGTAGAACCCTTGCCTTGCATGCATGAAGCCCTGGGTTTGATTCCTCAGCACCACATAAGCAAAAAGAAAAAATCTGGAAGTGGCACTGTGGCTCAAGTGGTAGAGTGCTAGCCTTGAGCTGAAGAGCTGAGGGACAGTGCCCAGGCTCAGGGTTCAGACCCCATGACTGGAGGCCCCCCCAAAAAGAAAGAAAACCTAGCAGAAATGGATGAATTTTTAGAGAAATACAAGTTGCCCAAACTGACCCAAGAAGAAATAAGTCAATTAAATAAGCCAATATCTTACAATGAGATAGAGAAAGCAATTAGAAGTCTTCACAAGTCAAAGCTCATGACCAGATGGATTCACTACAGAATTCTATAAGACCTTTAAAGAGGAACTAATATTCATATTCTTCAGATGCTTCCAAGAAATAGAAACAGAGGGAGTTATCCCAAACTCTTTCTTCGATGCCAATATTGTACTCATCCCCAAACCAGGCAAAGACCCAACAAAAAAGAGAACTGCAGACCAATCTCCTTGATGAACACAGATGCAAAGATCTTTAAGAAAATTCTAGCCAATAGAATCCAGAAACATATAAAAACAATATCATACATCATGACCAAATAGGCTTCATCCCAGATGCAGGGATGGTTTAACATATGTAAATCAATAAATGTAATCCATCACATCAACAGATCCAAGGTCAAGAACCACATGATTATCTCCATTGATGCAGAAAAGGCTTTTGATAAGATACAACATTTATTCATGTTAAAAGCTCTGGAGAAAATAGGAATAGAAGGAACATTTCTTAAAACAGTAAAAGCCACATACGACAGGCCAATAACCAATATTATACTTAATGGGACAAAGCTACAAGCAATTCTGCTAAAATCAGGAAAAAAGCAAGGATGCCCACTGTCTCCACTCTTCTTCAATATACCTTGTCCAGGGCAACAAGGCAAGAAAAAGACATTAAAGGGATCTGTATAGGGAAGGAAGAGGTTAAACTATCCCTTTTTGCAGATGACATAATACCATACCTCCATGATCCCAAAAACTCCACCCCTAACTCTTAGAACTTATAAACCACTTTGGCAAAGTAGCAGGATACAAAATCAACCCACAAAAATCAGTTGCCTTTCTGAACACCAACAATGTACAAGCAGGAAAGGAAATTAAGGAAGCAACCCCATTCACAATAACCTCAAAAAATATCTAGAAATTAACCTAACCAAAGATGTAAATGAACTGTTTAATGAAAACTATAAAAACTTAAAGAAAGAATTATAGAGGACACCAGGAAATGGAAAGACCTTCCATGTTCTTGGATAGGCAGACTTAATATAGTGAAAATGGCCATACTGCCAAAATTGATATACAATTCCAATGCAATTCCTATTAAAATCCCAATGATATTCATTTCTGAAATACAGAAAACAGTCCAAAAAGTCATATGGAACAACAAAAGACCTAGAATAGCCAAAACAATTCTAGGCAAAAAAAAGACAACATGGGAAGGATCTCCATGCAGGACTTCAAGCTCTACTATAGAGCAATAATAACAAAGACAGCTTGGTACTGGCACAAAGACAGACCCGAGGACCAATGGAATAAAATAGAAGATCCAGAGATGAAGCCACATGCCTACAGTCAGCTGATATTTGACAAAGGAGCCAAAGATGTACAGTGGAAGAAGCACAACCTTTTCAACTACTGGCACTGGGAAAACTGGGCAGCCACATGCAGAAAACTAAAAGTGGACCACAGCCTGTCACCATGCACTAACATCAACTCAAAATGGATCAAGACCTTAACATCAAACCTGAAATTCTGAAATTATTGCAGGACAGAGTAGGAGAGACACTTGAATTTAAAGGCACAGGTAAGAACTTCCTCAACAGAGTTCCAGGGTCACAACAAATTGGAGAGAGACTTGACAAATGAGACTACCTTAAAATAAAAAGTTTCTGCTCAGCTAAAGATATAGCAACCAAACTAGAAAGACAGCCAACTAACTGGGAAAAAATATTTACCAGCAATATATCAGACAAGCGATTAATATCCAGTATATACAAGGAACTCAAGAAAATAATCCCTCCCAAACCCAACAAACCAGTTACTAAATCGGCAAGGAAATTAAGAGAGACTACTCAGAAGAAGAGATAAAAATGGCAAAGCAACACATGAGGAAATGTTCACATCCCTGGTTGTGAAAGAAATGCAAATAAAGACAACCCTGAGATACCACCTTACCCCAGTCAGAATGTTCCACATCCTAAAGTCAGCCAATGACAAATGCTGGAGGAGATGCAGAGAAAGAGGAACCCTATTGCACTGCTGGTGGGTATGTACACTTAAACAACCACTTTGGAAAGTAGTCTTGAGGGTCCTCAGAAAGCTAAATATTGATCTCCCCTATGACCCAGCGTTACCAGCTCTAGGCATCTATCCTGAACAACAGGAACCAGGATATAAGGACACATGCACCTCCATGTTTATTGCAGCACTGTTCATAATAGCCAGGATATGGAAACAACCAGATGTCCTACCACAGATGAATGGATCCAAAAGTTGAGGTACTTATATACAATGGAATATTATGCAGCCATTAGAAAGGACAAAATAATGGCATTTGCAGGGAAATGGATGGAGCTAGAAGAAATCATGTTGAGTGAAGTAAGCCAAGAGCAAAGAGACAAACAGCACATGGTCAACCTGATAAGTGGATGTTAAATCCAAAAGGTAAGGTGATAGGATAAAGTAAACAAAACTCAAGAAACAAAGGATCTCCACTCATCTGGTTGAATCATTACTAAATGACCCCACGGTGCTGATCATATATATGGTATATATGTGCCCATCAGAGGGAAACTAGGAGGACACAGAAACAGAGGGAAACAGGGGAAAACATACAACAGAGGGACTCATCAGCTGCACTTGACATTGATCAAAACAAACTAAGCAACTCAATGGCAGGGATGGAAGGGAGGGAATGAGTGAGAAAGACGGAACAGCTGAGACAAGCAAAAGGAAAAAAATGTACATATCACCCAATGTGGAAGAAATAACTATTGTCAAATCTCATAGAACTCATAAACTTTATAGACCATGATAAAGACAATTTGCCTCATGAAGGTTAGAATGTGTTTGTGACTTTAAGTATCACTATCCCACAATACTGTGAAATTTATGTAATCACTTAATCACAATAAAAAAGTTGGAAAAAAAATAAGGTAAAAAAAGAAGAAAGGCATTCCTGTCTTAGACATCTGACTTTCATGCCTGAATGTTACTTAAAAGTTTTTCAAGCTTTTCAAAGTCAAGTGTAGTTCCAGTAGACTTTTGAACATACCACTGAATTTAACTCCAATCAACTACCTGAGGAAAATTTTGAGGAATGAGGAATAGAGTCTTCAATTACTATCAATTGAAAAAATGATAACGGTCAGAAAAACTTCATTTATAGGTCTGCAGATTAAGTTCTTCAGCAAACCCTATTGGGTCTATAAGGGCATAAAGAAATTTTCTTTTTATGGTCCTGAGCTCGGTCCTTGTTCAGATAGACCAGACAACAGGATAGGACACTTCAATGGCCTGGCTTTGAAAGGTACATTTAGGTTGGAGGAGGGGAATCAAGGGGCACCTCTGGGTAATCTTTGGAATCAATATTGGGTGGATTACGATGTTAAAGTACTCTTAATGTTATAGTGGGAAATCTAAAGATGGTAACATCTGTGAGGATTTGAGATAGAAGGGAGAAAGCTCTGAGAGTTTTAAAGTTTATAAAATAACTCAGCCTTCAACTGTTGCACCATCTCAAAATGATGCTTCCCTAGCTTTCCAAGATAAGAGAATAAAATAACACCTTTCTTCTCCATTGCTAACCTGTCACATAGGACAAGTCACTGCTATACAAAATTCCCACCTGGGTTTAAGGCTGGGGATAGGACAGGGGTTTGTCTCATGACTAGGTCTGATGGTCTGTTGCCAAAGCCACCCAGTTTACCTTGTGAGAGTCCTTTGCTTCTTCTTCTGTATTTTTTGAGGGGGGTCCGGTCATGGGGCCTGAACTCTGGGCCTGGGCACTGTCCCTCAGCTCTTCAGCTCAAGGCTAGCGCTCTACCACTTGAGCCACAGCGCCACTTCCGGCTTTTTTCTTTTTGTTTATGTGGTGCTGAGGAATCGAACCCAGGGCCTCAGGCATGCAAGGCAAGCGCTCTACCACTGAGCCACCTTCCTAGCCCTCTGTATATATTTTTATTGTAAAAATACCATACAGAGGAGTTGCAGTTACATGAGTGGGTAATGAGTACATTTCCTATCCAGCATCATTATTCCCTCCTTTGTTTTTTCCCTACCGTTCCTTCCCCCCCTCCTCCCTAACTCTTCCTCCCCTCCCCCCGATGTTGTAAAGTTTGTTTTCAACATAGGGTCTTGTACATCTCATTGTTACAATAGGTCAACCTATATCCTTATTTCAGCATTTTGTAATAACAAAATGCTTTTGCTTCTTATCGCTGGGAGACCAGATTGGAGTTATAGACTCTTTTCTACTTTTCTCTTTCCTTTCGGTTTCTCCATCATTTCCAGACATTCTATCCATCTTTAGTAGCTCCCAATGCTCTTCTCCTCTTCCCCTCGTCAGAATGCAGACTCTCCTTTGTTCTCCCATTCATGAAGAAAACTTCCCCATCATGCTCTGCATCCCCACCTGGATTAGTTATAATGAGTATCTGGTTCCCAGGTTGTTCATGATCCAATTTTTGAAATAGAAAATACAGAACATTTCATAAAATTCTTGTACTGAGAACATTGGCAGTGCCTGTTGAAACTTGAAACTTGGAAATGAGCTGAAAACACCCAGGAAAACCATCCCATCAGGAAGAGAAAAGTTTCTGAGTTTTCAGTTCTATTAGGATTGCACGTACTTGAGATAGAACACTCCTGACCTGTACCTATGAAGTAATGTGGTTTCCCCCTACTTTGTTCATTTCTCTCTATTAAAATCTTTACAAATTTATCTCTTCTCTTTTATGCTGCCAAGATGAATGTCATCTATTAGCTTTCTGCCCTGTTTGACTTGAGAAAGATTAATGGATGCGTTCATTCCTTCCATTAAATGAAAGTTGCTGAGTCCCTCTTCTTTATCAGATATTGTGCTATGGACTAGAGATAAAGAGATGATTAATCTACCCTTTGGGGACTAGAAGATAATAACATATAATCACATGGGTCACGAATACATATTCTGTAAGAATAACAGAAATATGAACAGAGCTCAGAAATGACACCAAAGATGGAATGATTAACTCCTTTGAAGTAGATCGAGAAGGAAAGACATAATTATAAATTATGTTTCAGAAACTCTCACAACTAAAAGAAATACAAACCCAGAAGAATTGCACAAAAGGGGTAATGCTTATAGACCTGAATCAGTGGGGTGTGTGCTCAGGATGTCTGTCACTAAGTTCCAAGTATGCAAGAAGTATACGATAGAACTTTAACTAAATAGATAGGGAAAGGCCATAGTGGATCATATGTCATGTGCCAGGTAAAGGAGTGTGGATACCTTGTGGTCTGAGAGAATGCAAGGTATAATTTCAATGTTTCTGAATTTGGACAAGTTTGCTTTGTGGCCTAAAATGTGGTCTATTTTGGGAAATGTTCCATTTGCTGCTGAGAAAAATGTGTATTCTGATGCTGCTGGGAGAAATATTCGGTAGATGTCTGTTAAATCTAGTTGATCTATGCAGTTTTTTAGATATGAATTTTCTCTGTTGAGTTTTGATGAGTTGATCTATCTACTGGGGATAGTGGTGTTTTAAAGTCCCCAATGGGAAAGTAGTGTTTCTTGGATAAATTTGGGTGCTCCATTGTTTGGTGAATAGATATTTAGACTTGTAATATCCTTCTGAAGGAGAGATCCAGCCTCTTCAGTAAATGATGCTGGCAAAATTGGTTAATCATGTGTAAAAAACTAAAGCTAGGTCCTTATATATCAACCTGCACCAGAATCAACTCCAAGTGGATCAAAGACCTCGGAGTCAAAGCAGATACCCTGAAAACATTATAGGATTGAATAGGAGAAACCTTAGGTCTCCTTGGCACAGGCAGAAATTTTCCTACTAGAGACCCCAAAACACTATAAATCAAAGAAAGGTTGGACAAATGGGACTGCATGAAATTGCAGAGCTTTTGCATGGCAAAGGACATAGCTATCAAGATCAATAGAAAGCTCACAGATTGGGAGAAGATCTTCATTAGCCATACAATGAACAAGGGTCTCATACCTAAAATATACATGGAACTCAAAAAATTAAGTCCCCCAACAACAAATCCTCAAAGAAACAACTGCCCAATAAATAAGTGGGCTAATGACTTACTTAAAGAGAAACTTCTCTGAAGAGGAAAGAAGGATGACAGATAGACACATGAAGAAATGCTCAACCTCTCTAGCCATAAAAGAAATACAAATCAAAACAACATTGAGATACCACCTCATCCCAGTTAGAATGGCTATAGTAAAGAACTCTAATAAAAACAGAAGCTGGAGGGGATGTGGACAGAAGGGAACCTTACTGCATTGTTGGTGGGAGTGTAAACTTGTTCAACCACTTTGCAAAGCAGTATGGAGGTTCCTCAGAAGACTCCACATAGAGCTCCCCTATGACCCAGCAATCCCACTTTTGGGCATTTGCCTGAATGATCACAAAAAAGACCATATTAAAGCTACCAGCACAACTATGTTTATTGCAGCATTATTTACCATAGCTAAGATATGGAACCAACCCAGATGCCCTTCAGTAGATGAATGGATTAAAAAAATGTGGTATATATACACAATGGAATTCCATGCCTCCATCAGAAAGAATGACAGTGCCCCATTTGTTAGGAAATAGAAAGACGTGGAAAAAATAATATTGAGTGAAGTAAGCCAGGCCCAAAGAAACATAGGTCCCATGGTTTCTCTTACTTGCAATAACTACTATATGTCTGAGACAAGCAGAAATGGTCAGATAAGTTGATGTTAGGTGAAATGAACTCCAAGATAAGAACTGAAATGGTTTTTCTTACTTGCTATTGTTTCTAACATATTTATAAGGTGATTTTTTGTTGCTTTCTATGTCTCTCCCCCATGATATAACCCCCTGTTTTCACTGTATTTGATGTTAGTATAATTTGTGGAAGGGAAGGGAAAAAATAAATTGTTTGAATAGGGATACAGGTGACCCATTGCAACAATGAGATATACAGGACATTATGTTGAAAAACGAACTTTACAACTTTGTCAGGCAAAGGGAAGATGGGAGGGCAGGGATGGTAAGGGGAAACAAAGGAGGATGCAACAATGCTTGATAAGAAATGTACTCATTACCCTGCTCATGTAATTATAACTGCTCTGTATGGTATTTTCACAATAAAAAAATTATTAATAAAAAAGAAGTGTGGATAGTCTCCTACATTGATGAGTTTAAAGTGATCATGGTCATGTTGAAATTTTTGAAAGGTAAATTGATTGATGGTGAACAGGGCAAGGCCAGAAAAATGAAGTGTGGTAGGATATTATAGACACAGACACAGACACAGAACACACACACACACACACACACACACACACACACACACACACCTGAGAAAGTTGTAGTGAGAATAAAGAGAACAGATTTGAGAGGTGTTTAGTTTGGTGTTTAGTTAGGTGTTTAATTGGATTATTGAATCATTGATTGTAAAGAAAAGACGAAAAGAGTGTTTAGGGTTACTTAAATATTTCTCAATAAAGGTCCCAATGGCAGATTATATCACCAGTCAGAATAAAGAATATGGAAAGAAGAAAAGTTCGGGATGAAGGTAAGCTGTAGATTTGGATCTAGATAGCTTTTGAATGTGTTGGTAAAATACCTTACTGAAAAAATACCTTATTAGATTTGGAAATCATTACAAAACTTCATCAATGTGCATGGGGCAGGCAAACCATGAGAAATTAAAAAGATGATGCGCAGAGTGCTAAATAATACCAACTTTCAGGAGGAAGGGGGGGGTATAAAGGACAAATGACACAATTGTTTCATAAATTCAGAGCAGAACTTAACCCTTGAGAAAGACAGACATTGTGTTTGACATCAAATACAAAGTACCACTTGCTATTATTGTTCACCTGGCATATATTTCTTATCTCTTTGATAGCAATATTCTGTTTTCCTCTTGAGAAGTAATTTCTTCTCCATTGTGTGTGATCCTGATAAAAATGTCAGTTTGGTTAGACCTCTGTGTCCTAACCAGTAACTGAATTCAACTCAGATAAAGGGGATCTTATTCTATTTAAGTGATATGGCAGACATTAATGCAGTTCATGCTATATTTCTAATAGTTGATCAACCTTTGTAGATCATTAATATGGAAAAGAAATATGCTCACATTCTTTGTTTCAAAGAGTTCAGCCACATAACTTGCCTCTAAATTTCCTTGTTACTAGCTAGCAAGATCAATAGAAAGCCCACGGACTGGGAGAAGATCTTTACTAGCCATACAACGGACAAGGGTCTCATATCTAAAATATACTTGGAACTCAAAAAATTAAACCACCCAACAACAAATCCTCAAAGAAACAACTGCCCAATAACTAAGTGGGCGAAAGACTTAAAGAGAAGCTTCTCTGAAGAAGAAAGAAGGATGGCTAATAGACACATGAAGAAATGTTCAACATCCCTAGCCATAAAAGAAATGCAAATCAAAACAACATTGAGATATCACCTCACTCCAGTTAGAACAGCAAAAATCAACAACTCTAACAACAACAGATGCTGGAGGGGATGTGGACAGAAAGGAACCTTACTTCATTGTTGGTGGGAATGTAAACTTGTGCAACCACTTTGGAAAGCAGTATGGAGGTTCCTCAAAAGACTTCACATAGAACTCCCCTATGACCCAGCAATCCCACTTTTGGGCATTTACCCTAATGTTTACAAACAAGACCACACTAAAGTTACCAGCACAACTATGTTTATTGCAGCATTATTTACCATAGCTAAGATATGGAACCAACCCAGATGCCCCTCAGTAGATGAATGGATCAAGAAAATGTGGTATATATACACAATGGAATTCTATGCCTCCATCAGAAAGAATGACATTGCCCCATTTGTTAGGAAATGGAAAGGCTTGGAAAAAATTATATTAAGTGAAGTAAGCCAGGCCCAAAGAAACATAGGTCCCATGGTTTCCCTTATTTGCAATATCTAGTATAGGTATGAGCCAAGCGGAAAAAGTCAGAGAATGTGATGTTAGGAAAACGAACCCTCAAATATGTATTTTAATGTTTTTGTTTCTTTCATGCATGTGTTTCTAACGCATTTATAAGATTATTTCTTGGTTGCTTTGTATGTCCCTCCCCCACAGTGTAACCCCTGCTTTCACTATATTTGATGTCAGTATAACATGTGGAGGAGATGGGGACAAACAAGTCGTTTAAGGATTCAGGTGGACCTGTTGCAACAATGAGAAGTACAAAATGTCATGTCAAAACCAGCTTTACAATGCCGGAGCGGGGGGAGGGGGGGTATGATTGGGTGGGGGAGAGGGGGGAGGCTGGGAAGGGAGGTGAAGGGTAAACAAAGGAGGAGGCTGCAATGCTTGGTAAGAAATGTATGCATTATCCTGACCATGTAATTGTAACCCCTCTGTACAGTATGTTCTCAAATAAAATAAAATAAAATTAAAAAAAAAATAAATTTCCTTGTTACCAGTTTCCTCATTATAATCCTTCCAAGTTGCTGATCAAATAGTTGAATATGGTCCACAGATCACTATATAGTTGTACACTTGATTGTTTCTCTTTACAAGACAAGTGTACAGAGTCAAGTGTATATGAAAACTTTTAAAAATAAGTTTTGTAGTGTGAAAAAGTTGTACAGAGAGGTTACAGTTACATGAGTAAGATGATGAGTACATTTCTTATCAAGAATTGTTGCCTCCTCCTTTGTCTTTTTCCCTCCCATCCCTTCCTTCCCATCTGCAAAAATACAGTCCCATCCCCCTTGCCTAAATTGTAAAGTTCATTTTTTGACATAGCATCTTGTAAATCTCATTGTTCAATGGGTCAACTTCTATCCCTATTTAAGCGATTTGTTTTTTTCCCTTCCACTGCACAAATTGTACCAACATCAAATACAGTGAAAGCAGGGGTTATATCGTGGGGGAGGGACATGCAAAGCAACAAAAAACCACGTGGTACCTTATAAATACATTAGAAACAATAGCAAGAAAGAACAAAAACCACTTGTGTCCTTATCTTGGGGTTCATTTCGCTTCACATCATCTTATCTGACCGTTTCTGCTTGTCTCAGACATATACTAGTTATTGCAAATAAGAGAAACCATGGGACCTATGTATCTTTGGGCCTGGCTTACTTCACTTAATATAACTTTTTCCAAGCCTTTCCATTTCCTATCAAATGGGGCAATGGCATTCTTTCTGATGGAGGCATGGAATTCCATGGTGTATATGTACCACATTTACTTGATCCATCCATTCATCTACTGAGGGGCATCTGGGTTGGTTCTATATCTTAGCTACGGTAAATAATACTGCAATAAACATAGTGGTACTGGTAGCTTTAGCATGTTCTTTTTTTTTTTTTTTTTTTTTTTTGGGTCCAGTGGTGGGGCCTGAACTCTGGGCCTGGGCGCTGTCCCTCAGCTCTTCAGCTCAAGGCTAGCGCTCTACCACTTGAGCCACAGCACCACTTCCGGCTTTTTTCTTTTTGCTTATGTGGTGCTGAGGAATCGAACCCAGGGCCTCAGGCATGCAAGGCAAGCGCTCTACCACTGAGCCACCTTCCCAGCCCCCTTTAGCATGTTCTTGTTTGTGATCATTCAGGTAAATGCCCCAAAGTGGGATTGCTGGGTCATAGGGGAGCTCTATGTGGAGTCTTTTGAGGAACCTCCATATTGCTTTCCAAAGTGGTTGAACAAGTTTATACTCCCACCAACGATGCAGTAGGATTCCCTTCTGTCCACATCCCGTCCAGCATCTGTTGTTATTAGAGTTCTTGACTATAGCAGTTCTAACTGCGGTGAGGTGCTATCTCAATGTTGTTTAGATTTGCATTTCTTTTATGGCTAGAGAGGTTGAGCATTTCTTCATGTGTCTATTGGCCATTCTTATTTCCTCTTCAGAGAAGTTCCTCTTTAAGTCTTTAGCCCACTTATTTATTGGGCAGTTGTTTCTTTGAGGATTTGTTGTTGCAAACATTTTACCAAACATTCTACCCATTAAGAAAAATTTCCTTAGTCTGTCCTTCAAGCATACTTCATGAAGAGCTTTGGCACTGCACCTATCCACAAGAGTGGGAGAGAAAGAGAGAGACAAAGATGGGGAGGAGACATGGGAATGGCTGAATAGCAGAAGTGGGAATCATTTAATGTACATGTTCATGTAGCCTGTGACTTCAGTCTCTATTCAGGCCCAATTATGAAAGTATCCATCTTATTGTCATATAGCAGAATGAGTTACGATAGACACACAACTCATGTAACTAAGGCCCATACCACATGAAGAGTTATCACTCAAAAGGAAAGCAACTATTTGCAAACGAATCCAAAGGGACTCCCTGGATTTTACCAGTGGGGACCAGTCACAAGCTCCAAGTAGGGTGCCTATTTACCACTGATCCTTCAAGCACTGTTTGTCTTCCTGGATCACATAGTCAAAATAAATGACAGAGCAACCGAACAAGCAGAGTCTTCTATTCTGAGTTCCACTCAAAACTAGCAACTTTCACATAATTCAAGTGAGTAATCACCATTCTACATTCCTGTTGACATTTTTTAACTTCTGCATGTGAGGGAGAGCGTGGAGAATCTATCTGGGTCTGATTTATTTCACTTAACATTATCCTCTAGTGTCATGCATTTTGCTTCAAATGACAAGATTTTTTATTATTATTTTTTAGTAATGAGGCTTGAACTCAGAGCCTCATGAAATTTCACTTTTTATGGCTGAATAATTTTTATTTATATAGCATATTTTCTTTATTCATTCTTCTATTATTGGTTCTTAGACTGATTTCAGATTTTTAACTTTTATAAATAATATAGCAATAACCTTCCTGATTTCATTTGCTTTAAATATGTAGCCAGAACTGAGAAAGCTATATTATATGATCTATGTAGTTTTGATTTTTTGAAGATTTTTCATACTATCTTCCAAAATGTCTATATATAACTGACATACTCATCAATAGTATATGAGAGTTCTTTTTTCCCCACATAATCATCAGCATTAAAAAAAGACAAAAGTCATTCTGATGTGAGATCTTACTATGGTTTCAAGTTTTCATTTTCCTAATGACTAGTGAGATATTGATTAACTGAAAGTGTTTGAAATATTTATTGGCCATTTATATTTCTTCATTTGAGAACTATTTATTCAGGTCATTTGCCTAGTTTTAATTGGATTACTTAGGGCAAAATTGTTAAGTTTTATTATGTTTCTGGGTCTCTATTAAGAAAATTTCTGCCTGTGCCAAGGAGACCTAGGGTTTCTCCTGTTCCATCCTGTAATGTTTTCAGAGTGTCTGCTTTGACTCCAAGGTCTTTAATTCATTTGGATTAAAGATTAAAGCTGATCCTGGTGCAGGGTGATATATAAGGATATAGCTTTAGTTTTCTACAAGTGATTAACCAATTTTGCCAGCACCATTTACTGAAGAGGCTGTCTTTCTTCCATTCTTTTTTATTTAGCTCCCTTATCGAAGATTAGGTGGCTATAGGTTTGTGAGTTCATTTCTGGATTTTCAATTCCATTCCATTGGTTCTGAGGTCTGTTCTTGTGCCACTAACAAGCTGCTATGATTACTATGGCTTTGAGTAGAGTTTGAAATTTGGTATTGATATTCCTCCATCACTATTCTTTCTATTAAGGATAATTTTTTTGCTATTCGGGGTCTTTAGTTGTTCCATATGAATTTTTGAATTGCTTCATCTATTTCCTTGAAGAATAAGGTTGGAATATTGATAGGTATCGCATTGAATTTGTAGATAGCCTTAGGAAGTATTGCCATTTTCATGATGTCGATCCTTCCAATCCAGGAGCATGGGAGGTTTTTGCCACTTTCTAAGTTCGGTTTTGATTTCCTTTTTCAGGCTTTTAAAGTTTTCATCATAGAAGTCCTTCATTTCTTTGGTTAAGTTAATTCCTAGGTACTTTATTTTTTTTTGTGGGGCTATTATGAATGGAGTTACTTTCCTGATTCCAGCCATGCTTTTCTCATTGGTGGCATACAGAAAAGCCATTGATTTTTGAGGGTTAATTTTATACCCTGCTACTTTGCCAAAGTTTTGAATCAGCTTGAGTAATTTGGGAGTGGAGTCCATGGGATTCTTTAAATACAAGATCATGTCATCTGAAAAGAGGAAGAGTTTTACTTCATCTTTCCCTATTTGGATCCCTTTTATGTTTGCATCTTGTCTTATTGCTATAGAGGACATAGCTAGCAAGATCAATAGAAAGCCCACGGATTCAGAGAAGATTTTCACTAGCCATACAATGAACAAGGGTCTCATATCTAAAATATACCTGGAACTCAAAAAATTAAATCCCCTAACAACAAATCTTCAAAGAAACCACTGCCCAATAAATAAGTGGGCTAAAGACTTACAAAGAAACTTCTCTGAAAAGGAAAGAAGGATGGCCAATAGACACATGAAGAAATGTTCAACCTCTCTAGCCATAAAAGAAATGCAAATCAAAACAACATTGAGGTTATATCATGAGGGAGGGACAAACAAAGCAACAAAGAAATCATCTTATAAATATGTTAGAGACAATTGCATGAAAGAAAAAAAACATTTGAATACATTCCTTGGGGTTCATTTCACCTAACATTAACTATCTGACCTTTTCTGCTTGTCTCAGACATATACTAGTTATTGCAAATAAGGGAAACCATGGGGCCTATGTTTCTTTGGGCCTGGCTTACTTCACTTAATATAATTTTTTCCAAGTCTCCATTTCCTAACAAATGGGGCAATGTCATTCTTTCTGATGAAGGGTAAGGGAAAAAATAAATCGTTTAAATAGGGATACAGGTGGACCCATTGCAACAAGGAGATGTACAAGTGTTATGTCGAAAAACGAACTTTACAACTTTGGCGGGGGCGGGAGGGGAGTGGATATGGTGGGAGCAGAGGGGGGAGATGGGATGGGAAGGGGAAACAAAGGAGTAGGTAACAATGCTTGATAAGAAATGTGTTCTTTATCTTGCCCATGTAATTGTAACTCCTCTGTACGGTATTTTCACAATTAAAAAAGAACACATTGAAATACCACCTCACCCCAGTTAGAATGGCTATAATCAAGACCTCTAATAACAACAGATGCTGGAGGGGATGTGGACAGAAGGGAACCCTCCTATATTGTTGGTGGGAGTACAAACTTGTTCAACCACTTTGGAAAGCAGTATGGAGTTTCCTCAAAAGACTCCACATAGAGCTCCCCTATGACCCAGCAATACCACTTTTGGGCATTTACCCGAATGGTAACAAACAAGACCATACTAAAGCTACCAGCACAACTATGTTTATTGCAGCATTATTTACCATAACTAAGATATGGAACCAACCCAGATGTCCCTCAGTATGAATGGATCAAGAAATTGTGGTATATATACACAATGGAATTCTATGCCTCCATCAGAAAGAATGACATTGCCCCATTTGTTAGGAAATAGAAAGATGTGGAAAAAATAATATTGAGTGAAGTAAGCCAGGCCCAAAGAAACATAGGCCCCATGGTTTCCCTTATTTGCAAAAACTAGTATATGTGTGAGACAAGCAGAAGAGGTCAGATAATTTGATGTTAGGTGAAATGAACCCCAAGATAAGGACACAAGTGGCTTTTTCTTTCATGCGATTGTTTCTAACACATTTATAAGATGATTTCTTTGTTGCTTTTTATGTCCCTCCGCCATGGTATAACTTCTGTTTTCACTGTATTTTATGTTGGTATAATTTGTGGAGGAGAAGGGAAAAAACAAATTGTTTAAATAGAGATACAGTTTGACCCATTGCAACAATGAGATGTACAAGACGTTATGTTGAAACTGAACTTTACAACTTTGGTGTAGGGGGCGGGGGAGGGGAGGGGGGAAATCGAAAGGATGTGGTAAGGGGAAACAAAGGAGGAGGCAGTAGTGCTTGATAAGAAATGTACTCAGTACCTTGCTCATATAATTGTAACCCCTCAGTATGGTATTTTCACAGTAAAAAATGTAATACATATAAATAAAAACAATTAAAATTAAAAAAAATTGTTGTTTTAAACTTGCTTGTATAGAAATAAATTGTTTTCCTTTATTGATCATTTATACTTCTTTTTTGAGAAATATCAGTTCGGATAACTTACACATTTGTTGACTGAGTTACTTGTTTTGTTGGAGCTTTGGAAACCTGTCTTCCTATCTGTCTTGCTCTCTCTCTTTTCCTTCTCTCCCTCTTTCTTTTCCTTTTTAGATAGGATCTTTCTATGTAGTCCATACTGGCCTCAATCCCAGAATCCTCCTGACTCAAATGTTGAGATTACAGTCAAGAGCTACATATTCATCTTTAATTCTTTACATATTTTAGATATTAGTTCTGTAAGACGAATAGCTGACTTCCCATCATGTAGTCTCTGTCTGCCTTGTTGAGTGCTTGTTTTGCTATTCAGAAGTATCCCAACTTGATGCAATTTTATTTTGGGGGGGGATGTCGGGTCATGGGGCCTGAATTCTGGGCCTGGGCCCTGTCCCTCAGCTCTTCAGCTCAAGGCTAGCGCTCTACCACTTGAGCCACAGCGCCACTTCTGGCTTTTTTTCTTTTTGCTTATGTGGTGCTGGGGAATCGAACCCAGGGCCTCATGCATGCAAGGCAAGCGCTCTACCACTGAGCCACCTTCCCAGCCCCTTGATGCAATTCTTACTTTAATTTTTGGAATATTAGAGTCTTACTCAGGAAATCATTGCTTCAATAGCAATGATTGTCACTTCAGAATTTCAGGTCTTTCATTAAGGTTTTTGATCAAGTTGGGTTTTATATTGGTGAGATGTAGGGCTATAATATCAGTCTACATGTGGATATTTATTTTTTTAAAGTTTTTATTGGTCATGGGGCTTGAACTCAAGTTCTAGGCACTGTCACAAAGCCCTTTTGCTCTACCACTTTGAACCAGAGCTCCACCTGTGGTTTTTGAGTGACTAATTGGCGATAAGAGTCTCATGGGGACTTTTCTGCCAGGGCTAGCTTAGAACCTTGATCCTCAAATCTCAGCCTCTTGAGTAGCTAGGATTACAGATGTGAGCCACTGGCACCTGGCATGGATATTAATTTTTCCAAGTACTGTCTTTTGTCTTTTGCCCAAACTATGTTTTTGCATGTTTGTCAAGAAACACTATACTGTGCGCGCATAGACTAATTCTGGGACTTTTATTCTGTTCCATTGTTTGTATACTAATGCCATGCTGTTTTTATACTGTGATTCTGACATATGTTTTGAAATCAGGTAGTATGATATTTCCAGGATTTTTCTTTTTGTTCAAGATTGTTTTGGCTATTTACACTCTGTTGTACTTCCATATGATTTCATTATTTTTTTTCTAGTACCACAAACAATGTTGTTAGTATTTTGGTTAAGATTACATAGAATCTGTAGATTGTTTTTGGTAGTTAAGGCCATTTTGTTTCAATATATGAGTGTAAGACTTTTTTTCATTCCAAGTGTCTCTTTCAATTTATGTCTTTAATGTTTTATAGTTTTCATCGTAGAGGTCTTTTACCTTCTTAGTTACAGTTTATTCTGAAGTAAGAATGTGTAAGAATGTTACTGATTTATGTATATTGATTTTTGTAGCTTGATACTTTGCCAAATTTATACAACAAATCTGAGAATCTTCTGATGAAATGTTTGAGATTTTCTAAATATAGACCAGTATTATTTACAAAGAGAGACTTTTTGACTTACCATTTCCTGTTTATTTCCAGTTCTTCCCTTCCTTGCTTCCTGAGTTCTGTCCTGAGATAAGAAATATTGATAAAGGAGGCAAAGAAAGTAAAACCCATGAATTATTTTAGGTAGTTTTACATTTAAAATATACATATTGTATATTTTTCCAGTGCAATGAAAAGAAGTTCTGTTAATATAACTTTTGTAAACAAATAAAACAAAATAAAAGAATTATATAAAACTAGTATTAATTGTATTTGGATGAAAGCAATAATGGTGATTATATTTTAAACCTTTAGTTCTTTCCATAAATATATAGAAATGAAGCAAAACAATAAATTGTGATTATATTTCTAGGTTTTAGAGCAATTAGTTTCAATTTTCAGTTGAAAGTTATTTCAAGGTCATCTGGTCTAATCTTCTAACCAATGTAAGAATTTCTTTGCAGTATACCTTATCTATGTTTATCAAGTGTTGTCTACATGGAATGATGGATGGGTATGCTGCTGTTTCACAAGATGCACATACATTCCATTTTTGAAAAGTTCTTGTTAGGGTGGGCTTGATGGTACATGCCTCTAATCTCAACTACTCTAGAGGCTTTTGAGATCAAGGAAAGACTAAGAAAGCCTAGCAACAACCTGCTTCAAAATTGAGTTCCTAGAGACACCCACTTCTCTAACTAATATGCTTTGCCCTTCTTCTGCACTATTTCTTTCCTGTATGGTGACTCTGTGGCATGCATTTTATCCTGTGTAATAACCTCTTCAACCAGGAAAACTTCCACATATATTCGTGTCTTAGTACAATGAATGACACAGAGCCTATTTTGTGTGCTAATTAAATACTTATTGAACTGACTTTTTATAAGTAAGTTTTTTATCGTGAAAATACTGTACAGAAGGGTACAATTACATTAGCAAGGTGATGAGTACATTTCTTAACAAAGTTTGTTTTTCAACGTAGCATTTTGTACATCTCATTGTTGCAATAGATCAACCTGTGTCCCTATTTAAACCTGGTCATATTTACAGGCAGCACTAAATCCCAGGGAAGGGAATTCTACAAGGATTTCACTCTTCAGGATTATCTTCCAGAATTGTGCCTATCATAGTTTCTTTTATTTCTTTCCAGTGATCTTCAGTGATTGTGTATAAAGGTAGTTTATATTAATAGCATATAAGACTATATACTTTTTATCTATCAAAGATTTTGTGTTAGGATCAATTCAGACCAAGGAAGAGATCCTTAAAGCTGTCAAGGAGAAAAAAAATCAATCACCTATAAAGGGAAACCAATTAGAATCACCTGAGAATTCTCAGCAGAGACAATCAAAGCAAGAAGAGCCTGGAATGATGTATGCCATACCATAAAGACAAACAACTATCAACCAAGAATATTGTACCCAGCTAAACTCTCCTTCATAACCGAAGGTCAAATAAAAACCTTCCATAGTAAAGACAAATTGAAACAATATATCTCCACCAAACCAGCTCTACAAAAGATGCTTAAAGATGTCCCTCACATAGAAAACCAACAAGAGCACAATAAAGAAACTGCACCCAAACTGAGAATGCAAGAACCATAGGAAGAACCCAGTTGCCCTAGCCTCCAAGAAGGTGGATAAAATGGCAGAAACTCCCAAATACCTCTCAGCCTTATCTCTCAACATTAACGGACTTAACTCTCCAATTAAGCGACATAGACTCTCTAGTTGGATTAAAAAGCAAGATCCTTCTATCTGCTGCCTTCAGGAGTCACATCTTGCCCATAAAAACAAACACATTTTCAATGTGAAAGGCTGGAACAAAATTTACCAGAAAACAGCCCCCATAAACAAGCAGGAGTTACAATCCTAATATCAGATAAAATAGACTTCAAATTAAAATTAGTGAGAAGAGATAAAGAAGGTCGCTACATACTAATTAAGGGATCTCTCCTTCAGGAGGATATTACAATTCTAAATATCTATTCACCAAACAACGGAGCACCCAAATATATCCAAGAAACACTATTTTCCCTCAAATCCCACATAGATCCAAAGACATTAATTGTTGGGGACTTTTACACACCACTTTCTCTACTAGATAGATCAACTTAGCAAAAACTCAACAGAGAAACCGCAGATCTAAACAACTGCATAGATCAATGATATTTAACAGACATCTACCGAATTTCACCCAGCAACATCAGATTACACGTTTTTCTCAGCAGCACATGGGACATTTTCCAAAATAGACCAAATTTTAGGCCACAAAGCAAACTTGTCCAAATTCAGAAACATTGAAGTTATATCTTGCATTCTCTCAGACCACAAGAGAATAAAATTAGAACTCAACACCAAAAGCCACCAAAGAAAGTCTTGTAACACATGGAGGCTGAACAACACACTGCTGAATCACAAGTGGGTCATGGAAGAGATTAGAAAGGAAATTCAAATATTCATGATATTCAACAAAAATGAACACACAAATTACCAGCTCCTCTAGGACACAGCAAAGGCAGTACTCAGAGGCAAGTTCTTACATCAACAAATCAGAGAGATCTGAAACCAACAATTTAATGAGACATCTGCGCCTCCTTGAAAAAGAGCAGCAAGGAAGAGGTTACAGTGCTTGATAAGAAATGTACTCATTATCTTGCCCATGTAATTGGAACCCCTCTGTACAGTATTTTCACAATTAAAAAAAAGATTTTGTGCCGGGCGCTGGTGGCTCACGCCTGTAATCCTAGCTACTCAGGAGGCTGAGATCTGAGGATCGCGGTTCAAAGCCAGCCCGGGCAGGAGAGACCGTGAGACTCCTATCTCCAATAAACCACCAGAAAACCGGAAGTGGCGCTGTAGCTCAAGTGGTAGAGCGCTCGCCTTGAGCTGAAGAGCTGAGGGACAGCGCCCAGGCCCAGAGTTCAAGCCCCACTACCGACAAAAAAAAAAAAAAGATTTTGTGCTATCAAAAGGCAGTATGAATTTGAATGGAAAAATAATCTCAGCATCTGCCTGATGGGAAAAAGAAGAAATATAGAGAAAAACAACCCAGATACAAAGAAGCTTTTTAAACACATTGTAATTGTAATGTATTTTTACTTAGTAATGTGAAATCCAGTATTTCCTTATCACAATTATCTAATTCAGTGGTTTCCTTAATTAGCATTGTTCTACTCAGTGCTTCCAAAGTTACAGAAGATGTGGAACACCACACATTTATTCAACTCACTGAAACATTTGTGAAGAATTTTTTGTTTCCTTGAAATATGTCTTACTTTCTCAGAGTTTAGTTTTCTTCCTTCCAAAAAGATATCAATCTTTCTCTCCATCTCTGGGATGGATCATATCCCAACTTAATTTATAAGTCATATAAACATACAAATCTCTGGTCCTGCAGGATTTTCCCCAAATCTTGATCTTTATTTAAGCAAACATCATCTTTTTTTAAATTTAAATTTTATTTGAAAGGTGATTTACAGCAGGGTTACAATTATGTGATTAAGGTAATGAGTAAATTTCTTTTTGAACAGTGTTATCCCCTCTTTCATTTTTTCCCACTTCCCACCCTCTTCCCTAACTGTAAAGTTCATTTCCAAAACAGTGCCTAGTGAGTATCACTATTGAATTGGTTCACCCTTTGTCCCACTGTTTCTGTGATTCCTCTTCCCTTCTCCAAATCAGATAAACTTATAATCAAGACAAAGGGTACAGAAATAAAACAGAGAATAAAACAAAGGAAAAAAGAAAGAAAAAGTAATAACTGAAAACAGTACAATAAAAATAACTCGTTTCCATTTCTTGGAGTTCATTTCGATAAGCATCATTTTATATGGTCATATGCACATAGCTATTGAACCGTTGTAATCCTGTGCTAAGAATATCCTAGACATAGTCTAGTTATTACAAATGAGGGAAACTATGCAACCTATGTTTCTTTGAGTCTGGCTTACTTTGCATAATATAATTTTTTCCAAGTCTTTCCATTCCCTTATGAGTTGGGCACAAACATCATCTTTTAATACTATTTTGGATTTTGGAATTAGGGGAAATGATAAATAAATAAATAAACAAATATAAGTGATAAATTGGTTAACACATTTAAAAAATTATTTTCTGTGATATAAAATGAAACAAACTTTCAATTGGAAAAATGAATGAAATTTGACCCAAAAGTGCTTGGTATAACAGAAAAATGAGTTTATATATGTTTGAAATATGATGAACATGCTTGTTTCGTCAAGTTTGATACAGTTGTAGACTTGCATTTGCTGTAGATATTTTATAAACCCTGAATCATAGGTGACTTGGTAGGGCAGAAATGTGATAAAAGTTTGTACTAAAGAAATAATCTATTTCCTGGTGCTGGTAGGCTCACATCTGTAACCCTAGCTACCTAGGAGGTTAAGATCTGAGGACTGCAGTTCAAAACCAGCCTAGGCAGGAGAGTTCATGGGATTCAATTAGCTTCAATTCACCACCAATATAGTTGGAAGTGGAGGTTTGGCTCAAGTGGTAGAGTGATAGCCTCGAGCAAAACAAAACAAAACCCAAGGGACAGCAATCAAGCCTAGGACCAGCAGAAATAAAAAAAAATGACTTAAGTTTAATTTTGCTGTAAATATTTGTTAGAAATATCTCAGGATATTAGGGTATCACGTAGGACTAAAGAATAAGGATAACAACTCAAAAGGGACCCAAGAAGGCAAAGTTTACTTCTGCAAAAGGGTGCACCATCAGACAATTTGTCATATTTTGTGCAAACGTATACACTTCAATTTATGTCTGGAAAAATGTGGAACTAAACCTTCCATTTTCAAATCTCTTCTTTTTATATTGGAATCAGAGGTTGGGAAAATCATTATTGGAATGATTTTTAAAATTTGAATATCCACACATAAGCTAGTTGGCCTAACAAATAGTCAATTGGTCTTAAGGGATGTAATTCAAAAAAGGACAAAGTGTTCTTTGGGGGTTTTATAACCATCAGTGTCGGTGTGAGCCTAATGACATATCATATGTATGATGACTAACATGAGAAGAAAGAGCAAAATGACAGCACAGATACTTTTGTCCAAAAACAGACTAGTAGAGGAGAATCCAGACTGTACGAGCACACGTGTTTTCAGGGGTTTAAGGATTCGATCTCTTTGAGTGAGGATGGCTCTGCGGGCTCCAGTCCATTTCCCAGGTCCCTGTACACGGTACTGGTAAGGGGTGCAGGGCCCAAAGAACATCTCCATGGCTAGTTTTGTATCCCAGATGAGGAGAGAGAACAAGTTGGGCTTGACTCCTATCTCAGAAGCAATTTCATCCATGTAGCAGATATATCGCACTCGACGTGGGTTTCCTGGTATTTTCACACACCTGGCACAGAAAGAAAATACCAGGAGTTCTAGGTCAGAATTTAGTCACTTTGTTTCCTGAGTTCCCAATGGATTTTTATTTCTGTTTTGTTTAGTGACTTCATTATTTTCTACTTACTAAATTATCTTAAGTTCATACATTTGCCTTGGTTTCTTTAGAATATTGTAGTCTTTAAATACAAGATGTAATTCCCCAAGTGTTTTAAAGTTCCAGTATGTACAAATTATTGTGTGGATGAAGTCTTAGATATAAATTTCCATTCCAAACACAAGATTCAGTTGCATTGAATAAATTTTCAAATAGTAAAGACTGTATGAATAAAGGAATATTGAACTCTATTTCTGACTTTATGTTTCCAAGTTATGTGAAATATGTTTTGTATGTACTGATTCTGTATAGAAATTCTTCCTCTGAATACTCCTAGACTAGTATAAATGCTTGCTTTCTTATAACTTGTTCTATATACTTGGGAATTAAAAGTCACCACTAAATGAGTCTTTAGTAAAAGAAAGAAAAAACTTGATAAAATAATAAGAATCAAGACAATTTAATAAGACAATTTAAAAGATAAATTAGAATGAACCAACCTGTCAGAAGAATTAGGTAAATACTTTTGTATATACTTCCATACCTCTCAATGTATTAGGCGTTTGTAAGCTAAATCTCGCTTTCACATATAAGGGAAAACATGGATCCTTTGTCTCTCTGGGCCTGATTTGTTTCACTTAACATAATTTTTCCAAGTCTTTCCATTTCTCTACAAATGGTACAATATCATTCTTTCTAGTAGATGAATAAAATTCTATTGTATATACATGTCACATTTTCTTGATCTGCTCATCCATTGAAGGGCATCTGGCCTGATTCCATTCTTTGGTTATGGTGAATAGTGCTGCAATAAACACGGTTATGCTGGTGTCTTTACTTAAATACAGTAGATTCAAGGGAGATCCCAAATAGTGTAATTCCTTACATAGCCAAAATTAAACTTCAGCAAAATAAACCACCAGGAAGCAGGTACTTGAAAGACATAGGGTGGCATCAAGAGGATAGGGATAGGCAAATGAAGAGAAGAGGAGGGTTAATGAATATCCTACAAAATTATGAGGAGTGGGTATGTAAGGAAAGAATGTGTGCAAATGTTGAAAGGGGTGACATTGATCAAGATAGGCTGTATTTATAAACAGCTTTGTTAAATGGTAATGACTTAAAATAATTTATTTTGTTAAATGTACAACTACCTAAAATAATAAAAAAAATAGTGATAAAAAAGACCTAGGTGGAAAGAAACATAAATTAATGTTAAGGAAAGCAGTACCAGACATACATTACTAAATTCTTGAATTTGGAAAAAAGAATTAAATCTTAAAGACAATTATTTTAAAAAGTAGAAATATAAACCAGTAAGGTATTTTATACAAAGATAAGGAGGTAGATTGAAGAAATGGGAAAAAAAAATAATAGATGACAACATGCTTAAAGTTTTCAAAATTAGGGGTCTGGGAAGGTGGCTCAGTGGTAGAGCGCTTGCCTTGCATACATGAGGCCCTGGGTTCGTTTCCTCACCACATAAGCAAAAAGAAAAAAACCGGAAGTGGCGCTATGGCTCAAGTGGTAGAGTGCTAGCCTTGAGCTGAAGAGCTGAGGGACAGCGCCCAGGCCCAGAGTTCAGGCCCCACAACCGGACCCCCTCCCAAAAAAAGTTTTCAAAATTAAATCACAATTATAAGGTTTATTTAAACATGTATTTTTTTACATTTGGTATGAGAATAAAAATGCAACTTGATGAAAATAGTAGGAAAATATGGTATTCAAATCCTTTCTTAAATAACTACTAAAATCTAACAATGATTTATTTCAAATACTCAAGTAGCATAAAGCTTCCATCCTATTAAACTCTAAGTAGTTGCCAAATATGCAAAATCAGCATTCATTCATTTTGTAAGACTACTATAAACATGAAAATATAACAAAAATTAAAAAAGATGGAAAGAAAAGGAAAACCACAGGCTATTTACAAAAGCTGTAAAAGTTATAATTGAAGTTCTATCAAGTAAAATTGAATGGTATTTAAAATAATCATAAACAATGATCAAGAAATATTAGTAACGGTGCTGGGAAGGTGGCTCAGTGGTAGAGCACTTGCCTTGCATGCATGAGGCCCTGGGTTTGATTCCTCAGCACCACATAAGCAAATAAAAAAAAGAAATATCAGTAAGTACTTAGTATTAGGAAATATATTATTATAAGTCATCCATCAGCATGTTAATGGTAGAAACAGAGAAGTTATTATAGAATATGGGAAAGACATTATTTTTTGTATAAGATAGCAAGATAAGGACACTTAATCAATCTCAGTAGACAATACCAAAGTTAAAGTTGGACAACTCAAAGGGAACTGCACAAAATTGAAAATATAACAAAAATACTGATATTCTCTATTATCGAAAACTACCTTTAAAATAAAATGATATAGGGAAAAATAAAATGATGTAAATATAGGAAAGGAAATAAAATTTATTTTCATTATCTACTTACTGAACCTAATAAAATAAATATAATGTAACAACAAAAAGGAGTAAGGTCTGAGTACAAAATAGTCCTATGAGCCAGGTGTCAGGGCTCATGCCTGTAACCCTAGCTACTTAGGATGCTGAGATCTGAGGATCACAGTTCAAAGCCAGCCCAAGCAGGGAAGTCCATGAGATTCTTATCGCTAATAAACCACCAGAAAACTGGAAGTGGCACTGTAGCTCAAGTGGTAGAGTGCTAGTGTTGAGCTGAAGAGCTCAGGGGTTGAGTTCAAGCCCCACGACTGACAAAAAAAAAAATCATATATAAAAGAATAATAAAAGAATAACTTGGGGAGGGAAGGGATGGTAGGGGAAAAACAAAGGAGTAAGTAACAATGTTGGATAGGAAATGTACTCATTACTCATGTAACTGTAACCCTCTGTACACTGTTTTTACAACAAAAATGTATTTAAAAAGAATAGCTTTCCTAAAGCATGGAAATTATTAATTAGAAATTATGAAGGGAAATCCTATTTTTTTTTGGGGGGGGTCTGGTCGTGGGGCCTGAACTCTGGGCCTGGGTGCTATCCTTCAGCTCTTCAGCTCAAGGCTAGCGCTCTACCACTTGAGCCACAGCACCACTTCTGGCTTTTTTCTTTTTGCTTATGTGGTTCTGGGGAATTGAACCCAGGGCCTCATGCATTATCTCAAAAGATCTTATTTTGGTACAAATGAAGAAAGACAAATGTATACATAATGTAAATATACATTCAAAAAGAGAAACATCAAATAGCCTTTTCTTAACAAGTTTTTTTTTTTACTTTATCCAAAAATTGGTTTTCTTACTCATTTTCAAGTTGTTTTTTCCTTTTGTTGATTTCAGCCAGCATGTCACTCAGTGAGGGTAATTGCTTCAGTCCTGAAAAAAGAAAGATAGAGAAATTCAAGACTATCAGGATAGCTGAGGGAGACAAGTAAACAAAGAGAGTGGTTTTGAAAGAGTTATATCTAAGCAAGTCTTTATGGCACTCATGGTTAAAGGCCTAAATAAAAAAATTCCAAGGAAGAAAATTTTCTTTATATCATTCTCAAGTTTTCAGGAAATAAGATACCTTTTCCTTAAGGGAAAGGAGGTTTTGAATCATTTTTTCAGTTGACTCTAAAATAAAAATTCTTGAATATGAGGAATTCTCCTTAGAATGTATTTTAACTTTCTAGAGACCTTTGAACTATACTATGACCTGACAACAAGTCCCTTTCTTATTTGAACATGGTCTAACTTTGAGATTAAGTCCCAAATATACTTTTTCTCAATCTGTATAGTGGTTGTAAACATCTTAGTTTTTGTATAGTATTCAGTAATGGAAATGGTCCCAAGAGAGTAATAACTGCAATTGGTAAGAGAAGAGCAAAGAATATAAAAAAGAAAGTTATGTATGTGTGAATGTGAACATTGGAAATGGAAATGACAACAAAATGAGAAAGACACAATAACACCAGGTGACAGAAAAGAAGTAGGCCCATGATTTCTGAGTTATTTCCCTTCTCATATGGCCAACACTATATCATCAATTTGTCATCTTTGATTTGAGTCATTTGTTGTTGCTCATATTCCTAGTAAATGTATCATTATTTTTATATAAGATACCAGCAAAGAAACAACATATCTGCTAGAAAATATGCAAGACATGCAAAAGTAAACCAACATACTAAACTGGAGATATGCTGAGGAGAGATTTTAATGACAATCAAGTATTACCTGACTTCCCTCAGGGAATATTTATACAACTTCAGAAAATGAAAGAGATAAGACAGAGAATCAGCTAAAGTCACCTGGATTTATGTCCAAGTTCACTTCTGAAAGGGAGGACTCAAAATATTTTTGACCAACTGGTAAATTTATGTCTCACTATGTAGAGGACTGAATAAGGGGATCCTTTGTGTAATCATCCAGGGAAGACAGAATCTTCCTAGAGTTGAGGAATGTGTAGCCTGCAGGCTGTAAATGTCCTAAAAAGTCGCTTAGTACAGAACAGGGTAGATACATATGCTTTTCCTTGGATGCCCATGGCTTATCTGGCTGTGTTGATAATTTTGCAGATGATGTTGTGAATATTCAAATGGCCCTTGGCAGAAAAATTAAAGAAGATTCCCCACCCATGACAGAGCACAGGACTTCAGGGAAAAGGCTATACATAATCAATCAATTTACTCTGATGCTCAGATATTACAATAAAGAAAATTCAGCTTTCATCCTAATAAATAAAAAACCAGGGAAATACAGCAAAAAGAAGTAGGTCTATTATTCCTGGCTCTCTCTCTCTCTCTCTCTAGATATATCTATATATATAGATATACATAGATATATATGGATATATACTCTTTCTCTATATATATAAAGAGTATATATCCATATATATCTATATATATATACTCAGAAGCATCAATTTGGGTGAGAACTTGGGAAATGAGATAAAAACACGAATCATTTGGCAATAGAAAGCAAAGAAACTTAACTGCCATTTAAAATTATTCCCATAGACATATTTCCCCCATTTGTTTCCCTTCCTTGATCTTATTCTGTTTCTATAAAGCTCGATCCTAAATTGAGATTTTTCTGAACCAAATCAAATATTCAAATGTAACCTGATTCTAATTTTGCATGTTCTAAATTTAATTCATTAAATGCTTTCATCTTCCACTAGAACTTTCACAGAGCTTAAAATCACCTTTTGTATAGTATGATTAATTTCTAGTGGTGAAATTTCAGAAAACTTAACAGGGGAAGGGGAAAAACAAATTGAACAGAAGACCTATAAGTTAGAATTAAGAATTAAGAATTTATTCGATTCATGAGAAGATCAACATATACCTGCAAATACACGGACAGCCCATCGGCTCTGCAGTTCTGATGTGGGGATGGTAGCTCCTGCTGGTTGGAGGAGGCCAATAAAAGCTAGTGTTGGCTTCTCTAGCTGAGGGGGGAAGACACATTTAAACAGGGAGTGCAGGTTATCCAGGATAGCTTCATCCTCCAAGAAAGGGAAAGAGAAGGTGTAGCCCGTGGCAAAGACAACAGCATCAATGTTCTCTTCCGTTCCATCCTCAAAGATGGCCGATGTCTCAGTGAACTCCTTCACATTTGGTTTCATCAGCACTCTTCCACTAATTATTTGATTCGGCAGCTCATCACTGATAACTATTGGATAGCTAAAAATTCTGCATGATAAGGAATGTAATGTCAAGAAGTGAATATGAATATTCTTTGTTAAGAAATTGTGGTTATGTTTTACTCTTGCATATGGCATCTTTGGAAAGGATCAAGTAAATTTATTATACTTATTAGTTTAGCACTTCATTGTCAGAATCACAACAGAATATCAAAAAGTGGTTCTACCTTTTACCCAGTGTGAAACTTTGGGCAAGTCATGAAACATGTTAGACCCAGTTTCCTAAGCTGTAAAGCTATAATAATGACATAACAACCAGTTCAGATTGCACTAAATAGGTGCTATTGCAAACTAAATATAATTAGTTCATCATAATTTTTAACAGAAACAAGATGTTTTTATGTTTGACATATTTATTTGCTTTTGCTATCATGTAAGGTTAATATTAGTTGATCATTAATATTTTTAAAGACCTCTAAAATGCAACTACAACATTCTAAGAACAAATCTCCAATGGAAAAACTTAGTGCTCAATGATGCAAAGATCTTTCATAACTACAATTGAAAGTCTGTATTATAAATTGCCACCAGGAAATCACAGTTTCAGTTTCTATTGCTACTATTATTAAGTGTATCTCTTATATTCTAAATATTTTCATAGAAGATCCCAGAGTCACACATACCACCTCAGCTAATTATGAAGCTCTGTAAGCCTTTTTTCCAGATACTTAAAATTATTTTTCTGTTTTTACCACCCACTTATTATTTTGCCTGAAGAAAGAACATTAATAGAGCTGTGGAATATATCACAATTTTTGGTGATAAGTTGTGGGATGGCTAAGGATAAGGACTATGGAAATGGAAGAGGTCAAGGGGTTGTATGATATGAGTGTGGGGGTGGTTATACAATTGGATAGTTGTTTTTTTTTTTCTTCCAGTCTTGGGGCTGGAACTAAGAGCCTGGTTGCTATTCCAGAGCTTTTTTTGCTCAAGGTCAGTGTTCTACCACTTGAGTCACAGTTCCACTTGTAGGTTTTTTGGGGGGAGGGAGGTAGTTTATTGGAGATAAGAGCCTCACAGACTTTCCTGCCCAGGCTGACTTTGAACTGTGATCCTCAGAACTCAGCCTCCTGAGTACCTAGGATTACAAGAGTGAGTGACCCGTGCCACTCAGTGATCTAGTTTTGAATCTAGAGAGTAAAGAGGAAATAGCTGAAAGGTGGAATAGTGACATGATATAAATCTGATATAAAACAAGGTTTTAAGCTTCTGTTAACTCACCCTATGCACCTTTTCCTTACACCTTAATGGAAAAACCAAGAGCTCCCACTAGGAAATCAAATGCTTAGCTATTCCTCAGCAAGATAAATTCTAGTAAAAATAAAAATGGCAAACTTTATTCATTATGCTAGTCATTTATTTTGTAGATTCTGCTGAATGGGCCAGTATTTAAACATACTGTGGCTTGTCTGAAGTCTTTAGCCTTACCTGTGTGTAGTTTCTAGTCCGTAGTTGGCATGGTTAAACCTTGCATTTAATTTATTCTCTGTCCATTTTTTGGTCAAGAATGTGGGACATAATTTTTGGAGTGTTCTTTTGTATCGAGTAAAGAGTGTAGCATCCATGGGGTTTCCATTATCCCAAACCCGGTTCCATACCCATGCACCTCGCCTTGTGCTGAGGAAAACCTGTGAGAGAAAAAAGGATGGCACAGTAAAAATTTGGTTGCTAATATCCCACCACTCCCATATTCTCAGAGTATCTTTTCAGTTATCCTGGGAATAGGATTAATTTATCACCTCACCTGTATACCTGTCTGCTTCCTGTCCTCTTTCTTCACTCTTATTCACAAGCTAAGTTACTTGGAATCATTTGAATTCACTTAGTTTATCATGAACCTATTCCAATTGTACTGTTTACCCTAGCTATGCTAAGATGTATGGAATCTTTTAGGTCCAAGAATAGGGAAAACATTTTTTAACACAAATAAATTATTATTTTAGGAATTAGAAGTTAGAATCCTAGTTTCCTAAAATTTCTTTAATTTTAAATTTCAGAATGATGGTGAGTACATGAATATACCTAAATACAAGTTTTTAATAACAACAAAATAAATTCCTGTGGGGAATTTTCTCATATTAACTAATGGAAGTTTCCATTTAAACACATTATAGTGCATGAAGAATAAGATATGCCTACTGAGAATTATTTTACTCTTTATTTTGAGGTATTTTGCTCAGACCTTGAGAAAATGTTGAAACTTTTTTTCTACTTATTTGTGCCAGTGAGACTATAGTTTTCTATTTATTTGTGCCAGTCCCCAGGATTGAACTTGGGGCCTAGTGCTCTTACTTGACTTCCTTGCAGAAGTTTGGTTCTCTACCACTAGAGCCACACACACTTTTAGTCTGGGTGGAGCTTTTTAATGAAAACACAATCACTAGCTTCTGAGGCAACAATCACAATGATCTGTGACACCTCTCAGAGTCACAGAAATGTTGATCTTGTTAAAGACCTTCAAAACAGTTGGTTGTAAAACAGTTGTACATTTATTGGAAATCATGTCTTTTCTAGCTGGGGATCCAGGATCAAAACCAAAAATTAATTTTGAATTGTGGAAAGTGGTCTGTATTCTTACGTTTTGTTTCGTGTGTGTGTGTGTGTGTGTGTGTGTGTGTGTGTGTGAGTGTGTGTGTGCATATGTGTCTATATGGGGCTTGAACATAGTTCCCAGCTTCTTGGCTAGCTTTTCACTTTCCTCTTACTGCTAGAACTCTCTCACTTGAGCCACACCTCGATTAATTGGAGATAAAGCCTGGAGGACTTTTCTGACTGTTGTTGGCCTTGAAACAAGATCCTCAGACCTCACCCTCCAGAATAGCCAGGATTACAGGCAGGAGCCACTGACACCTGGCTCCTTCCCTGCTCTTCAGTGGTCAACAACATTAGTGCACAGAGGAAATATCTTTTCTTTACCTGTTCTTTATTTTCTTACATCTGTGGGAGCACAATGCATTTCTGCTCTATTCCAGGCCACTTATTTATAGATCAACAGTTCAGTTTTACCCAGGCTTGTGTATATTATATACTACTTCTATTTTATTACTAATATTAATATTTGGTACTTTCTGTAGAATTAATTTCAGCTTAAAAATTCCATTTCTCTAGTGTAATGATACCTGAGAAATAACCTATATTTTAAAATCAGCACAGAAATGGTGGGACAAAGGGTGAACTAATGCAGCAGTGATACTCACTAGACATTATGTTGAAATGAACCATACAAGTCATGGGGGAGGGAGGAAGGGTGGGGAAAAATGGGAGAAAATGAGGCAAGAGGTGTTACTGTTCAAAAAAGAAATGTACTGATTACTTGACTTGTATAACTATAACCACTTTGTATATCATCTTTCCAATAAAAATAAAAGAAAATAAAATCAGTAACAGTTAGTTGTACAAAGAGGCATCATTTTGACATGTCCATATTTGACATCAATGTACTTTGATCAGACTTTAATCTCTTCATCCCAAACCAATCCCAACAAGCTTTATTATTCAATTTTCAAGTATGCAATAAAATATTTCAACCGTAATCTGGCTAGTTCTGTTATCTGGCTGCAGTTTTAATTACTTTTTTCCATGATCATGACTGATATTCATTATGATAGAATGATTTTCTGTTTTCTGATTTTCTGTGTTCTTTTACTCACGTAAAGTCAGAATTAAAATGTGCCATTTCTTTGTTGAATTAGCTAGCAGTCAAAACCAAGATACTACCATTAAACCAACAACAAAAGTCAAAATCCTATGGCCCATACTCTCCAGTTGTGAAGCTTACACCCAAGAACAGAATCAGTGTATAATGCCAAACCTGCTCAGCAACACGACTGATCTCCCCAGCCACATCAGCTCCAGAATTCCCAGTGCCAATCACAACCACTCTCTTCCCCACAAAATCATCTGGGTGCTTGTACTTCCAACTGTGGAGGTATTTGCCTTTGAACTTGTTGATCCCTGTGAAGCAAGATCCAAAGCTCTCAAATTACTAAGAGAACTGGGATAGGCTGCTGTCAACATTTATTTCCAAATCTGAAGTACATAATACTTAAATCCCTTCTTTCTTCTTGGGGTCACTGCTACCAATATTACAGAATGAGATTACCCAAGGAACGGAATAATCACTGACAGTAATAATCTGGCTAAAACCAAAATCAACGCATACTAGTTTCTTGATTTTAAATTTTCTCAACATGATTACTCATGTCATTTTATGTTATTGTCTTTTTCTTATCTTTATTTACATATTCCCTTTTTGTAACTCTGTGAGAAAACTCACAAATAGGTAAATATTCTTAGCAATAAGTAGTAGTGCTTTCTTTATTTACATATTCCCTTTTTGTAACTCTGTGAGAAAACTCACAAATAGGTAAATATTCTTAGCAATAAGTAGTAGTGCTGTCTAAAGAATTTTCAAAATATATAGTCAATTTTGAAGTTTATAGTAGACCTATAAAATGTGTAAAAAAGACAGTAATAAAATTATATATTTTATTTAATTCAAGGTAATCTGAAATATTAGTATATAATCAACACATGAGGTTTATAATAAGCTGCTTTATATATTCTTATTATGCATTCTAAATCTGGTGTATGTGTGACAATCAAAACATATATTAATTGGTAGAATTCACATTTAATGTGCTAAATAATGGCACTTGGCTAATGGATATGAGCTGGGAATATTAGAGGTTTCAATGTATTATAAAGAATAATATTCTGAGTGCTAGTGGCTCATGCCTGTAATCCTAGCTACTTAGGAGGCTGAGATTTGAGTATACAGCCTAGGTAGGAAAGTGTGTAAGACTCTTATCTCCAATTAACCATAAGACATAGAGCACTAGCTTTGAGCAAAAAGAGCTCAGGGACAGCGCCCAGGCCCTGAATTCAAGTCCCATGACTGATAGGACAAAAAAAATAATATTGATTATATTTTAGTAACAATATATGATAATAGTGATATACATTTAGAATTACGTTCTGTATTTTCTGTCATTTTTCAGTAAGTCAATAGCCTCATTTTCCTTAATCCTACCAGCATCACTTCAAACCTCCATTATCATCTGTTAAATATACTATTTAAAAATTCTAACTGGTGCCAGACACCAGTGGCTCACGCCTGTAATCCTAGCTACTCAGGAGGCTGAGATCTGAGGATCACAGCTCAAAGCCAGCCTGGGCAAGAAAAACTGTGCAACTCTTATCTCCAATAAACAATCAGAAAACTGGAAGTGATGCTGTGGCTCAAGTGGTAGAGTGTTAGCCTTGAGCTAAAGAGCGGAGGGACAGTGCTCAGGCCCAGAGTTCAAGCCCCAGGATTGACAAACAAAACAAAACAAAAAAACTTCTAACTGGCATTGCTGATTTGATCTTCCTCCTTATCCATTTATCATCTGAAGCCCTGAAAGACTCATCTTATAAGATACAAAAACAATCACATATTTGTACTCTACACATACTACACATACATGCATGTACACTTACACACAAGCAAACACATACACAATAGAGTAGTTTTCCATGGACTTTGTATACTTTTCCCTGTCCACCCACTTGGTATACATCAAATGTGTGCCATTTCTTAAACTTCTTCAAGCCATTTCACACTCTGCTACTTTTCACAGTCTGCTTCATTCAATGAAGGGCCTGTTTTTAGGCCCTGTTTGCCTGAAAAAAAATTCAGTTCCAGTGCTATTTTCACTATCAGCTCTTTCTTGACGGTTCTAGAAAAGCACTATATGTTCATTTGTATCCACACTGTGTGATATAAACACTTTCTGTTTAATGCATAGGATAGAACAGATATTAAAATTGTTAATATCTAAAGAATATATATGTTAATATCTAAAGAATATATTATTTACCTGCAAAATCCTGTAGTGGAAAATGCTTTTTATTAAAATGACCACTGCAGATCATAATTCCATCAAAGATATAGGCTTTCTGCTTCCCATCAGCTTCTGCCACAACTTTCCATTGGCCAGAGGATGAAAAATCAGGACTCTTCCTCACACTGCACACCTTTGTCTGGGGGAAACAAAGAACAAAGGTAGACTTAGTTCTAGAGCATTGTTCTCATCTTCATTATTTTTTCTAAGAATTCTATACCTTGAAAAAATAAAGCGAGTTTTACCCTCTGTATAGTTCCTGTATCTTTATGTGTTTTGTGTAAATAATCCTCCCCAAAATGTCATTTACCAATCAAAAAACTTTGGAAAATAAAATCTAATACTTCAGATGCTGGAGGGGATGTGGACAGAAGGGAACCTTACTGCATTGTTGGTGGGAGTGTAAACTTGTTCAACCACTTTGGAAAGTAGTATGGAGGTTCCTCAAAAGACTCCACATAGAGCTCCCCTATGACCCAGCCATCCCACTTTGGGGCATTTACCCAAATGTTTACAAACAAGACCATACTAAAGCTACCAGCACAACTATGTTTATTGCAGCATTATTTACCATAGCTAAGATCTGGAACCAACCCAGATGCCCCTCAGTAGATGAATGGATCAAGAAAATGTGGTATATATACACAAGGGAGTTCTATGCCTCCATCAGAAAGAATGACATTGCCCCATTTGTTAGGAAATGGAAAAACTTGGAAAAAATTATATTAAGTGAAGTAAGCCAGGCCCAAAGAAACATAAGTCCCATGGTTTCCCTTATTTGCAATATCTAGTATATGTATGAGTCAAGCAGAAAAGGTCAGATAAGGTGAAGTTAGGAAAATGAACCCTAAGATACGTATTTAAATGTTTTTTCTTTCATGCATTTGTTTCTAACTCATTTATAAGATTATTACTTTGTTGCTTTGTATGTCCCTCCCCCACAGTATAACCCCTGCTTTCACTGTATTTGATGTCAGTATAATTTGTGGAGGGGAAGGGGAAAAACAAGTCGTTTAAATAAGGATACAAGTGGACCTGTTGCAACAATGGTAAGTACAAGTTGTCATGTCGAAAACGAACTTTACAACTTCAGTGTGTGTGGGGGGGAGGATTGGGTGAGGGGCAGGGGGAGGCTGGGAAGGGATGGGAAGGGTAAACAAAGGAGGAGGCTACAATGCTTGATAAGAAATGTACTCACTATCTTGCCCATGTAATTGTAACCCCTCTGTACAGTATTTTCACAATAAAAAATAAAAAAAATAAATATTGATTTCAAAAAGTAAAAAAAATCTAATACTTCTACTTCCTATATATTACAGTCCTTTCAATAAATTGAATTGAAAACTAGATTTCAGGTTCAAACCTGAGAAGATGCTCCACCTGGAGTGAGGATGGGAGGCTAAGGCAGAAACGAATATTTACTAATAATGAGAATGAAGAAGACATGATATCGCATTCAGAATTCTAGTGGAAAATGGAAATCAAAACCATGCCTCAGTTTTCTCTGGCAGTTTGGACTTTGTCTTTATCAATGTGCAGAGGGTGAGCAGAATTTTTTTCTCCTTACTTGGAACTGGATGTATTTTATAAGTCCAAAATGATTGGAATACATCCTAATATACTCCATCATTTTGGAATGGTGCAAGTAGTTGGGATAATGATCAGGCATAGGGTAGTCACTGAAGGCTGTCATCTCCTTGGAGGTGTTGCAGGTCAAAGATTTGTATATCCCAGGAATTCTACTCTTTGGTGTTTCCTGTAAGAAACAAAACCATGCCTTTCAGGATCTAAGAGCACAATGAAGATTGCCTTTGAAATGATTGTATTTGTGATGTTGGATTTATTTTTCTTTTAAAAACCCTTGTTTGATAATGTTTTTGTAATATTGATCAACAAAACTAAAACATTAATTTCAAGGTTCTTTTGTATTTGTATCTATTTGTACTGACAGAGTCAATGTCATAGCAGTTATTGCTTCACAATGGAAAAATTATTATAAGCACTAAGAGTGTAGACAATAAATGAATAATGTAAAGAAACACCCATGGGGTGTTGGGAAGAAAAACTATTAAAGGACAAAATCAACCTCACAATGAAAGGAATTGTCTTAAAGAGAAGGCATGGGAGACTGGGGGAAAGCATTAAAGATTTTTGGTTTAAAAATTTATGCAAATACATGCTATGCTAAAATATTAGATGATAATTATGACAACAGTTAAATATATACAATGAGCTCTCAGAAACAGTTGCTTTTTATAAAACATGCATTATATTTTAGTAAGACCCATGGATGCTAAGACTACACAAGTGGTTTTATTGTTTTTGCTGTTGTTTCTAATGTATTTATAATGTACTGTGTGATTTTTTTTGTTTCTTTTGTATGTTCGCCCCCCCCATGGTATAACCCCTGTTTTCACTATATTTGATTCCAGTGCCCTGCATCTTGTATATACCTTTCTCTAATTTGGGGAGGGGAAAGGAAATAACAAAATGCTGAAATAAGGATACAAGTTGACAATGAAATGTACACCATGTTGAAAACGAACTTCACAACTTCGGAGGGGGAGAGGGAGGAATTGGGGTGGTGGGGAGGAAAGGGATGGTAGGGGAAAAACAAAGGAGTAGGTAACAATGATAGATAGGATATATGCTCATGTAACCCCTCTGTACAGTATTTTTTCAATAAAAATATACACAGAAAAAAAAGACTACACTTTCCACTGGGTGCTGGTGGCTAATGCCTCGAATCCTGGCTACTCAGGTGGCTGAGATAGGAGGATTGCATCCATGAGACTCTTACCTTCAATTAACCACCAAAAAAAGTGGAAGTGAAACTGTGGCTCAAGTAGTAGAGTGCCAGCCTTGAGCCAAAAAGCTAAGGGCAGCACGTTACTGGCCCTAGTACCAGCACACCCACCCACATCCACACCCAAAAACTACATTTCCTTTTCTCTTTCTGAAACACTCTCCATGCTACTCCTGTAAGTTGCATATTCATGATGACACAAAAATGTATGGAGACATTTTTTCCAGCAACCAGTAAATAATGCAAAGCAACATGAAGGATTGTTCTATAGGACAGAGTAGTATCACAATTACAATTCAGAGTTCAAGTCCTTTGGCCAAGTTTCCTGGAGGCAGAATTACTATACATGTTTCCTGACCTTCAACTTCCTAATAGGTAAATTTGCATACAGTTAACCCAAATATTCCATAGGAAGTTTCAGAAAAATGCAAGGATCTGGCCAAGTGCTTCAAGAAATTTCAAGCTTATTTGAAAGTATTATTTTGAAAAATGCATCTAAGAAAGTATGTTATCAGAGTTCTATTCCTATTTGAATGAAAGCAGCTTTGTTACACAGCTCATATCATACTTGTGACAATATTTTTAATATTACCTCATAATTCCATACTCCTCCAATATCATTGTTCTTTTCAAAACACACAGGTTCAAGTCCCTCCTCCAAGCAGCTCTTAATGGCACCTAATCCACTGACCCCAGCGCCAATCACGGCAATCTTTTTCGCCCTCATGGTCTCTTGAATAAAGAAGAAGTTTTTCAATGTTTTTTTTTCTCAATGTTTTGAGTAACAGCATCAATCAGTATCTCCCTCCCTCTTAGGATTCCCATCATTTCTTTTGGCATAGTTTTGCTTACTTATTACAGCATACGTTTTCTTTTTTAAAATTAGTTTACTTTGTTGTTATAGAGGTGATATACAGACGGATTACAATTACACGAGTCAGGTAGTGAGTACCTTTCCTTTCATACAGTGTCATCTGTTCCCTCATTCTCTCCTAATCCCTTCTTCCCATCTCCACCCACGAACTGTATAGTTCATTTTCCTCAATGTCCAGTGCACTCCACTACTGCACTTTTTCACCCCTTTTCCCTTGGAGTTCTGTGCCCTCCCCTTACAGCATATGTTTTCTTAATGTGAGTCATATATATACATATATATGTGTGTGTATATTATATATATATATACATGTATATATTTAACCCTTCATATCAGAAAGTTGTTCATCCACATATTCCTCCAAGTACAGGTAAAAAATATTAAACAATTATGCTTATGCTAGAATTTAAAGACTTTTTCTTTTTTTTCTTCTATTTTCTTTTTTTATTTTACTTTTTTTTTTTTTGTGAACATACTGTACAGAGGGGTTACAATTGCATGGGCAGGAAAATGCGCACATTTCTTATCAAGCATTGCAGCCTCCTCCTTTGTTTACCCTTCATATCCCTTCCCAGCCTCCCCTGCACCAACATTGTAAAGCTCATTTTCGACATGACAACTTATACTTCTCATTGTTGCAACAGGTCCACCTGTATCCTTAAACGACTTGTTTTTCCCCATCTCCTCCACAAGTTATACTGACATCAAATATAGTGAAAGCAGGGGTTATACTGTGGGGGAGGGACATACAAAGCAACAAAGAGATAATCTTATAAATGCGTTAGAAACAAATGCATGAAAGAAAAAAACATTAAAATACATATCTAAGGGTTCATTTTCCTAACATCACATTATCTGACCTTTTCTGCTTGACTCATACATATACTAGATATTGCAAATAAGGGAAACCATGGGACCTATGTTTCTTTGGGCCTGGCTTACTTCACTTAATATAATTTTTTCCAAGTTTTTCCATTTCCTAACAAATGGGGCAATGTCATTCTTTCTGATGGAGGCATAGAACTCCATTGTGTATATATACCACATTTTCTTGATCCATTCATCTACTGAGGGGCATCTGGGTTGGTTCCAGATCTTAGCTATGGTAAATAATGCTGCAACAAACATAGTTGTGTTGGTAGCTTTAGTGTGGTCTTGTTTGTAAACATTTGGATAAATGCCCAAAAGTGGGATTGCTGGGTCATAGGGAAGCTCTATGTGAAGCTTTTTGAGGAACCTCCATACTGCTTTCCAAAGTGGTTGAACAAGTTTACATTCCCACCAACATGAAGTAAGGTTCCTTTATGTCCACATCCCCTCCAGCATCTGTTGTTATTAGAGTTCTTGATTTTTGCCATTCTAACTGGAGTGAGGTGGTATCTCAATGTTGTTTTGATTTACATTTCTTTTATGGCTAGGGATGCTGAGCATTATTGGCCATCCTTTCTTCAGAGAAGTTTCTCCTTAAGTCTTTAGCCCACTTATTTATTGGGCAGTTGTTTTTTTTGAGGATTTGTTGTTGGGGGATTTAATTTTTTGAGTTCCCAAGTATATTTTAGATATGAGACCCTTGTCTGTTGTATGGCTAGTGAAGATCTTCTCCCAATCTGTGAGCTTTCTATTGATCTTGCTAGCTATGTCCTTTGCCATGCAGAAGCTCTGCAACTTCATGCAATCCCATTTGTCCAACCTTTCTTTGATTTGTTGTGTTTCTGGGTCTCTATTCAGAAAATTTCGGCCTGAGCCAAGGAGACCTAGGGTTTCTCCTATTCCATCCTGTAATGTTTTCAGAGTGTCTGCTTTGACTTCGAGGTCTTTATCCATTTGGAGTTGATTCTGGTGTCATTAGTCCTTATAGTACAATAAAATTACTTAGGTAGTTGTGTATTATAAGAAATCCAGATATGAATTTAATACATAAGAGGTTGTATGTAGATATGCAGATACTCTTCCATCTGGATAAAGAACTTGAACAACTGCAAATATGGTATCTGCAAGAGACCCTGGAATCAATTTTTCACAAATACTCAGGGATGGTTGTTTATATATTAACCAGATCTGTGGTAATTTTTATTAGAGACATAAAAGAATTGTCTCATTTAATCCAAACAAATTTGCACAAATTTCCAGATGATTTGAAAATTTTTCATGAAAATTTCCCAATTCTATTAAATTCTATTATTCTATTAAAATTTGTTTTTAAAAAGGTTGTTTATATATTGAAGTTCACTGTACTATCACCTGATTACAAATGTACATAAGAAAATTGTATTACATCTTAATTCCAAAGTTTCTATTCTGTCTCTGCTCCATTCTATCTCTATTGTCTAATTCTTCTTAATTAGGTCAGGTGAATTATTTTTTTTAATCACCAATCCAGGGATGGGAAAAATAGCCAGAAACATTGAGTAATAAAATTTCTTTTCTCTCATTTGGTGAACCGAGATGCAATCTTGTGAGTATCTTGATTTTGATACTGGGGAAACAATAGTAGAAATGATTGTGACGAGTGTACTCATTCCTTATTGCATCAAAGATCAACATCACTACTTAGATTCTAAGGCTCTTGGCAAATAGAACTTCACTCTTTATTCTCTTTCTGGCATGTCCTCATTGCATTAAGCATTGTGATGTTTCTATTTTGATATCTTTCAGCTTGTTATTCCTTTTGCCCAGAAAGTCTTCTCTTTTACATGTACCAATTACATCTATTCCAAACTCAGATCTGTTAAATGTTGAAACAAAGAAGTCATCTCCTCTTTGAGTTTTTTCTTGACCATTTTGATTCTCTTTGATCTTCTCTTCTATACCTGTAGTTGCCAATACATACTTTTAAACTTCATTTTGTTTTTGTTTTTATTCCTTTGGTACTTTAGCCTAATTTGGGCCTGTTCTATTTCGCTTTCAACTACAGGGTGAGGTTGTTAGGATGTGGCACCATTACTCTGTGAGGCCGAATCGCATGCCAGAGGACAGTAGACAGATTCAGTGTCAGAGAAATGGGGCAGTCTCCTTAAGATCAAGCCCTATTTATTACAATCTTGGTTTTGTGAAGGGATTTGTGCTTTACTCCCATTTTAGAGACCTTTGGGGCATGAATTCTGGTTGTTACTCCTTGTTCACTCTGATTCATGCCTGATGGAGGAGGAAGAATGGCTTTTCTAGTGTCTGAGAAAGCAGATTGTGTTGTCTTCTGTGGGGTCTGAAGCAAGTCCAGGAGCTTACTCTCACTGAAACTCTTTCTTCTAAACAGCCCTTCAAGGTCTGAAGTTTACTATAGACTTCTATGCATCTAACATGGACTACCTGAAGAACTCATTCTGACAGGAAGTTTCCAAAATCTAGATATGAGGAAGAAGATAAACAAATTCTATTTAAGGTGTAGAAGCCATTTTATTTGTCAGTGTGGGTCTTGAACTCTGGGCCTGGGTGCTGTCCCTGAACTCTTCAGCTCAAGGCCAGCACTCTACCACTTGAGCCACAGCACCACTTCTGAAGCCATATTTTTCAAGCCTTGTACTTTGGACAATAAAACCAATGCTGTCTTTTGATGCCCACTTTCCTACATCCATTCTTCACTTAGACTTTCTGAGAAATATATATATATATATATATATATATATATATATATATTCATTTCCTTCTTTTTTATGAAAAGTAGAATACATTATGAAGTATTTATAAATCAAAATTACAAAATATTTATGGAATAAAAAAATTCATTCTTATATTTATATCAATTTATTATCTGTAACATCTACTACTTGCATATAACAATGAAAACCACAAACTATCACAAAAGGGTTGAGTCTTATTCATTTTTTGTTTCTCACAATTAATTCATGCTGATTACTTTTTCAAAATGATGTGCAAAACTAAAATTAAAATTAAAAGTGCAAACTCCAAGAAACCAGATTATTTAACATATTTCTCTCTTCTTTCTATCTCTATCTCTGTCTGTCATAATTTATCTCTCCATATAATCTGAACATATTAATATACTATTTGTGATAGGTCATTTGGTTCTTAGTCTAACAATTCTATGGTTGTATTCCCATAGAAACTCTCAAGCAATAGTTGTTGAATAATCGATAAATTTCAATGGTTGTAGAATTCTCTGTATATACTTTTCAGACACATTTTAGACTTTTTTCACATTTCATCTATTAAAAATAAACAAAACTACTGCTCACCAATGGCTCAGGCCTGTCAAATCCTAGCTACTCAGGAGGCTGAGATCTGAGGATTGTGGGTTAAAGCCAGCCTGGACAGGAACCTTGGTGAGACTCTTATTTCCAATTAACCTCCAGAAAAGCGGAAGTGGCACTGTGGCTCATGTGGTAGAACACTAGACTTGAGCTGAAGAGCAGAGAGACAGTGCCCAGAGTTCAAGACCCATGACTGACAAAAATATAAATGAATAAATAAATAAACAAGCAAACAAACAAAACTACCTTATTTTTCCAAACCTTTTTTTTACTTCAAAAGGATTGTTACTTAAAATTCCCCTTCATTATTTCCACTATATGCAGGTGATAAAAACACAGGCAGGCTGGGATGTAGCTCAGTGGCAAAGCACTTGCCTAGCACATGCAACATCCTGAGTTCCATACCCAGTACCAAAGAAAAACCAAAAACGAAATACATGCATCTCTCTTGCAATGGTGCCTGGGAACAGTAAATGGTAGCCAATGTTTTAATAAATACCTAGAAAATCAGATTGTGCATAAATCTTCAATGAAGACATAAAAGCAAGGTGTGAGAGTGGGGTTAAGTTTGCATTACTAAATACCTGCTCAATATTTACTGGGATCCATACCTCCTTTTAGGTAATCTTCTCATTTTATTGTCTTTAGTTTATGATTTTTCTGTCCTTAATTTCACATCTTTATTAAATTTTGATCCAACATATTTATATTAAATCATCAAAATGTAAAGTAATTTCAGAGACAGAGATTGTATATCACAAGAAAGATTTAGTTCTAACATCGAAGAAAATTGCAAAAGAGAAGCAAAGGCTAGTATAGCAATAGGTATAACATTGCAAAGTATTAAGTGCTAGTATTATAATTGTTTCACTCTGTAAGTACAAATTTTTCTGTTCTTTTTATGTCATGGCTGGGCATGACAGAGTCTGGGTGCTGTCCCTGAGTTTTTCTGCTTAAGGCTAGTGCTCTACCACTTTGAGCTCGAATGCCACTTGCAGTTTTCTGTTGGTTAATTGGAGATAAGAGTCTCACAGAATGCTGGTGGCTCTTATTTCCAATAAATTACTCAGCAAAAGCTGGAAGTGGTGCTATGGCTCAAGTGTTAGAGTGCTAGCCTTGGACACAAAGATGTTCAGGGACAATGCCCCAGATCTGAGTTCAAACCACAGGATTGACAAAATAAATAGGAATACAGGTGGACCCATTGCACAATGAGATGTACAAGTCATTATGTTGAAAACGAACTTTACAACTTGGTGGGGAGGGGGGAGGGAGGCCTGGGGGGTGGGGAGAGGATGGAAAGGGATGGGAAGGGAAAACAAAGGAGGAGGCTACAATGCTTGATAAGAAATGTACTCTTTATCTTGCCCATGTAATTGTAACCCCTCTGTACAGTATTTTCACAATTTAAAAAATAAATAAATAAAAAGAAAAAAAAGAGTCACACAGACTTTCCTGCCCAAGTTGGCTTTGAACTGCAGTCCTCAAATCTCAGCCTCCTGAGTAACTAGGATTATAGTACTGAGCTACCAGTGCCCAACAAATTTTCACTTATTTGTTCTTATTCTTGACTTAATTACTTAAAATCAAGATATCATAACAATTCCTGGATGTATTATTGCTGTTTTAACAACTGTAGAAACCAATGCAATTGGAGTTTAGACAGAGAGAGATAGAAGAAAGCAGAAATAACAATGAGCTTAGCCTGCAACCCTAAATTTTCTGCTGTTCTAGGGGAAAGGTTGTCCAACTCACAGTATTTGAGGAAGGGGCTAGTCTTGTTCCTGGGTCAGCCTGCTGTACAGCTCTGCTGTTGGGTGTTTCTGTTCCGTACCCCTTAGATTGGGTTGCTTATGTGCCAAAGGACTTTGTAGCAGCAGAAGACGAAGCCTACTCTTCTGGCTGGACAGTTCTCTCTGGTCTGCTCCTAGAAAGATTTCAATTTTTCTCTGGTCCTCTCCACTTCCAGAGGAACTTTGGTGCTGCCAGTATCTTCTCATCCTCAGTCTTCTTTTATATTTACCTGGTCATAGGAGGGATTTTTTTCCCCATGGAATCTGTATACTTGCCCTTGGAATGACCTACTTTTTTTTCTCCCCTCTTCCTGGAACCTAAGATGACCAAGATAGAGGTAGACTGTTTCCATCTAACTGCAGTCAATCACTTCTGAATGAGAAATGTCTCCAATTCCACCTTTAGGGCTTTCAAAACAAGAGAACTCCTTTTCATGTATCTTGTCAGAAATCTGCAATGACAAAATATTACATTCCTAAAGTGAAATACCTTCTTCACGAATTAGTCAGTTCTTCAGATAAATAGAACTGCTATCATATCAATGTATGCATAGATATAGAAGCATGCAGGTAAATGAGAAGGGATTTAGTAGAGAAGCTGGCTTAGTAGAGTAGATGACTGCAGAGGCTAAGCGGGTCTTATAACAGGCTTCCATGTCTAAGGCCCTATTGTGCTGAGAGGCTCAGTGCAGGTAGGAGGTAGTCCAAGTGGATGGTGTGACTTTCTGTCTGACCCTGAAAGCCTGGAGACATAGGAGCCACTGCTACAAGTCCTGAAGTCCAAAGCCTGATGGTTGTTGGCAGAAGCAGATTCTAGGTCTAGAACCCTCTCTGCCTTTTTATTCTATTTGGTGACCCTCACTCACTTTTTTAAGATGTCTTCCCACAGTCAGGGTGATCTTTCCAACTCAGACCCCTGAGTCAGTCCTCTGGAAACCGCTTACAGTCACAGTTTGGCCAGTCCAGTTATTGTAACCAAATGCTGAAAACAAATAGACTTATCTTCTAGAAGAAGAGTTAGTGCCTACTGACCTTTGAGAATAGTTCTTCAAATATCTGGGTATCCTTTTATCCAGTCTAGTTTACAGCTGAAATTTAACCAACATTTATTTTTCTTCATTAACTTGGTACTCATATGCTTGATTTTAATCCTGACTTAATCCCCAAATAAATTCAATGAAATAGTAATCATTCTGACTAACATGACACACAACTGAAAAACCACTCACCCTTTCCTAACAGTGGACATAAAGTCCTTGGGTGATATTACTCACGGTCTCTTAATATCCCAAATTCAAAAACTGTGATGAACAATTGATAATGCTTAAGTACTCATAAAGCCAATAAATACTATATTAATAAGCTAGCAGTAAGAGAAATAAAAGCATATGTGTTATCCACATGCATGCACATATACTCAGAAACATATTCAGAACAAAATAATGGGGGAATATTCATGACAATGTAGTACCTGTTGTCTGTAATTGATCATATGATCAAAACAGATTTATTATCTTTTTCTGCAACTCTTTTTTCCCAGAAAGAAAACTATCTTAAGCATTTAGAAATAAAATTTTCATGAATTCCCTGTCCCAAGGCAATAGTGAGCTAGAGAGGTTCCCATTACAGAGATTTCCCTCTTGCTCCATTATTTTTATTTTATTTTAGATCTTGAGAGCTAGTTGCTTATTGCTCTAACTAAATCACTAGTAACTCTGGCACTTGGCAGTTTTTTAGTCTTCAGCTGTAGTCTTTACTCTTTAGCTTCTAGCAATAGTGAATGTCATCAGTAGACAGTATAAGCAGCAGCAGCTTTACATTCTCATGCAAAACTAAAAAAAATCCTTTAAAATCAAATGGTTTCAGGTTTCTGAAGCCCTCTGTAGTGTTGGGAGGGAGGGAAAGGGAGGGAGAGAGAGAGAAAAAGAGAGACAGAGAGAGAGAGATAAAGAAACCATTCATTAAGAATCTTATAAGAAGCCTCTGGCATCTAGCTTTAAGATGTTTTCAATTGTGTATTTTAACTTCTGTGCTGCAAACTGAAGCCTTTATGCATGAGGCCCTGGGTTCAATTCTTCAGCACCACATAAGCAAAAAAAGCTGGAATGGTGCTATGGCTCAAATGGTAGAGCACTAGCCTTGAGCTGAAGAACTGAGGGACAGTGTCAGGCCCAGAGTTCAGGCCCCATGACCAGCAAAAAAAAAAAAAAAAAAAAGAGTTAAAAAATACCAGTAAAAGCACAATTTTTTTATTATAAAGGTGTTGTACAGAGGAGTTACAGTTACATAAGTAAGGAAATGAGTATAACTCTTGTCGAACATTGTTATCACTCCCTTGCTTTCTCCTGCTATCCTTCCCTCCTGACTCCCCTACCTCCCCAAGTTGTAAAGTTCATTTCCAACATAGTGTTTTGTATCACTGTTGCATTGGTTCACCTTTGTCCTTTTTCTCATCATTTCTGTGATTCCCTTTCCCATCCCCAAATCAGATAACCTTATATACAAAACAAAGGGTACTAAAATAAAATTAAAAAACACTGACAACAAGAGGTAAACCAAAGGGGGGAAATAAAAGAAATAGAAGTATCTGTGTACAGGATCCCTCCCCCATGGTATAACCCCTGCTTTCACTGTATCTGATGTTGGTATAATTTGTGGAGGGGAAGGGAAAAAACAAATCGTTTAAATAGAGATACAGGTGGATCCATTGCAACAATGAGATGTACAAGTCATTATGTGGAAAAACGAACTTTACAACTTTGGTGGTGGGGGGAGGAGGATTAGGTGGAGGGGCAGGGGGAGGATGAGAAGGGATGGGAAGGGGAAACAAAGGAGGAGGCTACAATGCTTGATAAGAAATGTACTCATTATCTTGCCCATGCAATTGTAACCCCTCTGTACAGTACTTCACAATAAAAAATAGAATGAAATAATAAAAAAGAAGTAACTGTGTACAGTACAGTAAGGGAAGAAAAATTTCTTGTTTCTATATCTTGTAGTTCATTTCAATTATCATCATTTTATAAGATCATATCTACATAGCTATGAGCTATTGTGATCTTCTGCTAGGACTATCCTAGACATATATTAATTATTACAAATGAGGGAAACCAAGCAGCCGATATATTTTGGGTCTGGCTTGTTTCACTTAATACAATGTTTTGCAAGTCTTTCCATTTTCTTATAAATGGAGTGATGTCATTCTTTCTGATAGAAGCATAGAATTCCATTGTGTATATATACCATGTTTTATTGATCCATTTATCCACCAAGGAGCATCTGGGTTCATTACATGTCTTAGCTATGGTAAATAATGCTGCAATGAATGTAGTTGTGCTGGTAGCTTTAGTGTGGCTTTGTTTGTGATCATTTGGGTAAATGCCCAGGAGTGAGATTGCTGGGTCATAAGGGAGCTCTATGTTTAATCTTTTGAGGAACCTCCATACTAATTTCCAGAGTGGTTGAACTAGCTTACATTCCCACCAACAGTGTAGTAGTATTCCCTTTTGGCCATACCCCTTCCAGCATCTGTTATTATTTGTTTTCTTGATAATGGCCATTCCAACCTGGGGTGAAGTGGAATTGCAATGTAGTTTTGATGTTGAACATTTCTTCATATGTCTTTTGGTCATTCTCATTTCCTCATTACAGAGGTCTCTTTTTAAGTCTTCAGCACAGTTATGAGTATGGTAGTTGTTTCATTGACGATGTGTTTTTGAAAGGTTTGATTTTTTTGAGCTCTAAGTATATTTTAGATATGAGATCCTTGTCTGTTGTATAGCTATGGAAGATCTTCTCCCAATCTGTGGGCTTTCTATTTATCTTATTAGCTATGTCTTTTGCCATGCAGAAACTCTGCAGTTTAATGTAATCCCATTTATCAACATGTATTTGATTTGTAGTTTCTGGGTCATTATTATAATGCTGTGCCATGGAACCCTAGGGTTTCCCCTATTCCTTTCTGTAATATTTTCAGGGCATCTGATTTTTACATTGAGGTCTTTGGAGTTGATTCCAGTGCAGGGTGAAATATAAGGATCCAAGTTAAAATTTCTACACGTGTATAGCCAATTCTGCCAGTGCCCTGTTGAAGAGGCTGTCTTTCCTACATCCTGTCTTTTGGATTCTCTTATCAAAGATTCGGTGGTCAGATGGCTGTGGGTTCATTTCTGGGTCCCCAATTCTATTCCATTGGTTCTCAGGCCCATTCATAAAAAAAACTCACAATTTTATTTATAAATTCCTACCAAGATAGACTAGCTTCAGGAAGTCAATTTGGTTTACTTTATATTTTAAAAATATTCATACTTTAGGCTGGGAAGGTGGCTCAGTAGTATAGCGCTTGCCTTGAGTGAATGAGGCCCTGGGTTCAATTCCTCAGCACCACATAAGCAAAAAGAAAAAAATCTGGAAGTGGTGCTGTGGATCAAGTGGTTGAGTGCTAGCCTTGAGCTGAAGAGCTGAGGGACAGCGCCCAGGCCCAGAGTTCAGGCCCCACAACCAGACCCCCCCCAAAAAAAAACTTAAAAAAAATTGATACTTAAGTTATTTTAACAGTTTTTATGCGTTCAAACTGTTATGTAGATATTGCTATATACTCATTTATAAAAGAGTATATCTGCTTGTAGAATAGATTTGATGATTTTCTAAAGCAGTTATAGTAATTATAAATAATATTAGTACATATTAACTAAGTAAAGGCTTTGTAATGACTCAGGACAAATAGAAATAATGCCCACCACACAATGTTTATTCATTTATTTCCGTTCACCATGGCGAATACATCTAAAGTATGCTGAACCAGCTGCCAGAAATGCCAGGCCAAATGTTGCCATCTTTATCCAAGAGAGCCATGAGGCCGAGTGACTGTCTTCGCTGACAATGCGAGTCCTCAGGGGCTTAATGATTCTCTCTCTCTGGGTCAGGATGGCTCTCCGGGCTCCAGCCCATTTCCCTGGCCCCTGCAGGCGGTACTGGTATGGAGTACAGGGGCCAAAGAAAACCTCCACGGCCAGCTTTGGATCTGAGAGAAAGAGAAACAGCAGGTTGGGCTTCACCCCCACCAAGGTGGCAATCTCATCCATGTACTCAATGTGGTCCACTTGGATCGTGTGCCGGGCTGTTTTCACGTAACTGAAACACAAGGGAAGAGATGTATGACATCCTAGAACTGTAAGACCTTTACTTTTGTTCACTTTACAATGTAGAACCTGAGAACTAGGAGGCTGTCCTGACAAACAACACTTCTCAGCTGTGCAACGGCACTGTAGACACAGAATCTGTGCTTCTGTGCATACTGCCCATTATCATTTGATTGTGGCAGGGTGATTGAACTGCAGATTGAGCTTTAAAGTGATCTTTATCTGTTAAGATAATCTTTTTTTCCCCAAAAGGGATCATGCTCTAGTAAATATTTCCTTCTGCACTGTATAGTTGCAGCTCCTCCGTGTTTTCAGTCAAGGAGTCTGGAACGGACAAGCAGATAGTCATTGATAATCTGACCCAAGGAGCTTTATAGCCACCATGGGGTAACGAGGTGATGAATGTTGTCTCCTTCGGAGAGCAAATTGACTTCAGTTCTGCTGGGAATGGTGGGTGCTGGGTAGATCAGTTGCTTGAGATGTGAAGATGGTGCATACCATGGACTGCGAATTTCAAGAGGCCACAGTCACAAGGTGGATACTGTGGATTTGATGTTTGCTATGTTTTACTTTCCATATTTGGAAATAAGGTGTTTTGAGGAAGGAGGGCCATTTCTAAAGTTCTACAAATGCATTTTATAGAATGTTCAGCTGCTGTTCGATATGAGGCAAGGTAGTGTATTTCCCTGATGTGATAGTGTCACTTAAAGGCGGTGTCAACTTGGTGATAGGTGGAACTAGCATCTGTCCTGCATGAACTGAATGTTTGTTCCATGTGACAGGCAGTTCCTTCAATTTAGTGTTCATAGCTTTCACAGCTGAGTAGAAAAAGATGTTTCAGTATTGTCACATAGAAACAGCAGTTCCTCCATTTTTATACTGCTTACCATTTGCTTTGTGAGTCATCATGTTGTAAATGTTTAGCAACATGCCTCTCGTAGTGAACACAAAGTAAAGTTTTAATGTATAAAATAGAAATATCTACCCATTCTTTTAAGTACTGGTGAAAATTGCACTTAAAAGATACTTTTACTGCAAATGGTTTTCCAAAGTTTCTAAAACTGATTATAAAGTATGTAGGAATCATGGCAAAATGTCTAGGGAGAATGAATTCCATGTTTTTATATGAAAACCATTAGAGTGCTGATATAAAGAAGCAAGATTAAAGTACTAATGTCTATGTTTTCTGTCTACGTTTCTTCCGTCCATATTTCAAAGAATTGGTTGACTCTTTCTTTTGGGTTTCATTATATGACCAAAGACATATTTTACTTGCAAGACACATTTCTCTTAGCTTTTGTTTCTGGGTTCATGGAGGAGAATAAGTTTCATGTCTTTAAAGGAAAAAATAGAAATAGAAGTCTGGACTAAAAGAGTCTAGAGACCCATGGCAAGATGTTAGTGGGAACTGGGCAGGACTTCTGGGAAGTCTGAACCCCAAGATCATCTTCTCATCTAGAGCTTCACCTCAGCAATGATTCCTACATCCTACTTAATATATGGCACCCCAAAGTCTACAAGTATTTTAGATTTAGGCCACAACCATGGTAGTAAGTCACATAATTGTGAAGGAAATCAGACATGATTTGGAAAATAAGACCAGCTTCCTGAATTATGGTGACATCTCAGAACAAAGAACAATAATGATTGAGATTGAAGTAGAAGGTTTCATTTCAGATTCAGTATGATGTAAAGAGAATAAATCTGCATTTAATTGCTGTGCTATAAAACAATATAGCATAGGGTATGGAGAACAAATGTGATTGAGTAAGATGAGGATCCTTATTTGAAATTCCCTTATCACTATGGTTACAGATTCTTTACTTACCGTTTATCCATAGCCCTTTTTCTTTGAGCAATGTTGGCCATCATGGTCTTTGTTGAGGGTAATTTGCTTAGCCCTAGAAGGGAAATATCCAGTGTGTTAGTATTTGTGGAAGAGAAGAAAACCAGTCAAGAGAAAGGAGGATTAACTTTGTTCACATACCTTTGAACACTCGTGTAGCCCAGCGAGACTGCAGTTCTGCAATAGGCAAAACAATGCCCAGTGGCTGGATGAGCCCGATGACAGCTAATGTTGGCTTCTCCAAGTCAGGAGGAAACATCAGTTTATACAGGGACACTTCATTATTAGCCACTTCAATCAGACCATCAAGGAAAGGAAAAGAAAAAGAATATCCTGTAGCAAAAACTACAACATCCACATTCTCTTCTACAGTGCCATCTTCAAAAATGACATCTCTCTCTGTGAACTCCCTCACATTAGGCTTCACATGGACTCTTCCAGAAATTATGTGATTTGGCAGGTCATCACTGACAGTTGGATGCTGACTTAGAAGTCTGTATAAAAAAGTAAAAGCCATCAACAAGAAGCTATTTAAAAAAGAAAGTAGTGAGTACAATGAGGAATCAAAGCTAGCAAATTGGATTTTCCTGTAAATCTGTGCAGGTCCCTGTCTGCCTCTCAGAACACAGGGGAGTACATTGTAGGCTGAGTGCTTAGTGGCTACCTCAATTCCACATTTCTCCAAGTTTCCCATTATTATCTTGAAAAGTATGTGTAGATCTTGTGTTGTGTGTCATATGTTTATCTTAGTATTCAAATATTTACACTTCTTAGAAATGAAAATGACCTGTGATTGCTATTCCAGTAGAAAACAGTCATAGTTTGAATCTTCCTTCCACTTCATTTTCTACCAAATTATCATTATTGTAAGCAAAATCCATGTCTAAATGAGATGTAGAATATACTTATTACAGAATTTCCCACATATTTCATATGCATTTAATATGCATTCTAGAGAGGAAGAGTAAGAAATAGAGAGGACAGAGATGTTCATTTGCTGAAATTAGCCCTTCTTATAGACAAACATGAGCCTTCCCAGAAATTCCACTCAGAGGACTTATGTTCCCTCTTATTGGGAAACATGATGCTATGTTACCACTCTGTCCAGAAACCTTTGTTTAAAGAACTTGATAAACAATCCAGAAAGACTAGCTACTGATGTCTTAAATTAGATTATATCTTTAAGTTCCCAATACTAGTTTGTGTGGAACTTGAATCTCCTTAAGATCTCTTCCTCTTTTTTATGGATGCTGACCTTCTTTTCTCCTCTACTTCCCACAAAGTATGTGTCCTGATTTTCTGAATCTTTTTTCTCTCTAGGGGTTCAGTTACATAGAGATGATATTTTTTTCTTGGTCAGTTCCTGGGAGCTCTTGTCCTGGGAGACCACTTAGGGTGATGGTGCTGCATATGGTACGAAGCAAAGTGGACAAGCTCTCTATGGATCAAGGTGTAGGAGCTAGGAAGCAGTTCATCTTTTGTTGAAGTAGCTGGAGAAAGTCATTCTGTCCTTTCCCTCCTAGGCTTCTTAGAGAGTGCTACTCATTTCACCTTTTTTTTCTAAACCTCATCAGTGGTAGGCAGGACACTGTTAAAGAGAGCTGATGTGGACTTTCACCAGCATTCTACACAAAGTTCTCCTGAAGATCTATCAGGTCTCATGTTAGAGATCCTTGAAATGAATCTTCAGGCACTGGTCTACAGGAAAGAAAGACTTGCATGGAACTTAAAGACTTAATGAGACTTCTTGTTCTTTACCTCCAACAAATGATTGGCTCAGAGACAGAGAGAGAGAATAGATGTAATTGGGATTTGAGGGAAAGGGGATCCTATACATGCTTTTCTGTTTCCAGAACCTTTCTGATTTTTTGGTAATTAAACATTTTAAAGATTTGACTTTAATAGTCATGGGATTGTGTTTGCACACACACACACATATATACATATATGTATATATGTGTGTGTATATACACATATACATGAATATTTGTATATGTATATGTGTGTATGTTTGTATGTATGCATGTGTATTTATCTGTCTCTCTATAGATATATGTTTCTGTCTCTATATAGCTATATATATTCTATATATAGCTATATAGATATATATCTGTGTGTGTGATTGTGATTCCTGTTAGAAAACAGGTCATAGATTATGAGTCTCCTTCCACTTTATTTCCTACCAAATTATCATTTTTAGGCAAAAATCCATGTCCAAATGAGATATAGAATTTATAACAAAATTGCCCACACATCTATTCAGATATTTATCAAATGTGACTAGTTTGTTGTCTTAAGTAACTCTACCCCAGGCAGCACTGAATTAACATTCTAGAGGGGAATAGATAGATAGATAGATAGATAGATAGATAGATAGGTAGATAGATAGAGCATCAAAACATGTGGTACACCATAAACATATAGAATAATTCATAAATTAGAAAGAAAATCCAAACTTGCCCCCATTGCCTAGAAATATGTTTTGGCTGCTGCCTTGTTGTAGTCCACTCACTGACTGTGTTTCTTCCTTTCTTTGCCTCAGTATGCGCAAAGCTGCTTCTTAGGTCAAGAACTTTTAAGATCTTGCAGATCCTTCTATGCAAATGTTTCTTCCAGTCTCTTTTCATTGTGGCACCTTCTTGCTCCTCAAGTCTTAGCTTAAAGACCATTCTCAGAATTATCTTCTTGATCATTTCAATTGATTAGCTGCATGCTCCCATCCTCAGATACTCTTGACGTTTCTTTCATTCAGTTCTTTCATAGTTATCCTATTTGGCAATTTCTTTAATTATTTGTTTCCCTCCATACAATGCAATATTATTCTACATCTGTAGCATAGTCCAAACTCATGAAGGATTTTTAATGAATGAGCCAATAAACGCCACATTTCTTTGTCTCATTTGTTGAAATATTTGAGGAATTTCCTTTTCAGAATTGCCTTTAGAGACAAGTAAGTGCCCACATAATAGTGATATTATTAAGTTGGTTGCTGGTGGCTCACTCCTGTAATCTTAGCAACTCAGAAGACTGAAACCTGAGAATTTCAGTTTGAAGCCAGTTCTGCCAGGAAACTTTTTTAGACTCTTATCTCCAACCACCAAAAAGCCAGAAGTGGAGCCATGGCTTAAATGATATAGTGGCAACCTTGAACAAAATAGCCTAGATGCTGAGTTCAAGCCCTAGGATTGGCACACACACACACACACACACACACACACACACACACACACACACGCAGAATATTTTGTCATGTGTGTGTGTGTGAGCGCACGTGCATGTGCATGTGTGTGTTTAATCTATCTCTCAGATATTGCTATAGTAATATAGAGATAGTATTGGAAGTTAATTAAAAAAACAAAGTTTATTTACTCAGCTCCCAATTCTGAAGACCCAGGGTTAAGGGGCTTATCAGGGGAAGGCCTTCTTTCTGGAGGGGATCTTACAATCTGAAGTGACTCAGGGCACTGAGAAATAGAATGACAATTCAGTTTTCTCTTCCTCCTCTTTCAAATCAGTAACCTCTATGAATTATCTACACCTGCCTCCCTTCTAAAAGCACCACTCCAAATATCATCAATACATGACTTGGGAATTTAATTTTCCAACAAGTGAATTCTGGAACACTTCTTTTTTAAATATCATTTCTTCATTCTGTTTATTTTCTTTTCTTAATTCTGCTTCTTAGTGACTAGACTTCAGTCTTTTACCTTTTCAACAGAAGCTAAAGATAAGGGCTGGGAAAGTGGCTCAGTGGTAGAGTGCTTGCCTTGCACGCATGAAACCCTGGGTTCGATTCCTCAGCACCACATAAGCAGAAAAAGCCTGAAGTGGCATTATGGCTGAAGTGGTAGAGTGCTAGCCTTGAGCTGAAACGCTGAGGGACAGCGCCCAGGCCCCGAGTTCAGGCTCCATGAACGACAAAAAAAATGTAATTTCTGAGCAAAGAAGCCTCTACAGCATTAGACCTGAAGTCATAATGGCTCTTTTGCAGAAAAAAAAGACCACAGAGATCTTGTTCCATGTGAACTTGCCTGACATTTCACCTCAACTTCAGCTAAGTCAAATGTTCCACTTGGGCCTCAGAGTACCCCATTCTGACATCTGTCATTATATTAACCACATTGCCTTGCCCTGACCTGTTTTTATGTCTTTCTCTGTCCTCTAATGTTGAAGTTTTGCTCAAGGAGGGGTATTATATTCGTGTGTGTGTTTGTGTGTGTGTGTGTGTGCGTGTGTGTGTGTGTGCATGGCTGGCATAAAACATTTTAATGTGCTGGGTGTCAGTTGCTCATGCTTGTAATCCTAGCTACTCAGGAGGCTGAGATCTGAGGATCCTGGTTTAAAACCAGCCTGTGCAGTAAACTCGGTGAGACTCTTATCTCCAATAAACCACTCAGAAAACCAGATGTGGCACTGTGGCTCAAGTGGTAGAGCACTTCCTTGAGCTGAAGAGCTGTGGGACAGCGCCCAGGTTTAAGCCCCATGACTGACAAATTAAAAAAAAAATGCTGCTACATGAATAGACTGTGAAAAGCAAAACAACTCATTGTAATCTATACTTTGTGTGTTATAAGTTCTTAACATTAATTAATGTATTAGATAGGTTAACCAAAATCCATGTCAATTGCCAGCTTCTTGAAGGCCAATTCCATTCTATATCTACACTTAATTGCATATATGAGGTCCCCTGGTTATATCACCTGTGCTTGGGTTGCAGGCCATAGTGGGAATGATTGAATCTGGAGTTCAGTATCTTCTCCAGGTAGTTATTAATCAGTGATGTAGTTAATATTTTTTGGAGAAAGCTATTGAACCGAGTGAAAAATGAACTATCCATGGGATAACCATTCTCCCAAACACGGTGCAAAATCCACGATCCTCTTCTGGTGCTGAGGAACACCTGAGGGAGACAGGAATAGAGCAAGCTGGCAGTATCGAGAGAGAAACTTTTCTACACTTTACTTATTACTCATTTTTAAGACTGCTCATACTGTGGAAGCTCAGAAAAAGCAGTAAGTTACAGACTTTCAGTAAAGGAATGTTTCTATAACAACAAATTTTATGAATGAAACTTTTATCAATGAAAAGTAGAATATTTTTACTAGTCTATATACTTTGGACGCATTATTTTCAAAGTATTCATTGATACTATTATCACTGTGCTTCACATATAGAGTTTGAATTTAGAAATGAATTAGCATGTTTACTACTATATAATTCTAGATTGCTACTCATTACAACAATGAGGTGTACAAGACATTATGTCGAAAAACGAACTTTACAACTTTAGCAGGGTGGGGGGAAGTGGGGTGGTGGTGGTAGGAGGATGTAGGGGTGGCGGGGGTGGAGATGGGAAAGGATGGTATGGGGAAACAAAGGAGGAGGCAACAATGCTTGATAAGAAATGTACTCACTATCTTACCCATGTAATTGTAACCCTCTGTATGGTATTTTCACAATAAAAAAAATTCTAGATTGTCTTGAAATAAAACTGTACATATGAAGATGTTATTAAAAATCTCACTGAAATTTACTGAACAATAAAAGGGTTTGGAGATATAGAAAGAGAGAGTAATAGAAGTGTTTATTCTGACAAAATATAATATTTGCCTATGTAAAATACCATAGTGAAATCCTTAGTATAATTAACTTGCACTAAAAAGAATGATCGGAGAGCAAATCAGTCTCTGTTTGGCATTGGGTATCAGAGGAAAGGAACAGGTGAACAGAGAGGATGAATGAGGGTGAATGTTGTTAAATTTCTTCATATGCATGTATAAAAATAAAGCAATGAAACATGTTGTTTTAAGAAAAGAGGGGGAGATAATGCAGAAAGATAAGGGAAATGGCTGATGGTGCACAGTGTATGCAAAAATGGAAATATCACAAAGAAAAAGAGAGGATTGAGTTTGCACATTTTACAAAGTTAATTAGCTCACTGAACAGTAATCTGTTTTCTAGTTTGTTCCCATTGTCTATATGAGGGATCTATTGTTTGTATTTATTCTCTGCTCAGCTAAGGTACATAGATTTCTCTGTCTTTTCTGGTCTTTCTAAAGTCATATCTGTCTTCTGGATGGCACATAAACACAGGGTTTCTCATTAGTGGAATTGCTAAAAACAAACAAACCTGTTTTGCCACACTACTGAGCTCCACAGCAATATCCACACCAGAATTCCCAATACCCACCACTATGATTCTCTTTCCTACAAAGTCCTCAGGACTTTTGTATTCTCGGCTGTGGAAATAACAGCCTTCAAATTTTTCAATGCCTGTGGTGAAAAGAAGATATTTTTTCATTACAAGGAGAAATTTCAATGTAATTCAATACATAGAAAAAAAGTTAAATTATGAATAATCTGAAAAAGCAAGACAGAGTCTGGGCCATTCAATTGAATACAGTTGTTTCTCAGTATATCATGGTTCACTTATTGTAGCTTCACTGTATCTTATTTTTGTTTTTCTTTAATATGTAAATAGGGATCCCTCACCTATTGTGAGAATTATGTTCCAGAGACCCCTGTGATAGGTGAAAATCTGCAAAGTAGCAATAGGTGAACCACTATATAGCAAGAGACAACTACATAATGCTGCTATTTTGCGGATAGTACATCTCAACATGGTATATCACTCTTCCTAGAAATCCAAGTATATGTTCCCATGCATCTCTCTCTCTCTCTCTATGGAGGTTATCTCTCAGCCAGAAAGAAAGTAAAAAAGAAGCCAAATATAGAATAGTTTGTCCTTTAACCTATAGATATATAATAATTATAAATTGTTTACAGATTTGATATTTGAACATTCAGAAGATCAAGCATTCTTATTTTACAAATATTTCTGTTAGTGGGTAGACCCAAAAAGATAAAGTATTTGTCATTCATAATTCACTTCATTGTTCACCCACATTGAGATCCTTTTATTTCCATCTGGGATTCTTTTTCTATTTACTTTGTCTTGATTTACAAGGAGGTTTGGAAGAGCACCCAGTGGTCAAAAAGGTCTTAAATGACTACTGATAGCAATTGATGGAACTAGAGGTGAATGGGAAGAGGTAAAGGGCAGAGGGTGTAGCTAGTAGGAAGGATGGAGACCATCCTTTGAATGGAGCAACAAACAGCTAGTTTTGTTTTATTAGCCAATGAAAATCCATGATACATAAATGCTAGTAAAGAATTTTCTCTATACTCTAAGGTTTCTAAATTTGTGGATACACAGGCTTTGCTTGTCATTTGTCTCTACACTCCCCCTTTTGAACTTAACTTCACTCTCTGAAAGTCAGGCCAAATAAATTTATAAAACTTGAAATGTCAGCTCTGTTGTTTATTGATATCTATGTTGAACTATATTAAGTAAAAAGCATTCATTGCTTTTTGCTTATGTTTCGATTTCAGTGTAGCATATTGTCTTGTTAACATATATGTTGGATAGTTATTGTTACCAAAAATTTTTCACTGAACTTTAATAAAATTCATACCCAATCATTTTGGCATGTAAATGATGTGTAAGAATCTCTGCAAACCTTGTGAACTCACCTGGGAAGGAGTGAAGGGGTAAGTAGGGGTCTGTGTGATGCCCACTGCAGACTAAGATTCCATCAAAGACCAAGGTCTCTTGTTTTTCATTCATCTCCACAACAACATCCCACTGTCCACTGGTGGAGAAGTCTGGACGCTTCCGCACACTGCACACTTTGGTCTGAAAAGGAGGGAAGAAATACAGGTGGCCCACTTTCCTGGGCCTCAGGCTTGATTCCTCCTTCCTAAGTCTCACAAGTAGGGTTCATCTGAGGCAACATAATAGTGCAATTCCCACTCCCATTCCTGGGAACTCCTGTAGTGAATATGCTGTACATTTTCAAGATAGTATGGGAATTTTTGTTTGAAATCTATTTTTTCGTGTAACTAGAAACAGTGGAGATTTAACCATGAAATAGCAGAGGGGGGACTGAAGCCACAGCAATGATATCTTCTTTCCAGGAGGACTTTCATGTGGAAGAAAGCAGGATTCTTTATACTTTTTGTATTTTAGTATAGACCTGTTCACTTTTCCTAGACTTGAATTTTGAGTTTCAGAGAATTAGTATTTCACCATAAACATCCAGAAAAGATGTTGGTATGTGTGAATTGTGGGTGCTAGTGTTAGATTTGAGAAATAGAATGGATGTGATTTATATGAGGTTGATTCTTATTCTATAGGCAATGGGATTTGGCTCAATGATTACTGCTACTGTTCTAAGTTCTCAAATAATTAGATATTTGTAAGGTCAAGGGCCCTTTACACTGCTGCACTGAACTGTATAAGAATAGGTTATGATGAGAAAAAATTTCCAACCTCATCTTCAACTGAAGTTTTCAAAACATTATTACAATAGAGGTGGTGGTTTTCTAAAGTAGAAATTCACTAGTAATCTTTCTGGCCACAACAAAAGAGGTTATGAATAACTGAGGTGAATGAGGTTTCATGTATATACACGCATTCACATGCACACACACACACATATAAACACACACATAAGGTTTCAATTATATTTTACCTTAAAGCAAATGTAATTCAGAAGACCAAAGTGTTTGGCATACATCCTAAAGTAATCCATGAGTTTAGTGTTATGCATATAGTTGGGGAAATGGTCAGGTATGGGGAAGTCACTGAAGCACATCATCTCCTTGGAGGTGTTGATGGTCACAGATTTGTAGATACTGGGCATTTTCTCTGAAGGATTTTTCTGTAGGAAGAAGGACCTCTTATTACAGCATACTTTATAATTAGAAGGTAATTAAAATAAGATATTTTAAAGAAAAAAATCTCAGGTGTAATAAATCAGTACATTGCCTTTATATTCTCCATGAATATTTTCTCCCCAATGATGATAAAAAATTACATTTAATCCACAATAAATCCTTTTTTTGTTGTTGTTGGTCGTGGGGCTTGAATTCTGGGTCGCTGAGGTCTTCAGCTCAAGGTTAATGCTCTACCACTTAAGCCACAGTGCCACTTCCAGTTTTCTGGTGGTTAATTGGAGATAAAAGTCTCACAGACTTTCCTGCCCAGGCTGGATCGGAACCACAATCATTAGATCTCAGCCTCCTAACTAGCTAAAATTACAGGTGTAATCCACTGGTGCCCAGCTTCCAAAATAAATCTTGTATCTGACTTCTTAATATGAAGGAGAGAAGGGAGAAACAGGAAAATGATATCTTTGAAATGTTGAAATGTTTGCCTAGTCTCCTAGGGCTAGTGAAAATACGCTTTAAAATGGAGGTAAATACATCTTCACACACAAGCTCGGAGACTTTGTTGCTAGCAATCTAAAATATGGAAAAAAGTGAAAGTCAATCCTCCAGACTATTTGGGAATGAGCCAAAATGCAAGTATGCAAATGTAATATGGAATAAAAACACTAGAAATAACAAATATGTGACTCAATATACAAATATTAAGTATTTTACATGTGATCATAACACAATCAGAAAGTCAAATTCTTGGAGATAAGCTGTTGGAAAATATTTTCTTTTTTTTTTTTTTTTTGTCGGTAGTGGGGCTTGAACTCTGGGCCTAGGCGCTGTCTCTCAGCTCTTCAGCTCAAGGCGAGCGCTCTACCACTTGAGCTACAGCGCCACTTCCGGTTTTCTGGTGGTTTATTGGAGATAGGAGTCTCACGGTCTCTCCTGCCCGGGCTGGCTTTGAACCGCGATCCTCAGATCTCAGCCTCCTGAGTAGCTAGGATTACAGGCGTGAGCCACCAGCGCCCGGCTTGAAAATATTTTCTTTAGAAAGTGGGGAAGTCGTAAATATTAGATAAAAATAATAAATCAAGATGTATTTGAAAATTTGGAGATTCCCATTAATAATATTATTAGGGTCGATCTTTAAATAATTAATATTGAAAAACAACAGAAATAGCTGGTAGTCATGCCTCATGCCTGTAATCCTAGCTACTTAGGAGGCTGGGATTTGAGGATCATGATTCGAAACCAGCTGGGGCAGGAAAATCCCTAAGGCTCTTATCTCCAATAAACTAAACAGAAAAAGGTGGAAGTGATGCTGTGACTCAAGTAGTATAATACTGGCCTTGAGCACAAAGAAACTCAGAGACAGGCTCTGAGTTCAAACTCCAGAACTAGCAAAATTCACTATTTTTTAACTTAAAAAATAGTAAAATATTCTAAAGTAACTTCCCCAAAAGGGCAATTGAAGAATAAAAACAACAAAGATATGAAACAAAGAATAAGCAACATAGTATGTTAAAGCTCAATATATGTTAAAGCTCATTATATGTAAGTACTCCTATTAGCACAAACAAAATCCCAAATGAAACTGAGTTTTCCTCATGTTAGTTATAAGAGACAACATGATGTTGAAGGATGGATCAAACATGAAAACATTAGTTAAAAGGCAAACTGGAGTGTCTGTGTTAATAACAAACAAATTGGAGGATGGAGGAAGATGGAGGAAGAGCAGCTAGAAGCAACGGAGCTCTCATGTAGAAACCAGTTGTAGTGTTCCAGTGAAAAATCCAAGGCTAGAGAGTCACACTAAGGTTGTCATCTTAATACAGAGAGTTTGGCCATAAGAAAAATTCAGGGAGCTTGGTTAAGGAGACAGATTTGAGCACTCACTGGCAGCTGCAGTGGCTGCTCCAACCATATCAACAGACAGAGCCTGGAACAAAGGCACCAGAGAGACTGAGTGACAGCAGCTTCTACTCACCACCAGCATGAACTGACAAGGAGTGGAAATCTTCATCCAGCTGACCACAGACCAATGCAGACCTTGGACAGCCCAAAACCCAAGGGAAAAGCATGAGTAACCTACAAGACATCTTCACTCCTCACAGAACAGCATTTGGAAGGTAGTCCCTTCCCCACCACCAGAGAAAAGCACCATCTTTGATACTGATGAAGATCGGGCCACAGCTGGCAGATAACTCAGGCCTTAGAAGCAAACACTGACAAGCCATTTTTGAACAGGGCAAAAGAACCTGCCAGCAGGGCTCAGCTCCACACAGGGGAAAGTTGCCCTTCCTAGGCAGAGCAATCTCTTCCCAGGGAAGGGTGACTTTCTTCATTGGGTAAACAGAGCCAGAGGCAGCCCTGCCCCTCTGCAGCACAGGCAGCATTCTCAGCTGCAAGAGGGTAAAAGAAAAACAATTCAAAACTGGAAACAGCATAAAATCTGAGAGTGGCTCCTGGCTGGGCAACAAGAGTATCTCAGGGAAAAGCTCCTGATTGCTGACAGGCTACAACTGCACCCACATTCAATCTCCCTTACAGTGACTCCAAGCTAGATGAAGGAAGGAGCCATCTCCTTCTTGTGTGACACTCAAAATGCAATCACCCTCCCACGGAACTTGTCTAAGAGAAGGATCACAATGTACTCGCAACTGTAAGGCAGAGCTTTGTTCTGCCTGCACAAACTAATTTAACAAACATACTAAGCAACAGGAAAATCAAACACCACAAGCAAGTCACAGACTCCACCAACAGACCGGATATGGACACAGGGAGACACAAGATCTCCCAAATATATCAAACATTTTTCCTACTTAAAAAAAAAATTCTGACCACGATGGTGATGGGACAGTAGGGAAACACTCAGCTCTCTCCAACCAAAAAGAGTTCGAGTTCCAATGCTTAATTTCCCCAAGAGACCAACAACAACAGAAAGACCAACACCTAGAGAAAAACAGGAGGCAGAAAAAAAACTAAAAAAGAAAGAAAAGGAAGAATGTCAGAACAGAGAAGCGTGAAGACCCCTCCCCCAACTCTTACTGGCTGCACCAAGCCCCCACCAGCCTGGCCCAGCGGAGGCTGCTGGAGTCCCCAGAGACACAAGGGGTCATCTGCAGATCACTTACACAGAAGATGCCTGAGGTACCAGTGTCAGACCTGCTGATCATGGCTAACAAAGAAACCTCCAAGCTGGGAGCCTGTAGGAAGATCCCTCCCCCACCCCTCACTCTCAGAGCAGAGGGGCTCCATCCTGCCAAAGCCACTCAGCCTCACGGTGGGAACCCCAGAACTACACAGGTCGCCCACAGAATGACAGAGCAGAAGACCTGCAAAGCACTGGTGCTGATCCGGAGAGCACAAACAGAGACAAACCTCAGCACTCAAAACCTGCATGGAGATCCCTCCCCACCCCTCAGCCAGAGGCTAGTGCACAGCCCGCCCGCAGCACTGCCCATCCTGAGGCACCAACCCAAACAGCATCAACAGAGGCAAAGACAGAGAAGAAACACACAGAGCCACCACCGCCTGGCCCAGCCCACAAGCATCTTGACTGAACACTGATTGCAGCAGCAACCACTGACCTACATCACACAGAAAAAACTAGCTCCAGGGTGAATACCCACAGGGGACAGTGTATCCCTCCTCAAGGGAGACCAGAGCTGGTGCAAACCCCCAGATCTTGACTCAGACCCCTACCCCAACACCTGGACTACCGGACCCACTAAAACTGGGAACTGTGTGATTGTTCCACCAGCCTGTGAAGCACACCCAGCTGGCCAGGCTAGATCAAGAGCACCCCTGGAAGGGAGCTTAAATACCCAAGCCAGGAACAGCCCCTATGGGTCACAATATCCAACAGTGGAAGAAACCTGAACTGTGTACTCCAGGCTGTGTAACCCAGGTGGGATACACAGAAGCACAACTGGCATGCCCCGGGCCGGGGACCAGGAGCCAGGACCAGGCCTGGGGACTCAGTGCCTGAGCAACACAACCAAGTTCTCCTGACTGAAGTCAGAAGCTGAGCATACACCTCAGCAGAGGGGAGAAAACAGGGAACTGCACCCCCTGGGAATCACACCCATGACAGCAAAAGACCTGGGTATCCAGGGCAAGAGAACCAGAAGCCCAAACCCCACCAGAACCCAACCCATATATCCCAAGATGGGAATTGGACAACTCAGGCTGCCAGCACCTGACAATAGTCAGGAGCTCAGGCTGGTAAGGTGGCTCAGCGGTAGAGTGCTTGCCTTGTGTGCATGAGGCCTTGGATCTGATTTCACAGCACCACATAAACAGAAAGGGCCAGAAATGGCACTATGGCTCAAATGGTAGGGAGCTAGCCTTGAGCTGAATAGCTGAGGGACAGTACCCAGGCCCAGAGTTCAGGCCCACAACTGACCAAAAAAAGTATATTAGGAGCCCATAGCAGACTCCAGCAACTGAGAGAGTACATCCAGCACACCCGATCTTGGCAAGAGCACCTGTAGAAGTAAACAGGAGCAGTCTAGGCTACTCAGTCCTTCTAAAGGTGGGAACTGCCAGTGATCTACAGCAGACAGCCGAGAACCCTACGTGGGTCAGACCAGCAGCTGGAGGTACAGACTCTCTCCGCCAACACAGAAACAGCAACCAAGCAAAGGCAAACACCGATTAACCAAAACAAAATTTCAGATTAGTCTCCAATAAACCCTGAATTTCCATGCAAAAATCACAGAGAAAAATTACAAGGTTTATAAACACCCAGGATAGCAAGCTACCACAAAAGCCAGTAGCCACCCAGGGGAGAGCCCCAGTGGAAGCAAAGCAGGAAGGGAAGACAAATGTTACATCCAATAGTTGCTGGAGGCAATGACTCAAGAATTAAATCGAGAAATAGACCAGAAATTTAAAGAACACAGGAACAAACTATCAAAAGAGATGTAGGACTTCGAACAGGAGATGCATGCAAAGACAGAGGCAGTAGACAACTAAGAGATGAGATTAGTACTTTGAGAATCAACATCGAACCCATAAATGAGTCCATTTCCTCCATGCAAACCACAACGGAAGCGATAGTTAACAGAGTGAATGAAATGGAATTTAGAGTGCCAGATACAGAAGACAGAATGCACCAACTGGACCAAAAAGTCACAGATATGAAAAAATCACTTAAATTATGTCAAAGGGAAATCCAAGAGCAAGCAGATAGTGCCAAGAAATTTAACCTTCATATAATTGGAGTGGATGAAGGCAAGGAATATCAAAAAGGGAAGGCAACACATATTCAACAAGATTATCAATGTAAATTTCCCCCACCTTAAAAGAGAACATCTTCCCTACATAACATAAGCATATAGAACACCTAACAAGCAGGATCCCAGGAGAAACACTTCTAGGCACATTATAGTAAAATGATAGATCTGAATAATAAGGAAACAATCTTACATGCAGCAAAAATAAAGAAGGAGCTATACTACAATGGGAAAAAAATTAGAATCACTGTCGATCTTTCCACACAGGCACAGAATGCAAGAAAGGCCTGTGAAAATACAATCTGAACCCTGAGAACCAATAACTGCCAGCCCAGATGGATCCAGCAAAATTAGCATTCACATTCTATGAAGAAACTAAAATTTTTAATAGTAAATAAAAACTAATTGAAAGATGCAGACATAAAGGGGATCCAAATAGGGAAAGAAGAAATAAAACTCTCCCTCTTTGCAGATGACATGATCTTATATTTAAAGAATCCCATAGATTTCACTCCCAAATTACTCAAGCTGATTCAAAACTTTTGCAAAGTAGCAGGGTATAAAATTAACCTCCCAAAATCAATGGCTTTTCTGTATGCCAACAATGAGAAAAGTATGGCTGAAATTAGGAAAGCAACTCCATTCATAATAGCCCCACAAAAAATAAAATACCTAGGAATTAACTTAACCAAAGAAGTGAAGGACCTCTATGATGAAAACTTTAAAAACTTGAAAAAGGAAATCAAAACAGAACTTAGAAAATGGCAAAACCTCCCATGCTCCTGGATTGGAAAGATTAACATCGTGAAAATGGCAATACTTCCCAAGGCTATCTACAAATTCAACTCGATACCTATCAAAATTCCAACCTCATTCTTCAAGGAAATAGAAGAGGCAATCCAAAAATTCATATGGAACAATAAAAGACCCCGAATAGCAAAAACGCTCCTCAACGGAAAGAACACTGCTGGAGGAATATCAATACCAAATTTCAAACTCTACTATAAAGCCATAGTAATCAAAACAGCTTGGTATTGGCATAAGAACAGACCTCAGGACCAATGGAATAGAATTGAAAATCCAGAAATGAACCCACAGACCTATAGCCATCTAATCTTCGATAAGGGAGCTAAAACAGTAGAATGGAAGAAAGACAGCCTCTTCAGTAAATGGTGCTGGCAAAATTGGTTAACTGCTTGTAGAAAACTAAAGCTAGATCCTTATATATCACCCTGCACCAGAATCAAATCCAAATGGATCAAAGACCTCGAAGTCAAAGCAGACACTCTGAAAACATTCAGGATGGAATAGGAGAAACCCTAGGTCTCCTTGGCTCAGGCCGAAATTTTCTGAATAGAGACCCAGAAACACAACAAATCAAAGAAAGGTTGGACAAATGGGATTGCATGAAGTTGCAGAGCTTCTGCATGGCAAAGGACATAGCTAGCAAGATCAATAGAAAGCCCACGGATTGGGAGAAGATCTTTACTAGCCATACAACGGACAAGGGTCTCATATCTAAAATATACATGGAACTCAAAAAATTAAATCCCCCAACAACAAATCTTCAAAGAAACAACTGCCCAATAAATAAGTGGGCTAAAGACTTGAAGAGAAACTTTTCTGAAGAAGAAAGAAGGATGGCCAATAGACACATGAAGAAATGCTCAACCTCCCTAGCCATAAAAGAAATGCAAATCAAAACAACATTGAGATACCACCTCACCCCAGTTAAAATGGCTATAATCAAGAACTCTAACAACAACAGATGCTGGAGGGGATGTGGACAGAAGGGAACCTTACTTCATTGTTGGTGGGAGTGTAAACTTGTTCAACCACTTTGGAAAGCAGTATGGAGGTTCCTCAAAAGACTTCACATAGAGCTCCCCTATGACCCAGCAATCCCACGTTTGGGCATTTACCCAAATGTTTACAAACAAGACCACACTAAAGCTACCAGCACAACTATGTTTACTGCAGCATTATTTACCATAGCTAAGATATGGAAACAACCCAGATGCCCCACAGTAGATGAATGGATCAAGAAAATGTGGTATATATACACAATGGAATTCTATGCCTCCATCAGAAAGAATGACACTGCCCCATTTGTTAGGAAATGGAAAGACTTGGAAAAAATTATATTAAGTGAAGTAAGCCAGGCCCAAAGAAACATAGGTCCTATGGTTTCCCTTATTTGCAATATCTAGTATATGTATGAGTCAAGCGGAAAAGGTCAGATAGTGTGATGTTAGGAAAATGAACCCTTAGATATGTATTTTAATGCTTTTTTATTTCATGCATTTGTTTCTAACGCATTTATAAGATTATCTCTTTGTTGCTTTGTATGTCCCTCCCCCACAGTATAACCCCTGCTTTCACTATATTTGATGTCAGTATAACTTGTAGAGGAGATGGGGAAAAACAAGTCGTTTAAGGATACAGGTGGACCTGTTGCAACAATGAGAAGTACAAGGTCATGTCGAAAACGAGCTTTACAACATTGGTGCGGGGGATGGGGGGAAGATTGGGTGGTGAGAAGGTAGGGGGGAGGTAGGGAAAGGATGTGAAGGGTAAACAAAGGAGGAGGCTGCAATGCTTGATAAGAAATGTACGCATTATCCTGCCCATGTAATTGTAACCCCTCTGTACAGTATGTTCACAAAAAAAATTAAGTTAAATTAAAAAAAAGAAAAACTAATTGAATTCATAAACAATAAGCCAACATTGCAAAGAATACTAAGATGGGGGACACAACCTGAAGAAAGCAACCAAGAATGGGAACCCGCACCAGACAGGTATAAACAGAAGTCTAACTTAGTAAGCACAGGAGGAAAAGGAAGAAGAAAAACAGGAAAACAAGGAATGACAGGAACTACAATGCATCTCTCTAGAATAACCTTAAATGTTAATGGACTTAATTCAACAATCAAAAGAAAAAGAACTGCAGATTGGATCAGAAAACATGACCCATCTGTTGCCTTCAAGAGACCCCTCTCAGTCAAACATACAAACAAACTCAGAGTGAAGGGTTGGAAAAGGATCCACCAAACAAATGCCCCCAGTAAGAAAGCAGGAGTAGCTATCCTGATATCTGACACAATAAACTTTTCATTAAAATCAATACAAAAAGACAAGGAAGGACATTACATATTAATACAAAGAACAATCCAAGAGGAGGATATGACCATTATCGACTTATACTCCCCAAACACTGGAGCACTCAAATATGTGAAACAAATACTCTCTAAATTACAGAATAAAATAGATCCACATACGATAATACTAAGAGACTTTAAGACCCCACTCTCACCAAATACAGAAATACAGAAAACAGTCCAAAAATTCATATGGAACAACAAAAGACCTAGAATAGCCAAAACAATTCCAGGGAATAAAGACAATGTGGGAGAGATATCCATGCCGAACTTCAAACTCTACTATAGAGCCATAATAACAAAGACAGCATGGTACTGGCACAAAAACAGACCCAAAGACCAATGGAATAAAATAGAAGATCCAGAAATAAATCCACAGGCCTACAGTCAGCTGATATTTGACAAAGGTGCCAGACATGCAATAGAAGAAACACAGCCTCTTCAACCACTGGTACTGGGAAAACTGGGCGGCCACATGCAGAAGACTAAAACCCCAACCTATCACCATGCACCAACATCAACTCAAAATGAATTAAAGACCTTAACATTAAACCTGAATCTCTGAAACTACTGAAGGACAGAGTAGGAGAGACACTTGAACTTATAGGCACAGGAAGGAACTTCCTGAACAGAGTCCCAGGGTCACAACAAATTGGAGAGAGACTCGACAAATGGGACTACCTTAAAATAAAAAGCTTCTGCACAGCTAAAGCTATCACAGCCAAGCTAGAAAGACAACCAACTAATTGGGAAAAAATATTTACCAGCAATATATCAGACAAGGTGTTAATATCCAGTATATACAGGGAACTCAAGAAACTAATCCCTCCCAAACCTAACAAACCAATTACTAAATGGGCAAGGGAAATAAAGAGAGACTTCTCAGAGATAAAAATGGCAAAGAAACACATGAGGAAATGTTCACCATCCCTGGTTGTGAAGGAAATGCAAATAAAGACAACCCTGAGATACCACCTTACCTCAATCAGAATGTCCCACATCCTCAAGTCAGCCAATGACAAATGCTGGAGGGGATGCAGAGAAAGAGGAACCTATTACACTGCTGGTGGGAATATACACTTATACAACCACTTTGGAAAGCAGTCTGGAGGGCCCTCAGAAAGCTAAATATTGACCTCCCTTATGACCCAGTCATACCACTTCTAGGCATCTATCCTGAACAACAGGAACCAGTACATAAGAAAATGTGCACCTCCATGTTTATTGCAGCACTATTCACAATAGCCAGGATATGTAAACAACCCAGATGTCCCACCACAGATGAATGGATCCAAAAATTGTGGTATCTATACACATTGGAATATTATGCAGCCATTAGAAAGGACAAAATAATGGCATTTGCAGGGAAATGGATGGAGCTAGAAGAAATCATGTTGAGCAAGGTAAGCCAAGAGCAAAGAGACAAATGGTACATGGTCTCCCTGATAAGTAGATGTTAAATCCAAAATGTTAGGTGATATGACAAAATTAAAAGGACTTAAGAAACAAAGAACTTCCACTCATCTAGTCGAATCACTACTAAATAACCCCATGCTGCTGATCACATGTATGGTGTATACGTGTACACCAGAGGGGAACCAGGAAGATGACAAAGAACTAGAGGGAATAAGGGGAAAACATACAACAGCGGGACCAAATAGCTCCACAGGACACTGGCCAAAATGAACTAAGAAACTTAATGGCAGTGATGGGAGGGAGGGAACAAATGGGAAAGAGGGAACAGCTGATACTATGCAAAACAAAAGAAATGTACATATCACCCAATGTGGAAGAAATAACTGTATTGCAATGCTAATAGAGCTCATAAATGTTATAGACAGTGATAGACAAATTGCTCCAGAAAAGATAGAATGTGTTTGTGACTTTAACTGAGCATCACTATCCCACAATACTGTGAAATTTGGGAGATTATGTAATCACTTAATAAAAGTAAAAAAAAAATCATACACTACAACCAGGTCGGCTTCATGCCAGAGATGCAGGGATGGTTTAACATATGTAAATCAATAAATGTAATCCAACACATCAACAGATCCAACGTCAAAAACCACATGATTATCTCCATTGATTCAGAAAAGGCTTTTGATAAGATACAACATTTATACATGTTAAAAGCTCTGGAGAAGATAAGAATAGAAAGAATATTCCTTAAAACAATAAAAGCCACATACGACAGACCAATAACCAATATTATACTTAATGGGGAAAAGCTAGAACCAATTCTGCTAACATCAGGACCAAAGCAAGGATGCCCACTGTCTCCACTCCTCTTCAATATAGTCCTGAAACCCTTATCCAGGGCAACAAGGCAAGAAAAAGACATTAAAGGGATCTGCATAGGGAAGGGAGAAGTTAAACTATCCCTTTTTGCAGATGACATGATACAATACCTTCATAATCCCAAAAACTCCACCCTGAAACTCTTAGAATGTATAAACCACTTTGGCAAAGTAGAAGGATACAAAATCAACCCACAAAAATTATCAGTTGCCTTTCTGTATACCAACAATGTATAAGCAGGAAGGGAAATCAAGGAAACAACCCCATTTACAATAACCTCAAAAAAATAAAATATTTAGGAATTAACCTAACCCAAGATGTAAATGAACTATTTAATGAAAACTATAAAAACTTAAAGAAATTATAGAGGACACCAGGAAATGGAAAGACCTTCCATGTTCTTGGATAGGCAGACAATATAGTGAAAATGACCGTACTGCCAAATTGATATACAATTTCAATGCAATTCCTATTAATATCCCAATGACGTTCATTTCTGAAATACAGAAAACAGTCCAAAAATTCATATGGAACAACAAAAGACCTAGAATAGCCAAAACAATTCTAGGCAAAACCAGACAACATGGGAAGGATCTCGATGCAGGACTTCAAGCTCTACTATAGAGCCATAATAATAAAGACAGTTTGGTACTGGCACAAAGACAGACCCAAGGACCAATGGAATAAAATAGAAGATCCAGAGATGAAGCCACATGCCTACAGTTAGCTGATATTTGACAAAGGAGTCAAAGGCTAGATTTTGATGGTGTCAAAAAAAATCTGTAAAACTACAGGGCTCTGGGTTGACTATTGCCTTAAAATAGTGTTCTAGCTCAGAATTGGTTTTGTGTTCAAACTCAAATGTGCTGAACAAGCTGTAGAAACATAAGAAAAATGGCAAGTCATATAACCTCATCTCCCACTCATGAGAAACAAGCAATAGAGCAGTTAATGAATAATCCAGAGGAGAGTCCTCAAAATGCTCTACAAAAACTATTGGTAAACATGGTGAAAACTGAAAGCCTGAAAAGGGCTCTGTGTGAGCATGAGTGGGAAATGGATGACCATGATGAAGCTAACCAAATATTAATAGAGGAAATGCATAAGCATGGTGATGATAACCAAAGATTAATAGAGGAATTACATGAGCAAGATGAAGCTAATCAAAGATTAATAGAGGGATTGTGTGAGCATGATGAGAATAACCAAATATTAATACAGGGATTCATGGAATACACAATCAGAAAGCTGGAGGAATCCATGTAGGCCACAAACAGAAAGTTGAATGAATTCAAACAGAAGGAAAGGGAGTCCAAGGGAAATATAACTACTTAATTAAGGGAGTTGAGAGTGAACACTGAAAACGAAATCAAGGAAGGAAAGAAGTCCATACTTGGTCTAAAACAAAGCTCCAACAAAGAATTTGAAGCCATCAAATCTGTCCAATTAGAAGGAAAGGAAATAAAAAACAAAGTAGAAAGCCTTGACAATAGGTTAGGCCATGTAGAAGATTGAAACACTGGGATTAAAGACAATCTAGACATTATAGAGAAAGAACAGCCAAGTATTCAAGACAAATCCAGGAAATATGAGAGATCCATTCAACAGATAGAAGATACCTTCAGAAGGCATAATTTAAGGCTAATGGGTATAGAGGAGGGCCTAGAGACAGAAGCTAAAGATCTAGGAAATTTATTTAACAGACTCCTAGCAGAGAACTTCTGAAACATACAAAAAGATAGGTCCATTCAGATACAAGAATTCTTTAGAACCCCAAATAGACCAGACCAGAACAGGACACTCCACTGTCCCATTGTAATCCACACAGGATCAATAGAGACCAAGGAAAGGATCCTTAATGGTGTCAGAGAGAAAAGGTCAATCACCTATAAAGAAAACCAATCAGAATAACTACAGATTTCTCACCAGAGACCATAAAAGCAAGAAGAGCCTGGAATAATGTATGCCATGTGCTAAAGACAAACAGCTATCAACCAAGAATACTGTACCAAGCTTAACTCTCCTTCACAATGAAGGGACAAATAGAAATCTTCCACAGGAAAGAAATATTGAAACAATATATCTCCACCAAACTAGTCCTACAAAAGATACTTAAAGAGTCTTACACATAGAAAACCAACAAGAGCACAATGAAGGCAGAAAACGGCCTGCAAACAAAGAATCATATAAGCATAGTAAGAACCCAGTAGTCACAGCCCACAAGAGGGTGGATAACATGGCAGATACTACCAAACACCTCTCAATCCTAACCCTCAATGCTAATGGATTTAACTCTCCAATTAAGCGACATAAATTGTCTAGTTGGATCAAAAAGCAAGATCCTTCCATCTTCTGCCTTCAAGAGACACACCTGGCTCACAAAGACAAACATATTCTGAAAGCGAAGGGCTGGAGCAAAATCTACCAACAAATGGCCCACATAAACAGGTGGGAGTTGCAATTGTAATATCAGATAAAATAGATTTCAAGGGACTGGGAAGGTAGCTCAGTGGTAGAGCGCTTGCTTTGCATGCGTGAAGCCCTGGGTTCAATTCCTCAGCACCACATAAGCAAAAAGAAAAAAAGCCAGAAGTGGTGCTGTGGCTCAAATGGTAGAGTGCTAGCCTTGAGCTGAAGAGCTGAGGGACAGAGCCCAGGCCCAGAGTTCAGGCCCCACGACCGGACCACCCCCCAAAAATAGATGTCAAATTAGTGGGAAGAGATAAAGAAGGACATTGCAAACTAATAAAGGGATCTCTCCTACAGGAGGATATAACAATTCTAAACATTTATTCACCAAATACTGTACCACCCAAATTTATCCAATAAATAACACTTTCCCTAAAATTACACATAGATCTAAAGACATTAATTATTGGGGAATTTAACATGCCACTATTCCCACTGGATAGATCAACCCGGCAAAACTCAACAGAGAAACCTCAGATCTACACAACTGCATAGATCAACTAGACTTAACAAACATCTACCAAATATTTCACCCAACAGCATCAGAATACATGTTCTTCTCATCAATACATGGAACACTCTCCAAAATTGACCACGTTTTAGGTCACAAAGAAAATTTGTTCAAATTCAAAATCATAGAAATTATGCCCTTCATTCTCTCAGACCACAAGGCAATGAAATTAGAATTCAACACCAAAAACAACCAAAGAAAATCCTGTAACATGGAAGGTGGCTCAGTGGTAGAGCGCTTGCCTTGCATGCATGAGGCCCTGGGTTCGATTCCTCAGCACCACATAAGCAAAAAAAAAAAAAGCCAGAAGTGGCACTGTGGCTCAAGTGGTAGAGTGCTAGCCTTGAGCTGAAGAGCTGAGGGACAGCGCCCAGGCCCAGAGTTCAGGCCCCAAGACCAGACCCCAAAAAAAGAAAAAAAGAAAATACTGTAACATTATTTACCATAGCTAAGATATTGACCTATCCCAAATGCCCCTCAGTAGATGAATGGATCATGAAAATGTGGTGTGTATATATATATATATACACACCACATTTTCATATATATATGTATATAATGGAATTCATTGACTCCATCAGAAAGAATCACATCGCCCCATTTGTTAGGAAATGGAAAGTCTTGGAAAAAATTATGTTAAGTGAAGTAAGCCAGGCCCAATAGGTCTTATGGTTTCCCTTATTTGCAATAACTAGTATATGTCTGGGACAAGCAGAGAAAAAAAAAAGTTATGTGTATATGACCAGATAAGATGATGTTAAGCGAAATGAACCTCAAGATAGGGATACAAGAAGTTTTTTTATTTCTTGCTATTGTTTCTAATGTATTTATAATGTGCCATGTGATTTGTTTTTTTGTATGTTCCTCCCCCAAGGTATAACCCCTGTTTTCACTGTATTTGGTGTCTGTGCACTGCATCTTGTATATACAATTCTCTAGCTTGGGGAGGGAAAGGGAAAAAACAAAATATTTAAATAATGATACAATTGACCCATTGTAACAATAAAATGTACAAGACACTATGTTGAAAAATGAACTTTACAATTTAGGTGGGGTGGGGAGGGAAGGGGGATTGTAGTTGTGGAGGTGGGAAGGAAGACAGGGTAGAGGAAAAACAAAGGAGGTAACAATGCTTGATAGGAAATGTACTCATTACCTTGCTCATGTAACTGTAACCCTTCTGTTCAATATTTTTACAATAAAAACAGTTTTTTTAATTTAAAAAGAAAATCCTGTAACACATGGAGGCTGAAAAACACACTGTTGAACCAACAGTGGGTCATGGAAGAGTTAAAAAGGAAATTCAAATGCTCATGGTATTTACCAAAAATGAACATACAAAATACCAGCTCCTCTGGGACACAGCAAAGGCAGTATTCAGAGAGAAATGTATAGCTCTACATCAACAAATTGGAGAGATCTCAAACCAACAATTTAAAAAAAGCACCTGAATCTCCTTGAAAACGAGCAACAAACTAAACCCCAATCCAGTAGATGGAAACAATAATTTATATTGAATCAGATTTAAATCAGAGTCCAAAAGAACATAGAAAGAATCAACAAAACAAAGCGTTGATTCTTTGAAAAAATTAACAAAATTGACAGACCCTTGGAAATCTTATTAGAAAATGAAGAGAACACACCCAAATAAACAAACTCAGAGATGAGAATGGAAACATCACCACAGAAACAACAAGATTCAGAACACTATAAGAGAATACTAATATAACCTTATGCTAATAAATTTGAGAATCTGGATGAAATGGAATTTCTAGAAAATATTGATATGCCCAAACTAAACCAAGATGATTTAAACCAACTTACAGACCCATATTAAGCATCAAAATAGAAAGGGAAATAAGAGACCTCCCTTCCAAGAAAAGCCCAAGACAGATTGGTTTATTGCTGAATTCTACAAGGTCTTCAAAGCAGAACTCACAACAATACTCTTTCAACTCTTCAATGAAATGGAAAGTGAAAGTTCATTACCAAACTCTTTCTATGAACCCACCATATCCCTCATCCCAAAACCAGACAGAGACTCATCAAAGAAAGAGAACTATAGGTCCTTTTCTTTGATGGACTCGGTGCAAAACTTCTCAAGGAAATTCTGGCCAATCGACTTCAACAAGTCATCAAAAAAATTATACACCATGATTAAACAGATTCATTTCAGGGATGCAAAGGTGGTTCAATATATGCAAATTAATTAATGTAATTCATCACATCAATAAGGGCAAGGATAAGAACCACATGGTTATCTCAATAGATGCAGAAAAAGCATTTGACAAGACCCAACACCCCTTTAAAGCTCTGGAAAAACTAGGAATCCATGGAATGTTCCTCAATATAATAAAAACTGTGTATGACAAACCTACAGCCAGCATTATATTTAATGATGAAAAGTTAAAGCTGTTTTCTCTAAACTCAGGAAGGATACAAGGATGTCTACTCTCTCTGCTCCTCTTCAATTGAGTATTAGAATGCCAAGCTATAGCAATAAGAAAAGATACAAGCATAAATGGGCTCCAAATAAGGAGTAAAACTCTCCCTCTTTGAAGATGACATGATTATGTATTTAAAGAACTGTATGGATTCAACTACCAAGTTATTCGAGCTGATTCAAAATTTTGGCAAAGTAGCAGGGTATAAAATTAACGCTCATAAATCAATGGCTTTTCTGTATGCCTATAACGAGAAGATTGCAGCTGAAATCAGGAAAGTAACTCCTTTTGTAACAGCCCCATAAAAAATAAAATAAAATAAAATAAAATAAATAAATAAATAAATAAAAAATAAAATAAAATACCTAGAAATTAACTAAAGAAGTGAGGACCTCTATGACAAAAACTTTAAAAACCTGAAAAAGGAAATTAAAGTAGAACTAAGGAAGTGAAAAAAACTCCCAAGCTTCTGGATTCTGAGGATTAACATCGTGAAAACGGCGATACTGCCAAAGACTATCTACAAATTCAATGTGATACCCATCAATATCCCAACCTCCTTTTTCAATGAAATAGAAGTAGCAATCCAAAAATTCATATGGAACAATAAAGACCCTGAAGAGCAAAAACAATCCTTCGCAGAAAGAACAGTGCTGGAGGAATATCAATACCAGACTTCAAACTCTACTACAAAGCTATAGTAATCAAAATATCTTGATACTGGCACAAGAACAGACCTGAGGACAAATGGAATAGAACTGAAGACCCAGAAATGAACACAGAGAACTTCAGCCACCTAAATTTCAATAGGGGAGCTTAAAAAAGTAGAATGGAGGAAAGACAGCCTCTTTAGTAGATGGTGATGGCACCATATAGAAAAGTAAAATTCGATCCTTATCTATCACCCTGCACAAGAATCAACTCCAAATGGACCAAAGACCTCGAAGTCAAAGCAGATACTCTGAAATCTTTACAGGAAGGAATAGGAGAAACTCCAGGGCTCCTTGGCCACAGGCCGAAATTTCGTAATAAAGACCCAAAAATACAATAAATCAAAGACTGGTTGGACAAATGGGATTGTATTAAAATTCAGAGCTTCTGCATGAGAAAGGACATAGCTAGCAAGATCAATAGAAAGCCCATGGACTGGGCAAAGATGTTCACTAGCTATACAACAGAAAAAAGTCTCATATCTAAAATATACTTAGAACTCAAAAAATTAAATCCTCCAAAAACAAATCATTAAAGAAACAACCATCACATTAATAAGTGAGCTAAAGACTTAAAGAGAGACTTCTCTGAAGAAGAAATAAGAAGGCCAATAGACACATGAAGAAATGCTCAACTTTTCTGTACATAAAAGAAATGTAAATCAAAACAACATTGAGATTCCCCCTCACCCCAGTTAGAATGGCTATAATCAAGAAATCTAATAACAACAGATGCTGGAGGGGATGCGGCCAAAAGGGAACCCTACTGAACTCTTGTTCAACCATTTTGGAAAACATGGAGGTTCTTCAAAAGACTACACATAGACCCTGTGACCCAGCAATTACACTTCAGGGCATTTACCATAATGATCACAAACAAGGCTATACTAAAGCTACCAGCACAACTATGTTTATTTCAGCTTTATTCACCATAGCTAAGATATGGAACCAACCCAGATGCCCCTCAGTAGATGAATGGATCAAGAAAATATGGTATATATATATATATATATATATATATATATATATATATATATATATATATATATATATATATAAAATGGAATTCTATGCTTCCATCAGAAAGAATGACACCACGCCATTTGTTAGGAAATGGAAAGACTTGGAAAAAAAATCATATTAAGTGAAGTAAGCCAGGCCCATAGAAACCTAAGTTCCATGGTTTCCCTCATTTGCAGTAAGTAGTATATGTCTAGGGTATTTTTATCAGATGAGCAGAAAAGCTCAAAAGCTATGTATCTCTATCTATCTATCTATCTATCTATCTATGAACATATAAGATGATACTTAAGATATGGATACAAGAGGTCTTTCTTTGTTGTTGTTTTTAATGTACTATGAGATTTTTTTGTTTCCTTTGTATGTTTTTCCCACTATGGTATATCCACCATTGTCACTGTATTTTATTTTGGTACCCTGCATCTTGTATATACATTTGTCTAATTTGTGGAACAGAAGAGGAATACCAAATGTTGAAACACAGACACGGGATGACCCATTGCAACAATGATACCCACAAGACAGCATATTGGAAATGAACTTTACAACCTCAGGGGTGGGAGAGGAGGGAGGGAGGTGGCAGAGGGAAGGGATAGTGGGAGAGCAACAAGGGAGGGGTTAATAATTCTTGACAAGAAATGTTCTCATTTGTTTTTAACGTATTTAATGTACTATGTGATATTTTTGTTTCTTTGGTATGTTCTTTGCCCACAGTATAGCCGGTGTTTTCACTGTACTTGATTCCAGTGCCCTGCATCTTGTATACACATTTTTCTAATTTGGGGAGGGGAAGGGAAATAACAAAATGCTTAAATAAGGATGCAGGATGACTCATTGTAACAATGAAATGTTCCAGACTCCATGTTAAAAACGAACTTTACAACTTCGGGGGGGGGGGGGGTGTGAAGTAGGGAAGGTGAACAGAGAGGGGATGGCAGGGGAAAAACAAAGGAGGAGGTAACAATGCTTGATAGGAAATGTACTCATTACTCTACTCATGTAACTGTAACCCCTCTGTACAGTATTTTTATAATAAAATACATATAAACAAAAAATGTACTCATTGCTTTACTCATGTAATTGTAACCCCTCTGTAGGACATCTTTACAATAAAAAAGGAGTTAAAAATAACAAACAAATCAAATATCATTGAAAAAATAAATAAGAGATAATCAGATATTCCTCAGTATGGCATAAAGGTCAATTCTACAGAAATGCATTTAAATCTTAAATTGAAATACACCTAAAACTCTCCCTCTTTCAAGATGACATGATCTTGCATTTAAAGAATCCCACGGACTCCACTCCCAAATTACTCAAGCTGATTCAAAACATTGACAAAGTAGCAGGGCACAAAATTAACCCTCAAAAATCAATGGCTTTTCTATATGCCAGCAATGAGAAAAGTGTGGCTGAAATTAGGAAAGCAGCTCCATTCATAATAGCCCCACAAAAAATAAAATACCTAGGAATTAACCAAAGAAGTGAAGGACCTCTATGATGAAAACTTTAAAAACCTGAAAAAGGAAATCAAAACAGAACTTAGAAAGTGGCAAAAACTCCCATGCTCCTGTATTGGAAAGATCAATATCGTGAAAATGGCAATACTTCCCAAGGCTATCTACAAATTCAATGCAATACCTATCAAAATTCCAACCTCATTCTTCAAGGAAATAGAAGAGGCAACCCAAAAATTCATATGGAACAATAAAAGACCCCGAATAGCAAAAACGCTCCTCAACGGAAAGAACACTGCTGGAGGAATATCAATACCAAATTTCAAACTCTACTATAAAGCCATAGAAATCAAAACAGCTTGGTACTGGCACAAAAATAGACCTCAGGACCAATGGAATAGAATTGAAAACCCAGAAATGAACCTACAGACCTATAGCCATCTAATCTTCGATAAGGGAGCAAAAAAAAAAAAAAAATAGAGTGGAAGAAAGACAGCTTCTTCAGTAAATGGTGCTGACAAAATTGGTTAACTACATGTAGAAAACTAAAGCTAGATCCTTATATACCACCTTGCACCAGAATCAACTCCAAATGGATCAAAGACCTTGAAGTCAAAGCAGACACTCTAAAAACATTACAGGATGGAGTAGGAGAAACTCCAGGGCTCCTTGGCACAGGCCCAGATATTCTTAATAGAGACCCAGAAACACAACAAATCAAAGAAAGGTTGGACAAATGGGATTGCATGAAGTTGCAGAGCTTCTGCATGGCAAAGTACATAGCTAGCAAGATCAATAGAAAGCCCACAGATTGGGAGAAGGTCACTAGCCATAAAATGGACAAGGGTCTCATATCTAAAATATACATGGAACTCAAAAAATTAAATCCCCCAACAACAAATCTTCAAAGAAACAACTGCCCAATAAATAAGTGGGCTAAAGACTTAAAGAGAAACTTCCCTGAAGAGGAAAGAAGGATGGCCAATAGACACATGAAGAAATGCTCAACTTCTCTAGCCATAAAAGAAATGCAAATCAAAACAACATTGAGATACCACCTCATCCCAGTTAGAATGGCAAAAATCAAGAACTCTAATAACAACAGATGCTGGAGGAGATGTGGACAGAAGGGAACCTTACTACATTGTTGGTGGGAGTGTAAACTTGTTCAACCACTTTGGAAAACAGTATGGAGGTTCCTCAAAAGACTCCACATAGAGCTCCCCTTATGACCCAGCAATCCCACTTTTGGGCATTTACCCAAATGATCACAAACAAGACCACACTAAAGCTACCAGCACAACTATATTTATTGCAGTATTATTTACCATAGCTAAGATATGGAACCAACCAAGATGCCCCTCAGTAGATGAATGGATCAAGAAAATGTGGTATATATACACAATGGAATTCTATGCCTCCATTAGAAAGAATGACATTTCCCCATTTGTTAGGAAATGGAAAGACTTGGAAAAAATTATATTAAGTGAAGTAAGCCAGGCCCAAAGAAACATAGGTCCCATGGTTTCCCTTATTTGCAATAACCTTTGTATGTCTGAGTCAAGCAGAAAAGGTCAGATAAGTTGATGTTAGGGAAATGAACCCCAAGATTAGTATTCAAATGTTTTTTTTCTTTCATGCAATTGTTTCTAACATATTTATAAGATGATTTCTTTGTTGCTTTGTATGTCCCTCCCTTACGGTATAACCTCTGCTTTCACTGTATTTGATGTTGGCATAATTTGTGGAGGGGAAGGGAAAAAACAAATTGTTTAAATAGGGATATAGGTGGACCCATTGCAACAATGAGATGTACAAGTCGTTATGTCAAAAACGAACTTTACAACTTTGGTGGGGGTGGGGAGGACGGGGGGCGTGGTGTGGGAAGGAATGGGAAGGGGAAACAAAGGAGGAGACAACAATGCTTGATAAAAAATGTACTCGTTATCTTGCCCATGTAATTGCAACCCCTCTGTATGGTATTTTCACAATAAAAAAAATAAAATAAAATAAGAAATATATCTAGTGATATTTCAAAATTTAAATAGTATTAAGAGAATAAAAAAGAGCTAAGAAAACTCACATTTATAGTTAAATTTTTAATTTTATCTAAGTAGCTGATAGAATACCAGAGCAAATATTTGTAAGCACATAGGAAACTGGCAAACACAAATATACCCCACAATTTTATACATCCATTTTTGTTTGTTTGTTGGCTGACTGGTTGACTGGTTGTTTCAGTCAGAGATTCACTATGTAGCTGGTCTTGACTTTGCAATTCTCCTTCCTCAACAGGAAATGTAGAACACTAGAACTGTCTTTGTGATATATATACTTTGGAGTTATATATAATATACCTTCCAGAACTTGCCGTCTGCTTGAACATCCACAAAGTATAAAAGAACTCCAAGCATTAAAATAAGAATATATTCTTCAACAATAGTGGAATGAAATGAGAAATTTATAGGAGAAACATAATCAGAAAAGACCCAATTGTGTAGAAATTAGGAACATATGTAAAATAGTTTTTTGATCAAAGAACATATCATGAGTAGTAGAACAAACTTTCAATAGTGATGAAAAAGTAATGTACTAAACTTGTGAATAAACAAATGAATGATTAGGAAAAATGTGAACATAAAAGCTCAGGCTGGATAGAAATAAAAAGTTGCAAGCAAATCATCTGAAGCCTAAAGTCAGATCCTAGATAATAGTGAAATGATTTCAAATCTGCAGAGAAAGATAGATGCAAATAAAAATCAATTAAATGCAAATTTAATGTACAGTGGAAGAAAAACATGACCTTGACTTCATTTACTGAAGTGACTAATAAGGTTGACAGAAATATTGACCAAAAAGGAGGGAAAGAGAAACTATAAACTATCAAAATGAGGACAGAAATAGAACATCTTTACAAAATATACAATAAAATGATTTTGTGAGAATTTGATAAATAAAATCCCCAAGACTGTCATCTTAGAAAAAGACAAATTCCTTGATAAATAATATTTAACCAATCTGACATGAAAAGAACCAGAAAATTTTACATCCTTGTATCTGTTGAATTTATCATTAAAAACCGTCTTACAATAAAACTAGGCTCACATAACTTCATGGTTGAATTCATCAGGACATGTAAAGAAAAAGAATAATGAATTACATGAATTCTTTAAGAAAACAGAAGGGCAAGAGACATTTCTTAATTATTTCATAACCTTGAGATAGAGAATGTGTTATCAAACCTCATATAGACATGATAAGGAAGAAAACTTAAAGCATAACTTCCTAAAACTATAGTATAATATCATAAATGTAGTGAAAATATTAACAGAAGTTTCTATATTAGCAAGATATGAATGTCAGCATAATCTGTAAAACTAATACAGCAAGAATATTTACAACAAACAGGTAGGAGTATCTCTAGGAATGAAATTTTGCCTTATCATTTTAATATTCATCAGTGAAATGCATTTCACTAGAATAAACAGAAAGAGTAAATGATAGTATTAGATGATTTAGAGAGATCACTTGGTAAAAGCTCACATGGGTCTCTGACTTGGGAGCTGGAGAATAAGAGAAGAATATGTTATATTGTTGCTTTCATGCAACATCGTTGTAGACAGCTTGGCTAATGCATTAAGAGACAAAAAGAAATAAAGGTCAAAATTATTGAAAAGGAAAAAGGAAAGATGTTATGAGGCATAGAAGTGATGTGAATAGAAATGTCTAAGCCAAAATAATCTCCATGCAAAGCATTAGTGGATTTAGCAAGAGATATAAAGATACCAAAATTGTTTTTCACACTGGCACAAATTAAAAGTCAAAATATTGGAACAAGAAAATGGATAGAATTGAAGATTGCAATGGTAAGGGAAATAGACCTAAACAGATAAAAATAACATGCTTCTTCTCATATGCAGAATCTAGATTCAAAAGAAAAGGACATGAAAGTCGAAAGTGCACTACTGGGTCAAAGGAGAACAAGTGGGAGAAAGGAGGAAAAGAAAGGATGATAGAGGTGGGTCAGTATGATCAGCATGCAGAGAATGAATGCATGGAGATGTTATCATGCAATACATAATTTTATACAGTTAATAAAAAATCCAAAAGACTGCATTGTCTGGGTAGTAAAGCAGATGGAATAGTTAGGAAAACACTTGCATATCTAAATACATATATAACTTAAAATTTTATATACATAAATCTATATCTCCAAATCTTACCATATAAAAAAGATATTTAAAATGGGTTCAAAAGACCTAACCATTAAAAGTAAATCAATAAAGATTCTAGATGAAAATATGACATAGTAGCTTCAGGACCTTTGAATAAATGATAGTCTCTTAAATATGCCACTACAAGTACAAATCATAAAGAAGTTATAAACTTGACTCTATTAAAATTAATAGCCTGTCAAAAATTTACACTATGATAAGTAAAAGACATTCACATACTAGAAGATACTTATAATAAATGTAAAAATAACTTTATGAAACAAAAAAGAGATACTACCAAACTAAAGAGTCAAAAGACCCAAACAAGTGTTTTCCATAAAACCTCGTCCAAATTGCCAGTAAGCATACCAAAAGATGTTTGTCATCTATATCCATAAATGAAATTCGAAACAAGGCTACACATGAGTTCATCCAACAGAAAATGACCAAAATAAAAATCTTAACAATGCCAAGTATTTGGAAAGACATTATTGGTCGACATGGAAATGGATACATTGGTTTTATAAAAATGGCAGTATCTACTGAAGCAAAATATGTGCCAATAGAGCCATAATTTTACCCCTAGAAGTGTATTCAAGATAAACTAGTGAATATCTAGTGAAAGACATATACAGGAATGTTCACAGTAGTTTTATCCATAGTTGCTAGATAACTGACAACAATCTGAAAGCCAATCAGCATAATAATGGATGGATTGATTGTGGTACATTCAAGTAACAAACATTTTAAGTATTTTACTGCAATTCTCATAACATAAATGGGTTTGATTTGGAATGGGAAAGAAATCAGACATAAAGCCACATGGTAAAAACAACCCAAATGTTATCAACAGAAAAATGAAGGAATGAATTACAGTATATATTCTTATATGGAAAAATTACACATCAACAGAAAGTGAAAGACAAACTACTATTACAAGCTCAATGTAAATGAATTTCAAATACATAAGTGAAGATAAATATGTGATTCCAAGGGCCAGCAAGAATAATTGAAGTGTTAGAAATGAAAGAAGTGCTTACTTTAGGGATCCTGGTTACTGACTAGGAAGAAACACACGGAAACAAAGTTTCTAAAGTTCTGCAAATAGGAAAACTCTTAAATTCTTTAGAGGTTGCAGAGATGTGTAAATATATAACAAATTTCAAGCTGTAAGCTGAGTATATTTCATGTACTTAATGCATGTATTATCCTCAGTATGTTTAAAAAAATTATTTGAAAATCTAGACTTACTTGAAATTTCCACAGGACTCTGCTATCATGTTTTTCCTTTCTTTCAAATCAGGTGGTACACAAGCATCATTCTTAAATCATGACTGCTATGGGTTCCATTTAAGGAAACCATCTGAATTGTTACAGCTATATTAAGGCATTATATACCTACAATTAAATTAAATAATCCAGACTTACTTGAAATTTCCACAGGCCTCCAATATCATCATTTCTCTCAAAGCAGGTGGGCTCCAAATCTTCATCTAAGCAGCACTTGATGGCACCTAGTCCACTAATTCCAGCCCCAATCACAGCAATCCGTTTCTTGGTCATAGTGCTTTAGCTGATTAGTAAAAATTAAGAGTTCTAATGTTACTTTGTGGCAAGGACCTAAAATTGGCTTTCATAAATCTTTAACATAAACTGTGATAGAGACAAAGGATGCAAAAATATACAGAAGTCAACTTTTTTTCTCCTCTCAAATACTCTTCATAGTGATGAAAGAAACTCAAACATAATTGCAGGTTACATGATAAATAAAATAACACCATTACACCGTGTGGAACATGGGCAGGCAGTACAGGTAAGGAATACCTGGCTTGGTCGGGAAAGTGACACAGGGGAAAGACTTACAGGTGTGAAATTCAGGTTAGCATAGAGGGAAAGTGGGAGAAAAACAAGGGAGGGGGTAACAATGTTTTACAAGAAGTGTACTCATCACCTTATGTACGTAACTATAACCCCGGTGCACATCACCTTGACAATAAAATTAAATTTTTTTTAAAAACCAGGAAGATGTGTGTGTATGTGTGTGCGTGCATGCGTGTGTGTGTGCGCGCGTGCATGCATGGATGCATGGGTGCATGCATACCTGCATGCATGCCTGTTGCCATTCTGGAAGGTGGAGACAATATGAATAAAGGTGGGCATAGGAGGAAGCAGTGTAGATGTGGAGAGCCAGAAGTTGTCTAGTAAGGCTAACTTCAGCAAGAACAACTGAAATGGTGCACTCTGTGCCAATGGTAAATTCTGTAGCAATGGTTTGTATCAAAGGTTATTTGTGATCTTTGACAGAGATTCAGAGCTAGGGTAGAGTAGAAGACATCTTACAGCAGTCTGAGGACACAATCAAGCCAGTGAAAGCACACACCATGATTGTCAATCACATTCTACATAAGCCTGAAAAAGTAAAATCCACAAATTGTTAGTTTTCTCTCTTTAATTGCCCAGTAAAAGCTACCTGAATTTGCTGGTTAATCTTCAAAACTTATTTATAGAATTATGACACATCGATGCTTAATGTCTCTGTGCCTTAGTTTTTACATCTTCATATTGACCCTTTTATTTATTGATATGTTCAACAAACACTTACTGGGCCAGGAATTGGGCTTGTGGTTGAAGTCACAAAAATGGATTTGACATAGTTCTTGACTTCAAGAGCTCATTCTAAAAGGGGAGATAAAGCTAAGCTAAAGACACCACATGGTGATTTAGAGGGTTAGAGCACATGCAAATAGTAATTTATTCTCTCTGAACTATCTATAGTGACTATGCACACATGTTCTTTTGTGATGAAAATGTCATCTTTTGAAAATACAGTTTCTACTTCAGAAATATCTTCCTTTTCCCACTGGTTACTTCCTGGTAAAGCTTTCCTTAAACTTCTCAAGTAGAGTTAAGCACACAGGCATTTTAATAAAGACTCCCAATTTGACCTCTTACAGTGTAGCTGCTCTGTATGTGAGATACAACAGTGAGTATTGGAATTCCCATATAACAGGACTACCATACACAGACTATATATCTCTGCTAATGCATTTAATATACTTTTATTAGTTATAATTCTAGTTTATATTGATTTCACCTATCAAGTACCTATCAAAACTTGAGATTCATTATGTGTCTTAGTCTGTGGATATCAGTGAGTTAATTAATTTATTAATAAGCTTCACTTGTTACTTGTTACCATGGCTGAAAAGCATTATACCATACAATTACAATCAAGTAAAATATATTAACAGCTATTCCATACTTTCTCCCCACAAAACAATATATAAGGAAAAGATAAGAGATCAAGCTTTAGAAAGATAGAATTTCAAGCTTACGTTCAGATGCTTAGTAAATGTAGTCTTGTTGTGTCTGGTTGTAAATAAAGCCAGGTTCCATAGAAGTCTTTTATATCTTGTTGAGTTAATTCATGTATAATCCCTTCCCATGACTATTCAAATTTGGATTAAAAAAATTGCCATGAGCCTTGTAGGTAATGGACCATGTCTAATGGTGACATTTGTCATTCTACACTGACACTGCTGTGCTCTGAACTTTAACACTAACTGGGACATTGAAACACCACTCACAGGAACCATATGGTTGCTGCTTATTAATAGATAATTTTGACCAGCATTTTGACCACCACAAATATTTTCACCATGTTAGATGGTTTTATACTATAAACATTGTAGACAATGAAATAGTGGTCAACTATTGTTTATAATTTAATCTTATGAAAAAATAAAAACAGGCTGTAAGTTACAAAGATAAATATGCCAAAAATAAGTTACAAAAATAAATCAGTCAATACTATAAATGACAGACTGCACCTAGTTTTGGTGAAATGAAGTATTTACTGAACTGGCAGTAGAAAAGTGGCCTTGCCATGCCCGCAAGCTCTGATACACTAAGAAATGTAAAACTGAACAGAAAAAGAGTCACGGAAGAAGTTCAATAGCTCTTCATGTAGATTATATTTTAATTTTACCAAATAGTGCAAAGCTTGTCATTTTGCCATTGAAATTGTGTAATTCAGGGACATCTTTCTGCTCAGTACTTGAGAAGTTACAAGATATAACATAAATGTATTCAACTCACTCAAACCATCATAGGAGAGTTCCTTGTTTCTCTGAAACATCTTTCATACTCTCAGTTTGGCTTTCTTTCTTCTAAAAAGATATATGGTCAATCTTTCTCTTTTCTGGGATGGATCATATCCCAGATTAATTTATAAATCATACTAAAGGTAGAGGATCTCTGGTCCTGTGGACTTTTCTTCAACTCCTGATGCTTATTTAAAGCAAATACTATCTCTGAGAGCAACTCTTTCTTCCTTGTGCTTAACAATACTATTTTGTATCTAGGAATGGGAGAAAAAAAGCAAGAAGAAAATATACAGTAATAAACTCCTGAACTGATAATCTTAACACATTATCTTGTTTCTGAACTATAAAATATAATAAAGGTGTGTGTGTGTGTGTGTGTGTGTGTGTGTGTGTGTGTGTGTGTTTGGGTTCTAAAGTCCTTGGTATGACAGAGAAATTAGTTTCTAATGTCTACAATTTGATGAATTTTTTTTCTCCTACATTCTCACCTGGATTAAGTTTAGCCTTTTGTGCTGATTCATAAAAGAAGTCATGGGAGGGGGAGGGGGAGGGAGATGGGAAGAGATGGGAAAGGGAAACAAAGGAGGAGGCAACAATGCTTGATAAGAAATGTACTCATTACCTTGCCCATGTAATTGTAACCCCTCTGTACGGTATTTTCACAATTTAAAAAAATTATTAAAAAAACAAAAAACATAAAAGAAGTCACCTGTTTATCTTTCTCCTTAGCATGTTGTTGTTATAAAGCATACGTTAAAGCATTATGTTGTAAGATGATACACAGAGGGGTTACAGTTACATTAGTCAGATGAGTGCATTTCTTTTGAACAGTGTTACCTCTTCACTTGTTTTCTGCCACTTTTTCCCTCTCTACCCTCCTCCTCCACAAATTGTATAGTTCATTTTCAACATAGTGTCTAGTGCATATCACTGCTACATTTGCTCACCCTTTGTTCCACTATTTCCGTGTTCCCCTTCCCCTTCCCAAAACATAAAAATTTACATAAAAGACAAAGGTACAGAAATCAAAAATAGTAACAAAGGAGAAAGCAAGAAAACAAGAGCAAAATAACAAAATTTCTTGTTTCCATTTCTTGGAGTTCATTTTGATAAACATCATTGTATATAATAGCATGCCCATAGCTATTGAGCCTTTCTGATCCTCTCCTAAGAATATCCTCTTTTGGTCTCACTGTGTGAATGTTTAGAGTCCTGTATAATTTAATTTATCATGTTGGATATAGTTGCAGACTTGTACGTGCTGTGGCTGTTTCCTAAATGCTGCATCTTGGGTGACTTAGCAGTGCAGAAATATGCTGAAGGGTTATACTAAAGAAAATAATCTATGACTGAAGAGTTTAATGTTAGTGTAAATGTTAAAAGGCTAACTCGATAAATGCAGATTTGCTTGAGAACTGTAACCACATCGGTTATGCTATTCTGACTTCTCTCCGCTCCCAGTTCACCACCATTCCCATGTGCAGAGTCCCCCATTGAGAAAATTCTCTGAGCTCATTTGTTTGGCCCTCTCTTAGATGCTATCATTGTGTCTGAGGTACATTTTATTTCCTTGTATTTTGTAGAAACTTGTCTCTTTATCTATCTACCTCTATTCTCATACTCTCTCTATGCATTATATGTTTATTTCCTCTCCTGGAAGATGAGATTCTGATGAATAAAACCTGTATTATTCATCTATACAATAAGGATAGAAGGTACAGAGTGACAATAAAAGAGAAAAAGATTACAAACAGTAATATTTCAGGATTGCTGCCTATATCTAAAGAGTGAACCAGTATTTAGTGGTGCAAAGCAAAGTATTCATAGGCATTATAGTTAAATTTCCCTATAAAATGACCATGATGTACTGCTTTATTTCTCCTTCTAGGAAATAAGCCACATTTAAGAGACTAGTTAAAGATAGATTCAAACATCAAAGCTGGCTTCAAGTCTTTATCCAGGATGGAATGATCCCATAACAAAAATCCTGTATATCTTCTCACTTGTCATTTATTCCAACTTTCGGTTCCCTTATATATTATTTACATCTTTCAAGATTCCCAATTAGTTATAATTTTTACTACTTTATAGCAAGTGATTTATTAGATTGACACATTTTTATTAGTGTGTTTAATGTGGTTGCATCTTATATTTCATTCCTTCTCTGTTAAATTTCCTTTATTTTGAAGATTGTACTTTAAAGTTCTTTTTAGTTAGGACATAATGGCAAATGTTTAATCATGGTTAAAAATGGCAAGCAACAAAAAGTAGAGTTTTATTTTCCTCAATTAAGTTAGTTTAGCTGGTTGAAGAACTTTTAATTTCAGCTTCGTTTTCCTCTCAAAAAAATATTTTTATTTTCTCTTCTTTCTTTCTGCTGTCAGTATAACTGTTGTTCCTTGCAGATAATTATTTTTCCTTTTGTGTATATTTAAGGTGTTGTCTTCACTCCAAACACCATGAATTTTCTTTGTAACACTATTTTTGTCAAAAATCATTCATCTGAAGATTCATGTTAATGATAAATTCTGAAAACTTCTCAGCCTTTTCCTTTTTGAACATTGCTTATTTGCTATTCTCTTGCTTTCTTTGTCTGGACTCATTTTAATCATACATTCCACTTCTCATGCTAGACCCAATGTGCCTTAATTTTTTCTTTAATGCTTCTAAATTTTCACATTGCCTGCTAAATAATTCGTCTATTGGATCTTCTGATTCTTTAAATCATTCTTTTGCTATATCTAACCTAATGTCTATGGAATATTTCTAATAATTCTACATATTTGTGGGGTAACTGCATAAATTTTCATTTATTTATATTCATTTATTCCTTAAATAATTCAAATTACATTATATTTTCAGGATATTTTTCTGTTTTTTCTGAAATTATCCCACATGACTGACTTTATTTTTCTCTTCTAAGGCAACATAGAATTAGTGCATATGACAATTTTTAAATGTTTGAAGAAGCTAATACCAATTTTTCTTTTCTTTTCTTTTCTTTTTTGGGGGGGGGTCCGGTAGTGGGGCCTAAACTCTGGGTCTGGGCACTGTCCCTCAGCTCTTCAGCTCAAGGCTAGCGCTCTACCACTTGAGCCACAGTGCCACTTCTGGCTTTTTTGTTTTTGCTTATGTGGTGCTGAGGAATTGAACCCAGGGCCTCAGGCATGCAAGGCAAGCACTCTACCACTAAGCCACCTACCCAGCCCCATTTTTTTTCTTTTCTTGGTAAGATGGTCCTTGGCCCAATCTCATGGTTACAATTTCAATACTGTCTCAGTCATTGTTTTCTTGATGTGGTCCAGTTCGCCAAGTCTCCTCTCAGGATGTTACTCTCAGTGTATGATACTCCTACGGCAGATAGGAGCATAGTAAAGGGCCTGACAACTCCTAATTTCCTGTTTCTAGAAGAGCTTCTGTTGAAAGTTGATGTTTCAGTGACAGTCACTGATACTCAATATTCTTAGCTGGCTAGGATTTGTTTTAGATTTTTAATTTTAGTTTTATTAATCTTTATAATTATAATATTCAGAAGAATTAAGGGCAACTTAATGAGTTGTAGCTTCAAGAAAGAATTGCAAAGGGGGTGGGGAGCGGGGGTAGGGTGTGGTGGGAGATGGGAAGGGATGGGAAGGGGAAACAAAGGAGGAGGCAATAATGCTTGATAAGAAATGTACTCATTATCTTGCCCATGTAATTGTAACCCCTCTGTATGATATTTTCAGAATTTAAAACAAAGAATGGATCTGAAGAAAGAGATGGAAACTGTGGGGATTGCTGAGAGAAATATGAGAGGGGGTCTGATAGACAGACTCTAGTGAGGTGGATCCTGCCAGTTCCATCTAAGCTTGTAGCCTCCTGTCCAGACTGTTCAGTTTCCTCATATCTGATCTAATTAACTTACTAAATTTGTGCAAAGCATTTGTTTTCTTTCCTTATTTTGCCTAGCTCAATATAGGCCTACCATCACCAGACTTGAGCTTCATGTTGCCTGTTTTAATTGCCAGTGTGTTTTCTGTAAGCAGATCTGGCAGAGTAGGTACTGGCATCTGTTGAATCTCCAAGCATCACTGAAGATGGAAACAGAATCTTCAACAGGTACCTACATCCAAAGATGTGATTTCATCCAACAGCATGTCATAGGAGAAGGCGGAGATTGTACTGAGTGTTGGGCAAAGATTTGCTAAGTGGATGCTATAGAAGAGGAGGATCCAAAGAGGAAACTCCTAAGATGTAATGTACCTTGTGCAGTTAAGACATGACTTTAGCCCTCTCTCAAGGTGCAGATGACCAAGGTTTAGCACAGTCCAGATGCAAGGCCATCACATTTCTGTCCCACCCAGGTATGGCAGTGGAGCTTAGTACATGTAATTCCCATCAGAACATTCTAAAGAAAGAAAAGATTGCACTTTTTCCTTCAGATGACACCACTCAACGGTTGCTGCTGGCCAGGGAAAGGAAGAAAGAGGCAAAAAAGGAAAAATATTTTAACATATTCTAATTTGTTAAGGTTGTTTGAAATGGATTTGTCTCTAGTTTTATGTAAGGTGGGGTTTTTTCCTCTTAACTAATCATGTGCCAGGTTTTTGGTCTTCAGAGGGGTCCACCAATAAAACTATTGATTAAGAAACTATTACATAGCTATCACCTTTGTTCTAAGTTTTTTAGAATGCATTAAATTTTGTTGTATTTAACCTATGGGTTAATATTAATATAAACCTGGTGTCGAGAGGTTGGAGGCACAGATGGTTTGTCATTATCCCCAGGGATATGACTTGTTTCATCAAGTCCACTGGAACCCAGATTCTCTGCATATTGTGGCTTGCAGTTTTGGTTGTATTACATGGATAGTAAGATCTATATAAATATTTAGATTTAGACACTTAGACTTTTAAAAATCTTTCCAGCTTAGTGAAATAAACCTTTCAAAAATGATATGTAGCTTATAAAAGATTATTGCCAAGAAATCCTTGATTGAAAATGATATAAATAATGAAAGTGCATGTCAACAAAATGTCAAAGCTGATACTTCTATGACATTCCTTTTCATGATTCCCATGCAAATTTTTAATCTGCCTACTTAATAGGTAAAAAATGTAACGAACTTACTAAACTTGCCAAGTTCACCTTTTGGGCTGTTGTGGATGATCTATATGTAGATAGATTATAAGGGGAGATAGAGAGATCTATATTTATCTAAATCTATAGATGTAGATATCTATCTATCTTACTCTCAGCACAATTCTCCTAACGTCTGGCTGTGCCTTTCCTTTATCTTTCACAATATGATTTAATTTGGCTTTTTGGCCAAATGTAGCCCACAACCCAAGAGTGAATTTTACCTTCTAAATTGCTACAGGGTAAAAAGGTATTTCATAACACCTGAAAATTATATCCAGTAACTATTCATAAAGTTGTACTATAATCTATATTTATGATAGAGATCTTATGTCTTGCAAATTCTATTACCTAGTCCTTACAGAAATAAATGCTATCTCATGGCTTTGAGCATATATTGCACAACTCCTATGTTATATACACAAAATTCGAATATAAAATTTCTTCTTTTTCCTGCAGAATTATTATGTGATACTGACTACATGAGTGAATGAAACACATTTGTGTAAACAACGGGAATGTACTAGTAGAGAAAACAAAGGTGCCTAACCTTGTGGAGCTTACATTCTAGCAGGAGAATGGTCAGGGGAATTTACACAATAATTATTAAGTTTAGGGGCTGGGAAGGTGGCTCAGTGGTAGAGCGCTTGCCTTGCATGCATGAGGCCCTGGGTTCGATTCCTCAGCACCACATAAGCAAAAAAGAAAAAAGCCAGAAGTGGTGCTGTGGCTCAAGTGGTAGAGCACTAGCCTTGAGCTGAAGAGCTGAGAGACAGCGCCCAGGCCCAGAGTTCAGGCCCCATGACCAGATCCCCCCCCAAAATTATTAAATTTAGAGTACATCAGTGGGTGAAAAGTATTATGGAAAAAGAAGAAACAGAAGGGATTGAAAGTAAAACCAGTGATTTTGAAGACTGTGTACTTTATTCTTTAATTTTTAGAATATAGTTATGGCATAAATCATGTAGTCTGGATAAATATATATACATAAATATAGATAGATCTGATCTATATAGATAGATTACAGATTATATCAAGAGAGAAAGAGAGAGAGATATGCTTACTATGGCTAAGTCAGTAAATTTATCTTCTTAACCTTAGTGACTTATTCCCATTTTCTCTCTAATTTTGTTTTGGAAATACAGCACCAATCTGCTTGAAGTAGTTCAAAAGTGAGAGATACTGTAGAAAACAAACCAATGCTCTTCAGAGCTTCTGCGGTCTAACTTATCTGAGGTGGAGAGTGGGAAGAGAAAAAATGCAAGTTAAATGTTCTCAATTTTGGAACACTTTCTTGCAGAAACAGAAGCTCAACTGTAAAGATGGCTGAGAAAATTCCTTGATAGTTCGTACAAGTAATCCTCTGAAATGGTCTGAGTGTACAGATCAGCAGTTTTCTAGTGAGATAAACTTAAAGTAAGCGATGTTTTTTCACAACATCATTATGTTGTCATAGCAATAACAGCAATTGTGATCAGTTAAGCTACTTACCGGCTCTTGTTCACTACTAATTCTACTAACTTCATTGCTTATATGAACAACACCCTTGAGAACGTTCTTCAGGAATCATTTTAACCTGTTTTGCAAACATTGGAAACCCATAGTAATATCTTCATGGTCATCTGTATCTAAGTGCAAAGGCATGCTAGAAAGGTCTGCTCTACTCTTCTGTATCTTCCTAGTTACTTTCTTGCCTCATATGTAACCCATTCATTCAGTCTAATTAGTACTTTCTGATAGGTGGCTATCTCCTAAGGATAAAACAAAAAACAAATGATCACAAGAAAGTACAACAATAAGGAAAATGTAGAAGGTATAATTCTAGTGTTTGACAAGTTTCTTTAGGAAAGAAATACCAAATGTTCTCCCGTCTTAGCATTTCTGTACTTTTTTCTTTTTCTATTTTTTTTTATTGTAAAGGTAATGTATAGAGGGGCTACAGTTGCATAAGTCAGGAGCTGAGTCCATTTCATCTTGAACTTTGTCACTCTCCTGTCTCATTTTCTCCTGGTGTCTTGTCTCCCAACTCCCCTTCCCCTACACAGTTCATGTTGAACACAATGTCTACTGAGTATCACTGCTGAATTGGTTCACCCTTTGTCCCATGGTTTCTGTGATTCCCTTTCTCCTCCCCAAATCAGATAAACTTACATACAAGACAAAAGGTACAGAAATAAAAAAAAAGTGACAAAAAGGATAAAATAGAAGAAAAAAAAAGAACTGCAAAAATGCAAAATAAAAAACCGCTTGTGAAGATGGCGGTGCTCTCACAGGTAGCTCCACTACATGTCTCTGAGCAAATTAAGATCTAGGGGGCATAGCCACACTTTACTACACTTTACCTCCACTCCAATCAAACTCTAAATACCTAAAGACATTTTCTGCTACAAGAGGACTATCCTAACAGGCAAATAAGAAAAGGCAAAAGAGAAGCAATGAATGGGACCCCTGCAGAGCAGCTGCACCATGCGGCTCTGCACCATGCTCTGGCAGGATCCCCATGGGCTCCCACCAACCCCGCACAAGGCCCCCAGGAAACCACAGCCACAGCCAATCCATCACACTACACTCTACAGGCCAATCACCCTGCAATCTGGGCACTCTGCTGGGACCTGCTCCCTCCCTGCTGCCACCTGACCCAGGGCTCTCACAGCCAGTGCACCACCAAGCTGTGGCAGGCATCTCCACTAACACAACTAGTAGCTGTAGGCAGCCACCCCCAAGGCTGCCCACCATCGCTGCTGCAAACCAGCATGGCCCCCCGCAGTCCACACCAACCTGCTGCACCAATCTCTATCCAGTCCTCCCAGTGCCAGGACTCTCCACCCTGCCACAGAGGAGACCCTTCAGCATCAGCAGAGCCACCACCCACCTGCACCTGCCAACACCCACGCCCTCTGACTGAGAACCTGCCAACTCCATCTTACCCGCCACTGCACAGACTCTGTGGTCCAGCTCACCACCAGCTATAGACCTCATGAGTAACCCAACTGGGGCCACTCCCTGGAGCTGGCAATTGCTTGTGGGATCCCAAAGCCCTCTGACCCAAGCCCCCTTCCAAAAACACACCAGAACAGAACACAGACATAAGCTCTGTTCCTAAGGTTTCTGTGGCTACCTGAGAAAGCCTGGAAACACAGTTCCAGGCCTATGATAGCAGTCTACAAACCTGAAATCGCCAAAACTCCCTTCCACCAGGCCTGAGAGTGGGATTGTAGATAGCAAGCACCTTCCCCCATTAAAAAGCCATTTGCTCCCAACCAAGCCACAAGGAAAGTGGACTGCAGCAAGGTACACAAGGCTCTATGAAGAATTGGCTCTGAGGACTACAGGAGACTAAAGCTCCCCCAAAGAACCAAAAAAAAACCATTCTTCAGAGCTACCCTATCAGAGCTACCCTGCCTAGCTCTATACACAAAGTAAGGTCTCTTTCTATGTGTGTAAACAATAATTACAGGAGTTAACTTAGTTTAAGCGACTTTCCAGTAATATCTGAATAATCTTTTTCTAACTTCAGCAAGTCTCCCAAATACACTTATATATAAGACTTCTTTTTCTTATCTTCATCTAGAGCTCTTACCTACTCCTACATAACCTTTATTCGAATTATTTTCCACCTCTTACACTCAGTATCAAGACCTTTTTTCTCCTTGTACTACATATACCCCTGCCCACTACTACCATTATATCCAAGTTCTCTCCTGAATTTAAATTCATATCTATCCAAACCTAACCCTTCACTTCTCCATCTGCTCCAGCCCATTGATCCCTAACAGTTTATATCTGACCCAACTTACAGTTGGTTCTATATTTGACTACAAAATTAGTTCCATTTTGGGCTGG